>NC_072439.2:35290833-35948888 GCF_028878055.3 Symphalangus syndactylus
GACTCTCTTACAACCATCCGGCTTTATGTACATTTGATATCCTGACAGATTTATATCTCTGAACAGCTATATAGATAAAAATGTATATTGTTAGAATTATGTATCAGGAGATATATACTTATTGATTGTGAAATAGAGTAGTTAGAGCATTCACTTAGAGCCATATATGGCTATGGAGATATTTCTATATTATTATCGCTATATATAGGCATATCTATTTATAACTACATAGTTATAAAAATAGACATAAATAATTATAGTCCTATATGTGCATGCTGCAATCACTCTCTAGAGTTACAGACACTTTCAAATATAACTCTATAGAGAGATCTGTATGTATATAAGGTTTAATTATCTTGTGATATGTGTACCTTGGGATTTAGGCCCGTCTATCTCAGAACAGACATATTTATATGTAGGGGCTAGGAGAGACTTGTTCACAGATATCTGCAGAGGGCCAACTGGAAACACTGTATCTGCCCTCTAGGAAACCAGCTAGGAGAGTTGTGTACTTATGGAGGGATGGAGTTACAAAAGGGTAAATAGAGCTCAGGGAGCCTTAAGGAGGGGAGGTGAATGGAGGGTGGGTGGGCTAGGTTTGAACAGATAGTGGGAGGAAAGGAGTAAACACCAGCACCCACCAGAAGGCGAGAACCAGTTTTGTGAGGGGCTGGCGCAGACGGCTGTGGACAACGAGCTTGTAAAAGGGGAAGCGGCGAACAGTCCTGCTACCTCACCCTGAGACACTCTCCACGGAGGAAGCAGCCTTCAGTTTGGCTTTTAGTGCACTGTAGGATAGGGACTGTCGTGTCCCTCCTGTAGTCCTAGCGCGTTTCTGTTGAACCCTAATTTTTAGGTCTCAAAGAGTGGGCTTCAGAGATAAAGAGGTTTAGGCAGGGACAGGGCAAGGAGCGTGGGGTGTACTTTCGCTTTCCGATAAGTGAGGTAATCCGGGAAAGTGAGTTAATTTGGCCAAATAAAGTTTGTTTTTATCTGGGCCTCCTGTGCCCTGGTGGGAATGTAGGATGGGACCAGAATCTGGTGGACTGAGGAGTGAATTTGCAAGTATTGGGCCTGCTCTGATGCGGGCTTGGGGAGGTTGTCCTCACCACCCACCCTCCTTCGCTGAGGCCTGAGTGGCCTAATTCCCGCTGGGCACAGAGGGACTCCTTCGGCTCCCTAACAGTGCTGCCCTGGGTCTTTTCAGGGAGAATTTGACTTTAGGAACAGGGAACATGGACTTACCCCACTAGATCTCACTTCTCCCACTCACAGCTACACCACTCTTACGTCAGCCTCCTTCCAGGCACCACTGGGCCAGGGGTTCACAATTCTTCCCGTGCTACCAACCAGCCCAGTGGGGAAATACCTCCCACCACTGCCGGTTTTTTTGTTTGTTTGTTTTTTTTAACCAGGGAGTTACAGATAACTTCGTTGAATGTGTGAAGGAATTGTCCTGAACTCAGTCTCCGCGGCCAACCTGGCCTCCAGGATCTCTAGGATGCTAGGAAGGGAGTGGAGACCCTTGGACAAGGCTAACCACCATGTGCCACCCTCCACACACCCCTGCCCACAGGACTAGGAATTCCTGCAGTGCAGGGACTCTGTCTGCTGCCTGGCACAGAATGGTTGCCCAAACATACTTGTTGAGGTAAACGGAAGGGCAGTCAATATAAAAACTCACCCTCACTCTGCACACCACCATAGCCACTGCTGGCTAGCAGGAACCCTAGCCAGGCTGGGAGATAACATGGCGGCTGGCAGCAGCTTGGGCTTTGACCGGACCAGTGGTTAGTAGGGTGGGAGAGCATCCTGAGCCTAAGATGGGGCAGGGACTGGAGCGAGGCACCTGGAATCCAGAAATTTGGGGGTAAGCCAAGGCAGACCCACCGCCCCAGTGCACTTCTGCTTTCTATCTCTAGTCTCCTGGCTTCCTGGACCCCCAAGTTATGAAAACTAAACCAGAGCTGAGACCTGGGCTAGGAAGGAATTGCCTGTTAACCCGGGGGTGCAAAGAGGAACCACCACAGGGGCCATTAAGAAATCCACAAATAAAACAAAAATAAATTAGTGCGAGACAGAACCCAGCTGAAGGAAAGGTTTCTCTCTATGCCTCAGCCCTGCTCCAGGGCTACCAAACAGATCAGGCTTAATATTTAAAATGTTTCATAGTTAAAATTTTTTAACAATTTAACTTTAAAAAGGTCACACATTTTCTGATACAGTAATGCCCCAATCAGATTGTTTCATTTTTTTTATTATTATCACTAGTGTCCCCTTTTGGTCCCTGTAAAATAGTTCCTTTCGGGAGTTTGGAGCCAGGCCAGGCACCGTCGGTGCATGGGATGAGATGGGCAGGTTTGGAGCTCCTCTGTCTAGTGAGGATCCCGGTCTGCAGAGGAGGGTTGGCCTCCCCCTCTCCCATCAAGGCTTAAAGAAAGGAGGAACCTCCCGAATTTTGTTCCTTTTCCCCTAAGTATCCTTAGAGGCAACCCACCCTGTGACTAGGTGACTAGGTGAAGGACTGAGGTCCATAAAGGAGCTATCTTAAACCTGGAATCCCATTTCCTGGTCTGCAGCCTTTGGCAGTTTCCCTCTCAGACAACTAGCCCTCTCCTTCCTCCCCATGAATACCTATGGCTTACAGGGATGGTTGTTGCTTTCCCTAAAGAAATTCAGGGAGGGAGAACTGAGGGTCCTACATTTACATATATTTGCCTAAGAAGGGCTCAAGGCAGGTGCCTGGGCTCTGGCTAGAAGTAGGGGGCTTGGGGGTGTTGTTGACAGTTGCTGTAAACAGCAGATTACAATAGTGGCCAGTGTCTATTGGTGTGTCCTTAGCCAAAAGGCAGGAAACCAATAGACACTGGCCACTATTATTAACCCCAAAGAGTCCTGGGTCCCTTTTACCTGGGCTGGAATGGCTCTTAGCTGTTTCTGGGTCCCCAGACCCCTTTGAGAAGCTGACAAAAACAATTGGCTCGCTTCCTAGCAAAATTCTGGAAGTGCCCTTGATAGTTGCAGGAGTCCTAGAAGCCTATGATCTCTAGACTGAGTATCCCTAATTTGTGTATTTCCCCTTTGTTTCTGTGACCCACCCCCTCCCTAAATGCCTGCCTCAGTTTTTGCCCTCCCTGAGTTCTCTTGCTTGGAAATCAAGAAGTTATTCCCTAAGTATAACCCCCACGATTCTCAGCAAGGTTCTTTTTCTTCTTTTCTTTCCTAGAACAGGTACCTGGCAGAGGCCTTGCTGCTTATGTTGAGCTCCTGTTTGGTTCTCCTGCAGAAACCAGAAGAACGGCTGTTAACTGAAGCCTAGTCTATATTGCCCAATTACTCAACTGATTCCTGGGGAGGCGGGGGCTGGGGGTTATTGACAGCTGTGGAGGCCTGGCAGTAAGGGGGTCAGTTCCCATCTTTAGTGGAAATTCGAGCAGGAAGCAAGTTACAATTGCTATTATAGTCATAATAATAACAATAATAATTTATTTAGCATATCATTAGATGTGTATTTACTGTCTTCCCTCTGGTTTTTTACAAGTGTCTCCTAAGGAATTCTCACAACACCCAGGGGAAACAATAATAAGCTAATTACGGCCCTTTAGTTCCTTCTCCTCCTCCCATCCACAAAGCCCCCCTCTCAGATATGGAGCGTTTACAGAACCCCTTCCTATGTTTTACACCTGCTTAACACATTCTCCCCCATTCCCAATTATCCTCTCTCATTCCCTGTTCTTCCAACTTTCTTTTTTTTGAGACGGAGTCTCGCTCTGTCACCCAGGCTGGAGTGCAGTGGCATGATCTCGGCTCACTGCAAGCTCCACCTCCCGGATTCACGCCATTCTTCTGCCTCAGCCTCCTGAGTACCTGGGACTACAGGCGCGCCTGCCACCACGCCTGGCTAATTTTTTGTATTTTTAGTAAAGACGGGGTTTCATCGTGTTAGCCAGGATGGTCTCGATCTCCTGACCTCGTGATCTGCCCGCCTCGGCCTCCCAAAGTGCTGGGATTACAGGCGTGAGCCACCGCGCCCGGCCTTCCAACCTTCTTAAGGAGGTTTCCTCATAATTCAGAGGAGGAAAGTTTGGGGAGGGGAGTAGTTTAGGCCCTACAACTTGGTTGTAGTTGTTGTAAGTATTAATATTATTTCCCTGATATCACAGCAATATTTAGGGTAATGTAGGAGGAAGCAAGTTCTCACTTATTGGGCTGCTCTTTTTACGGCAGAAACTGCCTATACAGGGTTTAGGTGCAGACTGGATTAGAGAGAGGATGTGTGCTGCCATGATGCCAAAACATCTGAGTTGAAAAACATTGGTAGGAAAGCAGCCAGTCCTGCAGATGTAACATCCACTCTGGTGGCCTTCAGGCTGTTCTGGTCAGATCGCAGAGATGCCAGTTGTCGCATATCTTATTTGCCTCTTTTGGCAATGGAAAGAAAGGAAGGAAGGAAAGGAGGGAGGGAGGGAAGAATGTGTGTGTGTGTGTGTGTGTGTACACACATACATATTCCATATTCACACACACATTTTGTTCCTTAGGAAATAAACATGACAATAGTTATACTTTTTCAAATATTCGTTTCTTTGCTCTTTCATATATATATTTATATTTCCTAAGAGATTACAATTAAAACACAAACCAGGCCAGGCGTGGTGGCTCACGCCTGTAATCCCAGCACTTCGGGAGGCTGAGGCAGGTGGATCATGATGTCAGGAGTTCGACACCAGCCTGACCAAGATGGTGAAACCTCATCTCTGCTAAAAATACAAAAATTAGCTGGGTGAGGTGGCAGGTGCCTGTAATCCCAGCTACTCAGGAGGCTGAGGCAGGAGAATTGCTTGAACCTGGGAGGCAGAGGTTGCAGTGAGGCGAGATTGCGCCACTGCACTCTAGCCTGGGTGCCAGAGCAAGACTCTATATCAAAAACAAAACAAAACAAAAAACAAAACACAAACCAGTCACGAGTATTTGGATGATGGATTCTGGGTGGACATTTGGACTAACCGAAAGACCCTCTAGAGTCCCAGTGATCTGCAGAGCACACTCTTAGTTACTCATTTCCTTGACCCCAACCCAGAGTGGAGACCTTTAGCTGCTGTCATGATAGTGTTGGTCAGAGAAAGAGCTGCTTGGTCTCAGTCACTGAGATCCTGGATGTCGCTGCTCAGACTACCCAGACACTAGTATCGCCTCTCTACCTCTTGCCCAAGTACATCATTGCTCTTGGGAGGATGCAAGTCTGCGCTGGAAGGTACAAGAGCTAGGTAGAGTCAATATCAAGGTGAACTGAAAGTTAGAATTGTCTCAATGTTTCAGCTCCCTAAATCACAGATGGCCCAGTCGACATTCTTAGTAGGTCCCATGCCCATTTGGTGTCTTTCTGTTGCCCATACATTCTGCTGTGTGCCTCCTGAAAGGAAGAGGCCTGTGCTCTGGCCCTTTAAGAACCCCAGTCCTATCAAAATTTACTTGTCCTGAGTTCCAGACCATTCATCTTTATTGAAGAAGAAGCTAGATTGCACGTTAGGAAACTTTCACCAATGTATTGACATGCACATTCTCCCAGGCAACTGTGTGTTTTTGGTAGGGGTCTTCAGAAGCCACTGCCCAGATGGAGGGAAATATCTATAATAATGGAATTTTAGATCCATGTGGCAGGTGGCATAATACAGATTTGGGTGAGGGTGGTTTATGATTTTTCTTAAATCCTGTCATGAAGGCAGCCACCCATCCTGTCTGTGGGTAAGGCCAACCTTGGCCCAAACCTAAAATTTCCAGGCTGCGTGGAGGGGTACAGGACTCTTTCTGCTTCCTTTATTGGCAGATCCTGAAAGATAAGATTAAGTTGGGAAGAAACAAGATTCACCCAGGTAAGAAAAAGATTATGCGCCAGGCGCGGTGGCTCACACCTGTAATCCCAGCACTTTGGGAGGCCGAGGCGGGCGGATCACGAAGTCAGGAGATCGAGACCATCCTGGCTAACACGGTGAAACCCCGTCTCTACTAAAAGTACAAAAAATTCGCTGGGCGTGGTGGCGGGCATCTGTAGTCCCAGGTACTCAGGAGACTGAGGCAGGAGAATGGTGTGAACCCAGGAGGCAGAGCTTGCAGTGAGCCGAGATCATGCCACTGCACTCCAGCCTGGGCGACAGAGCAAGACTCCGTCTCAAAAAAAAAAGAAAGAAAAAAGAAAAAGGAAAAGATTATGCATGGATTTATCAGGGTCTGGATCTCTGATTTGCTCTGACCATGGTGACCATTCATTCCATGGCTTAGTGCCAATTCATGAATGGTGTCCTGAAGCTCCCTCGGTACTCATAACTATAATAGTTTCCATTTCTAGGAGATTACTATATGCCAGTTGCTTTATACTGAATTTGATGAGGAAATCTATTCTCAGAAAGGTTAAGTCACCTGCTCAAGGTCACATCACTAGATTTGAACCCTGGCTGTGTGTTTCCCTATCTGCTAGGTTTTAATACTTTCAAATCATGCCTTATGGGTTAGATACACAGTAGATAATCATAGAAATGGAATGGATTTTTCCCCTTCTGGAATAGTTTTATATCCTCTGGACATACAGGGGGCCCCATGAAGTACTTCTACACTGGTTTCTATAGTGGCTGACCCAAATGCACGTATATTATCAGAATTTCCATCCCCCTGATTTAAGTTTTACTGGCAGCCTCTGTGATTTTTCAGCGTGATAACTACCCTCACCACTTAGAGTCCACCCATATCCCAGGACTAGAAATATACTCATAATTGTAGGCATCTGGTTTCTAGGGGAGTCCTTGAGTTCCCACTTCCTCAGGCAGAATCTAGCTTTCCCACAAGGATCAGGCAATGTGAAACTGAGAAGTATCTAGAGATTAATCTTCAGGGCCCCTCATCTCCCTGAGCATCCCCCCTAAGCACTACTTTTCTGGTTCTATCCTTGTTTGATGAAGTATCCCAGTGGTGCTTTTGTATTTTAAAGGATGTGATCTGCAGAGGACTGTACTTAACACCATGTGCTTTAATGGTGGAACTTAAGGCATTTCTGTGGCAGGATAATTGGGGAAGGGGAAACAGATCCTTCCCAGGGGCTTTAAACTGAATCACTGCAAAAGGCTGATCCTGCATCTCATTATCCATTACATCAGATGAAAGCTACAAAATTGGATCCCTTTATTCTATTTGAAACTAAGCAGATAGTGGGCTAATTTCTCTGTTTTCACCTGGCAATTGGCATCATGCAGACGCCCTTTCCAACTTCCTGCCCCAACTTGTTTCTGCCTCTCTTCCCTCAGGGGCAGGGTCCTTAAGGGAAACAGCTCCCCATGGTGTGTCTGCAGGGGCTCTGTGGAAAAGGTTGAGTTGTCAAATAAGGAGACACCACAGCTAACATCCCCTACTCCCCCACCCCCCACCAACTCTGGAATGAAGATGGAGAGTTTTCTGTGCCTGGTTTGGTTCACAGAGACACATAGTCCATCATTTGATTTGCTACAAAGAGTATTCCTTCTCCCTGCCCCCCAGCATCCTTCAGTTTTTGCTTAGAGTCTCAGAGCTGGAAGGATCTTAGTGATAACCTAATCAAACCACTTCATTCTGAAGGAAGAGAAACTGAGGCTCAGACAGAGATCAGAACCCAGGTGTTCTGATCCCTGAACCAGTACTCTTCCCAGCACCATGCTGACTCTGGCTCTGTGTGTTTCAGCTGGATATTTTTGGAGTTGCTCCCTCCAAACCCCAGAATCCAAGCTTGCTCTCCATGGCAGGGAGAGTCACCAACCATCATAATAAGATGGACCCTTCTTCCTGGTTGTGGCCACTTTTTGGCACAAGCCTCATCATACGCCATGCCCCATAATCCCGCTGGAGCCGTCTGTGATCTCTGCGCTATTAGAGGGCCTCTCCCCTCTCCCTGCTTCTGTACCACATTACATAGAAACTCACCCTAATCCATTTTCTAGAGCTGGCCAGGGCCCAGATAAGGGGCTGAAGGTCTTAGGACAGGCAACAACAGGGTAAGGGAAGTTTTTGCCTCTAAATACCCCACCCCCAGCCTCAGATGAGGAGAGAAAGAGGCTCTCTTGAATAAAAAAATTTCCTTAAGATCTTGTCAAGCCTTCTTCAAGCTTCAAGGGAGAAAACCTCTCTTATTGGATGAGTTTTATCTTACTGTCCAACTCTGAGGACTGGAGGCAGGGGACAGGGGTTTGAGCTTGGCCTGAAGAATCTGAATACACATAAGAAAGAATGTATCAGTGATGAGAACTCTCAGACACTTGTGTTCTCTGAACATACCAGGTAAGTTCTCCGGGCCGGGCGCAGTGGCTCACGCTTGTAATCCCAGCACTTTGGGAGGCCGAGGCGGGTGGATCACGAGGTCAGGAGATCGAGACTATGGTGAAACCCCGTCTCTACTAAAAATACAAAAAAAAAAATTAGCCGGGTGTGGTGGCGGGCGCCTGTAGTCCCAGCTACTTGGAGAGGCTGAGGCAGGAGAATGGCGTGAACCCAGGAGGCAGAGCTTGCAGTGAGCCGAGATCGCGCCGCTGCACTCCAGCCTGGGCGACAGAGCGAGACTCCGTCTCAAAAAAAAAAAAAAAAAGTTCTCCTTCATCTGAGATGGCAAAGTTAACCTCACTGAGTTCTTTCCAGTTCCAAGATTCTGGTTAGAAACTTCCGTTTCCCAGTGTTTGGTGGTCAGCCTTATCCCGGATTCCCCAGCCCATGCTCACTCAGTTTCCCAATGGGCCTTGGCCCCAGGAAACGGTTTTCAATCTCACATTGGCTCTAAACAGCCTCCCCATCCCTAAGAAACAAAACAAAATTGAGCCAACTTAAGAATAGGATCCACCAGATGACTTAGTCTGACATGGGCATAATGGCAGCGGACTAGGAATCCAGAGTCATGGTGTCAGTTAAGGGCTGAATTGTGTCTCCGCAAATTCCATTTCTTGAAGTCCTAACCCTCAGTAACTCAGAATGTGACTGTATTTGGAGACTGTCCCTTTAAAGAGGTAATTAAGTTAAAACAAGTTTATATGGGTAGGCTCTAATTAAATAGAACTGGCATCCTTATAAGAAGAGCTCAGCGGGCCAGGTGCGGTGGCTCATGCCTGTAATCCCGACATTTTGGGAGGCCGAGGTGGGCGGATCACCTGAGGTCAGGAGTTCGAGACCAGCCTGACTAACATGGTGAAACCCTGTCTCTACTAAAAATACAAAAATTAGCCAGGCGTGGTGGCATGCACCTGTAATCTCAGCTACTTGGGAGGCTGAGGCAGGAGAATCACTTGAACCTGGGAGGTGGAGGTTGCAGTGAGCTGAGATCATGCCATTGCACTCCAGCCAGGGCAACAAGAGTGAAAATCCATCTCAAAAAAAAAAAAGAGATTAGGACACAGACAAAGCAGAGGGAGACGGCAGCCATCTACAAGCCAAGGAGGGAGGCCTCAGAAGAAACCAACACTGCTAACACCTTGATCCTGGACTTCTAGCCTCCAGAACTACGAGAAAATAAATTTCTGTTGTTTAAACTGTCCATGCTGTGGTACTTGTTATGGCAGGTCCAAGCAAACTAACTTGGTGTCTCAATGTGTCTCAGCCATTTACTCGCTGCGTGACCTTGGACAAGTCATTTAAAACTCTCCAAGCCTCAGTTTCCACATGAACTCTAAGGTCCCTTCAATATCTAACATTCTGTGATTCTATATAAAGAAAAAGCCTCAATTCACTATACAACTTTTACTTTCTTGCCAATGATAATAGTTTTAAGTTCCTGATACATACATTTTATCCTTCCAAATCTACAGTCATTTACACAACCCTTCCCTTACCCTAAACGCCAGCTTTCAATGCAAACACACTTGGGTTGCTTGACTCTCGGATGCTGTTGCTTCTGCTGCATCTCACAGAAATTGGTTGAAATGAGAACAGTTTAGTCAATTGACTGGTTTTCCTGAGCACAGTGCTAAATAGCCCCACTGGTTTATCTCCATCTATTGATGGATGTTGTTTTAAAACTGTCAGATTCTGCCCATCCTTTCTGACTCAGTATCACTCCATGGCCATGTAATGCCTAGCCAACAACCTGATCCAGCCAGTTCCATCACCTTTATTCTTTTAATTGATTGGTAAGTTCACTCAGAAGAATCAACCCCAGACAATTGGCACAGCCTCTCTTGGGCCCAGAGAAAGCACCCCCAGGTCATGTCTAGAAGATGCCAAAACACCCATGTGGGTCAATCGATTTGGGGAAAAATCAGTTCAACCTACAGCTGTAGCACAGGGTAAGCAAAGCAATGTTCCCTCATCAGCCTGCGGTGACTTGAGGTCTGTGCATGGCTAGTGTTCTTTCCCCTTTTCAACAAGTTGACTTGGCAGAATGAAGAAATGTGTCTTCATATGGACACATGCACACACATACACGGCACCACACCACACCACTCTTATTCCTGCCTTTTGGGGAGACAGAGCACTAATGATAGAGAACTTGTGCTGACAAGGGCAGGGGAAAGGCCTTGGGATGACTTATCCCAGGTACACATTTTTGTGAATGTGACTCAGGTTGGAGTTTGGTCAATATTTGGCCTATTTAATGGTATGTGAGAGAAAGAGCCAGACTTGGAGCTTGGCCGTGTTAACTGGTCAGTAGTAAAACTGTCTCAAAATGTATTTTCACACTTCTGGGCTTTTCTATTTGGTTCCAGAACCTGCATGTTTTTATCCCTGCATGTTTATATACGTTTGAGTGTTTGGGTTTGTATCTCTGTTTTCCTGCATGCCTGAGTTTGCTGATTTGTATGTGTATATTTGCATCTGCCTCTGAGTGTTTGCATGTTTGTACATAGCTGGTATATGGGCAGGTGGGTTTACTTGTGTCTCTGTGCAATCTCCTTTTGGGTTTCTAGATGCTACTACATGTATCTGCATGTCTTCGGAGATCAGTAACTCCAAAGAGACTTCAGACATCTTTCAAATGCCTGGCGAGCCGAGGAAGAAATCTGATGCTGGAGAATGGCTTGGCAGGCCCTCAGCTCAGATTCCTTCTGGTTCACTCTGATTTTCATCCAAGATGAGGTCTGCAGTGTCTTCCGAGGATGCCTTCTGGCTGCCTCCACCACATTAGACCTCCAGGGTCCCCTCTCAGCCCATTCGTAATGGACCTAATAAGTAGAGGGGAGGAGCTGGGGGTGGCCTAGGATTTTAAGATAAAAATAAAAAAGGAAAGTTCATCCTCTTCTCCCCATTCTCATTTTCTATTATTGACATTCATCAGCCCTGAGCATGAGACAGAGCGGAGTTAGCCACTTAACATTTCTTTTTTCTTTTCTTTTCTTTTTTTTTTTTTTTGAGACGGAGTCTCGCTCTGTCGCCCAGGCTGGACTGCAGTGCTGAGATCTTGGCTCACTGCAAGCTCCGCCTCCTGGGTTCACGCCATTCTCCTGTCTCAGCCTCCCGAGTAGCTGGGACTACAGGCACCCGCCACCATGGCCGGCTAATTTTTTTGTATTTTTAGTAGAGACAGGGTTTCACCGTGTTAGCCAGGATGGTCTCGATCTCCTGACCTCGTGATCCATGATCCGCCTGCCTCGGCCTCCCAAAGTGCTAGAATTACAGGCATGAGCCACCGCGCCCGGCCTCCGCTTAACATTTCTTAGATCTTTTTTTACTTTTAAAAAAGTAGGGAGGCTGAGGCAGGAGAATAGCTTGAACCCGGGGGGTGGAGGTTTCAGTGAGCCAAGATTGCGCCACGGCACTCCAGTATGGGCGACAGAGTGAGACTCTGTCTCAAAAAAAAAAAAAAAAAAAAGATCTAAAGAGTTTTGCTAAGAAATTTTAGGTAGGTATTATATTCATATTGTGGTTATGTTATTAATAAACTTTAACTTTTAAAGGTATTCACTGAAATGTTTACTACGTAAAAAATTTTATGTCTGGAATTTGCTCCAAAATGTAAGAGGTACTGTTGAGTAGGGAATAGATGAAATTAGACTGGCTGTGGACTGATCATTGTTGAAGTGAAATGATGATTATATTACTAGTGTTTGATTATATTATTCTCTCTACTATTTTATTTGGACTTTTCCATACAAGAAAAGAATCCTAAAGCTGGGCATAGTGCCTGTAGTCTCAGCTACTCAGGAGACTGAGGTGAAAAGATTGCTTGAGCCCAGGAGTTTAAGGCCAGCCTGGGCAATATAGTGAGACTCCACTCCCAAAGCTAAAAAAAACAGAAAGAAGGAAAGAAAAAAGAAAGAAAAAGAAAGAAAGAAAGAAAGAAAGAAAGAAAGAAAGAAAGAAAGAAAGAAAAGAGAGAAAGAAAAGAAAGAAAAAGAATCATACTCAGACATCTCCTACTATTTCCCCACCAGACTCCTCATCCTGAGATGTAGCTGAGACTATCATTATATCCCCCCATTATGTGGATGAGGAAGTGGAGGCTCTCACTGTGTAAATGATTTGCTTGAGGCAGCTAGGAGCAGAAAGCTTGGCTAGAATTCAGACAGACTGACTTCCCACTGAGGCTTCTTCTCATAGGATCCTGCATAAACATGAGCCTCATACAGCCATAAAATATAGAATTTGTGAATAAATACCTATCAGATTAATGAAAGAATTGAGACCCCAGTTGCTCATACATTTACACGGGGCTTACCTAGACAGGTATATGGGCACCCAAGGTTCTACATTTGCATCTGCAGAGACACATCTACACCTCAGCTCATACAACGATGCTTTCCTTGGTTGTACACTTGTAGACCACTAATTTTTGAAAAGGTATGTTAGAAATGATGTATAGGGGCCGGGCGCGGTGGCTCACACTTGTAATCCCAGCACTTTGGGAGGCCGAGGCGGGCGGATCACGAGGTCAGGAGATCGAGACCACGGTGAAACCCTGTCTCTACTAAAAATACAAAAAAATTAGCCGGACATGGTGGCGGGCACCTGTAGTCCCAGCTACTCGGAGAGGCTGAGGCAGGAGAACGGCGTGAACCCGGGAGGCGGAGCTTGCAGTGAGCCAAGATGGCGCCACTGCACTCCAGCCTGGGCGACAGAGGGAGACTCCGCCTCAAAAAAAAAAAAAAAAAAAAAAAAGAAATG
The DNA here is from genome assembly GCF_028878055.3 of Symphalangus syndactylus. Classification (NCBI taxonomy): domain Eukaryota; kingdom Metazoa; phylum Chordata; class Mammalia; order Primates; family Hylobatidae; genus Symphalangus; species Symphalangus syndactylus. Next base: position 35,303,935 of record NC_072439.2, read on the forward strand.
ATGTATAGGAAAAAGAAAAAGAAGGGGACGAGACTGCTACCCTCAGGTGTGCCTGTTCTGTGTGCTCATGTGACAAGCTGGGCTATCTACCTGCTCTCAGTGGGAATGTACCAGCAGGAGACCTGGAAGGAAAGAGCATCCCTAACAGTGGATATATCCAGCCCAGAACTACAGACACGTGGATAATTTGATGAGGAAGGAGAAACAGTGGCAGACTGATGCCTTGTACAAAGCAAAGCTGTAACTTTGCATGCAGGAATACAAGACATTTTTTCTCTCAGATATAAATATGTTCAGATAAATACAAACATTATATATACTTCATAAATGGTTTGTGCCTGGCACACATCCACCCTCCACAGGCATGTTTTGCAGCCATGTCTGTATAGAGAGGGATTCTGAGAGGGTGAGCATAGGTCTAGGAGTCAAAGGACAGGAGTTCTGGCCTACTGCCCACCAGTTGCTGATTGTGTCATCCTCAGCAAGTCACATCAACCCTCTTTGACTCAGTTTCCCCTTCTGAAAAAAAAAGATTGATATTAATAGTCAAGCTGCCCACCTCAAACAATGCTAAACATGTGAAAGCTATTTTATCTATAAATTTATGTTTTACTCTATATACTCAAGCTAAACAATAATGAATAATGCACCTATGACACACATAGCAAGTCTATCTATATCTATCTATCTTCAATCTATCTATGAGATAGAAAAATTGAGTAACTTACCTAAGATAACACAATTCAAATACAGCATGAAATAGTGAAATGATGATGGGTTTTGTAGTCAGAAGCACCACTAAAGAGCTAAAAGGGTGTCCAGTAATATTATTATAGTGGCTTCTGCTGGTTATCATAGTTGGTTAGCTCAGTGGTTCTTAAACTGTAGTCTAAGGATCCCTGGGGGTCCCAGAGACCCTTTGAGGAGCTCTGCAGGTCCTTCCTGCCTTGGTTATATGTCTGCATATGAGGCTATGTACTTCAGATACTTCAACCAAAACAGCATATCAAAATAAATTGAATGCAGAAACAGATATGAGAATCTGTCTTCTATTAAGCTAAACATTAAAGAGATGCAAAAATGTGAAATAATGACATTCTTCACACTAAATTGTTTTGTTTGGGAAAATATAGTTTTGTCATAAAAGTTATTTTAACATATAATATTTATTACTTTTTAAACAATTTAAAAATGCTTTTAGTTTTAATTTTTAGTAAGGTAGATATTGATAGGTGTAACCCATAGAAATAAACAAAAGCTCCTCGAAACTCTAATAATTTTTTTTTTTTTGAGACGGAGTTTCACTCTTTTTGCCCAGGCTGGAGTGCAGTGGCGTGCTCTCGGCTCACTGCAACCTCCGCCTCCCGGGTTCAAGCGATTCTCCTGCCTTAGCGTCCCGAGTAGCTGGGATTACAGTTGCCTGCCACCACGCCTAGTTAATTTTTTGTATTTTTAGTAGAGACAGGGTTTCATCATGTTGGCCAGGATGGTCTCGATCTCTTGACCTCGTGATCCACCCACTTCGGCCTCCCAAAATGCTGGGATTACAGGCATGAGCCACCACGCCTGGCCTGAAACTCCAATAATTTTTAAGAGTGTAAAGGGGTCCTGAGACCAAAAAGTTTGAGAACCACTGGGTTGGAGCCTGGTGTTGATGAGAACAAGAATCTGCCTAGGTGAGACCAAGCCAGGTAGCAAAGCCCAAGCTAATCTAGGTCCTGCTTGCCCTCTGCTGACACGACCCCCATACTCTCACCAGTGCTCCTTGCCTATCATGAACAAAGAATTGGAGTGGTTCAGAACACCCACTCTGGGGCTAGGCTAATCTGACTGGAGTCTGGGCTCTGCCAGTGGAGCACATCCTTATCCTCCCGAGGCTCACTCAGCTTCCTTTTGTGTCAAATAGGAATATAATAACTTCCTTACAGTGCTATTATAAGGCTTGAATGAGACAATGAATCTAGTCCAGTGCCTGGTATATAGCAAGCACTTAAGAAAATGCCTGATGATGTTACTAATAATAACAGATTGCACTCACCGAAAGCTTATTCTATTCCAAGCAAGAATCTAAGTGCTTGTCATGCATTAATCCATTGAATCCTCTAATACCACTGTAAGGCAGTTAACAACCCTAGGAGATAGTTATTTGGCAGTTGCTGCTATTGTGGAGTGGTTGTTTTCTAGGTCCTACCTATGGGCAAAATAGGATAGATTGGAGTGTTAAATAAATGTTCGTGGTTTTGATTAACCTTGACACAGAAGTGAGAGGATTAAGTGAGAGCTCTGATCTACTAGAGATTAAGCGAGAGATCTGATCTTCTAGAGAGTCTTCTGACTCCTGCCTCTTTAGCCACCCCAGGCCTAAGGAGCCAAATTATGGGATCAAGAGTGAGACCTTAGGCCACATGGTCTCAGCAAAGAAGCAGGCCTTTTAGAGCAGTTTAAGGGCAAAAGGGGCGAGCAAAAACCTCTAGCACCAGTGACATCAGTGGTAAGTCAAAGAACTCACTTCATAGATGCGCTGGTTGGGATGTCATTCTCTGTCATTCATTACCTCTACACACACACACACACACTCTCTCTCTCTCTCTCTCTCTCTCACCATCACCTTCAGCAAAGTCACCTACCCATGCACATGTGAACAGAAAAAATAAAAAATAAGTATGTTAAGGTCCTTGAATGTATGTGTCACATATGTTTTGAGGATATGCCTCTAGGTAAATGTGTACAGAAAGGTCTGTGTGAAATTATAGACTGGAGAGAGGGATTCAATCCAATCTTCTCTCCTGACTAATTAGCAAAGATGCTATCACAAAATTCAGGCTCCTACCTCCTGTATCCTCCTTAGGTAAGGTTCCCCCAGACAAGAACAACATCCTGGGCTGGTCCAGGTCTGCCGCAACCAGAGTGTGTGTGTGTGTGTGTGTGTGTGTATGTGTGTGTGTGTGAGAGAGAGAGAGAGTAGGGAGTGGTAAGTAGGTAGTTTGCCTCTCAACATCATGGAAACTGGGTGGCAAAGCCACTGGGAGCATGAATCTGGGGCTCTTGGCCAACTGCTGCTCTTCCACGATAGAAGAGGAGGCAGGATCCCAGGCACTGGCTGGATCTCAGGATGGAGCTGGAGGGAAGGGAATGAGGAAGGTTTACTCTTTTCTACCAGTTTTCAACTGTGGGCACCAGGACAAGGACCTTGGGATTATTCCAGTCTGGTGCCCTGGAGATACAAAGCGGGTTTTTGCTAGAGACAGGTCTACCAAGCAGAGTTCAAAGGCCTTGGGCCTGAATTATCTGAACTTGGACCCAAGTGGATTGACTAAAAAGGGGAAAAGACAGGCTACTGTCTACCTCGATTGGGTTTACAACACTCTCTATATATTCTACGGGTATGAGTGGATGGAAGGAGGATGTGTGGGAGTAATTTTTTTGTTTCTTTTTTATTTTTTGAAAAACAGAGAAAAGAGGCCCTCCAATGTGCACAGTACGGAAACTGCCTTGATCTTCCTAGTTTAGATCAGTGAATTCTGGGAGAGATTGGAGGGGCTTTCTTATTGCTCAGAAAATGACTTTGCAATTAAGGGAAGGGTCAGAAAGGGGTGATAAAAGAAATGGCCAGGTAGAGGTTAGAAAAGGACATCTGTCTATGGTCAGAATATGGATATGTTCAAAATCTAGAGCCCCCAAAAGCCCAACAGAGGACTGGGGTAGTTATCTAAATAGTTCATCACCAAACCCTTCAACCTTGGACTCCTTGCTTTTACCTGAAAAATGGATAATTGTCCCAGGCAGAGAAGAGACTGGTCCCTAGGGACCAAGACTCAACTCATTCAATTCCAGGACCCTCTCCAGCTGGTAGAATGAAAGAAAAGTAACTGGGGAGGGGCCTAAAGGTTTGGCCTCAAAGGTATCTGGACGTTGGTGTATCAGGATAGGTCAGAGGCCAGAGGCCTTCCCTTTGGGGGCTTTTTGACTGCTTGAGGTGGAGGGAGGGAGAAAGAGGAGGGTGTTGGGGGAGGGTCAGACAGGAACAGATGCTTTCAGATCTAAAGAAACAATTTAGGGGGTGGGCAGGATCAAACAGAGGAAGAGGAGGGGGAAAGGAAAGAGAACAAAGGTATAGTGGAGATGGGAGCCTCTTCAGTGGAAGAGAGATGAAGGGGAATCCGGGGGAGATGGCCGATCCAACATCTGCCCCGGCTGTAAAATTTTGTTCTATTTGCTGCTGGCCCAGGGGGCACTCTGGAGTGGTCAGATCAGCCCCTGAGGTGGCCCGGACTGGAGGCTCAGCCAGGAACTTTTGAAACTCAGCTGTCCCTCCCAGACTGCCACCCACCACCTTTTGGTTCTTCCTCTGCTTTTACGGTTGGAAGGGAGTCCAAGGATTGGAACCAGGGCCAGGACAGGAGGAAATATGGAACTCGGAAAGCAGCAGAAATGCTAGGCAGAGACTCTGAAATGGCCAAGAAAAGACAGACAGAGCTGGAGGCAGTCACATTCCAGAAAGGTTTGAAATTATCAGAGACTGAATCCTTGATGGGAGGTTTCCAGCTGGGAGGCCCACATCTCCCCATCACACCTGAGCTGGGTCAGGTAGGATAGCGATGAGGTGGGGAGGCCCAAGCAAGTGTGTATTATGAATATTCCTTGCCTCCCTCCCCCATTTTTTCCTTTTTCTAAATCGGCTGCCCTTTTGTTCCTCCAGCTAAAACTGAAGCCCCATTCGGTAACCTTATTTTCCAAAAACTATTCCAGCTGAATGGAAAGACTCCACATGTACAAACTTACAAACACAATGGTACCACCCAAAGGGGCAGAGCCTCAAATAAGAGCCAGGCTATCACTGTGGTGGGGTGAGATCGCCTCAACAAGAACAGACTAGTTCGGAGGACTTCTCCCAAATGACACACGCCCAGCTCTGTCCCTGCCCATCGGATTTGAGAAGTGTTTCCCCTTTTACAAAAGCCCTAAGCCTAACCTGACACCAGAGACAAAGGCCAGGGAACCGAAGAGGGCAATTCTCCCTATAAATGGGGGAGAAAGGGACATTCTTGGCTGGAATTCCTCTGATGGAGGGGATTGTTGGTTTGATGGCCTGGGATCCTTCAGGGCCGTCCTGAGTCCCGGGTCGAGAATGCTTCTACTGATAACTAGATTTCCCCTCTCCATCCCCACAAAGATCCTGAGAGGGTCCCATTTCCTGCTCTTATACCTCGGGGAAAACTATCTTTTCATTTCTGAATAAAACGAAATCTCATTATTTGGAGGTGGTAGCGGTAGGGTATCGGTCAAGGAGCGATTGAGGGTCCTCTCAATTTTCCACGAAAAAATGGAAGGTGAGATAGGAGGAAGAAAGGAGAGGCTGGGATCTAAAGGGTGAGACCCTCGGGCCGAGCGGAGTTCACCGCGCAGTGAACCCTCTCAGCCGGCCACGCAGCCCGCGCTCCCGGCCCCGCGCCCTATTGTCCGCCCAAGCCTGGGGTCGTGACCCAGCTGAAGGCGACACTGCGCCCAGGGCGGACGCGGCGTGGAACCCAGAGGAGGAGCCTGGCTGCCGCCGGCCCCTAAAACCTCGTCTTTGCCCCTGCTGGCCCCATTTCGCGATCCTCAAGACCCCGGCCTCTGAGAAGCGGAGCTGGGACACCTCCACCCCGTGAAGACAGTCACATTTCGCCCCATTCTCTCGCGGCCAGGCTTCCCGGCAAGCCAGAGCTCCAGAGTGGAACCTAAGGTTTGGCTATCTGGCAGTGCCTCCTGCACACTCGGTTCCAGGGTTTGTTTCTGCCTGGAAATTAGAATACTGTATACTTTTCTCTCCCGATCTTTGAGGCTGGGAAGAGAGAGAGTCAGAAAGGAGGAGTGAGTAGAGGCCACACTTTTTTGGCTTCACTCATACTCCATCCAGGCAGGCAGAGCTGACCCTAGAGGATGCTGCCTATTCAGGAATCTGAAAATTGTTGATAGGGCCTGGAAATTTAAAATAGTCCCTTCCTCTTTATTAGGCTCTGTAACCGTATTCGCCCGCAAACATACTCTGATATTCCCCACCCGTCCTTGTCTTCCCTTCCTCCTGATTTATCCTCTAGGCCTGGCAGAAAGTGGAAGCAGGAAGATGAGGCTGCAGAGGCCCTTATCCCGGCAGGCCTGGATGTGGGCTCTGCTGGATTGGCCCTGCGTTCAAAGAGCTACAGAACTGACACCAGAGAGAAGAGAAGAAAAACCCGGAGGAGTGGAGGGAGAGCCAGGGGCTCCTGGCCTTGGAGGGCTGATGAGCAAACCTCCAGATCAGCTTTAGTTTCTTTCTGCTCCCCAAGCTCCAAAGGGGTCTGAGCTCCTTGAGCTGCACAGGTTTTAAAATGTTCGAGGGCTCCTCACAGGTCTGTGGCTCAGAGTTCACCGCCCGCATTTTTAATTACCAAGAGGCAGCTAAAACTCCAGCACCTGGAGCAGCCACACGCTGCAGGAGAAAAATCAAAATGGGGCTGGCAATGCCGGGTGCAGAAAAAGCAGGCTGAGAAGGGTGGTCAGCTCTATCAAAAACGTTGGTAAGAGGCAAAGACTTTTTTTTTTTTTTTTTTTTTTTTTTTTTTACCAAATCCCCCAAATGTTTATTTTGGGCTCCTGCCCATCCAGATAAATCAAGCTAACAGATTAGGAAGTTCATAAAATTGTATTCTTAGGTAATGACATCCAGAGAGGTAATAAATATTCCCTCTGCTCTGGTGGCCGCTGGAGTTCTGGTGTTTGGGGATCTTCCATCTCTCCTTCCAAGCCTGAGAGGGGTCTCTTGGAAGTGGAACATTTAAATTAAAATTAGCTCTCCATAGCTGCAGTGCCAGACAGAAGCTGTGGAAAACCCGGAGCGGTGGTTTTATGAGTGCAATAGCTTGCTCCCCCAGGACTGGGCAAAAAGCAGAGAAAAAGATGGTACAGTTGCTCCAGCGCACTGCTCCTCCCCGTCATAGCACCCTTGATCTTAAGGGTCCCTTTCAGAGTCAGTCTCCCCTAATCCTAGAAAAGCAGAGAAGGACACCCTGGCCTCAAGCTCCCAGCAAACATTTTAATTGTTTTCACTTCCCTACCACTCCCCCGAACACACACACACACACACACACACACACACACACACACCCCTAGCTGTGGGAAGCTGTCTCTGGATTTCAGTCTGCCAAGTCCAAGCAGAAAGAAAACTGAAGCACAGATTGCAGAGAAAACTTTGTAGGAAACTTCACACAAACAGCAGCAAGAGACCCTCTGAAAGGCAAAGTGCCCCTGTCCTTTTCCCTCAGTCTCATTTTCTCAGACTCTCTTTTTTGAGTCAAATTTCTTTACTCCCCAGGTACACAGACTCAGCACAGAAACGTCTTTTTCTCCAAGCAGAACTCCCCCACTCACAATTGGATTTCCTGCCTTCCCTGCCTAAGACCGGGAGTTGAGACAAAAATTGAGTGGCAAATACAGTTTAAACTTTTGTGCTCCTCACCCCCAGAGCAGACTGAGTGCTAACTACTTACATGTCAATGGGATCTTTGGCCTGTGGGGATCTCCTGGCGCTTGGAGAGAAGGAACCCTGGAAGACTGGTGTGGCCATTTCACCCGTCTTCTTTTTACTTAGCCATTGAAGAGAGAGGGATACAATGCACTTACAGGCATTCATGCGTCTTGCCTCTCCCATTACTCTGGGCAAGAAATCCCCAGTCCTACAAAAGCAGTGGCATCCTATCTGGAGACCAGGGCTGAGCAAGGGCTGGCTTGGGAGGGTCAGAGATGGGGGTGGGGGAGAGGTCAGAGGCGCTGCCGAATATAAAGGCAATGGGAGAGAAAATGCTGTGTCCTCCCCGTGAACCTGGGCTGTGTCCTCCCCCCAGCCTTCCCCACTGCTCAACCCAACTTAAATAAAAGCCCAGCCCTCAGCTTCCCAGCGAGGCTGTAGCAGCATCAGGCAGAGCAGCAGGGACCAAGACTGCTGGAGCTTGGGGCCCTCGGTCCAGACTGGCCCCCCACATCCCACCCCTGCCCTGCCATTCTGGGTGGCCAAGTCCAAGGCAAAGGAGAGCTTTGGGGAAAGGGTAGAAAATGGAGCCCACTGGAGGGAAGGCCAGAGGCCAAAATCTTCAAACTCAAATGTAAGGGATTTTAGTTTGGGTTCATTTGTCAAGAATTATGGATTTCTGATGTTTCCCCTTTTCAGACCAGAAAGAACAGAAGAAGACACACAGAGAATGACTATGTATGTGAGGGAAGAGGAAGGAGAAGAAAAAGAAGACATAAAGAAGGAGAAATAAAATAAGTGTTCTGACCTTTTATGCTGCCTTTCCTGAACTAGAGTGTCCCTTCTGCAATTTCGGGGAGAAACTTCGGAAATAAAATGTAGTAATTTGCCCCCTCCTCACTCTCATCTCTTCCACTTTTGGGAGGATAGGGATAAACTCCTTGAAAGCCACACGAGCAAACTTAGGAAAGAATCATGGATCTCAATTTACCCCTTCCCTGCTTTCCATCTTAGCTCCTTTACAGGCTTGAAAAGACACTCTGGTGCCCTTAGACCTTCCTTCCCTTTTCCCAAGCACAGCTAGAACCCCCTTTTTCTGTTCCAAGGGCAATCGCCTCAAGACGATAGGGCTACAGTCAGATTTGGCCCCTAATTCACTTGATTACATAAAAAACTCCAGATAATTGTTGGCCTGCCTCCTCACACTGCAGGCAGCATGTTTTGTTGTCTCCAGGGTACCACTGAGGGAGGAAAAGTAGACTAAAGGACTAAGAGACTCCCCCCAACACACACACGTGTGAGGACATGCATACACACACACACACACACACACACACACCAAGTAACATCCAGCAAGTGGTTCAAAAGGAAATAAATTCAAAGCACAGTAATGTGATTTGTACAACTTAGTCCTGCTGTTGCCTTTCACTCCAGAATTTGGAGATAGGGGGAAGGGGTATCCCTGGCTTCCCTGCATACCCTAGATCTCTTCTCCCTCTGTCTTCTACTTCTAATTGCCTTTCTTCCTAAAATATGGATAAATCGTCCGAGAAGAAGGTCACCAACAGCTGTCCTCCCACCTTCTCCTAACAAACAAGCAAAAAATTAAGCAGGCCTTGCTAGGGCCTGGTTCTCAGGACCAGAATTATTTGGGAGACTTTGGCTTGAACGTATTATTCAGGTAATTCAGGCAAGATTTTTTGTTTCTTTGTTAGCCCCAAGGAAACAATTTATTTAATTAATTTATTTCTTTACAGCCAGAGAAGCTTGTTCAGGCTATCCGCATACGCTGCCAGGACCTGGGAGGTTATAGGAAGAGAGGATGGTCCTTGACTCTCCCTAAGTCTCTTCTCAACACCTAGCAGGTCCATAATAAAAGTTAGAGAATAAAAAGGTAAAAGTCTTTTATTATCTCCAGGCATCAGCCTTTGAGGCCTATCCATAACAAGGGTACCTCCCAGGCCTCTGGCCTCCACCTTACCCTTTTTTCCAAGCCTAAACAAACAGAGAAGGCATCCTGACAGGTCACTTTGCTGCTTCAGAATCACCAGCTCAAAACCTTTCTTCTTTTAAGAACTCAAATGTTGAGGGGATGTCTTCCTTAATCCTTCATCCCAAAAGAGCCCTAAAAGATGAAAGAAAACTCTTCTCCTTCCCACTCCCTAAACTTGCCCTCTTGTCTACAAATTAGGCAAGCCTACTCAGCACAGAGGAGGGAGAAGGGAAGACAGAGAACAGACAAAAAGAAGAAACTGTACCTAACTATAGAAAAGTGAGACACCCCCCACCCTCAGCTCCGCTGAAGTGCCCCCAGAGGAGTCTGGTCTCTCTGCAGACTCAGGGGGAAGGAAGCGGACTGGAGAAATCAGCCTTAATCTTCCACATCCCCTCTTCTGAAGATCCCATACCCCAACCCCCTTGCTGCTTCTTCTAAGGACATTGGAAGACTAATGGAGAGCTAAGATTTGTGTGTTTGTTTAAAGTAAACTTAGGCAACTATAGAGAAGATGGGATGTTACCAGGCCAGAGAGAGGAGGGGGATAAAAAGAAACCATCAGACATTGACGTAAAACTAATTCACATCCACTGGTTTATTATTGATCACGGGGCATTTCACATCGACACTAAAATTCTTTATTGCAAGTTTTACAATAATCAAGTAAATTCAGTCCAAAAACACAATAACCACGATGGGGGTGGGGAGAGATTCTACCTATAGACTGCCTCTCTGAACTGAAAGTTCATTTTGATTTTCTTTTGGCTCCTCAAACTGAACAGCTCTGAGAGGCTCTCCAGATGCATTTAGCTTTGTCTGCTGTCTTCGCCCCCTCTCCTCCCGCACCCCCCCCCCAACAATAATACAAAAGAACTTCATAGCTTTGTTCTCCTTAAAATGACTTCCCCTCACTAACCTCCCCTGGTGCATTTTCAATGCAAAAGGCCTAAGGAAAGAGGGGGGAAGGAGGAGGAGGAGAAGGATGAGAATTGGCTTTAAAATTTCTTTCCTTTTTTCTTTTCCTCATTTCTCATTTCCCCTGAAATTCACCCAAACCAGACCATCACACCTTGCAATATATAATTTTTGCAGCTTTTTGTTCTTAAAAAATAAATAACCCCCCAAATGGCCTTTAAAAAAAAAAAAACACCCAGCAGGTACCATGCTAAGACAACATCACATGCTTAAAAGGGTCCTTAACAGTGGAAGGGAGAGGAGGGCAGGGGGCTTGTTTGTTTATCTGTTTTGTCTGTTTGGAACTGACAAGGGACAAGGTGAGAGGAAGAGAGAAAAGAACCTATATATATATATATATATATATATTAAATTCTATAAATAAGAGTCAATTTGTGTGTGAGGGGAGGGTGGGGGCATGGGTGGGGGCAGGGGTGTGAGTTATGTTTTATAACCTGGTAATGTCCTCTGCCCGTTGCTGCTCCGGCGGCGTGGCGCTCTGGGAGTGGTCTTCAGAAGTACCCGGGGTAGCTGCCGAAAGGGTGCTGGGCGCAGCGCCGGCCGGGGGTGCTGACCTGACTTTGGTGTTGGGGAGTCGGTGGTCCTTCTTCCATTTCATGCGACGGTTTTGGAACCAGATTTTGATCTGCCTCTCAGAGAGGCACAGCGAGTGGGCGATCTCGATCCTTCTCCTTCGGGTCAGGTAGCGGTTGTAATGAAACTCTTTCTCTAATTCCAGGACTTGCTGCCGGGTGTAGGCTGTCCTCGAGCGCTTGGGTTCCCCTCCGTTATAATTGGGGTTCACTGGGGGGGAGGGGAAAAGCAAATAGTGGGGTTCAGAGGGAGCAGGCTCCCCGCCCCCCACCCTCACCCCATCCTCAGCTCTGAGGAACAGGAGGAGGGAGTGGTGGAAATAAAGTCATCAAGCTTAAATGGGTTATAAAGAAGTTGAAGGAAGCTGAAGACTTTGTAGTGTAATAAGAGGGGAATCCTCATTGTAACGACACTGAATTATTTATGCGCCCTTAGAAAGCGAGCATAGTTTTCACACATACATAACAGATCGTAGCACATGGCTCGGACTGCCCAGAGTAGCTAAGCCATAAAATTTATGGGGGATGTAATTACCCATTCTCGCTCGTAAATCCAGTTCAATTGTGCTAACCCAGAGTCGCTCCTGGAGAGAGAGGGGGACGGAGAGAAAGGAGGACGGGGGCCAGAGGGGACCGAGGAGGGTGGGGAGCGCTAGGGAAGAAGGGAGGGAGGGGGGGAGCAAAAAGCAAAGTTGCCTACCCGTGCTAACGTGAATTTTTTTCATCCATGGGTAGACTATGGGTTGCTTGCTGGCGGCGCTGGAGGGATGGTCGGGGGCTGGCTGGCTGCAGGCTGGCGGGGCTGGGGACGGGGAGGCGGAGGCGCCTGAGAGAGGCGCGGGCTCGCAGAGCGACTGTGATTTCTCGGGGTGGTGGTGGCCCGCCTGGGCCGGCCCGTGGCCTCGCGAATTGCCCGGCCCCTGGAGACTGGTGCAGCTATACTGGCGCTCAGGGTAGCTAGGGCGCGGAGGCGGTGGTGGGTACAGCTCCTGGTGGTGATGCTGGAATCCCGATTCCCTGGTCCGGCCGTAATATTCCGGACTGTGTTCAGGGATGTAGCTATTTTGCGAATATTCTTCGCATGGAGGAAATTTCGGATCGATGTAGTTAGAGTCCATCAAATACGAGCTCATGATCATTAATTTCTGGAGTGGAAAATAATTTTTCTCGCTTTGTCGTTTTTCTGCTCCATAAAGCCCTCCTACTAGCTAGCGACCCTGTAAAGTTACTTTCACCATGTGACTCCGCCGGCCAATCACACGGAGCAACTCAGTCCCCGGATAAGGAACCGAATCGCTTTATTCAAAATGTATCCAATTTTTTTGTGTGTGTGGTGGTGGTGGTGCTGGGGGGGCGGGGGTGGGTGGTGATGTGGGGTTAGCTGGTAGGGGTTGGGGTGCCCCCAGTGCACATCCCGCCAGACTGACAACCCTCCCCTGCAAAAGGAGATGGGAAGCTCCCGGCTCCCCTCCAAAGCCCGGGCATTGGGGGGCTGTCGGGAGGCAGTGATTCAGCCCCCGCCCAGGGTCTCCCCTCAGGCCTCTGCTGGGCCCCGTGGGCCTCGGCTTCTGAGCTTTTCCAGAGGTCTCCGTTCATGGCGATCGTGTCTCAGTCTGTGTAGGTCACCGGGCAGCGCCCCTCTTTCGCAGGAAGAGGAAGTTGAATGAGGACTGGAGTGGAGGTTGGATGGGGAGGGGCCCAGGCTGAGCCCAGGAGGCTGGAGAGCCTGGAGTGCTCCCCATCCAAGGATACCAGAGTCCAGCCCCTCTTCCCCATACACACTCACCCAACCCTCTGGCCATGGGCCAGGCGAGGCAGGGTCCCAGCTGGACCAGGCAGGTAGAGGCAGCGGGATGCAAATGATTCTGACGTCATTTCTGAAGGTCTGGGGGTTGAGCCCCCGCTGAAGAGAGACAGGAAGCGGTTGGCAAAAGCAGAGTTCAGAAGTCTCGCCTTCCCCTGCTACCCACTGACCCTCCCTGCCCCAGCCCCAGAGCAGAGGATCTCTTCTACTGCTGGCTCCTCTTTCCACTCCCCATTCAGCCAGGCCTGCTATTTTCTAACAATTATCTCCAAGGAGCTGGGGCAAGGAGGAGAGCTTTCTGCCAGGAGTCAGTGCCCTGTGATGGTGCCCAGCCAAGACCCTGAGAGTTCTTTCTCTGTCCCCACAGAGGGCAGACCTAGCTAAGAGGGAGGCCTGTGTGGGTAGAGCCTGCTTGCTTCTGGCTAGGAGCTGTATCCATGTAACACGTGTGTTTACATGTAAACACGAATTCCTAAGGGCCAGCTCCAGGCTGCTTTCCAAAAACGGAAGGCTAAGCTAACCAAGTTGGGGAGGCAGGGCCAGCCTTGGGGGTCTCCAGCCCATTCACACCCCCTGCTCTCTCTCTCTGCCACCCACTCACAGTAATACTCTGATGGAGGGGGGTGGCAGGGACATAGAGGAGGGAAGGGGCCAGGAAAAGCTGCTTCCCTAACCACCCCCCCCCCCCCCAGCTAGGGGTGGTCCTGTCATGCCACCAATTCCAATTAACTGATCGCCCATAACTCAGAGTTGGGGGGGTAGCGGAGGGGAGAGCCCAGGGAGGGAGCCGGGTCCCCTTGTTGTACTTGATAACAATTATAGTTTAAAATCATAGCTTGCCAGGGCTCGGCTATATTTTACTTGATAACAATAAAAGTGACACATAAAGTTAACTGTTTATGTTTTATTTATTAGACTAAATCTGCCAGCGGTGGTAGGAGCGCTTGCCTCGTCGCTACAGCTTTTATAGGGCTGTAAAACGTCATAAATCAGTCTCGCGGAATCGCCCGCACTCTTTGTGTCGGCGGCGGCGCGGGGCTGGCGGCCGCTGGCTGCCTGCTCCCTCCTTTCCACGAAAAGTCGTAATGTGATTTTTTTCCCTCTGATTTTATTATTATGATCGCCGCCGTGATTAGTCAATCTACCTTTAATTCGCCGCCCTACGCTGCCTCCTCCCAGCCCAGCCTGGTTGACACTTGAATAAGTACCTTTTAAAACGGCATAACAACTATTTGAGGGTTTAATTAGAACATCTGCAATTAAGGGAATGAGGAGGGGAAAGGGAAAAAAAATAAAGCCCTTGTGAGAGGTAGACTGAAGGCAAGAGATTCCCATCCTTTTCTCATCACCTTTGGGATGTTGGAGAGGGTCCCCACTTCCAAATTAGGGCTTCCCCAGAGGGCTGGAATGAGAGGGAAGCTGGACCACAGCCGTGCCCAAAGGGTGCCGATTCCCGCCTGGGCCCTCCTTGCCTTCCCTCCAATGCTTAGGCCCCTACCCCCACCCCAGGCTCAGCAGGGCCAGGGCTTAGCTCCCAAGGAGCTGGTGCTTGGGGGTCCCTGAATACTCTCTCTCCAAGAGGACAGTGCCCATGCCCACTGTCACTGGGCCAGGTGAAGGAACAGGAGTTCCCCAGAGGCTGACCACCTCTAATGGAGATTCCCAAATTCTCAGAGTTGGCTGAGAACCCTTGCCCACTCTTGTCCGGAACCCTCTGCATGTGAGGACAGGCTGGTTTCGTTGGAGAGGAACTTGAGACTGTGAGTGAGGGGGTGGAGGAAGGCTACTGCTTGGTTAATAGTGGTTTGGGTTGTGTGAGGGTTGTCTTATTTTAATCATTGGTGGTGGGGGTGGGTTCGTTATAAATTGCTGGAAGAGGGCAAAGGGAAACCAGTGCTGAATCCTAGTACCTAAGTCTGAACTGCAGTCCCAGATGGCTCCACGGGGAAGTCCAAAGCTCAGCAAACTTTGGTACCATGTGGAGAGGGTTGATGAAGAGGGAGGAAACCTTCCCCTTCCCAAGCCCAGTCTCCCTTCTAGGCCTGTACCTGGATACGGCTGCCTCACCTGGAAAGGTGAGCTGTGAGCCTGACTCTCCTCCTCTCAGCCCTCACACTCACCTTTTACCATCCCTGCCCCGACCCTAACCCTGTTTTCTTCAATCTTCACCCTCCTGGACTTGTTAAGGAGTCCTCCCCAATATGTTGCCTGTCACATCCCACCCCCGCCAGGTTTCTGAGCTTCTGCAGGTGGGTCAAGGAGACTGACTTTGGGCCAGTTTAAGTAGTAGACACAGAGGGTTCAGATGCCCCCAACTGAATGTCAAGTCTGTCTTTGGTTATTATGGTTAACATATATGCATGCACACTATTAATATTTATTAATATATTAAATGCCTCTTTATGCAGCTATAAATATGTAGCGTTTTCATTCCAGGTTCGTGCAGCTAATTCAACATGCACATCCAGAAAGTGAAATCTCCAAGATTCCCCCAAATGTGCCCACACTCATCTACATCATTTACAAAACAACAACAGCAACTCCCTTTGGGCTCCTATAGCTTAATAGCAAGGAAGTCGCCTGTCACATGGGTAAAATACCACACACATACAGACAAACATTTTCACCTGGATATTATTACAAGCACAGAAATAAAATCCATTCTAAGGGCTTTTGCACTTAGCAATGGCTTCATTGGGAGGGGGTGGGGGTACTAAAGCAGCTCTCATCTGTGATGAATCCTTGTATCTGGTCCTGTCTTCTTTTGTGTTTCACCCTCCTGCCTCCCGCCTTGCTGGCCCAGGGACTGCACCTCTGGCCTGTCCTCCACCTTACTTTGCCCCAGTTTTATTTATTTTTATTTTTTCTGACTACCTTTTGTCAGCATCCAAATGCTCTCTGAAATTGCCCCTCCACCTCAACTCCTTTCTAAATCTCGATGTGGTTTCTCTTTCGGAAACATGTTTCAGTACAAAGCGCTTCCCTTCTGACATCGCTGAAGAAAAATATGTGTCCATTGTGTGTGAGGCCTTATTGTGCCTGGATTACCATACTGACCGTTGGATAACCCATATTCCTCCCCTCCCCAGTAACAAGCTGCCGGCTGAGAGAGCTCAGCGGCTCCATAGATTCTCTGCTGTATTAAAATTGTATCCCTCTCTGATTTTTCCAAGGGAGAAAAATAAATGAGTAACCAATTCAGGATTTGGAGGGCAAAGGGAAGGAAAATGAGGGTCATTCCTTTCCCCACTCTTTGAAATGCAGGGTTTATGTGTGTGAATGTTGTTGTTGTTTTTGTTGTTTTAGGGATTAAAAATTGCAACATGTCTGTTTCCTTTCACTCATATAAATTGACTTTTAGATGGTATGCAATCAGGCAATTCATTTCACTTTGATTTTTTTTCCTTTGGGCAACTTGAAAACCCCAAACTAAATCGAAGCTCATAGCCCATTTTTTTCGTGTGTGTGTGTGTGTGTGTGTATGTGCGTGTGCGTGTGTGTGTGTGTGTGTGTGTATGTGTTTGTCGCTTTCTAATGCCAGCAGCCAGGGCTAATGTATGCAAAAGAATATGCAAATGCTTAATTGATTTTTTCTTAAATCTCTTGTCAGTAAAAGTAATGAATTGGTCTAAAATGATTTTAATAACCTGGATGTGTCACCAGAAAATACTCAACCTTTTTTCTTCTCCTGGAATCGCTTATAGTCTCAAAAAAAAAAAAAGCAATCATGGAATGTTAATTTGCCCCCCTTTAAAATATTAAAGATGAATTTCTCTTGTTTGTTTGGAGACCATAGGCAAGGTCTTCTCATGGATTTCCCCCGCCTTGCCTTTGCCTTCCTTGGAATTCAATTTTCCTCAAATCTCATTTAAAGTGGCTTTTTAAAAAGTGGCCGCATTTTAATATTGGTTAGACAGAGTGACCTGCATTTCACCTCGGGTGTTTGACTTGTTCCAATAGGTCACTGCCATGGGGTTATTGATGGGGAAACTCCATTGAAATTTGTCTCTTCGCAAATGGCCTTTAGATCTTCCAGCGAGTTCAATAACTAGTTATAATGTGGAAGGGGAAAAATGAAGGCCCTGGGCTAACGAATTTGATGTTTCATTTTTATGCTGGAGAAATTGTTAGTTAGAGGTTGGGTTCTCCACCACCTTCCTCCCTCATCCCAGCCTCATTGGCCCCCACCCCTCTTCAAGACTGCTGGATGATAGCCTTTTTAAAACTTGGTTTGGGGTGTCCCTTGCTAACTTTAATGCAAGCTTTAATTCTTATTATGAAAATTGTTGTTGTTGAAAATTCTGATGTGTGGATACAGGAACCTTGCTGTGCTGCAGGTTTGTGACCTGAATTTCTTGCTAGGGAGGGGGACTTTTATTTTTCAAGGAACCTAAATGTGGCTTGAAAAGATCTAGAAATCAGGCTGGCCTTAGGTTAGTTTATGGAGGGCTCCCTGGCCTGGTACTCCCAGTATTAAAGAGATGACAGGAAGCTAGAAACACTTTTAAGAGTTGATGAGGGTATCTCAAAGTGCCTTAATCTGTTCTTGGCCTCTGATCTGCCAGAGACCCATGAGATTAGGCACCCAAGACCAAAGAAGGCAGAGACTGGGAAAAACTAAGGATAGAGAGAATTCTACAGTAGGCAAGGGAATCCTGGGTCCTCTCCAGGGTCAGCGTGAGAATTCATGGGGACTTGGTCGGGTCACCTCTGTTGCTTCACAAGAAGGGTGCTCCAGAAAAACTCAATTCCCAAAGACCGTGCTTTTTAGTAAACTGGATAGAGCCGAGGAAAAAGAAGTGGGGTGATGGAGATTTTATAAGGTTTCTCTTTTTCTGGAGTTTTTAAGGGAGGGAGAGGAAAAGGCAGAGGAAAGGATTATTTATTTTATTTTCCCCAACCATAGTGAAGTTGAGGAACCCTTGACTCTTCCAGAGAAACCTCTGTGAGAAAGAACTTTGGAGAGCGCGGTCTCCTGGGCTGACCCAGCCATATCAGATCATTACCATGATTAACCTCAATAATAAGAACATCTTCCCCTCACAAAACACAGCTCCCGGTGTGCCTTTTTTTCTCTAGGAAAGGAACTGTTCTTTCTCCTTTCCTGCCCAAAGGGGTCCAGTTTGCTCAGCCCCAAGCTCTCCCTTTAATAACCCGGTCTGCCTCGCACACCCCTTCCAAGCCTCGGCCCATAGATCGGAGTCTTTCCGGGCATGCCTTGAATCCTGGGTTGGAGGAATCAAGGTCGAGAGAGATTTCTAAGTGCCTGAAACTGGAGTGTCACCTCCCTCCATCCCCTCAAACCCAAAGGCAGCATCTTGATGCCATTTGGGTTCGCAAACTTGCCTTGGCAAAATCGTGGCACCAGTGGGATCTGGGGAGCGGCCTTCAACTGCAACTGCGCGTCTCAACCCCACAAAAATGGGAAAGTCGGAGAAGAGGCCGTCGGCGGCTTCAGGGTCTGGCCTGGGAGAGGGCACCAGAGTCTGCTCTTCCTAGCCAAGCGGGAATCAACAGCGATGTGTTATGAACTTCCCCGAAGCCCCTCCGCGCGCTCTGGTCCTGGCGGGCGAGCAACGTCCCTAACTAAGCCGCTCGCCAGCCTCGGCCTGCACCTTGGCCGCCTCCTCCGAATCCGGGACCCCCAGCCTCGGGCCTCGCCCCCTCCCTGTTTTAATTACGTGATTGATTTCCGCTTTGGCCGCCTCGGGACGCCTCTGCCTCCGACTGTTTAAATCTTTTGGCTCCCTTTTTGTATTTCAGAGTCCTCCCGGCGGGCTGTAATTTAGAGGCGGCCCCTCGGCGGCCGGCGCGCCCCTCGCGGCCTGGGTCCGGGGCGGGCTGCGGCCTCTCCCTACATTCCAACGAAATGGTCCTGCCGCGGTGCTCGGGCGACCGGCTCTGCAGTGGCCCCGCGGCGCGGGACTCTCAGGCTGTGGTCCTGCCCATTCATTCGCTTTCTGAATTATTTTGTGCTCCATTATTCTCTGATAGGAAAACATTTCCTGTGTGGGTTATCCCTTCAGGCCTGGCCTCAAAGCTGGGCTCTCCGCGGTCCTGTGCTTTTCTCCTCCCCCGAATGAGGTGTGTGTTGGAAGGTCTGGATTGAGCCCGGAGGAAGGGGGACGCCTGGCTCCAGGCTTGCGGGGAGCTCGAGCCCCTTCGCCCCAAACACCTGGGCCCTGAGCTGGCTGGCGAGAAGCACCAGAAGAGACGCGAATTCGGCCACGACTTTAAGCCAGTCAGCGCGAGAGGGACCACAGGGCTGGCGGTCCCCGCTGCGGCCCCTACCCCGCAGTAGGCGGTGGATCTGACTTTCGCTCCACAGCCCGGAGGCCCCCTCACCCTGGCAGCCCCAGCGGGCACCTGGCAGCAGCCTGGGGTGGCTGCGCGCACCTCCGCCCGGGAACACGCTGTTCAGCCCCTCCACCCGAGGGATTGAAGGTGAGGCGAAGGAAGGGAAAGAGGGGAGAAATTGATGAGAAGAGTAGACTTAGGTTGGGGAGAGAAAGGGGAAGACAAGAAATGAAGAAAAGGAGCCCCTTCTCCCACCGTGGCTGACTTCTTTCTCTTTCTCTTTTTCCTTCCCAAACTGCTGGTTTTCCACTTAATCTCTCATTTATTTACAACAAATAAACATTGCTCTGCTTATTCGCCCACGTTGTGTTCATTCTCTGATCTTTTCTAACGAGGCAGCAATGAGTTACTATTAACAGTGTGTGTGTATATATATATATATATATATATATATATATATATATATATTTCCCTCAAGGAGAGAAGGGGATTGGGAATGTCTTTCTGACTGGGAAGAAGTTCAGTGACACTTGAGTTGGCCACAACCTTTTCCCTGTTCCCTGACCTACGACACCCCGGTACTTGCCCCCCAGACCCTCTTCCCCACAGCAATGTTGCCGGGTAAATAAGAGTCCTCCTGCCTGGCTATTAGGATTCTGGAGACGTTGGCATCTGTAGCAATCATTAGTCAAAGCCGCGGAAGCCAAAGGAGCCGAGGAGTTGGACAGAAAAAATCTTGGAAATGATATACAGGAGCCGCCGAGGCATCAATCCCAGCCGATAAGAGCGGGGCTGCTGGGCGCAAGGTGGCCGCTTAATTGGGCACTGGGCACCGAGAACAACTGGGGAGGAGGAACCTATGGGTTGTGCAGTAACCCTGGCATCATTTGGGCACCCTACAAAGATAGTTGGGAACTTGGTCCCCTTTTCCCCCACATTTCAAAGGCCCAGTTGCGGGTGTAGGGAGACATACAAGCCCCTGTCAGCCTCTTGCCCTGGGGATCCAAGAGGAACTGGGCTGGAGGACTCTCCCCTTTCTTCTCTCCCCCTTCTTTTTAGTGGCTACCTTGAGAGGTAGGGAGCCTCAGCTTGGATCTCAGGTCACAGAGGCAGCCTGGAGGCAGGCTATAACCCCTAGAGTAGGTTTTCGAGGGACAGATAACTTAGTGGGACTAGATTTTGGAGATGGCCTTGGAAATAGAGACAGAATTACTTGCTTTAGTAAGCCAAACATCCAAAATATATTTGTTCCCTACCCCTACTCACCTAATATCTTTGTATATCACAGACACAGAGATAGAGAGGAGACAGAGATGCAGTAAGTTTAAGTCCTTCTAGAAGGGAGATCTATGCCCCTATACACAGATGCATGCATTATGAAACCATCTCTAAATATATGTTCAAACATGTAAGTTTTTAAGCAAAAATGCAAAGACTGTAAAGATCTCTAAATATGTAGCTTCAATATGTAGCTATTTTATGGGTTAGGATCCTTGCATAAACCTAGATAAAATTTTCAAAATAGACATTGAACACACACATAGTTCTTTCCAACCAACAAAAAGTTTCCAAATATTCACCTAGGTGTTTCAAGAGAGCTGTACCAATACATCCTAGCATATACATCCAACCACTATAGAAAGATCGGTGAAGTGCACACAGGAATTCGACCAAGGACTGTTATGTTCACTATGGATCTATAAATCTAAAGATTTATAAATCTGCATTTAAATGTGGAGCAAAAAGGAATATAAAACATACATCCTGAAATAGACATAGAATGATCTACAAATACGTTTTCACATATATAACTATGGGAGCGCTCAGCTGTCTGTGAAGATTATTTGCATGGAGTCCTAGGAATGAAGAGGAATCTCTAGTTCTTGTGGGTTTGGGGTATCCCAGCCCAGGCTTCTCTGAGAAAGAAATGAGGGTGGACTAGAGCCTTCACAAGTACTAAGAGGGCCCAGGAACTCATATAATCTATGACATATTTCCAGCATATGGGGCATTTTGCTGGCAATGAATATAAGCCCTGATGCCTGGGCCTGAAAGCTTCCTGACCTGATCTGGCTTGAACTAAGGCTGAGTTAGAGGGCTCTTTTTTTTTTTTTTTTTTTTGAGACGGAGTCTCGCTCTGTCGCCCAGGCTGGAGTGCAGTGGCGCGATCTCGGCTCACTGCAAGCTCCGCCTCCCGGGTTCACGCCATTCTCCTGCCTCAGCCTCTCCGAGTAGCTGGGACTACAGGCGCCCGCCACCACGCCCGGCTAATTTTTTGTATTTTTAGTAGAGATGGGGTTTCGCCGTGGTCTCGATCTCCTGACCTCGTGATGCGCCCGCTTCGGCCTCCCAAAGTGCTGGGATTACAAGCGTGAGCCACCGCGCCCGGCCGAGGGCTCTTAACTTTGTTTTCCTTCAGCTCCATAGCCCCAGGCACAAGGGAGGGACTTGCCAGCGAGGGAGTGGGGGATCCTTAGGAGGGGAAGACTCATTATCATTAGGAAATGGAGCTATTTAGGTAAAATATATTGTTTGTTTGGTAGATAGAGATGTGAGAGGGCTAGGGGCTTACACACACACACACACACACACCCCTGCACCCATCTTAATTACAAAAAAACCCAGGGACAGACTGCAGAGTTTCCTCCATTCATGCAATACACGATGGGGTTCCCCTATGCTCCCCTCCCATGTCCTTTTTTTCCTAGCTCCCATGAACTCTTTCTCTTATACATCTGAAGTTCTACCTTGTCAAAGGGGGTTTGGGGCTTGGGGAAAGAGTGACAGGGAGGGATCAGCCCCAGAACAGAAGAGTCCTGATATCTACAGCCAGGCTCTGAGGCTATTTACCATCAATGTTAGTTCCTTTGTGACTGAGGGGTTGGGGGACCAGGGACTGCATGGGCAAAAGGAAATGAAACGTTGCATTATTTTTTAGGGGAAAACTTTGAGGGAAAAAAAAATCACCAACTAGCCTTTTAAAAAAGAAATTGGAGGCAGAGGATTTTGAAGACTCCAGATGCTCTGTTATATTTCTCCTTTAGTTTACTGGGGAAGGGAGGCAAAGAGGGGCCTCAGGTGGGCTTGGGGAAGTGCAATCCAATCTACCAAGCCAGCTTTGGGGGAGAGTGATTTACAAAGCAAAACCTCAGATGCTACTTCCTGAGAAGTCACCAGATCAAAACACCCTCCTCTAGGCGTTTATGACCCTGTCTTTACTCCCAACAGGAAAAGCACCCTCAATAAAACCTCAGCCCATGCCCCCATCCTCCACCCAGGGGATGGGGAGAGACACAACATAAAATGAAAGACCTGACCCTTACTACTCCTTACACACACACGCGCGCACACACACACACACACATACACACACCCTGTGTTTTCCAGCCAGAAAGTTGACTTTTAAAAGAAGTATTTACTAGACAAGATTTATCTCTAATGTCTGAGCAAGGGAGCCCTGAGGAGTTTGGAGTTTGAGCTTGGAACAGAAGGAGAGGGGGATTAGATCAGATAAGATTCTGGCCTCCTTAGACCCTCCATGTCTCTTCAACTCCCAACAACTCAATCTGGGCCAACACGACACTGAAGATCACAGAAAGCCTGGCTGCCACCATCCCTGGAGTCAGCTCTAGGGTTTGGGTTTTCCAGAAAGGCAGAAGGAAGGAAACTCAACAGCTGCTCAGGGCTTGAGGGGTGGGGGTGGGGTGGGGAGGACAAATGGTTTCCAAGCTGGGCTGACGGGAAGAATGGAGTGGGAGGGAAGGAGTGGGAAGCTGGTTCCATGCTGGTTACTGCATCCAGCCCAGGCTTCTGATCTCTGCCATACCATCCTTGGGCACATGTATGTATTTCTGTGTGTTCAGGTATTCTCGTTTCAGGGCCAGGGGCTAGGGGAAATGACAATCTTTAGAGGGCAGAACCAAGCCTGAACTGCCTCTCTGAGACCTGTGATGCAGAACTGAAAGGATCCTAGGTGACCAGGCTACACATTTCACCCAGCCCATAAGGGGTTGCAGATCACTGTAGAACTTTCTCTGTACATGTGTACAGGTGTAGAGAAGCAGCCTTCTCCCTGCACTGGCTCCCCAGCATGCCTGGAGCAGTGGACTGGCTCAGGGCCCAGCCCAAGTGTTCAACCTCTTCTCACAGCTGCTAAAATGTGGTCCTTAGAGGCTGAACAAGGTCCTGCATAACGAGTCCAATTTTCCCAAGTCCCACATTGCACACCCAAACCGCTTCCTCTGAGGTATCTCTGTTCCCTTTTTGCCTCTCAGTGAACCTTGGGATTGGGAGAGGGAGATGATTACAAGGGCTGTGTAGGCCTCAAAAATAAAGAGATTTGTATCACCCAAGTTCCTCAGCCCAGACCTTGTCTGGCAGTTCCTTGGGCTCCTGGAGCCCCATCAAAGCAGCTAGCAGAGATATTATCAGAACAGACACATCAATATGGGTCACAAGGAGCCAATAAAAGTGGGGAGGGGTAGGAAAGGATGTGACTTTCTTGGCTCTCAAACAGCATCGTCTTCTGCTTAAATTGAATCCCTCACCCCAAAACCCTAGTTTGGCATCCTGATTCCAGATTTTCTTTCTCCTTCACCTCAAAGGGCTTCAGGTGCCCTATTCCCACTAAAGAAGAGGCTCAGGGTGGTGGTGCTCATCTTCTCAGCAAAAAGGACCTAATTAAATCCTAGAACAATGATGTTTCAGCATTATCCCTCTCAAAAACTCAGTCCAAAGCAGTTACAGACAGAGAACAATAGTCAAAAAGAGAAAGTTTACCTAGATATTAGGAGAGGTCAAGGCACTCATAAAATCTCTTTTCCCAGTGCTTGTGTGGATAGAACCAATCTCCCCCTGTCTTTGTTTCCTAACTCTTCATGAGATCTGGTACCCCAGTGTGAGAAGTCCACATTGAGGGTGAGAGTTGGTCTCCAACAACTTGCCACACCATTCACTGGGGAAGAATAAGTGAGTCCTTTAATTCTAACTCATAAAAGAGGCAAATGGGGCCGGCCATGGTGGCTCACGCCTGTAATCCCAGCACCTTGGGAGGCCAAGGCAGGCGGATCACCTGATGTCCGGAGTTTGAGACCAGCCTGACCAACATGGAGAAACCCTGTCTCTATTAAAAATACAAAATTAGGCCGGGCGTGGTGGCTCACGCTTGTAATCCCAGCACTTTGGGAGGCTGAGGCGGGCGCATCACGAGGTCAGGAGGTCGAGACCACGGCGAAACCCCATCTCTACTAAAAATACAAAAAAAAAAAAAAAAAAATTAGCCGGGCATGGTGGCGGGCACCTGTAGTCCCAGCTGAGGCAGGAGAATGGCGTGAACCCAGGAGGTGGAGCTTGCAGTGAGCCGAGATCGCGCCACTGCACTCCAGCCTGGGCGACAGAGCGAGACTCCATCTCAAAAAAAAAAAAAAAAAAAAAAAAAAAAATTAGCCTGGCATGGTGGTGCATGCCTGTAATCCCAGCTACTCAGGAGGCTGAGGCAGAAGAATCGCTTGAACCCAGGAGGCAGAGGTTGAAGTGAGCCGAAATCCTGCCATTGCACTACAGCCTGGGCAACAAGAGTGAAACTCCGTCTCAAAAAAAAAAAAAAAAAAGAAGAAAAGAAAAGGCAGGGTGCAGTGGTTCACACCTGTAATCCCAGCACTTTGGGAGGATGAGGCGTGTGGATTACCTGAGGTCAGCCTGGGCAACATGATTAAATCTCATCTCTGCCAAAAATACAAAAATTAGCTGGGTGTGGTGGTGGGCACCTGTAATCCCAGCTACTTGGGAGGTTGCGGCAGGAGAATTGCTTGAACCCAGGAGACAGAGTTTGCGATGAGCCAAGATTGTGCCATTGCACTCCAGCCAGGGCGACAAGAGTGAAAGTCTCAAAAGAGGCAGATGGAGCAGTGTGGTTGAAGGTAACTTGCGAAGTGAGGGCTCAATGATTTCTAGAAGAGCTGCTCTTTTTCTGGCTTCTCATCCTTATCCTTCCCACCTGGCCTGTGGCATTGTCCCCAAACCAGCTCCACTCAGAAGACAAACAAGGAGTGGGGTGTTGACAAAGCCCAGCTCAGTCTGGACTATCCTTCCCATTCTTGTACTCTTAATGCCCCCAGGGGGTGCTTAGAGGTCCAGGTGTCACAGTCCATCAGAACTCCTGCCCCTTAGCTCAAACAGGGCAAGAGATCAGGAAGAGAAGGGGAGGAGAACCCAACCAGAAAATTCACTCTGAAACAAAGCTCTAGAGAAGGAGCTGGGGGAGAATGCCTGGGTCTGGACCCAGCAGTGGACTGACTCAGGGCCCAGCCCAAGTGTTCAGGAAACACAAGCATTTCTGTCATAGCTGTGCACTCCCTGTGCCATCAGATGCTCTTACTCAGCAATAGTTTCTCGCCTATTGCTGGTTCTTGGCCTAATCCATGTAGACTCAAACACTGAAATCCACACCTTCAGTAAGCTGTACCTTTTGATGGCTATTGGCCAGGACATAGGATCATCACCTAGTCTATTATTATTATTACTATTATTATATCCTGTTAAAAGAATGGAAAGGGAAGGGGTTTAAACAAATCCATCAATTATTTAATGCGGAGAGTGAGGAAAGTCGGAATTCTCTGTGCTCATTCCTTTCCAGAACCCTTAACTAGCTCAAAGTAATTCGACAAACGAAAGGTACCAAACAGAACTTTCAAAAAATCTCCACTTTTGCTCCCTTCCTTAACCATGCCTGAGGCAGTCTGATAAAGCTAATGGCTATTGGAGCATTTCCAGAAAGATAAATCAAAAGGGCTCTCCTCTCACCCCACCTGCCCTCATGAAAATCAGAAGAGAATGAATACTTATAAGTGTATGGGGAATAATCACAGCCAGAATTTGAATTCAGGGCTGGAGTTCATATCCGCATTTGCTCTATAGTCTAATTTAGAGTCTACACCTACAACACCCAGAAAATTGGGTAGAATCACGCTGGCGAACGTGGGAATAATCCAGAGGATGCCCCCACAACTTCACATCCTTGTGCATTTGAAATTGACTCCCAGATACAACTTTGTAAGCAACTGAGGAGACAAGCCAAAGACTCCTCAGAGCTGGTTCAGGGACTGAGAGAGGAGGCCAGAATATGCTGGGTATCACTCCAGCCTTCCAAATCTGAGATAGAATAAACCCAGGAGCTAAGGCTGTGGTGGGAAGGGAGGGAGGGAGGAAGGAACAGGACCGTATGAGAAGAGCGAGACAGAGACCCAAGTACTTTTTGCTAATTGGTTGGTGGGGACCATGTGACCCTGCTTAGTGCATTTCTGATTGGTTGCTTGACCTCTCCTTGGGTTAAAGACCTAGGAACAAAATTAAAAGCTTCCCGGGTTGGCTGGAAAGCTTGGCACCTGATCGCGTGCCCATCCTCCGCTCCAGAGAGACTCCAAATTAGGGTTTGGGGTAGTGGGTGGGAAAACCAAGAATTTCAGGCCTCCTTTGTGTTTGCCCTGTTTCCAGGTGGAACTAGAAACTGTTTTTACAAAACAGTAAAAAACTGAGGCAAACTATTTGAGGGGAAGGAGAATCAATTATCACAGGAAGAGGGGTGGTATTTAAATGGAACATTTGAGCCTAAAGAACAGAAAAGGGGGTGAAGAAGTCATCAAAGGGCTCAAGGGACGCTGTGTAAATCTTTAAACACCCTCGAATGCCGTCTACACAGAGAGTAAGGGAATGGGACTGAGATTTGGCCGAGAGTCAGGGCGGGTGTCAGGGTGGAGTCTTGCCTGGGTGTGGGACTGCGGCCCTGGCTAAATTCCGGTTAAAGACCACTGCACTTGCTCCCTAGAGCCCTGGGGAGGCTGGAGGGAGGGGAAGATTCAAGTTACAGACCAAGAGAAACTCCCATCTCCCCGCTGCTTGGACAGGAAAGTTTCCAGAAACCCTCAAAATCACAGGCTAGCGGGAAGGAGAGAGCCAAGAAGGACAGGTAATGAGGAAGGGAGAAACTGATAATTAGCTTTTTCCGATGCGTTGCTGGAGAGAATTCCCTGGGATCCTAGGAAAATAAAGGTATCAGGGAGGAGGGTGGGGGAGGCTGAATCTTGGCCGAGACTGAGGCCCCGAGGGATGGCGTCAAGGGAATCCTCCGTGTCGGGTTCCCCAGCTCCTCACGCAAGTGAGAGACCCCTAGACTGAAGAATGGGGCTCAGCTAAGACTCCCCATTTATTTGGGCCTCTGTGCCCGCTTCATTCTCCCAGAGTCTGCCTGCTTCTCGCTTCTTCCTCAGTCCCTTGAGCAGCGGGGACGAGGCTAACAGCATTCCCTTCTCATCCCCCAACAGCACCTCTCCACGAAGCAGATGCCCAGACACCCCTGCTCCCCAGCATGCCCCCCTTCTGGAAGGTGCATATCTGGCTCACTCCCTCTGCTCCCCACCCCTTTCTCCCAGCCTGGAGGAGTTGCGCTTATGGGTCCGCTGGCATTCAGCCCTGCTTCCAAAGCCCTGGCTATTCATGGCTGGCCAGTACAGGAGCCTGAATTCACATGTTGTCACTTTCCTGGCTTAGCTCCCAGTGATGCACAGGGAGGGATAGCACTCGCAGGTGTGGAAGACACGTGCCTCTCATGCCCAACGCTTCTGCTGCTCCTTCCTAGAAACCTGAAGGGCGCCCTAGCCTGAGGATTGACTCCAGGGTGCAGTGCTCAGATTGGGCCCTGCTAGCTTCATCCCCGAGGGGCTACTCTGTCCTTAAGGTTGGGGGACTTACTTTCCCAGCCTAGCAAAAACATCGCCTCTGCTCCCTCACCCATTCAACACACAGTTACACTCCACTCACAGCAGGAACCTCTAGGGCTCTTAGGGCCTACTATTATCTGAGGCAAGAGCTGGGAATGCCAGGAAGACCCAAGCAGCTAGGAGAGGAGGAAGCATGAAACCACACTGGCTTCAGACGGACTAAGATGCCAAACTACGGAGGCTGAGACAGCTGCCCATCCAAACCTGGTGGTGAGGGAGGGAGGGGGCACTCTGGTACCTCTGGGTTCAAACAGCCACCTTGGAGATGCTTTTGCCAGTTCAGGCAGCAGTAGTCTGTGGGCTTAGAAGCCACAAAACCCTCCTTCCCTGCCTTTCTCCCCAGTTTCCCACCTTGGGCCACTGGCCAAGGGCTGAACTCACCCCTCCCTGGAACAGCGGGCCCCAGAGGCATTTTGAGCTTGTGTCTAGAGTTTACATACCCGTACAGACACCAAACACGCTTGTTGCTGCCGCTTGCTTTCTTCTCAACTGAAAGGGTCAGGAAGACCTGGCAAAACTCTAAACAACCAAGGCCTCTCTACCCCAGTTGACTTGCAGTCAGAGAGAATAAGGAGTGGGAAGGGGAGGGCTGCTCCGGGTAGACAAGCTCCTCCATCTTCCTACTTCCCAGCGGCTTTTTCTGCGGCTTCTTCTCTTCTCTCACCCCAGCCTGGGAAGGCCTTTTCCCCCTCCCCCTAATGAGTGGGAGCTGCCTTCTATCAAGTGAGGGGGGTGGTTAGGTAAATGAGAGAAAGGGTCTGAGAGAGAGAAAGAGAGAATTAACTCACAGCGTTCGCCTGGGATTCATTTGCGAAGATGTAACCTCTCTCACCATCGTCCCCAGCGCCGTAATCCCCTCTAACTGCTAGGGCCTCTGTCCTAGCATTAAACCTCACCAGCAGCTGCGTGGCTGGACAGTTAAGATTATATATGATGTAAATATATTGTGGGTTTGTCAGCTCTCCCTACACCATAAAACTTGGTTTAATGATATCACGTGGTCCCCCAAGAGCCACTCACGGGCTTGCCTTCGGGCTATTCACATAAATAACCTCCAAAAGTTTCAAACTCCTAAATTCACATAGAAGCCATGCCTATTTCTCTAATGCTCAGTTACACTAAAAAGCCCTGGTGCTGTTCCTTTGCCCCACCCCTACATCCCCCTTGCAGGGTGGAGAGCGGGGAGAGGGTGGATCCTTATTTATTTATTTACTTACTTATTTCCATAAGGACCTGTCGCCTTTGAGGTCGTGTTGATATTTTTGTCCTCTTATTTTTTCCTCCTCTTTCCTCTAATTGCTCAGAGTGGGCCGTGTCCCCCCTCTTCCCACTCCCCCGGGAAGGTAAGTCATGCTTCTTCCCCTTCTTTCTTGCTGCCAGAGGGGGTGGGTTCTAGGGCCAAGTGGAGAGGCAGGCTCCATGGTCTCCGCTTGCAACCCAGAAGCCCCCTCCATGAACTCCCCCAGAGCAATGCCAGACCCTGTTACCTGGAAATACGTTCTAGGAGGCTGGCTGGTGGGGAAACTACCCCAGGCCCCAAAGCAGAAGCCCCTGTTCAGGGAGAAATCAGGGATCTGGGCCTTACGCACCCCCAGTGTAGGGAAATAGGTATGAGGCCTCTGGCTTGGTTGCCGCAGCTGACTCCCGACGATGCTGCAGAAGCCGAGGCTGGGGCCTGGGCAGACCTGCAGATTGTGACAGGAAGGAGGAGAGCAGGCAGGCACTCTGTGTCCACCCAAGCCTGGACAAAATGAGTCAGACCTTCAGCTCCTCCAGGGAAGGAGAGGCTCAAACCCTGCCGGGAGGAGGCAGGCAGTGCACGGTGGGGCTGGTGTGCCCTGCCTGGCAGCTCTAACCAACATTGACCCTATCCATGGCAAAGCCCTTGGTTTTCCCCCTGGGGTAGTGCGCCTGTCCCCGGGGAGGAAGCGCAGGGCCTGGGCAGCCTGAGAGGCTGGAGCGGACGGGTGCGGGTGCCACAGCCTCTTTCTTAGTTAACTGTTACCCACCAGAGACGCCAGTGCTTCTCCACGCTTCACTGCTCGCCCAATAGTTTTACTCAGCATGGAGAAAAAATTAAAATAACTCCCTGAAGAAAATTACACATTTTATTTCAGAGAGAGAGAGAGAGCTCTGGTCTGGGTTGACTGCTGTGTGCAAGTTGAGGAGAGACAACAGGCGCCCTAACCTGGCCTGAGTGCAGTGCGAAGGGGAAGGGTGGTAGTTAATGGGCACTGTTCAATAAGCATTTGTTGAGACTGCCTATGTGCCAAGCATGGGGTGAGGAAAGGCTCTTGGGTCTTTTAAAAAATGACTAATGGGTAGCTTAGGCAGTGGGATGCAGTGAAGTTAGTCCTTATAATAAATCCAAGGAGCCTCAGCATTAATAATCATAAATATTCCCCTGCCCCTCCCCAGAACCTCTCTGCTCCCCTTTCTTCTTGGCTGCTGGTGCAATCCCTTAGCCCAGCTCCAGACCCTCACCCCACCAGTGTGGGGGGCCTAGGCTTGGCTCCAGGAAATCACCCCGTTGCGGGAGGTGGGAGAGGAAATGCAGTAAAGTTTTATGGACCCTTCCCACATTTGTTTCTACTGTAAAGTACTTCCTCCCCCAGCCCATCCCAGGAGCCTGGAGAAGGACCTGAGCCTCAGACACTACCTGAATTATCTGCCTCCTCCCACCCCCACCTTTAACCCATCCTCCCCTCCACACAAAATCCCAGAGACTGAGATAAATGATGGCAAACAGATGCGACTCCAGCACTGGTCTATGCAGCTCCTTTCCCAGTTAATTGTCCTGCATAGCCCGAGGGCCTAGAAGGTGGTGGAAACAGTCTGAACATTTCCTGCCAGGCTGATACACGCTGCAGATTGTCCTCCCTGCTCCCTCTTCCCCAGTATCTTAGATACTGAGGCACACCTCCTCCAACTCTCCCAACACCCCCTTACCAAGCAATATCACCTCTCTCTAGAGGCCCTTCTGGGACCAAATGGGTCCCTAGAGTGAGGGCTCAGCCCTCCCTCTATGTCCAGCAAGGCCTCTCAGGGACCACCTAGGCCCAGGAAAGATCTTCAGAGGCCCAGAAGGGCCTAAGGCTGAGCACGGCGGAGCCACTGGTTCCTGCACCGCAGCTTTGGCATAGAGTGGGAGCTGCTGCCAGTCCAGAGGCCTCATGGAGTGCAGAGGCGTGAAGGCCTTGGACAGACACAGCATGGGAAAAGCAAGTACCCAAGGCCTAGGTGCCCTTCTCTTCCCCCAGAGGCTCTTGTTGCAGCCAAGGATCAGGAAAGGAGCTCAATTTCACCTCCCTCTACTCACTGCCCCTAGAAGCTAGAAAATTTTTTAAAGGGGTGGCTTAAAGTTTGTGGGTCTCCTTCTACATCTCACAGCCCATTTAGACAATTTTACCCAATACATGCCCCAAACAGACAGGAGCCACTGCATCTTTAGTCCTGTTCTCTCTTTATTTGATATGACAAAATATAGTTTCAGGAAAGACCCAGAGTCAATAAATAGTTGGACAACAGCAATGGGTCAGGAGGGCACAGAAAGTCGTGGCAGGGACTATGGGACAGCAAAGGGCCTCTAGGACCACTTGCTGGGGTCCAGTGCCAGGAAACCCCAATAGTTGAGCTAGCTAGCAGGCTGGGGCTGTCGGCCTGAGAGGGCATGCAGCAGGCGCAGGCTGGGGAGGTTCCTGGGTTTTGGGGGAAGAGGTTGTGGAGATAAGGTTTGGAAAGCATAGAGCAACCGTGGGGGCCCTAGGCCGATGTTCTCCTTTCATATGCAAATCATTCATAAGTGAAAATTTAGTTTAGTCGCTACAAGGAAGCACCCCGAGTCTGGGGCCAGACTCTCGCCAGCCTTCAGCTGTCTAACCCACCCAGCCGGGAACAAAGGAGAGGGCGAGGCTAGAGGGTCGGGCGAGGGTCCTGTGGCGCGGGCCGGGCCCACCTTAACTCGGGAGGGCCGCGCTGAGGCTGGGAGCCGGAGAGACGGCCCAGGCCAAGGTTCGTTCAGCGCCAGCCTGCACGCCGCAGCCCTCCAGGGAAGCCCTACGGAGCTTGCCCTGGGCCCCGGGTACCGAGCTGAGCCGAGCTGAGGGGAGATGGGGCAGCGCGGACAGCCCCGCGGGAACCCTGGGTCAGTAGGGATGCGGAATGCCAAGGAAAAGCGCTTTTGTCTGTGAGGCCCCGGAGCCCAGTGCTCCAGCACCTGCCCCCGCCCCGAAATATAGAGAGGAAAGGCGAAAAGGAAAGGCGCAGGGACCGGAACCGGCTAGGGGCGCGCTCTGCGGGCCTCCCCCACTGCCTCTAAAGAGCCTCTTTGCTTTTCATTTTGGAATCTTTCTTCCACTTCATCCTGCGGTTCTGGAACCAGATCTTGATCTGTCTCTCATTGAGACACAAGTTGTTGGCGATCTCTATGCGCCTGCGGCGAGTGAGGTAGCGGTTAAAGTGGAATTCTTTCTCGAGTTCCAGAGTCTGGTAGCGCGTGTAACTGGTTCGGGACCGCTTGCCGTCCGTCTCTGGAACATAAACCCCACCCCAAGCCACGAAGGGGTGAATAGCGTGCAGCGTTCCCCCGTCCCCACCCCAGCCCAGGCCCCCACCCGCGGCCGGAGGGAGAGGAGGCGAGAGCCGCAAGACAGGCCCCGCGGGCCGCAGGCGGGCCAGCCCAGCCCAGCCCCGGGAGAGGCGCCTCCGCCCAGGCAGGAAACTTTCCACCGCAGCCTTCACTCTGCAGCCGGAGGGGCTGAGGGGGGGTTGGGGGGAAGAGGGAGACCCGGGCTCGGACCGAACAATAAGCACCCTCGAGATCCGAGCACCGGGGACCCCCCTCCCGCCCCTCCCGAGTCGCTGGAATCCTCCGGAGCCGCAAGCGCCGGCGGAGCCGGCTCCGCAGGGGAGAGAGGGAGGGAGCCGCGGGGGGATCCCCGCTCTGGAGCCCCGCGCTCCTCACCCTTCAGATCCCTCTATTTTTTTAACTCCCTCCCTCTCCCCCAAAAATTGAATATTGCCTTTTATACACGTTTTGTTCCTATGATCCAATTATGTCGTCGTAAATTTGGGCGCACACAGCCTCTAAGCCTTTTAGTGGACAGTTTTACGAGCCATTGATGCCTGGATCGTAAAATTTATGGCCGCAGGTTTTTTTTCTTTATTTGCCC
This sequence comes from Symphalangus syndactylus, assembly GCF_028878055.3. Classification (NCBI taxonomy): domain Eukaryota; kingdom Metazoa; phylum Chordata; class Mammalia; order Primates; family Hylobatidae; genus Symphalangus; species Symphalangus syndactylus. The sequence continues at coordinate 35,337,010 of NC_072439.2, forward strand.
CGCATGGCCTATAAAACCCAGGCGGACCCGAGCGCGCAAAATGAAGTCCTAAAGTTTACCGTGGCTCATGTGCAGTTTGGTCATCCACGGGTAAATCTGTGGCGGGGCCGGTGGCTGGCTCAGTCCGGCGGGCTGCCCTGTCTGCGCCTGTTCCTCTTTGATCTCCCCACTGCTCTTAGCTCGCTCCTCCAGCGCCGGGCGAGCCGCCTTCTGACTGTACATCCCGGGGTTCAGAGGAGCCGCTTCGTCTCTGCCCAGAGCGTGTCCCGGAGCGGCCGCGGCGCTGCAGGCGGGGCGGTCGGGGTGAGCCCGGGGGTTGGCAGCCATGTCTACCCCGTGGAGAGAGTTGGAAGGCGCAGGCGGTGGGAAAGTGATGCTTAAGTCCAATCCGCCGTAGCAGTACCTGGATGCCTGCACCTCTGAGGCCGATCCATAGTTCCCACAAGTTTGCATGTTATAGGCAGGGATATTGGGGCTCTGCTTATAGAATGAATTGGCTACGTAGGAGCTCATGGCGGGGAGGGCCCAAAAAAATTTCTGCACCCTTTTTGATTAAGGGTGATTTGTGACTCTTTGAAGTTGAGGGGTTTTTTGTTCTCCAAAGTGCACAATTTATAGGTGGAGATATCTCTTTCTTTATCCTATGCGCTCTTCCCAAATAAGGGAGCCTTAAATAGAGTCACGTGACTCGAGCGGCCACTCATAAATTTGGCTTGATGACCTCCGGGAGGTTAGTGATGGAAGCCGGCGAAACGCATCTCGATATGTTGGCAAAGCCCAACCAAGGGGGAGAGGGAGTGAGAGAGAGAAAGAGAGAAGGGGGAGGAAAAAAAATGGTTCTTGGAATTGGGGGTAGCCAGGACAACAAGCCCACAGCGACACCTGGTGCCTATATGGGGGAATTGCATCCTGGAGCGCCAGCTTGCTTTCCGGTGGCTGGATTTCCTACACTGTGAAGGAGAAGCTGGTTGTTGGGGCAACCCCTGAGCTAGCCTTTTAAATTCTATTTAAAATTTGGAAAAGATGAGGCCCCACTTATAATGCACAGAGTGCTTTTTGTAATGAAAGCCCCATTCTCCCAACCTCCAGGGTCTTCCAATCTTCAAAAATGGCTGAGGAAGGGGGATTTAGTTAGGTAAGGTGGCCTATGCCCAGGCTGGAGAACCAATGGGGTTTAACTTAGGTTCCCTAAACCAAAGGTAGAAGTCCCTTGCCTCGCAGGCCCTAAGGCCCCACTACTGCTGAAGAGGTGCCTATCAGCAAGAGAAAGTAGAATTAGCCTCTGAAGAGGTAGACAGAACGCCTAGGAGGGATCCTGAGTGGTCAGAACAAGATAGGGGGGTCATGAAGCTGAGGGTGTTGCGGGCTGTTTGGGATGGATCTGGAGGTGAGCAGCCAGGTGGAGTTGGCTAGACCTCACCATGCTAGGGTCCCCAGAGTGGCAACAAGGCAATTTTCAAGTGTGTGTGTGGACACGGACAGAGCCAGACAATGGTCTAGAGGACGGCTCTGTCTCCCTGTGTGCGATCCTTATGTGGTACCTATGCCAGAGGTTTTAGACAGGAAATAGATGTTAATTGAGGGCATGGAGAAGCAAGATGGAAGCCTCCACAAATATTACGTGAGCATGGCAGAGGAAAAGGCCCGTTTTGTGCCCTTTGGGGAAAGGGTCTCTGGGCCAGGCTTTCCAGGGACCTGAATCCATAAGGTCCACAAGAGAGCAATTTCTGAGCTACCAAGAGGAATGGGGCGGACCTGGGGGGTGGGCAGGGCAGGCGCCTGGGTAGCCTTCGCAGGGTATCTGCAGCCATTCGGCCCCATCCTCTTCCCCGTAGCCCCAAGTCTCATACTTTCCTGCCTGCTTCTTCCCAGGAAATCTCCGCCCCTGCCAGGAGAAGGCCCCCTCCTCACTGGTGGAGGCGCGGGCGAGGGTGGGGGCGCTGGAGGGAATCTGAAGGGCCTGGAAAACTCTGGCGGACTTTTTCCCTCCGGAGACCCCCCCTCAACACCTCTCCCTGTAGGCCCACTGAGGTTTCTCTGGCCAGGCTTGGAGAGAGAAGGCCAGGGTTGATAAATGGTTAGGGTCCGGCTGCGCTCCTCACCCGCCTCTTCACCCGTTTGAGGAGAGAAAAGTAAGGAACCAGCCCGGCTGGAGCTGTAATGAAGAAGGAATTTTGTCCCGGCCACGTCAGGAGTCCCAGAGCAGGCGAGAGCTCAGTTTCCAGGCTTTCTCTCTCGAGATGTCCTTGAATCGCTCAATCCCTGCCGACAGGGCTCCAGTTCCGCGGTCTTCTCTTTCCCTCCGCTCTCCGCCTCCGCCACGTTTCGCAACAGCCAGCTTGGCGCGGGCCTGGGGCTTGCTCTCACGCGCCCCCCGCCTCCAACTCCCGGGAGTGGGCGGAGGAGACCCTGGTGCCTGGATAGTGCTTCTTTACTGGTCTTTCGGGGCGCCTCGGGGTTCGGACGCCGAGGACACTGGCTGCCACAGGCAGGAAGAAAGCCCTGCGTGGGGTTGGTGCCCAAACCGACTGATCCCGGCTCCCCCCGCAACAAAATCCTACGCAGCCTTTTGCCGCAGGGTGTGTGTGTTGCTCCGCGCAGGGAGCCCAGAGAGGCCTCCCAGCCCCTCAGTGCGATCGCGAGAACGAACAGAAGGCCGGGGCCGGGCGCCTGGGCTCCGGGAATGGCGAGTACAGAGGGCTGGGGGCTTGCAGGCGGCGGGCAGGCGCAGGAGCGCTTGGAGCCTGCTCCAGCTCTCACCCCGAGGCCGGCGGGCGAGCAAATTAACAGAATTCCCGGTATAAACTTTTAAAAATAATATCAGTTTTATTAAATATTCGAGAACGGACCCAGAGGTTGGATTTATACAGAAGGGTAACACGAAGGGATTGATTTATTTATTTTCTCCTACTGGCTAAACAAACTTCATTCACTTTTTTTTTCTCTTTTTGTAATTTTCCCTCTTTTTTTTTCCTTTTTGAAATTGGACAGGAACACTGACGGTGCTAAACATAAATATAAATACAGAGACCACAAATACAGCTAAAAATATTCACACAGAAACGGTCACAGTTTGTAAAATGCCATAATGACCCCCAGGATTCTTTAAATACGATTTGCCTGGGCTGGGCATTTGCTGGGGCAGAGGGGCTGGGCAGGGACTGCGGGGAGGCCCTGGGGGTTGGTGTGGGGCCAAGGCGCGCCCTCCTTGGGCCTCCGGCCCTCCCTGGTTGCCAGGCCGGGCCCTGAGTCCCTGGAGCAGAGGCCCCAGGCCCAGGAGCCGGCTCTCGGCACGGGGGGCGGGGGTGGGGGCGTCGAGGGATTGGGGGGAGCCAAGTCCTCACTTGGAGGGCAATCTGTAGAGTCTGAGTTCAGGGTCCAAGCCCCCAAGGCCTGGACGGGGAAAGGGGCCTGCAGACAAGCCGAGAACTAGCTAGCAAGGGAGCGAGGAAGAGGAGGCGCGTGGTGAAAGAGAGTTGTGCGGTGAGGGAGGGGGTCCAGAGCTGACTTTCAGGTCCACGTTTGACTCCCTAATTTTGTTTTAGGGAATCAAAACACATCAGTTGTGCCAGTGATAAATACAGAGTGTGTGATTAGGGGAGAGTTGGGGGGGAGCGAGGGATAGAGGGAGAGAGGTGGCAGGGACAGTCCTGGTCACTCTTTCTGCTTCTCCTCTTCTGTTTCTTCCCGCTTTTCCTCTTTTCCGCCCAGGCTGTCGGCGGTGGCCCCTCCGCCGCCCCCCGAGAGAGTGGACGTGAGATTAGATTCCTTTTTCCACTTCATCCGGCGGTTCTGGAACCAGATTTTGATCTGTCGCTCGGTCAGGCAAAGCGCGTTGGCGATCTCGATGCGCCGGCGCCGCGTTAGGTAGCGATTGAAGTGAAATTCCTTCTCCAGTTCCAGGGTCTGGTACCGCGAGTAGATCTGGCGGCCGCGCCTCCGGTCCGCTCCGTAGCCGACCCCTAAAGATCCGGGCACAAAACACACTAAAAGCAATCAGCAAGGCGTCCTCTGCAGACTGTTTTGCCTAGCAAAGTCCTGACCCTCCCAACCTGGCCAGCAGCTCACAGCCCCCTTAGGGCTCTAGCCTTCTCCCTTTTGCCCTGCCCCACCCCCACTGGAGGTACAGCGAGGACCCCAACTTCATTCAGACCTCCCATAAGGTGGGACCTGTGTGTCCCAAAGAAAGGTGTGTGGGGTGTGCGGGGTGGGTGGGGGGGGCGGGGCAAAAGGCAAACAGAAAGCTGCAAGTCTAAAAGAAGATTTTTGAAAAATCCCAGATAATGGGGATGAGGGCCCCCTTTCTCAAGGACTGGGCTCCCCCATCTCCCCAAGCATCCTAGTACCTTGGAAACTTCTCCCCACTTCTCTGCCTCTCCTCTCGCCCTCCCTTCTCCTCAGACTGACTCGACTTTGGGGGGCTCCCCTATCTTCTGCTCCCTCCCCTCATCCCCTGCCCTGTTCCTGCCCCCTCAGCTCGCCTTGGAGCCCTCCAATCCGTCAGGGGCCAAGGGGGCCAGGCCCCTGCAAGCGAGCGAGAGGCGAGCTGAGGGGGCAGAAGAGGGGGCCCTGTCTCGGCGAGGAGACGAGCGTGATTGTTTTTATGGGGCCATAAAAAACTCTCTCCGCCCGTTCTTCTAGGGAAGCCGATCATAAAGCCAGTTCAGTTTATTTAATTTATATCTCGGAGCTGTAAAACTCACCACTGTGCGAATTCATTCGCTGCATCCAGGGGTAAATCTGGATACTGGCTTTCTGGTCCTGGGGCGCAGTCCTGCCCTGCTCAGAACTAAAATCCTGAGCGATTGAGGTCTGTGTGTTATGTCCTAAGGTGTTTTGTCTGCAGTTTGAGAGCATGTCTTTCTCCTGGTAAAAGGAATTAGATCCATAGTCATACGGCCCCCGGCTGGAACTGAACACGACATTCTCCTGTGGCGAATAAAAGGGAGTCGAGTAGATCCGGTTCTGGGCAACGGCCGCTCCATAGGTCGAGAAATGCCTCACTGGATCATAGGCGGTGGAATTGAGGGCGACGTTGGGGAGGACGTCCTGGCCCCCGGCGAGGTGGCAGGATAAGGAAGGGTTAGTGAAGTAGGAATTCATCCCTTTGCCTTTACCTGGTCGGCTATGATTTCTTTAATATTTATTTCTGTCTCCAGTTTGTACTCGGAACTAGATGGTTATAGGGACGGCTCCAATCCAGGACAGACAAAATGACAAAGTCAGCTGACCCCCTCCCAGCCAATCGCAAGCCAGATGTCAAGAAGGGCGAAAAAAATCGCTTCTGCTTCTGTTGATTCCCTAGTTGAGACTAAGTGTGTGCTTTGAAAGTAAGACTTGAATTTCTTTTAAAAATATATATGTAAAGGAACTGGTTTGGTGGTGAAGGAGGGGTGCATGTCCCTGAGCAGGGCCTTGGAACTCAGGGAAGGAGAGCTGTACTACCAGGAAATCTCTCAGCCCCAGCTAACTTTGCTGTGCTGTGGCCAGAGCCAGGGCTAGAGAAACCCCTGTATTTTCAATCTGGTTTCATCTTTTATATCTGCCCCCTTCTAAAATTACATCCTGATTTCTCCATGGGAGGAACTCCCTCCCAGCACAGGAGGGAGTCCCCAGAAATCCTGCAGGAAATCCCGGTTTGACACTCCATGGAGTGAGTCCCTCACTAAACTAGTATTTTTTTCTCTAATAATTAAAAAAAAATCAAAAGTAGAAAGAAATTTCATAAAACCTGTAAACCTGTTCCCCTGAGTAAGTAGAGTGTGGCTGAGAGTCTTGAATGTAGTAGGGATGTGGGGAACAACTAGGTCTAAAGGGGCAAGACTTCAGGGTACAGTGGCAGAGCTGAAGTAGGCAAATGGGCCACGCATCTGCTCTCCTTTGCCTCCTGGCTCCCTTCTGCCTCCTCCTCAGGACCCCTCTTTTGGGAAAACTCTCCCAGCATTTTTGCCTAAAAGGGAAAATTTATAAAAATACAATAGAAAAAGGAGAAAAAGAAGTAAAATGTAGGGAGGTGGCACCGGAGGGGGAGAGACAGAGAGAAAGAGAGAGAGAGCAAGGAAGAACGAAAACTCTGAGAATCTTTCTAGAGACATCAACTCCTGTTTATGTTGGTGAGAATTTATGATTTGGAGCCAGTGAGGGCCGGTGGGGTAATTCACATAAGATCCAGCCAGAAAGAGAAGGCTGGTGGGGCTCTGATGGACAGTTAGCTTCCTGCAGGCTCAAGCTCCTGCCTTGGTCAGAAGCCCCCCTGCCCCCTCCAGACTCAGGGCACCGCCAGTGGAGGCGCCCCTGGACCTGAGCTATGAGGCTTGGAGACTTCAGAAAGGGGTTCTAAGGAGCTCTCGCCCAAGTGCCAGTCACCCCTGGTGGGGATGGGCCTCTCAGCAGCCTCAACCCCCATTTTATTCCCCCATCTTGGGGCTAAAAAAGGGGAAAAGACGGTTATGAAAAGGCAGCTGAATCTGAGGGTTGTGAGGGAGACGCAGTGGGCGAACTGAAACAGCGGAAAGTATGCAGATGGGGGTTTTCTCCTGATTAGTCCAAACTTAATTTGATATCGTGATATAGGCTGAAAATGCTTTGAGTTGACGAAGAGGGGTGGTGGGGAGTGTGCAGGGAGCAGTGAAAGCTCATATTTCCCCCCCACCACCACCATTTTTGGGTGGGTTGGGGGGGAAAGCTGGCTATAACAAGAACCCGGATGTCGCTGGATTTTATGATCTTTTCCTTCTGTGTAACAAAGCGGAGTAATCAATGGGTAGCAATAAAGCCATAAACGGGACTATGCTGAGAAAAAACTCGTTTATTCATCTCCTGTAACGTTAAGGTTTCCCTGGAGTGTCGCTAGGGGGGAAAAATAAAGTTTCGAACCCAAAAGCAGACAGTGTGCAGGAGCTGGTGGAGACAACATGTTAGTTAATACATGAACCTCGTTAGGCGGCTGAAGAGTCTTCCTGCCAGACAATTTGCGTTGGTTTAAAAAATACAGCCCCAATCCTCCAGAAAGGACAGAAATTTGTCGGTATTTGGAAGGGAAGGGGAAAGACTCCTATAATTATAAAGGTTCCTCCTTCTAGATCACACTTTCTTCTCCCCAAGGAAATGAAGGGGAAAGGGTAGAGGAGGATTTTTAAATTAAGAAAAAAAATTTTAGATGAGTTATCTCATTTTGGGGTGACTTGGCAGGTACACAAACATAGACACCAATGTGAGTTGCTTTTTGCCCTAGAATCCAGCTGTCCTCGAATTCATGGCATGCCTGAGCAGAGGTTTCCAACAGCTGGCTGAGGCTTCAGGCCCCCTGGAGGGCAAGAGGTGGGGGAGATACAACAAGGCAGGAGTACTCTGGGGGCTGAGCTAGGGAACAAGTCAGTGCACCCCTGGACACAAGTAGCCTCTCTCAGAGTTCCCAGCCTCCTTTTTGCCCTGAGGGTAGTGGTGTAACAAGTAGAAGAGGCCGGAAGACAGAGTAACTCCATCTCTCCCTCCAATTTCAGAGAAAGAGAGATTGCTAGAGGGATAAATCATGTCAGTGATATTTCCTTCAAGATATTACATTGTTGCAATGTACAACAAATTGAATGATGGAAGATAGGATGTCTTAATGAGGTTTCGCTTTCAATGAGTGTTGATTTTCTATGTATTTAAACATCTCTTTTATGTCTGGGTGGGGGAGGGAAGGACCTTGGACGACAAAAGGGGCTTCTGGGGCAGCATGGACTACAGCCCCCAGCAAGGATGCCTAGGTTTCCTTGAGGCCCTCCTCAACCATGTCTGGAGAGGAAAGGGGCCCCAAAGTTGGGGAGATTCTCTATTAGGGCCTAAAGTCAGTGGGCTCAGGGAGGTTGGCGACCTGAGAAGCAGAATGTGAGCCTCAGCCCCGGAAAGTTAAGTGTTTTATGACGTCCCTAAACAGAGGGCAGAGACTGAAAGGTCTCGCCGATTTATAATGAACAGAAACCAGCTGCTGGGTGAAAAAGGCAGAAATGCTGGAAGGGGGAGAGAGGGGGAAACAGAAATACAAATAAATTCCTCCACTGCTTAAAGACTTTTGGCAAAATTAATTTTCAACACACTCCCCCCCATTACCTTTCATTCCTGAGGAAAGAAGCCCTCTGCTTTCTCTTAGATCTTTAATTATGCAGCTGAAATTTGCTGAAAGGATTCGATCCAAGGGGGGAGAGCAGGTCAGATGAGCCCGATCTTCCCTACATTGGGTTATATTTTCTTTTTCCCATTTCATGTTAATTTTATTTTTTTGGCAAAAGAAGGCTGTCTATAGGGGGAAAGCTGGGACTTAGATTTTTCTAAATATATTTATATTTTCCTGTTAAATTTGTCTGAAAACAATTATGGAAACTCATCAGCAGAAGCAAGAACAGATGTTTTATTAAAACTGCAGTTGTGCTCTGTAAATATGCACAAGTCTTGGGAAGGAGGGGAGAGAACTTGTTCTTTGTTTCTATAAAACGAGCCTAGAGAAATCAGAGAACACTACCCCCAACCCCATCAGGCTTGCAGGTCTCCTTGCTGCTGCTCTGGCCCCTTGGCCTCCCGAATCAGGCATTCGGAAGGGGCTTGGTGTCAAGAGCAGATTTTCACTTTCAGAGAAGCTTTAATTAGTGGATTCAAAAACAGAATTCAAAAAACACAGAAAAAGAATACAAGGGAAAAGTTGCCACTTGCTTCTCCAATCCTCTCCAATGCAAAACACATGCTTTTGATAGCGCTAATTATAGGAGAGAAATTTACTGCCTGCGCCTTGGACCTGTGTGGGGTGCAGTCACTGGCCTGAAGTCCCCAAGGATGAGGGTGGCATTGCAGCCTGGGCACTTGGGGATTTCCCTAGGCAAGTTAAATGCTACCACTCCAACCTTACTCCCCTTTAGGCCAGGCAAAGGCTGGAGGCCTGTGAGCTCTGAACTGGGGAAAGGGTGGGTGGGACTGGACCCAGCCTGAAGAAGTTCGTGGGCAGGCCTCACCTTGCTGGCTCTTGCTTTCCACTCAGCTCTGGGAAATATATTAATTTCTTGGGGAGGGATATTTGAAGTGAGCGGGATGAGATCTGGAATTTTTATTTGGGGGCAATATTTTCCAGAGGTCCTCCTTAATTGTGTTATCCCTGTCTCCTTACTCTCCCCAGATCCCCTAACTCTGCGCGGATGTTTGTAACTCACCAACCCTCGCACACAGACACACATACTCCATTCCTGGCTGCCGCGCGGCAACTACAGCTCGGTGCCTCCGGAGGCTGCTTAGGCACCCAAGCACTGGAGCCTCAGGACTCAGTGCTCAGCCTCAGCGCTTGGCCTGGGTGCTCAGCTGCCTGGACGCGACCGCAGCTGCCCGACCCTGCCCCCACCACCCCCAATTCTCACTTTTCTGCGCAAGGGAAGAACGGTTGCCCCGCTGGCCCCTTTTGTGCCACTGGGCGAGGGCTAAAATCCCTCTTACGGAGAAAGCCGAGTTTCAGTAATTGCTCAGCTCCCCTCACAATCACACTATTTGGTTAAGGCTTTGCTGTTCTGGAGCGACTGCTCAGTTGGCCCCATTGGTCTATGATTAGACTTTTTAATTTAGAAATTAAAAAATAAATTCTACTCCAAATGCCTGGTGTTTTGTGTATAAATAAGCTCCTTTGATCTCCATGGAACTCCTAGTCAAAGGATCAGATCGCAAAGAGAGCCTCCTGGTCTGCCAGAGAACCTGAATGCAGGGAATGCTGTTTAAGAACAGCAAAGCATGGCTCACCTAAGGGGCTTCCAGTTTCCAATAGATATGATGGGGGAAGCTGTCTGAGCACATACCTGCCCCCCCTACACACACCGCATTCCAAAAAGGAACACTCCTCCTTTCAAAGTTTAGGCATGGAGAGAAGTGAAATTTGACACACCTAATACGGAAATGGATCCCATTTGGGGGTGCTAATATTTTGGGGACAGGGCCCGGGCTGACCAGTTGAAGGGAGCTGGGGATCAGCAGGGAGGAGGAAAGGAGGAAGAGGCCAGATTGGGCATGAGAACTGCCCCCAAACACCTCCGAGGCCTGTGCTGGTGACTCCTCTTTTGAGCTAAGAGGTTGAGAGGCTACCCGAGCTGCTTTTGCTTTATTGCAATTAAACAGAGAAGAAAGGTATATGGAGGGGCTCTGCTAATTCATGTCACATTTCCTCTCCCCCCTCTTTTTTTCCAGATTTCTGCCTGACCTTTCCTTACCAGCACTTCACTTATTGCTGCTACCATCAGCAGATACAAACTCTCACATCGGCATTTGTTTGGCTTTCAATTCACTTCTCTGACTTACGGTTAAAACGTAAAATAGGTCCCAAACATCTCTACCCCATCACACTCAGCCCTGAGCCCCCTTCCAGCTCCATCTGGAAAAAATCATTTCTGGCTTTTTGGGGCTGGTGCCCAAGCCTCCCACCTCTATTCCAAGCAGCTGAGTATTAGCTGAGGAGGGGGCTTGGGGAGCGCCTGGGGACACAGGTCTCTGTGAGCTGGGAATGGGGAGAGAGCTTAGACGCTTAGGGACACTTGAGGGGGGCAAAGCAAGTGGCCCTGCTTGACCAGGAGAAAAATTAAAATGCAGAATATCCAGAATATTTTCAGCCCCCAGAATAGGGCCTCAAGAGGATGTCACATGAGGAAGAAGCCACAATAGGGGGTGTGCTGCTCTGCGCTGGGTCAAAGGATCCCCAGCCTCCTGGCTTCTTCTATACCCCTCCACATGAAGCACTGCTTGGACCCATTTGAGAGGTTCATGGGAATTATAAAATTCAAGAACTCGGTATTATGACATCACAGTGAGTTATCATATAGAAATTGTAAATGTCCTACCAGTTATACATGGCAGGAGTTTTGTGTGTGGGTTCCCGCCCTCCCTTTATGTTTTTTCCTTTCCCCCTCTTTCTCCCCCTGTCTAACTTCTCCTGCTTGAAAATCAAATGTTGTTATGTTCTGGAACAATACACCAACAATAAAACAGCATCCTCATTTCCCTATAAATAATTTTATCCTTTATTGTTTGCAGATCTGAAAGAACCATTTAATCTATGCTGGCAAAAAGAGAGAGAGAGTCTGGGAGGGGAAAATTAATTTCAGAAATGAGAATATTACTTACTTCGATGATACTCTTTTAAATTTAATAGCCAGGAGCAAAATTAAAGGCCAAAAGCCAACTATCTGACTCTACACCTGGCGGGATTGGAGACATATAGGATCTTTAGCAAAGGGGCAATTTAATTTTGTAGGATTTGCTTAAATTCACTGCAATTTTGGGGGGCTGAGGAGAGGGAGTGTGGGAGGAGAATGACATGCTATATCTAGCTTTATGAATCCACCAGCATTACCATGATTTAAAACCCAACAACCTGTGTCTCAGGGAAACTCCTGCAGAAAGGAGTGGGGTAGTGGGGGACGGGGTTGATGGGGGTGGGCTCAACTTTCTCAATGAGTGTGGCCCCCTTAACCAAGTGGTCACTAAGGGAAGGAAGAAAAGCCTAGGCAAGGGAAGGGCTGCTCAGAAGTCTCTCCACCACAGGGACACCCAGAGGTTTATGGTGTCCCCATAATTCCCCTGACGCTATAAACAGCTGCCCTGTTTTAAGACTATTTCTGCTTCCTTCCCTCCAAAAGGGAGAATGCAGGAGCCTGTGAGGGCAGGAGGGGGTTGCTGGAAAGGGGAGGGAGTTCGGGGATAGCGCTGCACTTTGTTCTCCTGGGCGAGTTCGCTGGTTTGGCGGGTTTCTGACGCAGGGTGGCAGCAGACAAAACAAGTAAACAACTCACAGACACAATAAACAGGAGCGGCTGCGGCGCCGTGGCAGAGGCCATGGGCTGGGCGAGGGGCACAATCCTGGGGTAATGTCACCCCAGTGCCTGGGGTGACCAAGGCCCAGAAAGCCTAAGGATGCCCTCCGTGAAGGGCAGGAGGAAGGTGGAAGAAAGCTACATACCTCTTGGTGTAGTCTGTCTGGACAAGAGTCTTGGGAGGAACCCGATCACCTAGAGAGAGTAGCGGAAAACCCCTCCAGCCCCGATCTGGTCCCTTTTATGGGGTTTTCCACTGACATTGATATTTCCCCTCTGCTCTATCTTTTTGTGTCTCTGGAAGGGAAAAAGGCTGGGAAAGGAGGCCCATCAATTCTCAGCCTCGGTAGCCCATACTCAGTGCTCCAGGCCACAGGCGGCCGGCCCAGCGTCCTCTCCCGTGCTGCCCAGACCAGCTGTCTCCCTGACCAGGTCTTGCCCCGGCTCAGATAGCGAAGAGGATTAAAACGCAGTTCATCCAGTAACCAGATCTGGTTATTTGGGGGACCTTAGAGAACTCCCAATCTGCCACCACGGATGCAAATCGGGCTGGGGCGGGTGAGCGGCCGGCTGGGGCAAGCAGGGGGAGAAACAGATACTCACTGCATCCCTACCCCTTCTGGCTTGCCTTTTCCATAAGCTTCTCCAAGCACCCTGGCCAGCAGCCGCCCCAGATCACTGTCCAGAGGCCACCTTATTAACCACTCTGATCCCTTCATCGCTCCAGTGAGGCTTCCAGCGCCAGGTCCCTGACTACTCAGAACTGCTTGCAGCTCCACCATACCCGTGAAAAGAATCCCGCAGAACTCAATTTCAAGACAACTGGTCTCCCTCGTAAAATACTTTCTAAGTTGGGAGAGTTTGCCAGGAGGTGTGGAGAGAAAGCAGAAGGTATTTAGTACTTCCCAGTCCAGCTGCTCGGGCAACAAAAGCAATAAGGTCTGAGAAAGCCTTTATGGCATCCATTGGTTACTGGAACCCGCATACTCCGATTCCAGTGCGCACATATTTCCAGCAGAGCATGCACAGAGGGCCTGCTCAGTGCACCCTGTGCCTCCATGAGCCCACTTTCATCTAGTGAGGACTAACAAAATTTTGCATGCACATAAAATGGTGTTTGAGCAAATATAGGCATGGTAATATACAATTAACCACCAAGGAAATACGAGTCTGTATGTATTCATGCATAAGCCTGAGTCTGTACATTTAAGCCTGTATATAATAAATATATAACACTCCCAAGCCTAGTTTCAGAACACAGCCAACCCAACAAGGTCGCCTTCTCCAAACAAGGTTGCATTCTGTCGGGATCACAACTGTCAGACCAGGGAGAGAAAGGGTTTGTTCTGCCCAATTCTCCTTAGCTAGGAACCAGCACATGAAATACAGCGGATGGCAGGGCTGACAAAGCCCCTTGTAAGGGGGCACGCAAGTCTAAGGGTGCCCAAAGAGTGGGCTCAGAGGGGGAGGCTCCAAGGAATGTTGCCAGGCCCTGACCCACAGATTCAGTGTCTCTGTCCCGGGTGTACAGAGTCCTTGAGCCAGATTCTATTCTCAGCCACCCTGGCTATTATTAGATAATCACAGAAGGGCTCTCCTGCAGTAAGGACCACGTCAGCAGGGAATGTGGCCTGCAAGGTGGCTGAGAGTTGCCACTGGTGGGTCCTCTTGTGCTTCTGTTTGAATGCCAGAGAGGGAGAGAAAGAAGGAGAAGGGAAAGAAAATCGAAAGTAACTGGGAAGCAGAGTTGGTGCTGGAGTCCACTGGGGTCCAGTTTATCCCTTGGCCAGAGTGGAAAATGAAAACAGAGGGCCGGTCGCTGCTGCTATGCCTCTGCTTGCCTCTGTCTTCTAAGGATGATGGGTCTGGGGTGAAGGGCATAGGATGGGGGTGGGGGAGCTGCAGGGCTGTAGCCAGGAAGGGACAGAAAATCAATTAAAATATTATATAAAGACACCTCAGGATGGTGCTGTTAAGCGGCCAACCTCGAACTCTAGCACCCCCAAATCTCGCTGTGGGCACACTCAGTGAGGTCGTTCTAGGATTAAGAGAAATACCCCAGCCTCGCCCAGGCCCGCCCCTCGGGTGGGAGGGGGCCCTTCTAATATTCCAGGTGAATCTCCACTGGCCTGCATGGCTTCTCTGGAAGAGATTTTCTTTCGGGGGCGGACAAAGGACACTTGTGTTCCCCCCCATCAGCGGCCATCCACAGGGGCGGGGGCTGACAAAATGCAGGCGAAAGAGAGAAATAGAGGCCTCACCGGTCGGCGATTCCCACATTACGCCAGGAGAAAGGCTCCCTTTTTCGGGCCTCTCGGGGCCCCTCCTGTGTCCCACCGCACTCCCTTTGCCCTTTTCAGGTCCCACAGACTCCGGGTTCCGGCCTGCCGCAGGCTGGATCCTCGGGGCGTCAGCCCCTGGGCCGTGCCTGAGCGGCGGGAGAGCGCGCGGCAGCCGGAGCAGGCGGCGGGCTGGGCCCATTTGGGGAGAGCCAAGCGCTTTTCTCGATCGTAAACAAGGAACGCGAAATTAGCCCCTCGTCAGACGCCTCTGCCGACACACAAGTCCTACTGTGGGGGGGAGGGTGGGGTGGGGGAGGGGGAGAGAAAATGCCATTTCTTCCCGCTGGAGAATACCTCAGAGGCCTTTATGTTGGCTGCGAAAGGGGAATTTTGGGGGGGCAGAAAAGGAAGGGAAGGGGGTTGTGGGGGGAGGGGAGATAAAATTAACCGTCAGCTCTGGCCCAAGCGGTTTGATCTGAATGCAAACTGTATTTTTAAAAATTTGATAAAAACAGGTTTCTTCCCCCTCCCCCGCCCCCCCTCCCCACAGACGACGGGTCAGGGTTTAAACAGGAAATCGTGGAGCGATCCCCTCCCCCACTGGGACTTGGCGCAGAATCCCAGTCGCGCCTCTGGGCGAGGGTGGGGGTAGGGGGGGTGTCTTGGCTTAGATTGAAGGTGTGTCTGGCCCCCAGGCTCTCTCGGGCCTCGTCTGGAATATGCTCCCCCACACCTCCGAGTGTGTCTGCCTGGGTGTGTAGGCGTTTGCGTGTACGTCGCCGTTTATAAACAGAAATTCACACTTACAGGGGCCGCCTCGGAGCCTCGGACCCAGGCCGGGGAGCAGGGCGGGGTCATATATCAAACTGCAACACATTCAGGGCCACGTACATTTGGAAGAAATTAAGCCACTGTGTTATGAAACCATATGCGTCGGGTTAAGACTATACAACAGGCCATTAGCACCAATTATTAGAGAGATCCCGAGTGCCCAGGACCCTCCAGCCGCCCCAGCCTGACGCCCCTACCCCGTAAGCCAGTAGCCCCCGGAATCCTCACTGCCTCCACAGTACCTAGCAGACTCTGCCAGGAGGACTGGGCCTGTCCCCGCCCAACCTAGGGCCTTCCCCATTCCCACCTCCGCCCCAGGCGAGGCAGGTCCTAGCCCAGAGCTGCCATGCGTGGCGAGCGGGCATCCCGGTCCAGTGGGCATCCCGGCTGGGATGGCCGCGGTTGGGGTGAGGGGTGCCGGACCTGGGAAGGGAAAGCCGGTAGGCCTCTTTTCTCCTAGCACAAGATGGCTTTTGAGTACGGCATCCCCCACCCCCACCCTACAACCTCCACCCTCCACCCAACGCAGGGCACCTCCCACCCTTCCATCCGCCCGAGTGGGGGCGGGAGCAGGGGGTGGGCAGACGCTCTCCTCTCGGCTGACGCGCACCAGCCACCAGCCTCCCCTCTAATTGCCAATTAACAGGCCCGCCCAGCCGCCTAGCTGCTCCCGCTTCCTGCTCGGCGGCCCGGCCCTGGGCCCACACTGCGCATGTGTGAGCTCTAGCAGTCGCGCTCTCTGGGAGGGAGGGGGCTGCCAGACAGGGAGGGGACGCTGGAAAGTTTGTTTGGGGGTTGGGGGGCTGACTTTGCTTAGGGGGCAATGGGCACAGCCTCTAGGTTCTCTCTCCTGCCTGGAGCTTGAGCTTCCAGGTCCCCTCCGACCCAGTTCCATTAGCCAAGAGGCCGAAGATCTATAATAAGCAGGTACTGACACAGTGGGCAGCAGAGAGCTGGCGCCCTAGACCGCCGGCTTGAGCCCCACAGGTGCTGTTCCCTTGCCTCCCCACCCCCAACTTGGCACACAGTGACATCAGGACAACACAATCGCCCCGCTACCAGTTACCAGTATTCCAGTTTAACCCCATTTCTCTCCCCCCTCCAATTTTCCTCCCCATAATTAACTACGCGCCCACCCTCTCGCCAGCCCCCTCTTCTCCCTAACCAAGACAAGCCGCTGCTGTCCTTATCTTGAAACCGCCACCCAGCTACGGACCATTAGTTACATATTTGAACCAATAAGGAAACACTTACCGAGCGCTGCTGTCACTCTCCCTCTCTCCCTCTCTCTCTGCCTCTCTCTCTCCCACTCTGTCTTTCTCGTCTTCCCTCATTTTGTGCCGCCGCCGAGCCTGTCTCAGCTCCACACACACACATATACTTTATATAAATTCAAAAATAAAAATAATTATAATCATCCAAAAGCCAAACAAAATTAAGGAGAGTTGCAAGAAGGGGGCAGGAGGAAGAGCCTGGGAGAGGGGAGGGGCGGAGGCATCTGCAGCTCCCTAGCTCAACTCCTGCTCCTGCATTCCTCCTGCCCCTTGGGGGCCAGAGGGTCGGGAAGGAAGAGAGAGATGCCCTCAACTTCTGTCTCTCCCCTCCCATCCCCACCCTCCCCAGCTGCCCCCAGCTTCCGCAACTCCACCTGGGAGGAAAAAAAATTAAATGGGGGAAAAATAATTATTAATCAGATTAATTAAAAAAATACTGCTAATGAAGGGAGCGCCCAGCGCAGGTTTCCCTGGCAATGGTTAGGCTCGTACAGGGAGGACTGTTCTGCGGAGCGCTCGGAACGGACAAACCACAATAAAAAGTTCACGTTCATGGATGGAATCCACATGACTTCTTGTGGCCAATCCAACTTGTGAGTCGATCGTAAACTTTTATTACTCAGCTGTAAATTTTCTGCAAACAACCGGGAATGCGATGCATTTGTGTAGCGTGTGCAAATGGGCGCCGCGGTCGCCATGTTTACCCAATTCTCTCATAGAGGGAGCATCCCCGGACCCCCACCCCACTCCTACCCCCCCCAACGCCCACTCCCCACGGGCCAGGCTGCTGCAGGCGAGCGCAGAAAGAGCTGAGGGCGGACGCCCAGACGAAAGAAAGCTTCAAGCACTGAGGGTCAGTTGCCTCTCCTGGCTTGCCGAGTTTTAAATATTGTCCTTAATAAATGCGGGCATTAAGGTTGGATCAGGGGGAATTCAAAGCTTTGCAAAGATTTGTGGCCTTGAGGCAGTGATGGTAGGTGAATTGCAGGGATTGAAAGGGTGCCTCCCTACCCCCCCCCTTTTTTTTTTTAGTAAGAGAACAACATCCCCTCTATGGAGTACCCCTGAAAGCCCCTACTCCACCCTAGACAGGAACAGTAGTCGAAGACCACTGGCAGCCACCCAACCAAACCTGACCTGGAGTGGTCTGAAGAACCTAGGGGACTAGACCTACCCTGGGCAAGCCTGCAGTGCAGCAGGAGAGGTGAGAATTGGGGGCAACTTCTAGGACCCTCAAAACGACCCTCATCCCCGGAGTCCCTTTCTTAGAGAGAATGACATTTTCCCCCAAGACCATCCCTAATTTCCTTTCCCAGTTCAAATGGTGGCTTATTTGAAATCTTTTTACAATTAAAAATAAAATTAAAGCCCCAAGATCTTGGTCTCTACTTCCTTTTTGCGGGGAGGGGTGCAAGGCAGTAAGCCTTTTGGATCGTGTCAGATTGCCCACACCCCCCTGCCTTTCTCAGAAAAATTTCCTGATTCAATGTCTGGGCAGCTGGGATGTACTACCGAGGCCTGAAAAAATAACCTTTTACTGCCCTGAATTCCACCTTCTGTGCTAAAATTTCGAGCAGCCTGTTTTTCCAGACCCCTAATTTTGAAGGTGAGTCCAGAATAAATTCCCCCATAGAGACTATTTGCCGGGGGAGGGGTTGCAGCCAGGTCACTCTCCCCACGGGCTCGAGATTTGAAGGCCGGCAGCTTTCCACTTGGTCCCGCATCAAGCTGGCATGGGAATCTCAATGGCTGGGTGCCTCAACCCTGACCAAGAGGGGATACCTCATGCTTTCCCCAAACTTCCCCCATAGTAAGCAAAGCAGTTCCCTAGGCCGGATGCAGGGAACTCGTTTCTTTTTACAAACCCACCCATAAATTTTATAACACGTAGTTAAAAATTACGACAAGGAAGCGCTGGCCCAGCTTTTCACAATGGGCAGCAGGGAGAATGGGACGGCGCTGCGGGCAGTTCACCGGAAATTTTACTTCTAGACTGTGGCACAACCTGTCCTGAGTTCTCCCTGATTGGGACGGGGTAACTTTCCCAGTCAGCAGGCAGTCATTAGGGCATCTTATCTGGGGAAGATAAGACTGGGGAGACCAAACCACTCGCCTATCCAAGGGCCCCTCAAGGAGCCCTTCAGGACGCTCACTACCTCTCTCACCCACCCCCAGATCTCTTGCAGGTCCGCACCTTCCTTGACTGATGCAATGAGGGAGTGGGGAGGAAAAAAAATTTAATCCAGAGAAACGAATTTGCCCCCCAACTTAATAGCTGCATTATTCCACCTCTACGGTTGTGATTAGAATAATAAATTCAAGGAGCAATGAGCGAGATGCTTCAACTCAGCATTTTGAAAGATACTATTTTTCACAAATCACAAATGGCTTTCGGAAGCCACTTTGATTGGCTAATAAAAAAGTAAAGAATGGGAGAGAAAGTCCTATCTGCAGCAGCCGAATGGTCCCCATTCCGGTAATGGGACGGCGGGAGCATTTGGGAGGACGCGATTCTAAAGAGAGCGCATCCCGCTCACAATTACGTTCCCCCATAAAACGGGTTTTTACCTCCATTTCTTTCCAAACGAGAAAACAGAGGCGGTGGGCAGGAGGGGTGGGGGAGCGGGTACTGCATGAGGGGGTGGCTGGGGCTCCCTCGGCTTAGCCCTCTCCATGCCTGGCATCTCGAGTAAAGCCGGGCGCCAGACGCACCCCGCCCTCCGACGCACCGGGCCTGGGGCCACGGACATTGCTGAACAGGACAAGGGATGAATGGGACATTTGGTGTGGGGAAAAGGCGGCGAGGCCCTTCGGAGCCATTTAATGCTGGGTTCATTCCGCTAGGCTACTGGGCCAGATATTTTTATTAATAGCGATCATAATTCCACGTTTAAAAACGAAACGGGACCTCGGCCATCCCTCGGAGTATGGAGGACACGCCTGCGGGAAGACCCGAGGTCTGAGCGAAATGCCCTCTTTTCTGGCCTCCCTGGTGGGTAGCCGGTGTGTACCACTGAGAACAGGGTTACCTGTCTGGTGCCGCTGCTCACAGCAGGGACCCCAAGTTAGAGCAGATTTCCCGGAGCTCCTGCTCAAAGCTGCGCCAGCTGCCTGCAGCCTGGGCTTCCAATTCACAGCCTTTCTCGGGCTGCAGGAGTCCCCTACGAAGGAAGCCCGACTCAATTCTGTACTCAGGCCCGATTTTCAGGCCCGGTTTGCGTGAGGGCCAGTGACTGGGACCTGGGTGAAATTCCACAAAACAAGAGTTGGCCTGGGCCTAGGTCTGGGAAAATCATTGACCAGGAGCTAGACAGATGAGGGGTGGGGAGGGGAGAGAGAGAGAGAGAGAGAGAGAGAGAGAGAGAGAAGAGAAAAAGAAAGAAAGAAAATCTGGCCTCAAAAATATTTCAGCCTTTAGGGGTCTGGTTTTTAAGACCAGAAGATCCCTCCCCTCCCTTTTCCCCTCTCCTGACTGAGTCAGAAGACTTGTATCTCTGGAATTTGGGATTATTTGACCAGAATCTTATTGGCATAAACAGAATTTTTAAGTCCAGGACTCTCCAGAGAGAAGTGAGAGACCCTTCTACCCCCTGGGTCCCTGAGCCTTCAATTCTTCATTTTGGGGAATGAAGATACCAATAAAGATTCCCTCTTACCCCGCTGTGGATGGGGTGGCAGGCTGTCCACTTAGCAGGCCCATCCTCCAGGCCAATGGCCCACACTATGGGGGCTGGGTAAGCTGCCCAATTGCCAAGGTGAAGTGGGGAGTGGACTTTAAACCGTCTGAACAGAAGTTGGAATGGACGCAAGCGGGCTGAATGACAGTGATGACAATCTTCCTGTGCAGAGGATTGAATTTGAATTTCAGGATGTGGGCTCAGGCTGTTCGCCTACGGGCTCACTTACTTTTCCCTTCCTTTCTCTTCTCCTTCAGGCTTAAGCTTCCTCATCCTCATTCTTAGCATCCCCCATCTTCAGGCATCTTCAGGCAAGCCCTGCAGACAGGCCAGCCAGTTGCCTTGAGCCTCACACATCCCCACCCGGTTCATTATTCTAGTGCTGGGTGCTGGGTGCTAAGGTCTGGCCACAAGGGGCATGTGGAGATCAGAAGGAACCCCACTATCTCATCCTCAGCCCCAGACCCTGGAAGAAAAAGTCATAGTTGCATAGGGCAGATTCTTTGTCTGGGCCCAGCCCAAGGCTGAGGAGGAGGAGGGTGGATGAATGAGGAAATCTTTCTTCCCACTGGGATCCTGGCATCTGGAAACCCACTTTGTTTGGAGCCAAGATTCCCCCAAGGGCATACCTATAGACTCCTTCCTCTCTCAACCAATGGACTGTTCCTCTTCTTCCTCCTCTCAGACCCTCACCCCTTTCACCTGCCCTCCCAGGCCAGCATGCTTTCTCAATTCCCAGGCTTCTCTCCTCCTGAGTTTCTCAACCCCAAAGCCAGAGCAGTGAAGCAGACCTTTTCCAGAGAGTTGGACAGGGGGATAAGGAGAGAGAGGGTAGAGAATGGGGAAGAGCTGTGGAGAAAAAGCAAGTCATTCCAGCTTCTATTATTTTTCTTCTTTTTTTTATTATTATGACTCACGTATACAATACAAAGTACTTGGACCAGGAACAGGGCTGTCGGGACACAAAATCTACATTCATAGCTGGACATAAAGACAAATGACAAAAAATTATTCTTATAGATATATTTTTAACGTTTTTTTTCCTTTCGAGCACATTGCATAAACAGAGAATTCAAGACAGAGTTAACTATACATTCAGTGCAATTTAGTTCTACTCTACTGGGGTTAGAAGCACAATAAAAGCGCACGGGACCGGCGGGCTAGGCAGTCTCAGTTGTTGGGTTTTCTTAGTGAAATAAGCAGCAACAAACGACAACAAAACCGCATTACGAATACTCTCAAAGCAGGATTTCTTTCTATAGGTAGTGATAAAATACGCTGGAGGTTTCTTTCTTTCTTTTTTTGATTTTTATTTTTTTCTCTTTTTTTCTCCTATAGCAGGATTTTAAAATTTTTCTCTTTTTCTTTTTCAAGATTATTGCAGGTTCCCTTTAGGTAGTATGTTAAAGATTTATTATTATCATTTTCATGATTATGGTGATTTCTGAGCACTAACACTAATGCAGCTCAGAGGAAGCCGGGCCCAACAGAATAGAAATCAAACAGCGAAGGAGAGGAAGGCATGGGCCCGAGTGACCATGGGATGGTTAGGTAGGATTTTAGAGGTGACTGCAGGCTCCTATCTACCCTTCTGGAAATGGGGGGAGGGGAGAGACCCACATCTCCTTCAGGTTTCCATCAGGTTCCTAGAGAAAGTCAAGGGGGTTTTTCTAAGCAGGGAGCCCTGGGGAGGGGTAGGGGAAGGGGATATTCCTTGCTTTTTTCCTTATTTCTTTACATTTGTCTTCCTTTCCTTCTTTTCCTTTCTTCATTTTTTTCTGTCCTTTCCTTTTTAGAAAAAGTACATCTAGTACACTAGCCTTAGCATAAAAACAAAACCACAAGTCCTTTTCTGCATTTCGAGGGGGCTCCCCTCTCACATAAATACCAGAGAAGCAGGGAGGTGGGAGTGTGGCGAGAGACACACCGAGGAGCATGGAGGCCAGGTCTCAGATCTTAAAATCCAGAAGGACCCAGAGCGGTGGGGGCAGGGACAAGTGTGTGTGGGGCAAGGAGTGAGACAGAGAGTCCGAACTTTCCACTGTGTCTCGGTCTCCCCCCTCCAGCCCCCAAACAAATAAAGAGCGGGGGAAGTCCAAAGGTAATAAAACCAGAGCTGCAAGTATCTGACAGGTAGTTAGAGTTGTGAGTGTCATTCTATTCTCTATAAAAGCAAATGACAGTCGTAAACTTCTCAATTTATCTGCTACCATAAAACGAAACTTCAAGGGAGTTGCTAAAGGGGGGGGGGTCTTTCTTTTTTGCTTAGTCCTTGTTTTCTTCCTTTTCCTCCTCTTCTTTCTCCTCTTCCTCATTTCCTTCTTCCTCCACCTTCTCCTCATCTCGGGCTCCCGGCAGTTTATCCTTGTTGTTCTCCTTTTTCCACTTCATCCTTCGGTTCTGGAACCAGATCTTCACTTGTCTCTCGGTCAGTCCCAGGGCATGAGAGACTTCAATCCGACGCTTTCGTGTCAAATAAGGATTAAAGAGAAACTCCTTTTCTAGTTCCAAGGTCTGATACCGGCTGTAAGTTTGCCGTCCACTGCGCCTCCCCGGAGCTGGACAGAAGAAAACCCCAGTCTGGTTACGTTTGGGTGGGGGCTAGGTTTTCCTTTGCCACTCTTCCCACTCTAAACTCCCCTCTCTGATCTCAGTTCTCCTCCCCTCTATGAAAAGGCTAGAGCAGAAGGCAGACAAGGGCAGGAAAGTTGGGGAATTGTTTTGGTTTGGCTTCACCTTGGGAGGTGGGGTGGGGGTGGGGGCTGGGGTCTGTTTGGAAACTGGGGCCTTTCAGGGGCTGGGGGAGCCCTGTAGAATCCCCCCCACCAGGCCTGTAATCCTAGGAACTGGTCTTTGCAGCTTTGTTTACAAGTGCAGCATGGCATTTAGTGAGCAAGGCTGGGGACAGAGTGTTTCCAAAAGAAAGGAAAAAAAGCTGGGGGTAAAGAAGAGGGGCTTTGCCCACTGCCCTCTCCTTGCCTCTCTCTGCCTAATGCTTTTCCAATAAGAAAAATAATTGATCTGCTGGAATGTATCACCGCTCGGCCTGATTGCTAACTGGAGACCAGCAAATAAATCATGGGCCATCCCCGCCGGAACTTGTCGCTTTATCGCTTCCCCCTGTACTTCGAAATTGGGCCATAAGGGGCCACCCTTGGAGGGGCTCATGACCTGAGCTACTCTGCAGGTCTCAGGGAGACCCCACAAGTCCTTGATTGGGGGGGTGGCTAGGGTCTTCTGGACCTCAGGGACCCCTAATCTCTATGGCCCCTCTCCTTTTGAGCACTCTTTCCCCCCTCCTCTCAGGCTCCCTTGTCTTCTCCCAACTGGGGGAAGTACAGAAAAGTTGGGGTAGTGGCCCTCAGGCTGGTTCTCTGAGAGGAGATTGTGGGTGCCCTAGAGAGCCAGAGAGCCTGTCCTTAGAGTCTCACCACTCTCTGGCTAGGGCAGAGAAACAGGGGTCTCCCTTTGCCCCAAGACAGCCTGGCCAGTGTCCTGAACTCCAGGCTCCCTGCCTCTGGAGAAACTGGTTTGTTCCAAAGGCTGACAGTCTCAGGCTACTCAGGGTACCATTCCCAGCCACCTCCCCAACTTTGACTTTAGAGATGGGTAGTGGGAGAGTCAGAGAGAGACAGACAGACAGAGATGGAGAAAACGATTTTTAACCCTTTGCGGCCACACACCAGCTTTCCCCCACCTTCACCCCAATCCCCTAAATGTTCTAGGCACCCCCTCTCTGCCCCGCCCCAGCGGAGCCTTCCCAACCTCAAGAAACCCACCCAGGCACGGGGGTGGGGCAGGAGAGACCCCAAAGCCAGGAGAAAAAGCGAGGGCAGACAAAAAGGAGGCGAGGGAGGGGGGGAAAACCCCGGAGCGCGGGAGACCAAGGGGGAAAGAGAAAAGGCTTCTCACCGTGGGGTCTCATCCATGGAAACATGAGGCTGGGAGACGAGTTTTGATTTAAGTGGCCTTGTCCTTCGCTACTGTTAGTGTTGGCGGAGGATTTACAGTCGGGATATTGCACCACGCTCGCCTCTTGCTGAGCCCCATAAAGGGACTGTCTGGGGAGCGCCTCGTAGCCATAGAATTTGGAGGCGTCTCCGTGGCAGCTAAGCGAACACGGGTTCTGCTGGTAGCCTGAGTTGGAGATGCCGGAGGTGCCGTGGTGGAAGAAGTCTTGGACGTGGTGCGAAGCGTGCTGGAAGCCGGGCGCCGAGCCGCCGGGCCCGTACACCAGCGCATGGCTCCTGCCCACGCTCTGAGGGAACCGGCAGTCGTAATAGGCCGGTTCCAGGGACTCGCCGCCTTTGTATTTGGAGAACAGGGGGTTGACGAAGTAGGAGCTCATGCTGGGTACATGAAAACCCGCGGGCCCCTCCCCTCTGGCTCACGAGTACCCCGCCCGGTACCCCCGAAACTCCCCTCCCCCCGGGACCGAACCCCAGGCCGGCTGGCTCCCCGGGACTGGGCTGGGCTGGTGGGCTGGGGGCTGGGCAGGTTGGGGGACGCCTCGGTGCTGAGCTCGGCCGGCTCAGCAGAGCTCCCGGGGCTGGGGCGCGGGCGGCGGCGGCGGGCGGCGAGCGGGCGGCGGCGGCGGCGGCGCTCCTCACTGTCGGTAGGTAGAGCTCGCGCTCTCTCACTTAGCTCTTTCCTTTAACAGCCCAGGCGAATTCCTCAGACTCTCGGCGGTGGCGGCGCTTACACGCGATTCGCGTTCATCAATCCACGACATGAAGACAGGCGAGAGAGAGAGAGAGAGAGAGAGAGAGAGAGAGAGAGATGGCGGGGGTTGAGGGGTACAGGGCTGGGGGGACCTGGAGGAAAGGGAGGAGAGGAGAGGGGGAGGGATGGGGGTGTGTGGTGTGTGTAGGGGGTTGGTGAGCCAGCCCCAGCTAATGGCTGGGGCCAGTTTTCCAGGGTATGAATTTAGATGTGAAGGTGCCTCTCGTCCCCAACCTCGCTTCTCTTTTCCTTCTTCTCAGAGAGAAAGAGAGATACCTGAGCCAGCAGGTCAACCCAGGTTACCTCAACAGGTAAAAGACCTCCAAGGGGATGAATACCTGCAAGCCAGAGCAGGGCCCCTAACCTAAAAGATGGGCTCCCTAGGGGGTCCCTAAGTCTGGAGACTTTGAGGAGGAACCAGCACACCATACCCCCAAATACTTCAGGCATCAGACCCTCCATCCCCTGGCCCCTCCCCAGGGTCCAAAGCTGTTCTGTCTTCTTCCTTAAATCCAGGAGACTTTCTTGCTACCTGCTATGGGTAGAGGAGAGGGTCAGAGGCGGTGAGGCTGGGGAAAACTCCATATACCCAGTCAGGGCCACACTGCCCCTTCAGACACCAGCCCCTGCATGGAGCAGGAAACCCAGGCAATGGCCACAAGCTTGGCTAGGGGCTCTGAGGGCAAAGCTGCTAGACTAAAAGGAAAGGGCAGCTGTGTGTTCCTGGTTTCTAGCTGGGCTGATTCAGGACATTTCTTCTTAGGAGACTATTTGCATCTGAGTTGGAGGGGACTGGAGCAGGCCTCTTACTTGTCCCCACATACCCCCGTGCCATAGGAAATGCCAGCTCAGCCTGGTGGGGCCCCTGGCTTCACTGCAGCCCCCTCTTCCCCAGGCAGGCTGCCCAGGCCAGGATGTGGATGGGAACTGTCCACAGACACTCTTTAAATATTTATCCACACTTTCTCTGGAGGGTTCCCCCATCCCCAAGACTGAATACATTCAAGTTAATTCTAATGGATTAAAGAACCTTAGTCCATCAGCACCCTTCTCTGGCCATAAGTGTGTACAGTGATTTGGGCTTAACACAGACAGAGAGAAAAAGGGAGAAGGTGAGAATACATGCGTGCTGTGTGCATACGAATGAAAAAGACGAGTAAGAATTATTTTTCCAGTCCTCTCCCTCACCAGGGTGTGAGGCTGTTACACCCAGGAAATTCTGGAGCACACTCAGGACACACACACACTGTATGTGCTACTTCTCACCCTGAGACACATCAAGTCCATGCTCAGTGTAAACTAGCACACACATGACTGGAAGCATCCCTGCCACCTCACAGACACTGTACGCACATGTGCACACCCAGGCACACATGCACACAGGCCTGACAAACACAGATGCATCTTTAGGTCTTTGCATTATGAAAGCAAAATGCTACCTGTTTTTCTTCCACATCCTGGGGGTTTCAGGGTTGGATGAGGAAGGAGGCGGCTAGGCAACCAGACCTTTTCCTTCCCCATCGGGAGCCCAGCTCTGGAGATGGAAGAAGGAATGGCGGTTCAGGGCAGGATGGTTTAGAGAGAATGAACACCTCCCCCCACCCAACCCAGTCCCTCTATTATCTAAGTAATTGCTGGGGAAATGGCCACTCTCTGTCAAATTCCCAAAGGAGATTCACTGGTGCAGGCAGCAAGAGCTCCTTCCAGGATCCCTTGCATTTGGGGAATCCCACCCCCATCTCAGGAGCTGCCCAAACTCTTAGACACCCAGAACTCTGGCATTGGAGCAGCAAGAGGGAAGGGTCAGAAGAGGGCTATGCCAGGGCTGCAGGCCTCCCTAGGGCCCAGAACAGCAGGGGTCAGGACAGGGCGTCTCTACCCCTACCATAGCTCGCTTCAGCCTTGGCTCCAGCCCTGCCATTTCTGAGCCTGCTCTTCGGGTGCTGCGATGAACAGAGTGGACTCTGGGCTCCCAGCATCTGGGTCACTGGAGACTGTCATAAATACTTTCTCTTCCCAGCCTGTAAAAAGGAGGCCCAGAGGGCTGGATCCGCTCTGGGGCCTGCGCCTTATCATTTAGGGGGTGGGGTGGGGGGATATTTCGACATTTTATGGTCCAGCGAAAACCCTGCCAGAGGGCTATTCTTCTGGGCCTTTGTGTCTTGGAATGCGACTGTCCCGAGTGTACCGCCACCGCCGCCTGCCCGGAGAGCCCACCAGTCCCGCAACCCCTGGTCGGACTTGGTTTCCCCTTTTGGGGGTCCCTCACCGTTCTTTCATTTGTTTGCTTTCTTTTACACGTTATCTGGTTTATTTCGCTCCCCGAGCCTGGAAATAAAGGAACAGAAAGCAGCCATCTTCGCCAAGGCCGTCTCTGTCCCTCTCCCCGAGGCCAGCACCGCCCTCATAGGTACCACGGATTTATGTTCGTTTGTCCGGGTCATTCTGCCTTTTTGTGTTAATTACGCGCTGCCTGCTTTGCACTTATCTCCTCCACAAAGCGATTATTTTTGATGCCTGCCCTCCTGAGCCTTCCGAGCCCGCTGCCAGAGCGAGGGCCCACCTCCCGCTGCCCCTCGCGAATTATTTACACCTCGCAGGTGAGAGGATTGATTTGCTCAGAGCCAGTGGGGCCGGGCCGGCCGAGGCGCGGGGCCTTCTCGCAGCGGCTGCGGGCCGGGCCTCAAATGTCAGTGCGGCCAGGGCGGCCCAGGACACCGCCGCCTCTAACATTGAGCAACAGCGCCACCTCGCGTCCTTTTGGTCCAATGCAGTCCGGCTGGGAAAAAGCTAACAAGAGGTCCCAGGCTTGACCCAAAGGTGGAAAGTGGGAGGAAGGAACCTCCAGATGGGTGCGCAGGAGAGAGATTCCCCGCAAGGCAGTTGCCCCAGGACTGCTGTTCTTTTGTTTTCTAAGTTCTTGAAATAAAACCCTGTGAAAGGTTCCACACTGTTTTCTCTTTTTGTTACCCTCCCTTCTCCAATTAAGAGACTCTAAGCAAAGCAACTGCCGCGATCTCCCTCCATTCAGGCGCATTTCTGGGCTTGGAACATCTCCGCGAAAGCGGATGCACGCCCCGAGGCTCCCATGACCGTTGCCCGCGGCGCGCACCCTAAAGTCCTCCCTCCTCTTACCCTGATGCTGGCCCCGCACCGACTATTCCGCCGCCGCCTGCAGGACTTTGGGGTGGGACTCTGACTTCTCCAGGCTGTTTGACCCCTGGTTTGTAGCCCATCCCTCTCGCGCGCGCGCTCTCCACCTCTCCCTCTCAGCCAGTGAGGTCCTGTTCTCCGTGGGCCATAGACAAAACATTCCTATAATCCGATTTCAAAGGAAAGTGTCCACCTTATTTAAACCATAAAACAATTAAGCCCAGACGTCTAGCCAGCTCCGCGCTGATGTTTTGTTCGGCCCCATTCAGAATCCAGAACAGGGAGACAAACAGCGCCATAAAAGTGGCATTTCGGAGCTGCGGAAATGTACCTATCCGCTGCCTTCCCAAGTGGAACAACCTTCAGGGTTTTGTGATTCTGACAAAGGAGCAGAGGAGAGGTGGGAGGGGAAGAGGGCGTTTGCTAGCCCCTCTCTACCCCCAGCTTTCATTTCTTTCCCCAGATGCGTGTTGTGTTGTTGTTTTAATTCGTAAATGATAGCGAATAAAAAATGATTCCAGTCCTGACCTGCAGGCTGGGCTGGGATTGAACAGTGGGCCGGGCCGGGTAGGCCCGTTCTGCATCCCATGCTTTCCTAGGGTCCTCCAAGCCCGCGGCCCTCCTTCCTGCCCGCAGTAAGGCCGCTCAGGCCGGCTGCAGGAAGCAGGCCGCGCTGATGGACGCTGAGGGGAGGCGACAGGGCCTGGGAGCAGGGGCGGGGTGGAAGCCCGGAAACGCCGCCGCTCTGGGTCTGGGAGAGAAGCCCGCATCCCAGCGCTCCCGACCAGGGGAGAGAGGGGTGTCTTGGCCTCCACTGGGTGGGGAACAGGAGTCAGAGTTCCAGAACAGCAAAATGGTCAAAGAGAGGTGTGAGGAAGGAGAAAAACTATAGGCAAAGCACCTTTCAAATGGACCAAGAAAACAATGCTTCTGCAACTGGGGAGGTGGTCTCCTAAGCTCGAAAGAGGAGCTGGTGCTTCAGCGACTGCGAAGTCCCTTGTTGCGACTTGATTGCCCCCCAGTATTATCGAAACAAAATTTTCACCCCTTCCTACCTTCCTCCAGTCACCGAAATTGGAGTTTTTAATAGAAAGAGAGAGTAGGAGATTCAAATGATGGGGAAGGGGCTGGTCCCTACAAGTGTCTCACCATCCTGTAAGGTGATGCTATGGGGAGCAGCACATGGGCTGGGGTCTCTATTTTTTTTTCACGGAGTATCCCCCAAATATTCAGAGCGACACCCTGTACCTTTGGCAGAATGGGCAGCTTGAGATATTAAAGGACTATATTTCAAGCAGTCTGATTTTAATAGTTTCCAGATTGGGGGATTTCTGAGAAAGGGGGCGCTGGGCCGAGGCATACCCGGCAGCTTGTGTCTGCTTCTGATTAGCAGATTAAAACTGCTGGTTCTAGGAAGGCGCTCTGGGGTGCAGTACAGCCGATCAGCCCCACCGGGCTGTTACACACACATCCCCACATCTTTGTGCTTGGGGTCCCACAGCCACCAGGGAGCACCCCACTCCTGGCTAATCTCTGGCCAGTTTCCTTGGGCCTTGGGCACACCAACCCCCAGAAATGCTGCAGCTGCACAGCGTGACCCAGTCACCCCCAGGTAAACATTCAAACTAAACACCAGAGTACGGGAGACAGAGATTGGGAAGAAAAGAACTAGAAGGGGAGCGAGGAGCTGAGACTGCATTGAGAAGTAGAAACTACATCTAATTCTGATTGTATTGGCTTTGCCATCTTTCTCCTTCCTTCCTTCTTTCCTTTCTTCCTTCTTTTCTTTCCTCTCTCCTTCCATATCCCATCTCTTCTCTCTCAGTTTTTCTTCTACCGCAGTCCCCAGTGCCTGTCCTGCTCCCTGAGGCCTGCCTGGCCTTCCTCCTAGTCACACACCCCCTCCTAGCCTTCTTTCCCAGCCATCCTTAGAAGCACCAAAGCACCAATGCAGCCAGGCAAGAATCCAGCCTGGGCCCTCACCCAGCACCCAACTTTCATCTTCACCTATCTCTTCCCTCCGATCTCATGTACTCATAAATTATTACAATTAATTACAGCCAAAGAAAGCCATTCATGCCGTGCCTCTCCCGCGCACTCCATCTAGCCACCAGGAAACTTGTAGGCAGCCAGCCAGGGCAAGCACAAGCTGGGCCTGGGCCTCAGCAGCCTCCACCCCACCCCGAGCCCCCCCACCCCTCCCTGACTGGAGAGAAGCAGCAGCAGGCATTTGCCCTTCCAAGGTAGAAGGAGCCCATTCTCTGGCTCCAGCCTCCACTAGACGACCTGAGCACTTTCCTCCTCCACAACAGCAGACTGGGAACCATAGGGAGGAGAAATAACGAGAACTGGATACAGTTGGGTTTCTGGTTTTTTAAGTGACTTCGATATATTAACACAGGGCTGTTCTACCATAACAAACAGAAGCACGTTACAGGACGGACGCTGGGGACGAACGCTGGGGATGAGAGGGAACACTATGTACAGCCCAAGGCGCCGGCCTGCACGGGCCCGACCCAGCCCACGGCATGGTTCCCAGCCCTCGCCCCTCAGCTCCTGGGCTGGGAATCATTATCATGTATGTGTGTGTGTCTTTTTTTTTTTTTTTTTGTACAAAATCTGCACGCAGAGCGCCCCAGGCCCGGGGAGGGATGGCCTGGACCAAATACGATACAGGGAAAAAAAAATAGAAATATAGCGATTCAAGTACTGGCTTCTCTGAAGAAAGGAGGAAAAAAATCACATTTGTGTGTGTCATTTATTTCGGTTGCGCTGGGGAAAGAGAACGCAGTTTCTCTCCCCGCCTCCTCCTCGCTGGGTAGAACTAACTCTAAAACACCAATATCTCAACACTGAACCCTCCCAAATCGCAAGAGTTTTCTTTTCCCCTTCCTTTGTTTCCTTTTTAAGCTGATTGGCTTTTCTCTATCTTGCTCTTTCCTTTTCTTTTTCGTCTCTCCCCCGCCTGTGTTGGGGTATTTTGTGGGGTTTTTGTTTTTCCCTTGGCTGTGCTGAGGCAGCAGGCTGGGCAGGGTTTAGGACTGCTCCTTGTCGGTTTTCTCTTTATTCATCTTTTTCATCTTCATCCTTCGGTTCTGAAACCAGATTTTGACCTGCCGCTCGGTGAGATTGAGAACCCGGGCCACCTCATACCGTCGGTCCCTGGTTAAATACATATTGAAGAGAAACTCCTTCTCCAGTTCCAGCGTCTGGTACTTGGTGTAGGGGCAGCGCTTCTTCCTCGTGGAGCGGGCGTGAATCCAGTTGGCCACGGGGTTGCCTGGAGGGCCAAACACAAGCAGGGGTCAGTGGAGCCCCTTTCCAGCCCAGGACTTCTGCTACTCTACCCCCAGACTTAGCTCCCCAAATGCAATAACTGAACCTGAATTTGGACACATTTTGCCTTAGGAATTTTCCTCCTTCCTCGTTTTGCACTCTGTACCCTCCCCAGCTTCCCCCTTTTCAGTTTCCAGCAGCTAAAACCGTAGGAAATCCAAAGCTATCAAAGCCCCTCCAGTCTGGTCCTCAGCTTCAAGAGTAGTAATTTGAGAATATCCTCATAAAAAAGTCCAAATTCCCAACCGTTTCATAGGCCCATAAACGCTTCTCTCTCTTGTTTTTTATTTTTATAGCAAGGTCTCTCTCCTCCCCACCTCCCTCCTCCTCTGCCCCCTCCCATCCTCCCAGCCCACAACCAAGTCCTGAAATTTTAGCAGTTCTGCTTCCTGACCCTGAGAATCACTAAACCCCTCACCACCCTCTGCAGCACCCTCCTCCCGCTTGGAGTTCAACCCTGCTGAGGCGAATTCTCAGGGTGATGCTGAGACGGGAAAAGTCTTTCTCCTCTCCCCAGAGAGCTGCTGGCCTTGGGGACAGGCTCCCCTATATCTTAGTTTTCTTGTTTGGCCTCCAGTGCCCCCCTCCTGCCAGCCCCAGGACAAGCTCTGCAGGAGCCAAGCCTCCAATTTCAGGTTTATGGGAGTAGCTGAGGGCAGGGAGGGAAGCCTTCAGAGGGGTATAATTAGGCCCTGGCCCCTTATGGGGCTGGAGGAGAAGATTTCCTGCAGCCCCCTCCTGGGACTCCCCCAGACACTTCCTCACACCCAGGGGTCTGCACCCCCTCCCCTGCTGTTTCTCCTTCTTTCCCCTTTTTCTGGCCCTGCAGCTTCCACCTGACCCCCCCACCCCCGCCCAGCCCTCCTGTGCAATCCTCAGAAGGCGCCTGTCTCCCTGATTGGAGTGCGTGTGTGTGTGTGTGTGTGTGTGTGTGTGTGTGTGTGTGTGTGTGTAGAATTCTCTAATCTGGGGAGATGCCCACTCCTCATCCCTGATCCCCATTCTCAACCCTTCCCCTCCAAGACCCTCAGAAGAGGGTTCTCAAGTTTAAGGAGGCTCAGACCCCACTTTTGTCCCCACTTCTCTTTGAAAGTCCTGATCTCTCCAAGTTCCCAGGCTTCGAAATACCTCAGACCCCTCACCCAGTGCTCCTGGGGGAGAAGTCCATGGACCTTCTGTTATGAATCTCTAGTGGGGTGAGGACCTCCACGCTGACTGGGAAGCAGGGGTCATTCTTCTCGCTGGGGGTATCTCCTCTGGGTGCCCCCAGTGTCCTGCTCACCTCTTCCCTATCCCATCTCAAATCATAAACTGAACCTCGCCCCCAGCCCCATCTCCTGGCCTTGTCCGCCCTTCTTCGAAAGTGGTGACTGAGCCAAAAAGCCTGGGCTGGGAGGAGGGGGCAGGGGTCTCTCATCAAAGCCAGCTCCTGAGAGAGGAGCTCCCCTCAGCCCTCTCCCAACCTGTCTCCCTGGGCCCCATTCTCAGACCTCCTGCCCCTGAAAGCTCCCCAAGGTAATTCGCTTTTATTGAGTCCTCGCCCCCTCACCCCTCTCCCGCGCTCCCTGCACGGTTCGGGAGAGCTGTAATCCGGCTGCCCCCGCCCGTCCTCCCCTCCCCTCCCGCGCCGGTTGTAAAGGAAAATTGCTCCCAACTTACTGGGGTCCAGGTCGGCCTTCTCCTCTTTGTGCTTGCTGCCGGCGAGCGCGTCCGCCTCGGGCGAGGGCAGTGTCTGCGGGGCGCGGTCGCGCAGCTCCCCGGGCGAGCCGTACATGTAGTCCGGATAGCTGCGGCCGTCGCCTGGGCCGCAGTCCGCGCGGCGCCCGGGGTAGGCGTCCGGCTTGAGGGCGTAGTGACGGCCCCCGGCCGGGAAGCTGGGGAAGGAGACGGCGCCGGACAGCGGCTCGAGCCAAGTCCGCATGTAGCGCGTGTCGGCGCCGAGGTGGGGCTGGGGGCCGTACGGGTGATATACCACGGACGACTGCGAGGGCACGGGCGCCCACGACGTGCTGAACACTGCCGGCTTGGGCGCGAAGCTACAGGACGGAAAATCGCTACAGTCCGGCACCAAACCGCTGGGTCTGGCGGCGGCGGGGTGAGCCCCCGTGGCCGGAAACCTGGACGCTAGGAGGTCTTCATTGTCGTGAGAGATGAGCGAGTCCACGTAATAGTTACTGATGGGCCCCGTCGCCGACATCGTAACGGGGTTTTACATACATAAGATTATTGTATGAACTGTATATGTACTTTTTATCTGCTCACAGAACAATCAAGGCAGGTAATTATTTTTCCAGCCTTTTCCCCGCAGCTCATTGGCTCCCCGGCCCCCACGTGATCGTATTTACCCAAAAATACGGCGCGGATCAATGCGCAGGGGCTTTTTTTTCCTTGCTTTTCTCCCCCCTCTCCCACCCCCTTCTCTCTGCTGCTCCCCGCGACCTGCGATTTCCTGGGGGTCCGGAACTCTGGACCCAAGGCACCGGTCACCCTCTCAGGACGGCTCCTAGCTCATCTGAGAAGCCCCTGTGCCCATGTCCACCCATAAGCAGATGGCCTCCCCACAACCATGAGGATTTTTTAATGGGGTGAAAATGCCAGTCCCCGAAGCCAGGGTTCTCGGACCCCCAGGGCCGAGCTGGGCGCGGGAGCCCCGCAGGGGCGGGGAGGCAGACCGAGGTAGGTGGAGGAACTATTTCTTGACGTAATCCGTCTCTGTCGGCCCCGACGCTCCCGCAGTCTCTGCGCGAGCCGAGATCAGCGATTGTCAGTTCGGAACGTGGCTTTTAAAAATGCGTTTTTAAATAGTGTGTATGTATGTATTTCTTTCAGGAGCAGCAGCGGCGGTGAGGGAGGGAGGGTGGGAGGGGACTGGGGAAGCTGAGATACAGGGAGGGAAGGAGGGAAGGCGAGCGTTCTTCTGCCACTGGCCAACTCTGCCCCCCAAATCTGGGGTAGGAGAAGCCTGAGGAAGGTGGTCCCTGGGTGGGAGGGGTAGAACCTCAGGATCTCATACACCTTTATCAGCAGCCTCAGAAGTCTTCTCTTTGCTTTGGCACAGATATACAGGCGCCTTTATTTTAAATTTATTGTCTATATCTATTTATCTTTCTTTGCCAGCTTGAAGAAGTGTAGGAGAGATCTGCACAACTTAAGTGGGGCGTCCCCATCCCATCTTCCTGCGCACCCTCCTTTGCCCCCAACTCCATCTCTGCGACACTTCCCCACCCCCACCCCCCCAAAAAAGAAGTCACTCCCGGGCTCTGTCTGCAGAGAGCCAGGGTGAGAGCGGGCAAGGCAAAAGAGCGACCTCGGTCGTGGGCAAGTAGCTTGTTTTTACGTCCTTCAATAAAATTTTTATGAGGATCATTTGATTGTTCATAAATGTGTCTTTCATTATATAAAATTGTAGGCTGTTTTTGGAACGGGAAAAAAGCAACGGAGGAACGGGAGAAAGCAACTTCTTTGGGGTCGGATGCAGGAATTCCAGAGGGGGCAGTGTGACTGTAGAGGAATATCAGACAACTTGGATTCCTCCCCCCAATAAGTTGGTTGCTACCCTCCTCCTTCAATTGAGGGTTTGTGCCCAGCCCTCTGCTTTGCATCAGACTGTCCCATGGTGGTGTAGTAAAGGGGGGCTTTAGTCAAGTAAGAAATTATCAGTGTGGGTGAAGAAGAGGGGGCATGGAGGTTGGCTGGGGGGTGGGGAGAAAGGGACAGGTGAAGCCCCCAGAGATATGGTGCACTTAGGCAGGGTGGAGTGAATTTGAAGGAGGGGTGCAATTTCAGGGTCAGAAAGGAAGAGTCCCAGTCTGTGGCCAGGGAAAATAGACAGGAGCTGAGGTTGAGATGCAGGCTCTGGAGGCAGCAGAGTAGGAGTCTTCCCAGACCCGGTCATGCCTGCCCTTCTTTCCCTCTCCTGTCCCCAGGAGGGGACCAAACGCCAGGGGTGGGGGCGGGGGATGGTTTTCTCCTGCGTCTCTGTGGATCTTTCTCCTCTGGGGTGGAGAAGGGCTGGGGATAGTGTGTATAGTATGTGTGTTCCGGGGGAGGAAAGTTGGGGGGAGACAGCTGCAGCTGGCAGCACCAACCCCAGCTCCATAGGCCCCCTCCCAAGTCTCTGCTCCTCCCCCTCTCTGGCTCTTTCCTTTTCCTTTTCGGTCTAACGGGGCGGCTTAACGGGGCTGGGATTTCAACGCATGGGGGAGGATGAGGGATGTGTTTGGTGGGGGAGAGGCGACTTGGGGGTTCAGCTCCTTGGCGCCACTGTCTTCCCCTCCCTTGAGCTGGACTGAGCTGGGAAACCCAACTTACAACAAGAAACAGAATATCTCTTTGGCCTTGATGGAGTTGGGTTAGCTGTCAATCAAAAAATCTCCCTCACTAGTTCAAGGAAAAGACAGGAGGTTCCAGTCCCCCTACCGAGGCTTTCTCCAAATCCCCAGTGCAGCCAGCACCTCCCCCAGCCCAGGGCGACTGAGGACCCGGGGCCCGGCTCTTGGGCGGCTGCTGGCAGCAATAAGAAGAGACGTTTAGCCCTCAGCGGGGCCCGGGGCCAGACTGAGACCAAGAGGACATCAGGGGACAGAGCCTGAGAGAGACTGAACCCGAGACAGCCTGGGACAGACAAACTGAAACATGGAGTCAGGCCCAAGAGAGGAAAGAAGGAAGCGGAGCATTAGAATAAAGAGAAAAAAGGGGGAGAATTAAAGAAAAGAAGGAAGGCAAGATGAAAAGAGATAGGAGAGCCGGGAAAGGCAGGCGTGCAGAGAGGGAGGCGGAGGAAGGGCGGCCGTACGCAGGCAGGACGGGACAGGGGCGAGCTGGAGGAGCAGCCGTGGCATTGTGCAGCCCGCTGGCTTGCCGGGCCTTTGCCGCGGGACTGGCTCCGGGCGCGGCGGCCACTTCTGTCTGGACACAAAGGCGGAAGAGGCCTCCTCTCCTGTCCCTCCCAGGAGACTTGCTCGGGTGGGTAAACTAGGCCTCAGGGATATAGAACCCCATATTGGTCCAGACAGCCGCTCAGGCAGCTGGGGGCTGAGCCCTGTTCTCGTCAAGGAGCGAAGAAACAGAAGAGGAAAGAGGTTTCACGTCTGCTCTTCCTTTGCGTCTTCTCCAGGAGACAAGGCCAGCTGCCCCAGCCTCAGCTTTCCTGGAGGAAAGAGTCCCTAAGAAGCCTCCCCAATGGGCCTCTGCTATTTGGGAGAGTTCCTCAAATAGACATTGGGTCTGTAAAGAGACGCCCCCTTCTCTCCTACCCGCTTTGAACACCGCCTTCTTTTCGACTCTTGAGCTGCCTGCGTACCCTGCCTGCCCACTCTGCGGAGGCAGCAGCAGCAGGCAGTGAGGCTTACCGGCGGGATCCCTGCTGCCATGAAATCCCCTGTGAAACCGAGGAGATTGACGCTTTCCTTTCCTATATTTTATTTTATTTTATTTTCCGGGAGTATGAACTCCGAACTCTTCCCACTCAGAGGCAGGCACGGCTGTGGATCTGGAAGCAGGCCTCGCCCACAGCCCCTTCCCAGCCAATGCCTCATTTTCCCTGCGCCCTTCGGAGAGAGGCGGCCTTGGGGAGGGGGGCTAGAAGAGGCTGGGAGTCCCGGAGTCCACTGGGCGGAGGTTCCGCAGGTCCATAACTGCATGTGGCCTGTAGCCCCCATTCTCCACATTTGGAGGGGGGTGGGTGGCAGACCAGGGCTTTGAAGCGGACCTGCAGATTTCCCTCAAATCCAGGTTTGTAGGTGCGGGGGGCGGGGCACAAAGGATATAGGGGCACCAAGAAGGAAGGTCTGTCTTCCTGGGGTTCAGTTACTCCTGAATCTTCTGCCATACTCCAGACTTCCCCTCACCCACATACTCCCTTCAATTTTCCTCAGCACCGCTGGGGCAAACCCAGGGACTGGAGGCCACTAGGAGTTCTCGTTGGGGAGGGGGAAACCCCAGCTTTAGCTCGCAGCTGTGCATTCACTCTGGTTCTTAGAGTTCCCTCCCACCCCCAAAAGACTTCACTGGGCACAGAGGAGACCCCTGAGGGGGAGGAGCACCCTTACTCCATCACCTGAAACCTGGACAGCTGCGGCCACAACCAAACTAGCACCGTGGGAAGGACAGACAGAAAGATAGACAGGTTAGAGTCGTCCCCCGCCCCTGCCCCGCGCCTCCCTTTTAGTGATTTAAATTCCCTCCGGTTCAATCCACACCGTCAAGTTCGGATTAAATTTAAAACAGGCTTTCTCCGGTGCCCCCAGCGGGCCATCCCGGCTGCCGCAGGCAGGGAGCCCTCTCCCGGCTCGTCAGCACCCGCCCTGCGCGGAGAAGGCCGTACTCCATTTGCTTTCATTTTCCTTCTCCCCCTGAAATGGGCTCATTTCACCTCTCCACTGCCCTCTCCCCCTCCCCGCCCCCTCCCTGGTTCCCCTCTACTTTCCTCCCTTCTGTCTCCTGATCCCTCTTTGTTGGGAAAAACACACCCACACACAACTCCTCCTAGCTAAGGCCTGCGCTGGAAGCAGAAACTGAGTTCTCTTGGCCTGCCGCGAGGAGACCCGCGTCCTGCCCCCACCCAAGGTGGGTATCTGGGATCCCTACACACCAGGAGTCAGGTCCCCAAGCCCAGCAGGAGTGAAATCCCCAGGGCCTGTGAACGTGGCCCTCTCAAAGCCACGGCCTGCCGGGCCTGCATTCCCGCCGGCGCCCCCGCCCTGCCGCTCCGCAGCAAACGGGGCTATTTCCGGCTCCCCCAACACGGTCTGGTTTTCCAGCCTGGGAGTGGCTGGAGGGGGAGCCGCCCCAGAGCTAGAGCCGCTCCCTGCCCTGCCCGGAGCCCCAATGGCCCTGAGCGCCTTGTTACCTGATCTTTTGTGTGATGTATGTGTCGCAAGGAAATTTGCAGTGACTTTGGAGCCCAGACTGAGGAAGCGGAGGTGGCGAAAGGAGAGACAATACGGGTCCGAAGTACAATTAAGGGACCAGAGCCGCTCGTCTCTCCCCCGCCCTCCCTGCCCGACTGCGAGCTGTCTGGCCTCAAACCTCAGGGCGACACGCGAACCTGGAGCCGGAAACTCAGCCTGTGGCAGAGGGAGTCAGAGGACTCTGCATCCAGAAAACAGAAGCAAAGCGCCCTTCCAACTTGGGGACGCCTTAACCAGCCCCGCTGAGTTGCAGATAACCCAATGAATGAAAGTGCAAATTACGCCGTTTTTCCCGATTTTTTTCCAGCCTTGGGAAGGAGGGCTCAGGGTTTGGGGCGTCTCAGACAGAAAGGCAAACCGCATCTCCTGAGGCAGACAGACCCACAACATGAGTGTGAGCCTGAGATCACATACAGGTTCAACATTTCCCGAGGCCTCTTTGCCAGGCCCAACGAGCGCCGATCTCCCTACCTTCTCTCCCTCCAGGGACTCAGGCAGAGAGACCCAGAAGATTCGGTCCCTCTGGTTTGGTCCAATCCCGCTTCGGAAGCGCCTTCGTTACCTGCTCCTCCGCTCCCCACGGCCATAGATACAGGGCAGCCGCCTCCCGCCTGGGGAGGGAAGCCCAGGCCACCACGGCCGCCGCCGCCCGCCCTCCTTCCCTCCCTCCCTCCCTCTTTCTCGCCCTCCCTCTCTCTCCCTCCCTCGCGCGCTGCCGCTCGCGGGGCCCTCCCGCGGGCAACCTGCTCTGGACCAAATCCAGGTATCTCCGAAAGAGAGAAAAAAGAAAGGACCTCTTACGTGGAAAAGAAAAGAAAGAAAAACCTTCCATTGCATTTATTTTTCATGCTGTGACCATTGGTCGGCCTCAGTTCAGACGTCCCGGACACGGCCCGGCAGCTGCAGAGATGTGCAGGGCCTGGTGCCTCGCCCACGCTGACCGCCGCGCCCCGCGTGCCGAGTGCTCCACACTCTGGGCCGCCGCCCCCAGGGCAGCCCAAACACCCAGCAGACCTCAAAGTCCTCTCTACAGACTCAACATCCGGTTGCCCGCCTCGCCGCCGGCCACAGCCCGGGAGCCCGCTTTGCTCTGTCTGCGGCCAAAGTCCATACACAATCCACCTTGCCGGTGCTCTCGCGCCCTGCCCGGACACCCCTCCTGGCCACGCAGCCGTCCGGGCCACACTCGGACTGCGGTCCGGCCCAGGACTTCGAACCTCGCCCCCTGCACGACCCACACAAAGCCCTGAGCCCTGGCGTTCCCACCTGCAGCCCCCAGTTCCCGCTGCCGCCGCCTTCTTCACCTGTTCTCGGGAAGGGCTGCATCTCCGAGCCGAAGTCAGGCCGTGGGCCAGGGCGAGGTCCCAGAGAGGCCACAGCGGATCTGCCAGGCTGAGCCGGAGCCCCAGCAGCCGACGAGAGATCTCAGAGACCAAGGCTCGCCTTGGCGAGCTCTTGCCTTTTCTTCCTCCCGCAAGTCTCACTCACACACTGAGAGTTCAGCTCTATAAATCCTGCTCCTCTTTCCCATATCATAATTAAAAAAAACCAGTAGGGGAGGTTTTAACTTTTATTGCGATTTCTGGAGTTGGGCTGCGGAGCATATATTAAGTTTACGCTTATGCGCTCTCGGCGGGGAGGGTCCTTTAAGAAATAAAAATCCATCTTAATATCCGCAGACGAGAGAGATAATTTTTTCTCTTCTCTTCACGCTGTTCCTTCTGAAGACTCCCTTCCAGCGAAGAGAATAAATAATTACCATCGCCTTAGCCATGATCCACGGCCTTGTGCCGGGGGTGGGCTCTGACCACCAGACTGGCCCTCACCTTGGCCCTGTGAGACCTCGCTCCATTTCTCTGCATTTGGGGAGGAGACACCTCAACCCCCGGCTCTATGACCTCCCACACATAAGCCCAACAGCTCTGAAACGGAAATGGGGGCACAGAGACCCAAAGCACAGAAGTCGTTCATTAGTGAATTTCGGCCCATCAGGGACTCTATCTCCAAGCCAAATGCTCCTGAGCACCCAGTCCCTGCCTGGGACACGCTTTGCCCCAACTGACTGTGTGCCTGGGGCAGCCTGAAGACTCAAAGGCTGCTAGGAGCTCCCAAACTAGGGGATTCCCTTGCCTGCTTCCCACCGGCTGGCCTGACTCTCTGGAAACTTCCCCATTTCCCTGGGAGCCATAGAGAGGTTTGAATACTTCAAGAGAAGAAATTTTTTTCTCCCACAAAGGGATGGGGGACAGACAGACCAACAATTCAGCTAGGGAGACAAGAAATTCTATTCCCATTTTCTCCTCCAGCTTCCTTGGGAATCAAAACAAATATGTTCGCATAAGAGAGGGGAAAAATAAATGTGTATACGTATAAATACATACAGGGTATTTAAGAGAGCCTAGGGGAGACAGAAACAGAGCCCTACACTCATACAAGGTCACATATATCCCTCCCAGCAGATGACTGTGAGAATATAGAACTCTGTATATATTTTGTTACAGGGACATAATTTTGTTTCCCTGTTTAGACATTTATAATGTTTTAATAATCATAATAATTTCAAAGTAAGAGAACCAAGAACCTGACCTTCTTTTGGCTTCTCTTTCCCAGTATCTCTGAGAACAGGGGTGTATCTCCTCAGTCTCCATAACCCCTCCCCCATTTATTCCCCCCCAACTCCGCCCGCAGGCAGGCAAAGAAACCTCTTTTGAGAACTTTCTCTGTAGCAACCAGGGCCAGAATTGAAGAACCAGGAGGGGAAAGGACTAGAGGAAGCTTTGCAAAGTTTCACACTGCTCAGATTTTCCTCTACCCCATTCTCCTCCCCTCCTCCCCCTGGCATCAGCCAACAACCTTTCCACCAACATAGCAATGGTGGGCACGGGCAGCCTCTGTTCACCCAGATGTTTCCACATAGTGCAAAGACAGGCAACTGCCTGACAGTCACAGCCACAGAGACTGAGGCCTACAGGCCACAGACGACTAAACAGAGACCAGAGTCAGGTTTTTTGCCCTGATGTTTCCCAGTTGCATGTGTGTGTGTGAGGGGTTCTACTTGGACTTGATGGCTTTCCTCTAACCTACCAACACCACAAACATGTCCTTCCCCTGGAGATGGAGCTATAGAAGGGGAAGGGGAAAGGGCTGGACTGGGGCTCAGAGTTCCCCAACTCTTGGAACCTCCAGGTACCCCACTTTTCTAAGGGGAATCTCGAGCCCCAGTCAACTGGAGGTGGTAGGTGGGAAAGGCTAACCATTCCAGAGACTCTCTTCTCTTTCTGTGCTCCTCTTTCTGCTAATGATTCTGCCCCACCCTGCTGCCCAACTGAGCTGGCCCACCAGGCCACCTCTTACTCAAACTCCTGAATTTCCTTGGAATTGGCTGGACCCTCTTTGTCTGTCTCCATCAGCTGGGCCCAGGAGACAATAGCTGCAGGAAAAACTCCTCTCCCTTAGTCACAGGGATTGGGACAGGTTGAGAGGATGGCATAAAGCAGGGTTCTCCAGACTTGTTCTGCAACCCCACTCACAGCTTGCCCTCCTTGGTCTGCACCCACTTTGCCCTATCTGGGAGGGGGCAGTGGGGCAGTCCCACTGGGGAGGGTAGGAGTGGGAGAGGTGTGTTGGGGCCCTCGACGAAAACCGACTGATGTAACTCAGGCAGTTTCTTGTTGCCGAGTTCAAAACTCAATCCCAACAACATGAAACTACCTAAGCCACAGATCAGCTGAGCGAGCAGGGCGGGAGATTCAGCTTTGCATCTATCCGGAGGAGAAGGGAACGGGGTTGGGGAAGGAAGAAATTCAGCCCCGTCCCCCTTTCCGCCCCCATAACCTCCCTAAGGACTAGAGAGTAGACTTTGGGTTGCTGGGTGGGTAGGGTGTCTGATTGCCTTCATTAGTTTCTGGTCTAAGCAAATTGCTCAGGAAAAATCTGGTGAAATGGGACCGCTGGCTGCCAAATACCTGCCCCACCCCCAGCACCGCAGTGGAGCTATTCCCCTGCATCTGGCCCTGGCCCTGGCCCTGGGGGAAGCTGGATCTTCCTTCCACTCTGGAGCTGGGTCCCCTGTCTTGTCCATCTGGCTCTCCTGAACTCTCCTCCTAGACTCCCTCTGATCCTCTCCCTCTCAGCTCGGTTTAGGCTTCTCAGCGAATGTGGGTGGCTGAATCATAGCCCTGTGCTCTGGAGCCACTTCCAATCAGGCCACTTGCCTGGCAAAACCTTACAGCCAGGGAGCACAGGGAACAAGAGGCTGGACGAGGCTCACATCCAAACCAGCGAAAAGCAGGAAAACCTAAGCTTCAAGCTTCAACCCACTGTACTCCCCCTCCCCCACCAACAGACGACCAGACTGAGCAACACCTAGACCAGAGTGTCGACCTTGAGGAGACCCAAAGTGCCCCGAAAAGATAAAGAAGCCAAAAACCATCACTTTATCCCTTTAACCCTGGAACCCCCACAGCAACGGGCCGGGGAGGGGAGGAGAGGGAGCTCCCAGTCGCTGCCCTCCGCTGCCAGCGGCCACAAGGAAAGCCTGGGTTCTCGGCAAGCACGGATGCCCTAAACACCTTCCTCCAGGCTCTGTCCGCTGCACGCCGGGCACCTGGGGACACCGCTCATCCCCACTCCGCCGCCAACAGAAGAACAAGAAACCGCTTCTCTTACCTTGTCGCTGCCTCCTTCTCCTTCTGCTCCTGGCGTTTCTGTTAGCTGCTGTCGAGGTTGGGGGGGCTGAGCTCCTCATGCCCCCCCAGCGGTTAAGTTTATTCCTTTCCTTGGATGGGTGGGGGGCTCTTGGGGTGACCCCCAGCAGCAGTGGGGTGCGCCCAGCCCAGCACCCCCGGCAATCAGATCCGTCTGCTCCTCAAGATTGCAGTTTGCTCTCTGCCTCTTTCCCTCCTCCAGTCACCTTTAAATGCATCTTTTACTGCAGCACCACATTATATTTGCAGATCATAAAATCCACCTCTCGCGCGCACCAAGACCGTCCTGACATTACTGTTTTATGACCTTGACTTATTGTGGTCACCTGGATAATATTTAAATCAACGTTATGGTCTCTCACTTACATTAAACCCGCCAAGAGACGTTCTAGAAAGGCTCTAGGAGATGAGTCAAACACAAAACACACACATCCACACACTCAGCCTCTTCGGGGGAGGGGGTGTCGCTAAAAATCACTAAAAACAAAAAACCATCCATTTGAGGATTATGATTCTGGAAATTTATTAGGATGTTTTTTCTCCATTAAGGAAGCTACATGCAAAAGATACAACATACAGAATATCTTTAAATAACACAACTCCAGACAGGGACAGGGCAATATTGGGGGGGGGGGCATTCTGTCGTTGCTTTGCTATGTTCTATTTTTAATTTTTTTGTTCTTCTGGATGAAATTTCTGAGATGTTAGTAGATGGGGGATGTGGGGGTGCTGGGAGGGGTGGGAGAAAAGCAGAAAGCAGTACAAATACGAGACTTCAAGCAGATTCTTAGAGCGACTGGGAGGTAAAGACACGGAGAGGGTTTGGTGGAGGCTCTGGGTGCTACGACAAACACACGAACACTAGCCGAACTTTCCAAAACGTCTATTAGTCTAAGGAGGAAATGCAGCAAGGAAGGAACGATTCTGCCTGTGCTCTGCGAGATTACAGACCCTCTCTGGTCAATGTTTTTCCTTTTTTTCCCCTACAAGCGGGTGGATTCGATCTTAACTTTGCAT
This sequence comes from Symphalangus syndactylus, assembly GCF_028878055.3. Lineage (NCBI taxonomy): Eukaryota > Metazoa > Chordata > Mammalia > Primates > Hylobatidae > Symphalangus > Symphalangus syndactylus. The sequence continues at coordinate 35,380,735 of NC_072439.2, forward strand.
GGAGAACAGAATGCTGTGTGTGAGTGCGTGGGTGAGTGAGGGTTTGACACACACACCAGCCACACTCCCACCCCCATCTATGGGGGCACACACCACACCCCACACTCCGGCACCCCATTTCTCATGCTTTAAGTGGAAGCATCTTCGCAGCACGAACCATAGGTCCCTTGGAAGGAGAGTCTGAGGTCTTTGCCCTTTTTGCAGGCGCGTTGCATTTATACTCAGGGAGGAAAAAAAAATATATCACCAGGCACAAAGGGAGGAGGGGCGGGGAAAGGAAGGAGGGGGAAGGGAGGAGGAGAGGCCGCGCGCTCAGGTGAAATTAAAATTGGAGGTCAGTTCCCGGATCCGATTCTCTCGGTTCATTTTCTTGAGTTTCATTCTGCGATTTTGAAACCAGATTTTGACTTGTCTGTCTGTAAGGTTAATGGTCTTGCTAATCTCCAGGCGGCGCTCTCGCGTCAAATACATATTGAACAGAAATTCTTTCTCCAATTCCAGCGTCTGGTGTTTAGTATAGGGGCACCTCTTCTTCCTTCCGCTCTTTGCTGTCAGCCAATTTCCTGTGGTGTTTTCTGCCTTTATCTCCTCTGTTAAAAATAACATTATTTACATAAGTATCCCTCGAAGTCGAAAACTCTCTCAGCGCTGCAGCCTTTGCCAGCCTGCTGTGGGGTGGCTGAGGGAGCACAGGGGAGCTGCTCTTGCCCCAGGGGCCTGGCCGGTGGGCTCCTCTTAGGCTCAGGGTTCTTACAATTTCTTTGGGGTTTAGACTTAGGGAGATAAAGGGAGGAAGTTCTTGCCTCCTAGCGTTTATTAAATTTAAATTACCCAAGTCCATCTTAATCTAAAAGATCCTGAGTACCCTGGCTTTCCCCCAGCTGGCTGACCCTGGCAGATTCCCTAAACCTTGCCAGGTCCCCCCTTCTCTCTGTTTCATTCCAGCTCTGGAAAAATCCAACCAGACGGAAAAGCATTTTCCAGGCCCCAGATCAGAGCAGAGTCCACCCACAGACCAGAGAAATTCCCAGAGAGCTTTGACCTGTTTCAACTCAGTGGAGGGACTTTGTTCCAGGATCTGTGGCCAGAGGCCACTGCAGTGGTCCCTGTACTGGGCCCCCAGCTCTTACCCCAACCTGAGCTGCCACAGAGTGACTCTGCTCCCTTAGGTCTCCCATTGCCATCTCTTGCTCTCTTAATCATTTCTCGTAAGTATATGTAGCTGAGGGGAGCTTGTAAGAGCAGCAGAGGTCAGGGGCAACAGAGCTGGGGCATCCTAAGGTGTCCTCAAACAAGTTTCCTGGCCAAAGGACCTAAGGTCAAGGGAGAGACATATCCTGAGGAAATGCAGCCTCCCAGAAACCCCCTGCCCGGTCTGTGCATACGTAGATGTGTATGCCTGCAAGTACACATGTATACCTGCAGAGATACACACACCTATACACATAAGTTCACACACATAGATATGTACATGAGTCTTTTTTTTGTAATGAGATACTATAGAATACTGTGTATTTCCCATGATCTTATTGACAGCCTCTATCCCTGACACACATTCTTGCTGAAATTGACCAGCCTTGTTTCTCAAGTAGCAGAAGGGAACCTGGACATCTTTTTAAGGGCAAAAAACAGAGTCCAAAGACCTGAGAGGACACCCAGCAAAGGACTCTGCTGATGGCTCTGAGCTCTCTCTCCTCCCTATTTCAAATGAGGCTGCCAGGTTCCTGGATCTTATCTTGATGGAGGTGGGGTGGGGTGGGGGCCTAAGAGGAACCAGAAAACACACAAAAAAGGCAAACTTGAGGCTGCAGTCTAAAAAATCTGAATGTCCCGAATTTTCTCTCCTGTCTCTGCACCTGCAGCTTCTTGCCAGATTGTTTACAGGCTCTCCACATCTAACTACGTCCTGTTTATTTTATTATTGGGGTTGTTAGGTTTGGTGGGGTGGGGGGACAAGACAAATTATAAATGGAGAAGTTTAGCCAAAAGCTCTCTTGCCTCTGGCCTGGTGGAGACATCAAAACAGGAGGAGGGGAAAGAAGGGCACAGACAGGGTACAGGGTAAGAGAGATTCTTTGGGGTGGGAGGGATTAGGTTGCTGTGGGGACAGCTAGAGAAAAGGGAGAGCCTATGGGAATGGGTGCATGTCGAGTTAAGAGGTGAACTTGTTAACCTTGACTTTGCTTTTGGTGGGGCTAGAATGCAGCTTTTCCTGCCCCAAATCTGCTCCCTAACCAAGCTCAGGGTCTGTAGAGAGGGTATAAGATTAAACCTTCACACTGCACACGTGCCACAAGAAAGGCTTCGAGGCTGTAGGCGCCTCACCCTCTCCCTTATCCTCATGAACACACCAGTGCTCATATTCCAGTCAGTGTCTCTATGGGGATGATTTACCAAGGCCACCTTTGCACACCCAAGAGGACGAGGCTCTGCCCTTGCCCGCCAAAAGAGTGCCTGTGCATGTGTGAGCGGGCATGCGTGAGTGTGCAAGGATCATGCAATATGGATGTGTGTGAGTGTGGCACAGGTCGCCCGTAGACATGCGTGTGCGTCGCGTCCATATACAAAGCACCAGGAGATCCAGGCCGCCCCCAGCCTGCTCCGCTCTCAGTATTTCATCTTCCTCTACACCCAATGAGCCCCTTATATACTGTCACCAGTAGCCGGTGTTGTGGGGAGCAGGTTTATTCTTCCCCGTTGGCTGGGCCTTTTTCTGAGGCTCTTTACTACAACTTTTCAGGAAAAGTCATTCCCCTCAGCTTCCCTCCCCTGCTCCCGTTTCCTCCACATTCTTTCCCCAGGTATCAGAGAAAGATCCCGAAGGCCCCCAGCTCCTACAGCAGAAATGAATCTTGAACCCTGAGCTTGAACTCTGGCTGGGCTTTCTCTCAACCAAAATTACAATGAAATCCAACCAAAGCCACATTCCCTTTCAGGAGAAAATCTCTTGCCACGCACACAGAAATTTCCCAACCACTCATTTGTAAGCTGCTTTTGGAAACCAATGAAAAAAGATAATTTAACTAGAAAAAAATGGAAAAGAAAAAATTAAAAGAGGAAACAGAAAACTTACAACATTCCAAATGCCCTGTTCCAACGCCATCCAAGCCAGGCATCTGGAGGAGGGAGGGACGTGGCGGGCAGCCCTTCACCTCCACCTCTTCCGGCCCCAGCCTCGCTGCCCAAGGCCCCCGGCCGAGCCAAAAGCCGCAGGAGCCCAAGCTGCACGCACAAATCAGACCCACAAACAACAAATCGCGTTTCGCAGGAAACAATTTTAAACTGGGAAAACGCAGTAAAGAGAACCCCCCCATCTCCCCAGTCTTCCCTAGTCCCTGGCCCAAGATCGCCATTTTAGGCTTTTTGCAAGACCCTGACCTGAGCTGGGGGACGTCAGCTCCCCAGGACACCAGCATTGAGAAAGCAAACCACAGCCAGCACGCGCCTGGGAGCAGCCACCAGTCCGGTGCAGCACACTGCGCCTGCAGGCTGCCCGCGGTGCGCACCGCCCCCGCCTTAGCACCCATGGCCGGGCCGGGCCGACACCTCCACGTCGCCGCTTACCTTCCCCAGCTAAGTGACGCGCCACCAGCCTGGAGCTCAGCGGACACTAGTCGAAAGCCAGGGTCGCATTCCCGAAATGGTCTGGGGCCTCCTGGGCCCAACCCTCTCCCCTGCCCCCCTCCCCGGCCGCGAAGACCAAGTGCCGGAACTTCCCAGTGGCGCCCGCGGCCCAGGCGGCCTTACCTTTCGCTTCGTTATCCGAGGTGTCTGGGCTGGAGTCGGCAGTTTTGGCCCTTTCCTTTTCGCTCTCCGAGGGGCTGCCTTTAGGGCCCGCCAGGCTCTGCTCCGTCTTGATCTCATTGGGGCTGGGGGTCTGGCTGTCGGACTTGGGGGTCTCAGGGAAACTCACTTTGCCCCCCAGCTGAGGCGATTCCAGATGTTCGGCGCGCGGGTTGAGACTGGCCCGCTGCTCGAAAGGGGCTTCGAAGTCGTTGGCCCCAGAACAGTGGGGCGTCTTGTCCAGCGCGGAGTAGCTCGGGCTGGCGCGGTAGTAGCTGGGCACGGGTACCTCGTGCTCCCCAAGGCAGGACTCCGGTAGGGGGTGGGAGTAGAGAGCTGCCTCGGGGCCACTTTTCGCTCGCTTCTCTGCGCTGTACATGCAGCAGACATTCTCCTCCTTGACACTAGGTGGGTAGGAGCAGGAGGACAGCGGCCTGCCAACAGGTTGTTCCAGGCGATAGGCGGCTTTGGGGTCGCCCCAGGAGTCCAGCTGCGAGAGGTAGGACGGATAGGTGTTGAGGGCGAGGCTGGGGCTGCCGCCCTCGTCCCTCTTGGAGAGCGAGGGCGCGAGCCCGCAGCCCCTCATCACCCCGCAGTTGAAGTCACTCCCAGACTGCATATACATGCCTGCGCTCCGGCTATAGCGCTCTCCTCCGCCGGGCGCAGCCAAGGGCTCCGCGTACGAGTTCGGAGTTACATTGTGAGGGCATGTCATTTTCAGAGAGAGGGGTTTTTAAGGAGCAATACTACAGCGGAGGAGCTGACATCTTTTTTTTTCCCCATCCGGGAGGGGGGGCGCGGTTGGACGGGAGGGAGGAAAAAGAAGGGGAGGGGGGAAATATCAGCTCCATAATTATCCGCGCATTCGGTTCTCACCATGTGACGGCTAGACCAATGGGATTTGAAAATGGCCTTGATGATTCAGACGGCCGTGACGTCAGCGGGGTCAAGTTGTCGGCAGGCGGAGCGCGCAGAGTGGAGTAACAGCGCCACCTAGCAGCTGCCTCGGGGTAGGGGCACTGGAGCCCTTCCCCGCGAACAAAGGAAGCGCCCCCCGGGCCGCAGGGGCGGTAGCGGGGTGGAGGGGAGTGGGGGTGAGGGTTCTAGGAAGAGTGGGGTTTGTTTATCCAGTAACCAGCCTGTAACTCCTGGGGAGAAGGGGGCGGAGAGGGGGAAAATGCGGGAGAGAGGGAGAGAGCGAGGCAACCCGGGGCTCAAAACAGTCAAATTCAAATTAAAAGGTCCGAGACACGAATCAGGTACTTCTCCCCACTCTTCATCTCCCCTTTTCATCTCCCCGGACCCGACTCCTGCTTCTTACCTTGGGGATGGGAGTGGGGTGAGGTTTTTTTTTGGGAAGGGTTGGGGGGATCTGATGAGCAGAAAAAGGGGAAAAAAAGTTAAGGAATCCCAAACAGGACTAAAGTTTCTGCTCTCCCGCCTCCTCTTTTCCCCGGGCTTGGCCCTCGGGGCTGGAAGCTTAGGGGCCGCGGCGCTGGAGGTTGGTGGAGTTGCAAGTTCCCTGTGGGGGTTGACTGGGAATCTCCAGCCTCTAGGGTGGGCCAGGGAGGGGGTCACGGTCGCTTCATGGCTGCTCGGAAAAGGAGGTTTGGAATGGACGCGGGTTAGGGAAAGAGGAAGCCAGAGACTAGAGGCACCCGATCCCCGACCCGAGAGCTGTGGCCTGGGCCTGGCAGGCTGGGCGGCTCCTGGGTCACCAGCTCAGGGGCCCACAAGGCCTTGGAGCCGGTTCTGCTGCTTTACTTCAGGCCCTGCCGTCCTCGCTTTCCGCGTGACCTTGCCCCCACTAAAACAGGGAATATTCCGGGAAAGAAAGAGGGAATCTGCGGAGCCTCGGTCAGTTTGGAGGAGTCACCTATCACACGGGAAACCAGCACACAAGACGCAACAAAACCCGACCCAGAGAAGCGTCCTTTACAGAGCTCATGGGCTGGGGAGCATGTTTGAAGGAAGACAGACCAGTCTATTTTTGTGGTTGTTTTTAAATAAAAGGAAGAAATAAGGGGAATCGTATGTTTCAAACAGTTATTTCCGTTTCTCCATCGCCTTCTTCCAAAGCGAACTAAACTCTCCACCCCTTCCTCAGGAAACAGAATCTGGAGAACAACTTGTCTTTCCGGTCGCCCCACATTTTTCCTTGGACAGAGCCTAGGGTTCAGACTTTCCGAAGGGCTGGAGTTTGGCGGGGAAAGGACTGGAGCCCAGCGCCCTGGCGTGGAGGAGTGAGGAGGCTAGACCGCTTCTAAGGAGGCCCAAGCCCGCTGCGCTAGAAGACCTCGGAAAGAAATCCGCCGAATTTCCCCATCCAGGGGTGGAGAGAGAAGACGCAGGGGTTCCTAAACCTCCGGAAAACTGGAAGGAAATGTGGAGTGTATGATTTGCTTGCAGGACCGGCCAGGGGAGATTTGAAATGGTTTCGTGTTTTCATTTGCAGGGTCACCGTGGCCTCAGCATGGGGGTTATCCAGGGCAAGGTTAGGCTGTTTAGGCCCCACACTTGGGACAGTCCGGGCAGCAGTCAATCCAGGGAGCCATTTGTCCCACCGCCCATCCCGCGGGAAACGGGCGAGACTTTATGGCCACTCTGTTTGTATTATCTGCATTAGTCTTTCCCCACAAGTTTGATCGAAACCGTTCCCTTTTACGAGGACCCAACGAAAATTTCCCGTCATATTTATCAGCCAGGGATAAAAATTTAGTATGGGAACTGATATTTCCTCATTTATGGGACGATGAAATTAAATACCAAAGCAATTGAGAATTATATGGCTTTGGGGGTTCCCTCCCCCCTCTTCCACGTCTCCTTTATTTTCCTGCCTGGTGTGCTTTTCCCAGGAATTTAGCGTCCCGGTTCCCTACCCTTACCACCCCCTTTGGAGTCTGGTGGGTCCTTTTCCCCACGGCCAAGTGGCCCTTGGCCACCTCAGCCTTTTCTTTTTTTTCTCTAGGTGTTAGTAGCTGGGGGCCAGGACAGCGCTACCCGAGCCTCTGCCCAGGCCAGCCAGGACAGGCTGGGATCAGAGAAAGGTTTCCGGGGAAGAGCCGCAAAGGGTTTGAGCCCAGCCTGGGAGGGGGTGAAGGAGTCGGCAGCAAAGGGTGAAGGAGATAAACTTCAGACAAGCCCCAAGGCGTAGCCTGGGGAACCAGCACACAGGGGGCAGAGCCATCGGCCTCAGGAGCCCCACCACCCAACCTCTTTCCAAGCCTACCTCTCACCTTAGCCAAGGGAGAGGACAGAGTCGCTTCGGAATTCTCGCCATCATTAATGAAAATAATACTCCAGGGAGGAGCCTCCCGTCTCCTCACAAGAACTCCCACCTCCTCACAAGAACGAATAGTGTTTAAAGTTGAAATAATTAGAAGTATGATAAACACGGCCCATTAATGAAAAAAGAAATCAAATTCATCAGCCTAAGTGGGACCCCCGGTGGGACAAATGTTTGCCTCTAATTACGCAAGATAAACGAAAACTCGGAGCTGTTAAACTAGAGCCCGCTCGGAGGCAGACCTGAATAACTTGTTGGGTTTTCACAGACTTTGAGATTCTGCTTCAGTGGAGGTAAAAGGAAGGAAAAAGTGAGTGTTTTATCCTGGGGAAGGGAGCATTCGTGCGGGCCTGGGTCCCAGCCCTGCCCCCTTGGGCTCGGTCTTTCCCGAGGCCACGAGCAAAGGCTGTTTCGGTCCTATTGTCCGGGCCTGGCGTTCAAAGGCATGCGGGCCGCCACAGCCACCCCGCCTGCCGCCACCGCCAGGCACCCACCGCCCTGCCCCACAGGGCCAAGACCCTTCAGCCTGTGCCCTTGGCAACTGGATTAGGATCCAGGGGACGCCTGTGTTGCTAGAATCACCCACATATGGACTCTTATTAATCCATTTCCCCAACTTTCCGAGGGTGCCGAGACACCTATGCCTAAGCCTAAGTGTGGGGCTCCCCCTTCTTACCTCAACTTGGGAACATGAAAATCCAGGCGCTGCAGGCCACAGTGGGGCTCAGGCTGTGCATACGACCTGACAAATCCCACCCAGGGCCAATGCCCTGGCCCCTTTCTCCCCTCCCGGGTACCCAGATCCTGGAAAGGCAGCAAGGATGGGGCTGGGCCTCCTTCTGCCTGTGGGGCTGTGAGCAATGCAGGGGAGGAGGGTTCAGGAGCTCTGTGAATACTCTGGGAGGATCCAGTGGGTTCCACAGGGCAGCCCAAAGGCTGGGGCGCTAGGCGTCCCCACGTGAAAGCAGAAGAAGGAAAATATGCTCAATGAACAAAAAAGGACCTTGGTTGCTTTCCTGGCTGTAGCCCTCAACACACCCCAGAAGCACCCTGATTTCTCCAGCAAAAAATTGGAATTTCCCCAACAGGTTAAGAAAGTCAACTGGGAAATTCTGAAGATGAAGTGAAAAAGGAAGAATGTCTTTCCCTTTTGGGTTAAATAATAAAATAAAAATAAAGTGTGTGTATTGAAATCTTTTTAAGCAAAGAGAAAACAGAATCACACCAGAGATTGCAGGTTTTTTCCCCTTGCTTTGGAGGCCGAGATAAATCCTTCCCTTCCCAAAACTTGAAGAAAAGATTCGCTTTTCTTCTTCACTAGCACCAGGCTCTGCCCCAGCTGAATTGGGAGCAGGGAAATTCCAGGCAAAATTCGGAATGCCCAGAGACCCAGAAAAGAAAAAGATTTTCAAACAGGTATTAGAGGGAGGTAGGAGGCTGAGGACGCTTAGTGCGGCCTCTGGTCTACTCTGGACCTCACAGCCCCCCGCAGCTCGGCCAGCAGAATCTCTCACGTCTTGACATTGTACACACTTGCACACAGATGCTACGGAGTTCAGCATCTATACACTTGTCTAACTTGCACTTAAATATGTGTACACAGCCACAGATATTCACTTTTACCCAAAGTGCTGTCTGAGATCTCCGAATCCCGAATTCTGATAACCCGCGCCAGTCTGACTGCTTCCTGGCCCTGCCAAAGCTGGCCAGTTATTTAATTTTTTCCCCTGAATTGAAACCAGACCGAAGACACCTCGGAGAGAAGCTTTGGGAGGAGGGTGGGAGGATGTCTTAGGGGCAGGCCCTGCTCCCCACTTTAGTGGTTTGCTTCTAAGTTGCCCCCAGTAAGTCAGGTTTCTAGCTAGAGTCAGGGCTGTGGTTAAGCTGGCTTGCTCCGGAGAAAAACACCGAACCTTTCTTACCGGTTAAATTCCTTTTCAAAGATCTCTGTTTGCCTTCATTTCCTTTCTTATTTTTCTTTTTTTTCTTCTCTTCTTTCTTTCCTTCTTGTTTCATCCTCCTCTTTTCTCTTTATTTGCTTCTTTCTGTTTTTCTTTTTCTTCCTTTCTCCCTGTAATTTATTTTATCCTTCTTTATCCAATCCTTTCTCTTTCTTAATTGTCTTCCTTATTTCTCCCATTTCCTTGTTTCCTTCTTTCTTTATTATGCAATTCATTCTTTGCTCTTTTCTCTCTCCAATTATTTCCTTCCTCCTGACTTTCTTTCCTAGCCTTCCTTATTTTTCTCTGATGTGCTGGGCTTAGTGAGGGGGACAGCACCAGGCTCAGTCGCATGCCTCCCTAGCCCAGCTGCTAAGGCTTGGAGTTGACCTTCTCCCGCCTAGAGCCTTAGCTCAGCTCCTCCTCACAAGGCGAAGTGTAGGGCTGCCAGTTTTCAGCAGCCAGGCCCCAGCAGTCGCCATTAGAGGGAGGAAAAATAGGATTCTGGGGCACATCCATACAATGCTGATGGCTACTTGAAGTGCCAGGATTCAGGGGTCATGTATTTTCACTTCCATCACCCCAAAGGAGGCTTGTTTACCAGGCCTACCTTTTGAGAAGTCCGTCCCATCTTTGTCCTGACCTCCGGAGCTGAAACATTAAAATGGCTCAAAGTTGAGCCCAGTTGGTGCTCCCAAGGCTGGAGTCAGGGGAAATGAGCAAGTGGGATTTTGTCAGTCCCAGGTTGAGGGGCAGGTCCAGGGGTCATCTGTGGGCAAGGCCATCTCCCACATGGCCGCCTTTGTTCTCTGCTCCTGGACTGCAGCTCTGCTGGCCCTCTGTCTCCTTTGGTCCTGCAACCACTGCAGTCTTTGGGCAGGAGTTTCCTAGTGTTTTGGATTCTTTCTTCAAACCCATTGTTGACTTCAAAGGCGGCAGGCAGGGATGCAGGGCTGTGTGTGCAGAGACCCTCCCAAATCAGCAGTCTGAGTCAAGGTTATGGGTCTTTGCTTTGTGCAGTGGGTTGGAGGGGGACTGTGCAGAGAGATGTGTGTGTGTGTGTGTGTGTGTGTGTAGAGAGAGAGAGGGAGAGAGAGAGAGAGTAGTGCCTACAGGAGAACAAGAGGGTGTGATGGGGGAAGGTCTTATCATGCTGATATTGTCCAAACTTTTAGAGTTTGTAAAGGTGCAAGAGCAGAGTAGACAGGACTCTGTCCAAAGAGGCTCCAAAGCTGAGTCCAAGATGGGCCTCAGGAAGGATTGACTCAGACCTTCAAGACTTTTTGCCTTAGACAGAGAAAGGCAGCCCCATACACTCCCTGCCCTGCATTGCCACCCCTCAGAGCCCCTCTCTCTCCTGCCTTTCAAAGACCTGTGATTTCATCCTATGGTAAGACCAAAACTTACTTTTTTTTTTTTTTTTTTTTAAGGGATGGGGAATCTTGTAAAATTTTTATGCCAAACAAAGTTATAAAAACTTCCCGGGCATTGCCTTTTCCAAAGGTTTATATGAATAATAAAGAGTGCAGTCGCGTGCACTGGTTCTGGCGGGCTTTCAGTAGGGAGGGGTTAGCAAACAGCATTATCCAACCCTGGGGCACCAGAAAACCCCAGTAGCTCCCCCCTTCAGGGAATACTGGCCCAGAAACAATTGCCCTACGGATTCCTGACAGAGGCGGGGAAAGCGAAGGGGTGGTGCCCTTGACTCCCTTGAAGTTCAAAGTTCTTCTTTGCCCTTAAGAGAAGAGCCCTCTCTGCTCTCAGCCCACTCGAGAAATTAGCCCAAGGTAGTTTCTCCCCTTCTGGTTGAGAACTGGCTCTAGGTATTTCCAACTCTGTTCACCTTTCAGACACCTGGTTTGCACCTTTTGCTCCCCCAGAACAGGGCTCCCCAATCTTTCCATCTGGGACACCTAGAGCCAGGGGGCTTTCTCTCAGAGGTGCTTGGCAGGGGTTTTGAGTCTTCTTACAAGGGGCCGTTGCATCGCCATTCCTCAGCCACCTAAGAGTCTAAGTGACAAAGAAACCCCAAACTCAAGGCTACTCCCAAACCCATTTCTCATTTTGAGTGCCCTTGATTCCTCCTGCACCCCCAAAACCCATGGTGGGAGGGGGAGGGGCCCAGAGTGCTCTCTCAGCCCACACCACTTAATACCCTTGTAAACTCCCACGTGCGCTATAAACTTGGATTTTTACAACCAGCATTCCTCCTTAGCTCCGGGAAACTTTGAACTCGGCCTCAGGTTTATTTACTGTGGGGGGGCGGGGCGGGGAGGAAAGGGGCTGGGGAGCTGGGAGCTGAGAAAGGCTGGAGAGAAGAGGAAAAATGTGGGGCAACGGGCTGAGGAGGTGGGGGTCTGGGGTGTGTTGGGAGAGCCAAGACCCTCCACTACACTTTTGTTTACTATTTAGGGCGGAAGTAGTTTCTAATACAGGCCAGACTGGGTCGTTAAGGTCGAAATGAAACTGGGTTTAGAGACGTGGGGGGGTGCTTTATGGCAGCGTCTAGACGAGGATCTTTTGTTCCCGGGCAGTGCTGCGGCTGGAGGGGATTACCCCAAGAGGTCGAGCCCAGAGTGCCCCTGACCTGCAAGGGGGGTTGGACACCTTGGGAGACCGAAGGTGGGTTTGTTTGGGGGCCAAAAAACCCTTTTTCCTCCTTTTTAGAGGGTCACCAAGGACTGGCAGTTTCCTGGCTTGGGTCACAGAAGCCTTTGTTTTTCTTTCATGATGACTTTCTCCTCTCATCCACCAGAACTCTCTTTTGGAGCTAAGGACATTTCTGGGCTCCACATTGCAGAGAAAGTGGTACCTGCGGGTTTTAAATATTTTTATCCAAAATCAGGCATTTGGAGGCTAATATTTTGCTTTATAAATAAGTTCATCTTATAGAGTTTCCTCTATCCTAATTTTACAGGAAACATGACCAGCAGGCTAATATTTCCTAATGTGGCTAGTGGGTAAACATCATACCTAGAGAAGTGTCACACACACACACACACACACAAATGTACAGAGGCCCCTCAGTTGCATTCCTGCCTACACTCAACAAACACTGCCAATGGTTACACACCACAGAGACACAAGCTCTAGATGTGTATGTGGTCAGGTTTACTCCATACAACAGACAAAAGCATACAAATAATATTCCTTCTTATGTGCACCCATAGGAACATTGAGTTAAATGAAAAGTTTGTGTGTGGGCACATGAGGGAATTGTGGGCTGCATATACACCCTAATTTGCAAATCTTGTCTCACGACCCGACCTATGTTTACAAATTAGAAATTTAGATACCTAAGCTGCAGGGATTCCTACCATCAAAAATGACAGAACCTAGATTTGATAGTCATGATGCTTTCCCTTTCATCCAACAGAATTGTATTGACAAAAACATTTTCTTTGAATTATACAAAGACAGAAAGAGGAGGGAAAGATGAGATAAGTGGTCCTGAACCTCTGTCCCCAAATAACGAATTTGAAACAGAGACCAACGAAGTGCCTTCACTGAAAGGACTGCAAAGGCCATGATTATCTTTATACAGAAGAAACATGCAGCAAATATAGATGGGTATGGTGACTGTCCCCGCAGGTCATCTCCATCCCCAGTGCCAACTCTACAAAACAAACCTCTGGGGCTTTCTACTGTGGGACACCCAATGTATAAACATCAGGGTGGCCCCAGTATAGGCGTCTTGTTTTGTCTGGAAGAGCCTGGCCATTTGTGCCAGAGGGAAAGCAGCCAGGCCCCACCTTCCCACCCCCAGGAGCTGTGAAGAGGAGAGGGAGGGGGCTGGTTTCTCCTTCTGTCCCCTCCTTCCTTAAAAACAGTGTATAAAAATTCCAATACAGATTTCTCATAGAGAAAAAAAGCCCTACCCTCCACACTACACATTTAACTGCGACAGACGGAGACATCTGGCAGAAGGGCGGTGGAGCCAAAAAAATTCCTATAAATTTAAATTCGATGATGGTTACAATTAACTCCACAACAAACGTGTACTTAAACAGAAAGCCGTTGCTGGGCGTTTGGACACAGCTCGAGCTGCACGTGAGAAAGGAGAGCTTCAGAGTAGCTATGGAATGTCCTCAGCTTGAGAATGTGAGAAAACTACGGCCACACTCTTGGCCCTGCCAGCGGAGAGGAGCTCCAGGCCGGCCAGCACCGGCCTGTCTCACCTCCGCCTGCCTGTCCTCACCCGCTGGGCTCTGCCCGCCTGCCTCCTCCTCCTCCGCCGCCGCCATGGGAGCATGGAGGATTTTAAGAGGAGAGGGGTTAATAAAAGGGTCAAATAAAATCATAATATTGAACAGAATGAAATTTATCTTTATTTGCCACCAAAAAAATTTCACAGCAATCCCTCTGGGAAGGGAGCAGGGTGGGGAGTGCACATGTACACACGCACTCACGCATAGGAGGAGAGATGGGTGATTTGAATCTCACTGAGGGCGTCCCCCCCTTCCCCTCCAGGTGGAAAGAAACGCTTGGGAAATTTATTTACAAAAATCCAGGCCTCAGCACCGGGGAGGTGCCCAATCCCATCTCCCTACTTCCTCCACCATCCCAATCTTCAATTTTATTAAAAAAAAAAACAACAACAAAAAAAGAGGTAACGACTGCATAGACTATAGCTATAAATCCATGAAGTGGGGCACTGCTTGGAAAAAGGTTTGGAAACCTCAATGCACCGATTAAGAAATTTCAAAGGAAGGTTCTACACATTCAGGGGGAGAACAAGTAGGCTCGGGCGGGGCCTTGGCGAAGACGGAGGTAGGACACGGACTTTGCACACCTAACACCAGGTTGAAGGTACAGAAATTTCACAGCAAGGCAGGATCACATTTAGCTGCCCCCTAAAGTAGTGGGGCAAGGTGGGGCAGGGTAGAGGGGGGAGCCCGAGAAGTTTCCGCTGGCAGACATGCTGTCTTAGCGGATCTTTTCACTTGGGCAAGGGAAGGCTTTTAGTTCGAGGATTGTTCGGCTCAGGCGCTCACTACTGTCGCCCCTCCCCCACCCAATCCGAGCAGCAAGACATTGTCGCCGAGGTGTATTTTCTTTTAAATGAAAGTCTTGGCCTCGGCGCCAACGGTGTTCACTCGCCGTGCATCAGACTCTTCCCTTCACCCCCTTTCCAGGCCCGGTCCCTGTCCCACAGCGAGAGTCAGATCGAGGGTCCAGGAGGTTCCGGAATGGAGTGCCGGCCACGGCGGTGGGGGCCAGCCCTGGCCACAGTCCAGTTTTCCACCGGCGGAAAGAAGACGAGTTAGAAAATAAAAAATAAAAAATAAAAATAAAATAAAATAATTTTCCCCTCCCCCCGCCCCCAAAAGAGCCCGGTCTGCAGGTTACAGCAGCGGATTTCCCGAGAAATACTGCAGCCGGTCTCTGCTCAGTTTTTTTTCTTTCATCCTTCTGTTCTGAAACCAAATTTTCACTTGTCGGTCCGTCAGGTTCAGCATCCGGGACAGCTGCAGCCGCTTCTCTTTGTTGATATACACGTTGAAGAAAAACTCTCGCTCCAGTTCCCGGATCTGGAATTTCGAATAAGGGCAGCGCTTCTTGCGGGTGCGGGGGGCGTCTGGAGGGAGGGGAGGGGGCAAGTGCGAGGAGAGGGGGGAGAGAGACACGTGAGACCCGGGCGACCCCAGCCCGCTGAGTGCTCAGCGGCCCTTCTCCTAGCCCACCGCGGGCAGCCCTCCCGCCAGGCGGCTGGCTCTCCTGCAGCCGCAGCGCCCGGGCAAGCCTCGACCCCCTGCCAGGTCTAGCGGGTCCCCACCCCCTGCCACTGCGAGACCCCATCCCCAGTCCTCAGGCGAGAGCCGCGGCTGACAGGGTCTGGGACAGAAGGAAAGCCCTCCGGGGACACGTGCGTCCCCTCGGGCCCCTGTCTGCTCCCCCTCCGCCCTCGGGCCCTTCCTGCGCCGCCCTCCTAGTGGTTCGGAAAGCCCACCCCCTCCCCCAGAAATCTGGGGGGAAAGCTGAGAACAGGCGCGAAGCAGTGAGATCTGGCAAGAGCAGTCGGGAGGCGGGGAGGAAGCCGGCCAGCAGGCACTGAGACACCAGAGAGCCGCTTCCGGGGCCCTGGCGCCCCGGGACGCCCGCGGGGCCTCGCCTTCCACACCGCAGTTCTAGGCCAGCACGGAGGCCGCGGACCCAGGAGAAACGCCCAGACCCCCGCCTGGAACGCAATGGAGTCCTGCGCCGCCTCGCCCCATTCCCCTGTCGCCGCTGACCCCAGAGTTGCTTGGGTTTCTGCTCGAGGACCCGCGAACACATAGTTTGAACATTTTCAAAACTAGTTTTAAAAACGATCATAGCGGCCCTGGCTTGTCTCTCCCTGTCTCAGGTTCTGCTCCATTGCTCCTCTCCCCCACCTCTCCCCCTCTCTGGATCTCTCCCTGTCTTTCCCTCGCCCTCCCCTTTCTCCCCCTCCACCCCTCCCCTCCTCCCCACTCCTCAGCAGCCCGGCTCCCCATCCTTCCTTAAATGCTCCTCTAAGTTCACGATCAAAGTTAATATCGCCCGCAATGGTGGCGCTTTTAAAAATTTCACAGACCGAGGGAGATAACGGGGGAGGGGGGTTCACCCGGCTTTTCCAAAGAGCCCTTTTCCCTCCCTCCCCACCCCTTCTCCATCGTAAAAAGTCGAGTCGTTGGGAGAGAGGGCTTTGTAGGTTATAATAAAATCCTTTGAATGCTTATAAAACTCCACATAAAATCGGACTGACCCAAAACACGAGGCCGTCCCCGCTCCCCTTGCCTCCCCCCTTCTCTCGCCCTCCCTCTCTCACTCCCTCCCTCGCTGCCCTCCCGTTCCCCGGCCGCTGCTACCTACTGGGGGCGGCTCCTTTGGCCGGCTCCTTGGCCGCGGAGTGGGCTGAACCGGACGAGCTGGGATTTGTGTTCTCCTCCTCAGCCTCCGCCTCGGCACCCGCCTCAGCCCGGGACGCCAGTCCCGAGGCCGGGGGCGCCTCGGGCTCCCCCTTGGCCTCACCCTTGCCGGAGCAGGGGGGCTCGGCGGGCGCGTCGCCGCCACCGCAGTAGGCGTTGTCGAAGAAACGGTCGAAGGCTTGAGGCAGGACGCTGTTCTTGTTGACTGAGGAGTAGAAGCCGGCGGGGGCTGCGTGCGGGGCGCTGGGGTGGTGGTGGCCGCCGTAGGAGCCTTCGTTTTTCATGAGGATCTCGGTGACGGTGGAAGGAGGCAGGCACTCCCGGTGCATAAGCTCGTCGGCCGCCGCATAGCAGGAGGAGTAGCTGTTCCGATGGTGCCACTTGCCGGATGGCTCCAGGCCGTAGGAGACCTCCCGGACCGGGGGCACTTGGGCCGAGTAGGGGTAGGAGATCTGACGAGAGGGGGCCTGGGGCAGGAAGGATGAGACCGTGGAGAACTCGGGCATGTAGTAAGTGCAACTGGGCAGATAGAGGTTGGAGGCGCAGCTCCCTCGCTCGCCGAAATCTGCGCCCCTGTCCTTGCGCGACGGCGAGCAGAAGTTGCCCAGGTTGACCGAGTTAAACATCGTTCTCCTCTCCTGCCGGCTCCGGATGGAGGTTTTGGACCCGGTCTAGCGAGGGGGGAAAATTTGGGAAGGCGAGATGACGCGTTATCCGTCTTAGTCTCTCTCTCTCTGAGCACGTGATCCAAAGTAGATATTGTCATATATCAGTTCGGAGCACTTCGCAGACGTAGGAGGGGTTCTCTCTTAGGTAAGATCGGGGACGTTCAGGCGATTGGTTTGCAAACACCGCAGAAACATTATGAAAATCAATTGCAGATTTGTATTCGTTTTTCTCTCGTCACTCCCCTTCTCTCCATACCACAGCACGAGCAAAGGAGGAGAGAGAGGGTTGGGGTGGGGTGGGCGGTGGGATGGGCGAGGGTGGTGGCTGGGAGGGGGTAATTGTATTTTTTTCTAGTTGCTGCTCTTTTTTCCCCCAGGATTGGGGGAAGGAGGAGGGCTCTCACTTATGGGGGTCTTGCCTCCTCTCTGTGATCAGCACCAGGAGGGTGGGAGTGAGGACTTCTTTCCCCACTGCCTGATTTCCCCAGAGAAGTGAATCCTTTCCCTTAAATCTCAGGGACTCTTACCCTTCCAACCCGCAGAGACACCGCCTGTTCACAAGAGTTTGAAGAAGTCCACTCTTTTCCTGGCCAGAGCTGGGTGTCAAAACTACCTTTCTGGAGTCCTTAGAGAGACTCCCGGAAGAGTATCTGAAGTTTCCCAAAGGTGAGGCAGCCCAGCTGCAAGCCAGTGTCCCAACTTTGTCTGGCTTGCTGTGCTGCCGCTGGCTAGGGAGTCAGATTAGTCATAAACGAGTGGTGAGCAGTGCGCCAGCCGCCCAGCCGGTGCCTGGCGAAGTCTGGGAAAAACCTTCTCTAATGTTGTGTTAAATATTTAGTATGAGAGAGTGGCCTTGGGTGAATATTTCATGCCTGCCTTTATTGTCAATCAATGTGAAGAAAGCTACATCCACTGTGGATTTTCAAATCCCAAACCCCAAAGAAAAGGATTGGAACGAGAGCCATGTATCTTCTACGTCAGGGCCCTTTGGCTTAGTGGCTCAGCCTCAGCTAGTGGGTTGAAAAGAAGCCTAGTGTAGGGGTCCAGGAAGAATGTGGTGGGGGGGACTAGGTTTGGGGTTCTTATTCTTGGATGATTTTGGGGACTGTAAGGTGGGTGGTGGGGCCAGGTATGGGTCTCCAGAAGAGACTAGCCAGACAGTGGAAAGGAGCGGTGGATGCTGTGGCATCAGGGGAGGCCCAGCGGCCACTCCCTAGTCAAAGCCCGCAGCCTCTGTCCCTGGGGCTGTGACCAGATCTTAGTGCCTCCTTCCTATCTCTCAGCCCTGTCCTGCCCTCCTACATGTCTGTCAGCCTCCTGGATAGCCGTAGCCCAAGAAGTAGGCTCAGTCATTCCGCATCCCCAACCCCTTGCCTTCCATCCCTCTGAGCACCGCAGGACACATCTGCGCATCTGAAAATCACTTTATTGAAAGGTTCTGGACTGGGTCCAAGGGGACAAAAGCAACCGGCATGAGCTGAAAGCAACCTTGGATCCAAAGAGGAGCTGCCAGGGCACAATTTGTTTGGGAAGGAGGGGAAGAACCAAAGCCCCCAAGGGCTCAGCCCAATGCACACTCAGGGGAAAACAAAAAATAGCCCAAACTCTCTTTACACCCATAACCCTCAGTTAAAATTAGTTTCCACTTAAAGAAATTAGACTGGATTTGTCTTGACGAAACATGATGAAGTGCTGCGGCTCCCAAACCAGATAAGGAGGACACAAAAAATTGTAGCTTGTCTCCGTATGTAACCCCTAAAATCCATTCCTCCTCAATGCTCCTGCCTCCTCAAACTTGCTCAGCATTTAGAGTGACACCTGAGTGGAGTCTGCCTCCACCATGGGTCCCATTCTCAGGGTGGTTCTGGAATACTCAGGGATAGGTCTCAGGTGCCCTCCTACCCACTCAATGCCGGGCGCTATTCCTTTAGTTCTGGTCAGATCTTAAACTGAAGCAAAGAAGAACTAGATTGGGGCTTTTCTGAAGTGTGAGACTTCTGTTGGTTAAGGGGCCACGAAAAGAAAAATCTGCTGTGTTTCCTTTTTCCTCTAGCCCTTTTTATAGGGTGAGCTGGGGCCAGCATTTTTAATTATAGTGGTGGGGAACTATGGACTATGGCTTTTAATGGGGTTCACACTGACCTCATTAAACTCGAGTTTATTGAAGGCAAAATGCTGCCCAGTGATAGGAACAAGCAAGAGGGAAGTGAGAGGTACCCCTATCCTTGCAGAGGTGTGGATGAGGGCTCAAGTCTCAGATTCCGCTTTCTCCACTTCCACCCAAGGCTCTGCTTCCTTCCCCCTCCTGACCCTCCAGGGTGATGTGAGGCCCAATCCCTCAAGGCAGACTCAGCATAGCTAGGGCTGAGATGGGGGTAGGGGCTGCTTCCTGTGAGGAGACAGCTGCTGGACTGAGCACTTGAATTTGACCACCAAAGTTTATTCCCGGGGCCACCATAAAAGTGAGCCAGGCAGCAACAAGGAGCTGCTGGCAGCCCTATTTCCTTGAAACAAAAAAGAAATGCAAGAAAGAATGTCAAAGAGTTGATGTCTAGGAAACGCTGGGGTCTCCCAACAGAGACTTCTGGAAAGTAATATTCCTCCCCTTAAAAGTAAGGCATGAAATTTAAAATGTTCTCTAGTGTTGATATGGCTTAGTTTTTCAACAAATCAAAAAACCTCTAGCAACTGTCAGTTGCTGCTAGGGTCAAGGAAAGAAGGCACTGGCCACTGAGGTCAGCTAGACATTTACTAGCAAAAATGCCCATGGTCTGGAGTAGGCTCCCTGCCCAGCCCTGGGTCCAGGCTACCTGGATGCTTCAGCTGAGATGCTTGCCCTAGGCTGCACCCTCTCAGCCTGTGGATTCTGGCCACAGCATCAATACCTCCCTATACAGGACCCATCCCTGGCCCCCAATCTCTTCCTTGTCAAGCCCGCTCCAGGTGGCTTATTTGTATCTTATGTGGTGGGTGCCTGTGGCCCCTCCATCTGCTTTGAGTCCTGGCCTTCACCCGAAATTCTCTGCAGCAGGGCCATCCGGCCCTCCCCACTGGCTCCTGGTGTCCTCAGTCAGCGCCATCAGCCAGCCTGGCCGCTAGCAGGCGGCTGCGGTCTGGGCAAGTGTCCCGGTGGCCGGACCAAAGTTAAGGCAGACTCCAGCACCCTTCCCTCCCACACACGGACAACAGGGGCAGCTTCAGAAGGGAACAGTGTCTCCTAAATTCTACCCGGGGCGGCTGCCAGAGCAAACTCCCGCACACAGCATTGGGGCCTCCTGTTAGCTTGTCTACCTCCTCCTCTGCTCTGGGTTCTAGAGAGCAGATCGTGGTAGGGAAAGGAGCCCATCCCACAGACCACGAACTGCGGAGGAAAATGCTGAAAGGAGAAATGGGGCCCACATGTGCTCCAGTGGGCTTGGATTGTAAATTCAGCCTGTGTGGAGTCAATAAAAAGATAAGCGGAGAGAGTCCCACACATGGACACTCTCATTTGTTCACAGGCTGGGCCAGCAAGGAGACTTCATTAGAAATTGGCTTTCACCTTCCTGCCTATATTTCTCTCCCTTACAGTAATATCACTGCCTGCAATAATCCCTTTAGTATGCTTTGGGATTTTCAGGTCAGTGGTTTATCTTGCACCTGGGACACCCCAGCCCCAGCCAGGGAACAAGAAGCGGGTGGGACTGCTAGTTCCTGGCTTCCACCTCTTCTCAGACTTGGCCATTGCCCCAAGCCTGAGTCCCCAAGTCAAGCCACCTAAGCTGGTGGACCCTGCTCAGAGGTTCCTGGGACCTATGGAGGAGGTAGTGGGGAGGGAGAAGGACAGCTCCTTTGCCCCCACAGGCCCCACCTTCCTCTGTGGAGAGATTGTCCCAGGAGGCTAGCAACCCGACCCTATTTCTTCCCATAAAAGCCCTATTTTACGAGCCAGTTTCACTGGCCCCCTCACCAAATGCTCAAAATGAAGGAAATGTCTTAAAAGCAGGCTGGAAATGGAGCCACTGCTATTGGGCTTTAGCTTCCTAAGCCAGTTGCAGTGGCACAGAAAATACCTTTTCTGGGCGGGATTGCCCTCTTGGGCCACCCAGATCTCCCGCCTCACCGCAGAGCAGACGCGGGTTGGCCGGAGCCCTGATTCTCTGGCTTTAGCTCCTACATTAAGGCTCGGACCTAGTTCTCCTGATCAAAGTGAGCTCGCGGCATTTTTATGAGATCAACTTCAGTGACTCTTTATTAGCGATCAGATGCCTGGGTCGAAAATGCAAAAGGGAACAAACAGCTAATCAATCCAAAAGGAAAAAGAAAAGAGAGGGGTAGGAAGGCATGGGGTGAAAAAATTCAGGTGACACAAAGCAAAAAGATTCCAGTCACCAAAAACAAAAACAAAAAAAGATCTTTTGCCCCCAGCAAGAATCATTTGTTTGGGATCTGTTCCAGCCTCCAGGCCCTGCCTTCTGCCTGCACATTCTGCCCTGATTTCCGGAACCTGGAAGCCTAGGCAGGTAGTGGGGAACTCTGACTCTCCTGTGCTCTGAAGCTTGATCTGAAAGCTTCCACAGTGAGGACTGCTCCGTGGGGTGAGTGTGGTGGCCTATGCCTCCTTGCCCCCGCAGGGAAGGTGCCTTCTGCTCAGGATTTACAAGTCTCCCCCATTTTGCTGCTTTGCTTTCTGCAGGCTCAGTGGTTTTCTCCTCACTACAGTCAGAAGTTGAGTTACAGGAAGATTCGCCAGAGATTTATCGCCTGGCCCCAAACTTGGAGAGCCTCGTTGTCATAAACAGCCGTCTATTGTCTAGACTTTTATCTCCGGGTATGGATCGTGCATTAGCGAGGCTCAGGAGACATCGGGCTGGCTCTGTGGGGTGTTTGTGCAGCCGGTGCCTGCCCCCAGGCCCCAGGGGTTTCTTTGGGTCATTTTATGAGAGTGCACACATTTGTGTATGCTCTTGGAGCTGGGCAGGTACGAGTGGAGGCCCAAGTTAGGGAAATCTCTTTTTCTCTATGTTGGGGAACATTCCGGTGCGTGTACTTGTGTGTTGGGTGAGAATTTGTCATGGTATGCTTTGTTTCTGGGGCATTTTAAGTGTTCCTGCCTGGGCTTTTTCAGGTTTTATTAACTTGCATCCGCTTGGCCTGTTTACGTCCCTTCCAAGCAGATCATCTGGTGTTTTTCAATATTGGAGTGCATTGTGTGTATTTGGCTTCTCTCAGGAAATGGTTTTGGGTGATATCTTCCCAGGCTTACTCCCTCAGATACCCCCACCCACCCTGAATCACACCTCAGCCTCTGCCTTCTCCAGGTTGTCTGGCCCTGCCCCACTCTCTGCAAGTCCCTAAATCTCCAAAGTGCCTGCCAATTTTATGTCACAGACATGAAGCGCATTTTTGCAGGGTGAGGTCTGGCTATCTCTATCTTTCCCACACTAGGGGGAAGCGTCCAGCTCATAAACCACCTCACTAACTGGAGCTCCCCTTCCCAGACTGAGGGGACATAAGAAAGGGCCTCCCCAGTCCATTTCAACTGTTCAAAATACTATCCACGGAACTCTAGATACTGCCAAAGAGAGCCTGCTGTTCCCTCCCTGGGGCTTCCCGGCTACCCCTCCAGCCCCTTGAGCCCAGGCATTTTGTAACATAAGTGGCACTTTGCCCAGATTAAACGTCTATGGCAGAGACACTTATCACCTTAGATCTTGGGGTCAGAGCTGCTTTGAAAGCCAGGATCATTTAACATCACCAGAAATAATCAAATCCTCTCCCTTTGTTTCTTATGATGAAAACACAGGGTAAGAGAGCACCAGGGACTGAGGCCTGGGAGCTCCACAGACCAACACCCCTGCTCCTGGCGGCTCCCACCCGGGACTTAGACCCTCAGGTCCCTAATATCCCGGAGGTGCTCTCAATCAGAAAGGTAAAGTGGGGGGTGGGGGCAGATCCCAGAGGCCATTTTTCCAGTTAAGGAGGGTGGAGGTGACAACAATTAGAGGCTTTTGGAGCATCAGATTGAACCAGAATTCCTCATCATTGTTTTCTGTGCATCCTTCCCTTCCCTTGCCATTAGAATTTCAATTTAAAAAGCAATGATTAGGCCTTAAAATGGCTCCATGAGCCCAGAGGAGGCGAAAACGAGCTGTGAGGTCCAGGAAAAAGGTAAGTCCTCCGCAGATATCCCCACACAAATTAATTTTCTCTCCTTCTTTCTCTCTGTTCATCCCCAGCGCTACCCTGGAGGAAAAGGATCAAGGATCTCAGTTCGGGATCCTTCCTTCCTGAGCCTTCGAGCTGAGCCTGCCCACTGCCCACCGCCAAAGGCCGCCGCGGCGGATCCGGGTCTCTTTTGGTCTTGCCGGCCGGCTGCGGCGGCGCCGCCTTACGCTCCCGGTCTCCCTGTCTCCCTCCATTCTTGCCTCACCCCTCCCCTAGACCAACAAATATCCAATATATTTATTTCTCCGCACCCCAGGCCTCCGCGCAGCCAGCTCAGCCCTCGGGGATCGCTGCCCCCGCAATGAGTCCTTACGCGCTTTGCTTCCAGTCCCACCGACTGCAGCCTCTTTCTTTGCTAGCTGCCGGGTGAAACGCTTCTGTCGCACTTTCCTGCTTCTTCCCCCTTCTTTCCGCCTCTGGATCTGAGAAAGAAATAAAACCAAGTCTCCTACCGCACCAGCCCTCCCCACCCCTACTGCCTCACTTCTCCTTACCGAGTGTACCGCCTTGTTTTCTGAAGGAAACCGTAACATTCAGACATTTAAGCTGTAAATGAACTTTTCTTTATGACGTTTAATTTTCTCTCCAATTCTTAGGTCCTGCTCCGCTTCGCAGTGGAATGGAACGGATTTAGAAGCCTGCAGTAGGGGAGTGGGGAGTGGAGAGAGGGAGCCCAGAGTTACAGACAGCGGCGAGAGATACGGAAGACCGGGAGATAGAGAAAAAGAGAGGCGGGGGGAGGGAGGGGGAGGAAGGAGGGAGGGAAGGGTCCCCAGCTGGCGGGGAGCGGAGCCAGAGAGAGAAAAAGAGAGAAAAGTTTCCCGCAGTCTTCATTAGCTGATTTCCCTCTCCGCCGCTTTCCCCGGCCGGCTCACCCCCGGTAAAGGAAGGAGGGGCGTCTTTATTTTTTTAAGGCCCCAAAGAGTCCGATGTTTACAAGACCAGAAATGCCATGGCCGCGTCCTGGCAGAGAAAAGGCCGAAATGGAGGACCGGCGCCTTCCTTATAAGGTACGATGCTAACTTGACCTTCACTTTGTCATGGCGCCCCCGCCCACCCAGACTGCTGCAGGCGGCCGGGCGAGGGAGAGCAACCGCCGACCCTTGCTTCTGCCTCCCTCCCGCCTCTTTTTATCTTTCAATCTTTCTCTCTTGTCTTTCTTATTTTCATTTCCCTCCTTCTATCTTTTTCTTCCTCTTTTTCTGTCTTTTCCTTCCTCTTTTTCTGTCTTTTCCTTTTAATTTCCTTCCTTCCTTCTTTTTCTCCTGCTGTTCTTCCTACCCCCTTTCTTTCACTCATTCTTTTTACCCTTGCCGGCTGGTTTCACAGCTTCCCTGAGTTCTCTCTTGCCTTGTTCTCAGGCACTTCCTTGATCTCTTTCTCTCTCTTCCCAGCCTTCTGGTCCCTTCTGGTCTCAAATCCCGGAAACAACAACAGCAAAAATATTTTCAGTCCTTCCTGCATCCCTACTCTGAACTGGCCTTCACAGCCCCAGCCTGGCTTTTGCCCCACCCAGGTGTTCCTGGGGGAGAGGGGGAAGGCCAATTTAGGATTAAAAGAGGCTTCACTTTGAGACCAGTGCCCACTTGGTGATGACAATGAAATTGGTTTGGATAAGACCCTGTCTTCCTCGCATTGGCCCCACTTGCAAAGTCTCTGTGATCCTAGTGGCCTTGGACTGAGAGCAAAGCCTCAGGCTGTGGGGGCATGGGGAAAGCAGACCCTACAGCTCCTGAAACTATGGGGAGGGGAGCAGAGTTCAAGTACCAAATTGTGGTTCACCCTTCTTTGGCTTTCAGCCCCTAAAATCTTAGAGCTTTCCCTTAAGACATCTGAGGAGGAGATTTAGAGAACTAGGGATTTATAGAGATTAACGCATATGTAAAAATAGGATAGAGAAAGACTATAAGGGCCTCTCCGCCTTGTCTATTGCTGCCTCCCAGGCTCCAGCAGAGCCTCTGACATTAACTCTAATCATATCTTGTGTGGCTATAAAATAATATTATTGACACCCCTGTAATTATCTATTATCCCCTTACTTGTAATGACTACAATACTAGAGGAGGCAGGTCTATGCTGACAAAGTAAAGCCAAGCAAATATCCTGGAAAACGAAACCAGATCAGGGGCATTCATACTCGATCTCTTGTGCGTTCTTGAGTATGTTCCAAAATCTATAAGCTCCTGCCTAGGGCCTCCTGGATTTAGGAGTAGCCATTTTGTAGGGCTTAGGGTGATGTTGGGAGACCCTACTATCTCCTTTTCCTCTACATCCCATACACCCCTGGCCCCTCCTCCTCTGCACAGACATCAGAGAGGGTCAGACAATAAAAGAGAAATGCTTTCTCTCTCTCCCACTACAATTATCCGAATAATTGCATGAATTCTTCCTGAAATACCACTGTGTAGTCAGGGTCAGGATTTCAGCAGGAAGTGCAGGGGACAGAATTCCAAATGGGGCAAGCGGAGAGAGTCCTGCATTCTTACATTCCCAGACTTTATAGTTCTGTCTAGTGTTACATTGTTTCTTCAGGCAAAGATCTTTGTTCCCCTTCAGTCATATTTCTCCCTTCCCCCTCCCTTTCTTTCTCTTTCCCTTCCCCCTTTTTTGAGTCCCTTTAAAGGAGACTCAGATCATCTTCTGCTCTTAATAGATGACTATAAAAGTAAAATTAACTCCCCCCTGCCCTTTAATATCAATAACTCTCCATTAAGTATGCACATTGGCAAGAATAAACAGAATTAAGTGCTGCAACCCAAACCAGCAATTACACCCAAGGTTTTTTTTTTAAATTTTATTTTCATTGGGTCTGGCTTATCTGGGGGTGTTCACTCTGGCAAGAGATAACCAGGGGGCATTTGTATTTTTTTTTTATAAGCTCGTTGGGGCCTGAGCCAGCACCGACCTGGTAGAAAAAGCAACCACGAAACTAGAGAGAGAGCCAGAGGAGGGAAGAGAGCACCAGACGAAGGTGAAAGCGAACCACGCAGAGAAATGCAGGCAAGGGAGCAAGGCGGCAGTTCCCGGAACAAACGTGGCAGAGGGCAAGACAGGCACTCACAGACAGAGGTTTATGTATTTTTATTTTTCTTAAATCTGATTTGGTGTTCCATGAGGAAAAGGGAAAATCTGGGGAACGGGAGTACAGAGAGAATAATCCGGGTCTAGATCGCGACATGAACGCCCAGCAGGAGAGAACTCTGGAAAAACCTGAGCCGGGTGCTGTCCCCACCAGCCACTGGCCCACACCGGGCCCACCAAGCCCACCCCCTCCCCCGCGACCACCCGAGCTTCCTTGCTCTTCTTATCATCTCCATCTTTATGACGAGGCTTGTTAACAAGACCAGAGAGCTGGCCACGCACATCTATCTCAGCCGCCCCCGCTCAGCTGAGCAGGGGCCGGGCCGGCGGGGGGACTGGGAAGCACTAATTAATTGATTCCTTTGGACTGTAAAATATGGCGGCGTCTACACGGAACCCACGGACTCATAAACAATATCTCTGTTGGGCGTGAGTGCACTGTCTCTCAAATAATTTTTCCATAGGCATATGTCAGAGGGTTCTGGATTTTTAGTTGCTAAGGAAAGACCCAAATGGGACTAATTTTAGGAGGCCCAGAGTTCAGTGTCAGAAAATGCTTCCCCAAAGGGGTTGGGAGTGTGTTTTGTTGGAAAAAAGCTTGGGTTATAGGAAAGCCTTTCCCTGCTACTTGTGTAGACCCAGCCCAATTTAAGAATTACAAGGAAGCGAAGGGGTTGTGTAGGCCGGAAGCCTCTCTGTCCCGGCTGGATGCAGGGGACTTGAGCTGCTCCGGGATTTGAGAGGAACATAGAAGCAGAGGTCCAGCCTTTGCTTCATGCTGATTCCTAGACTTAAGATTCAAAAACAAATTTTTAAAAGTGAAACCAGCCCTAGCCTTTGGAAGCTCTTGAAGGCTCAGCACCCACCCAGGAATCCACCTGCCTGTTACACGCCTCTCCAAGCCACAGTGGCACCGCTTTTCTAACTGGCAGCACAGAGCAACTCTATAATATGCTTATATTAGATCTAGAAGAATGCATCTTGAGACACATGGGTAACCTAATTATATAATGCTTATTCCATACAGGAGTGATTATGCAGTGGGACCCTGCTGCAAACGGGACTTTGCACTCTAAATATAGACCCCAGCTTGGGACAAAAGTTGCAGTAGAAACATAGACATAGGAGAACACTTAAATAAGTGATGCATGTAGACATAGAAGGGGTATTTAAAAGACAGAAATAATAGAAGTACAGAAGAACAGAAAAAAGACTCAGCAGATGGAGATTACCATTCCCAATGCCTGAACTTCCTCCTGCTATTAAGATTGCTAGAGAATTGTGTCTTAAACAGTTCATGAACCCAGAAGAATGCAATTTCAATGTATTTAGTACACACACAGTATGTATATAAACACAACTCACAGAATATATTTTCCATACATTGGGTAGGTATGCACTTTGTGTATATATAACAATGTATTTTCCATGCAGTTTTAAAATGTAGATATATTAATATCTGGATGCATTTTCTATGCACTGGTTTTATATGCCTTATGTAGTATATACTCACATGTAGCTAAATAGACTCAGGACTGCACATTCCTTGTGCAGGATGTGTGTGTGTGGTGGTTTTATGCATAAATAAAGTTTTACATGTGGTGAATATACGTGCCGTATGTAATCTTTCCCCAGTAGGTTGCTTTCACATATAGTAGATAAAAGTGCCTCTGTGTGTATAGTTTATAAAGAAATATATTTTCTATGCCAACAATGTACCCATAATAGAGATATCTGTGCATTTTAGACTGTGTTTCAATTTATTGGCAGCACTATGACCAGGTGTGTGCTTTATGGAACATCTTTTCCATGCTCTGCATGTGGACTATGCACCTTTTACAGAGAGCTTCCCAAGCAAGGGCTGCTGGGGGGTTCCATCCTCACAGACCTGTCTTTGAAGGAAGCTCTCCACTCTGGGCCAGGTAAACTGACAAAGTGAAGACTTGCCTCCTAAGCGGCTCTGGCTGGAAGAAGAGAAATCACCTGCTGGCAACCCCACTTCCTCCAGCCTGGTTTAGATTGGCTAAAGGTCCAGCTGTGTTTGGTCCTGTCGAGGCCCAGTTTCTTGGCTCCTATGCCAGGCTCTAGCGAGCGGCACAGGTCTTAGGAGCCTCCAGGGCAGAGCCTCTAGCGATGAGAAGCCGGGCAGGAGGGCGGGCAGCCGCTGTGGGGACACCGAGTGCCCGGCAGAGGGAAGGAGCTTATGATAAAGGTCTAATCCACGCAGCCCGGCCAGTGCCTCAGACTCCTCCGGCTGCTCTTGGAGGTCTCTCACACTCACAGGGCGTCCCCCCAGGCCTAGGGTGCTCAGGGACGAGCGACTGGACAGATCCGGGTCTCGGCGAGGCCGCCTCCACAGCTCCGGCCAGCAGGGGTCATCTCGTCCTTCGCGGGGGCACAGCAGCCCTCCGGAGGAGACCAGAGCTGCTGGCGCTGTCGGGCGCGGGAGCTGCTCAGGTCAGCCGGGGCTGTGGGCGCGCCGGGTTTCCTCACCCTGAACCCTGGAGAGGACCGCAACCGGGACCACGACGGTCGGGGAATTGGACCAAGGTCTCACAGCCTTCGCCACAGGGCCGGGATGCTGAGCACTCCAGGCGCGAGTCAGGGAGTGTCCCAGGCGCCCGCGTCGTCCACCAGTGCCCGGCGCGTCTTTGTCTCGGGGCCTCGGCTAGAGTGGCAACCGCGAGCACCGCGCAGGGCTGCAGCGCGGAGCGGAGGGCGAAGCTGGGGAGTCCCGCAGCGGCGGACGCGGGCCACTGCCTCTCCGCGGAAAACCGGCAGGGCCGTCTCGACCGAGGCACACTCAGAAGGGCGGCCGCTCGGACCAAAGGCTGAGCATAGGCGCGCTGTGGGATCGGGGCCCGCCTTCCACCTCCCGCTGAATTACACCGGAACGTTCCGCGCCTCCAGGTGCCATGCAGAGAGGATTGGTGGCTCCCGAGTGCGTTTCTCGCGCGGCCTGGGGCCGAAAAACCGCTTCTGCTTTCCTGGATATAGCAGGGAGGGTGGGCAGGGGCTCCGGCCTGGCCGGAACCCCAAGTCCCCGGAGTTTGCTTTGTTCGTGGACCGGGGCCAGCGGTCCCTGCTCAGCTCTGGGTCTCAGCTATCGATCGCGCCGGATTTCCGGCTACATTAGCATCCACAGAACCCAGACGGCCAGACCCATCACCTGCCGGCTCCATAGCGGCTTAGTGGCTTTAAATACTCAGTTTCGTCTGTGCACGTCAGAGTAGAGCAGAATAACTGCAACAATAACCAGGTCCAAATACAGAACTCACTCGGGCGCCGTAAGTTTATACACGCACAACAGCAGAATTATTGTCTACCTAAATTATTTGGATATTTATTCCCTTTTCTTGCTCCTCAAAACCCGGCGAGAGACACGGAGTGCTTTGTCTTAAAGTTAGTGGAATACATTGTAATTTGGGGGCTTAAACTGGACAAATATTTGCAATAGAGAGGAAATCCTCACCCAGATGGAGAGCTCAGCTGCGACCTAAGTATTGGGATCGCGGTTCCAACCGTGACCTCCTCTTTGGCCGGGAGACCCAACGATTTGTTTTCCAGTCATAGAGAGGAGGCAACATCCTTCTCTGGCAACATCCCCAGTGTTTGCGTTGAGTCTCTGGACCTGCAGAGACACCACCCAACTAGATGCCTTCTCTCTCAAATTGGGAGTATCTCTGGGAATAAATTAAAGGCCAGTTATTTGCGGCCTTCCTAAATCCTCCTTTGTCTTTTGCCAGAGATGTCCCTATTGTTGATCTTTCCTGTCTAGACACGTCATAAGAGTCAGATATTCTTTTGCCTGGATTTCCTGGGATTCTGACTCCTCCTACCCTCCTCTATTCAGACCCAGGCTCAAAAACCAGGCCCCTCCCCCAGCTCATGGCTGCCCAAGCTGCCGGTCTTCGGTCGATGCTTCACTCTGTGGGGCATTTATATGAGCACCCTAAGGCTTTGGGTCTCCTTCCTGTCCATACTCCTCAGCTTCGCAAAGCAACTGGGGATTAGGGGTAAAAAAGAGAATGGTATTTGATCTAAATTCGCTAGTTTCTCTAATTATAGGAATAAAGAAAGGGAAGGAAAGAGAGAAAGATTTCAGAGCAGGAGGTGTGGCTCAGAGGCTGGACTTGGTGGGGGCCCCTAGGATTCTGGTACAGGCTCAGGAGCGTGGAAGAGGAATTTGGAGGAGACTCCTTTGATAAGAGCTTTACAGTTAGAAAAGGTAACTGGAGAGAGGGGAGGGAAGAGGCAAAAGGGTAAGAAAGAGAGAGGGCATTTCTTACCGAAGGAAGGGGTAGGTGGAGGTGCAGAGGGTTCATGGGCACATCTGGACTCTACCACTGTCCTGGGCCTGGGCTTACCTCTGGCATGGC
The DNA here is from genome assembly GCF_028878055.3 of Symphalangus syndactylus. Taxonomy (NCBI): domain Eukaryota; kingdom Metazoa; phylum Chordata; class Mammalia; order Primates; family Hylobatidae; genus Symphalangus; species Symphalangus syndactylus. The sequence continues at coordinate 35,410,969 of NC_072439.2, forward strand.
CTAGAGGGAGTCTCTGGCTTCAAAAGGCGGAGCCTATTTTGCCAGTTCCAAGGAGTCTTTAGCCCCCTCTCAACATCTTGCAATACACAAGCGTCATCTCAGAGTGAAGCCACAGGATTAAGACCACACGATTGAAGCTCTAGGCCCAACAACCCTGCTCCATCTCAGCCCCTGGATTATGAATTACTCTTACTGCCCCAGTATCCAGCTCAGATCACCAGTGCCCCTATCCCGGCTTCTATTTGTCAAGTTCCTGAAGCACAGACCTCCTTTTCTGAAGCTGGTTTCAACCTCCTTTAGGCTGTCCACATTATTTTTATGGCCCCATGACCTCTCACAGCTCCCTCTCCTGCCCCAAGTCTACCACCCCCCAATTTTCTCTCTGCTATAATTGCTTGGGACTAGAGATGGTAGCTCATAAACAGATCTTGGTTGCTTATATATTTTTGTTGCCCCTGCATCCACTCTTCCTTTATTATTATTATACATTTATTATTTTTATTATTCACCTGAGCTGGAGAATATAAAGTGAAGAACAGCTAGGAGGCTGGGACTCCCATTATTTTGGGGTAGAACTTTTGTTTTCAAAAAATCACATAATCATAATTCATGTTTAATTATTATTATCAATATTAATATGATGAAGCAACTCTGTACAAGGACTATATAAAGGGAAAACGTGCTAAAGACAGATGTTTGAATAAGAGAATTACACTACAGACAGCTGGGGAGGCAGCTAGGGGAAGGGCAACTATCCACGGGGACTACACTAGGTACCAGCGACAGACACAGAGAACAACACACAGATTGACAGAGAAGCTCACAGAAGTCAAGTTTAAAGCAAATGGAAAGAGAATATTGGATATCTTCGTCCCCTCACCCCTTTTAGAGTGTTCTGGTCTCTCTTCATTATTAGATTGGGAATCAGGTTAGTTTGGAGTGGTAGAGCTCAAATCCAGCACCCTAGAGCCCAGAGGTCACAGGAAGGGCTGCATAAAGGGGGTACAGTGGGTGACCAGGCAAGGTGGGGAGTGCTTCATGCCCAGGGGAAGCCCACAGGAGACTGCAGACAGCTGGAATGGTGGTAATTTGGGGGAACTTGCACACGGGTGAAACAAGTATGTGTGGATGGGGAACTGCCAGGTGTCAGATACCCAGTGGGGGATGGAGGCATGTGATTGTATCTCCACTCTTCTGGGCCATGTGGGGATTATGAGGCTGCCTGCTTGCAAGTGCACTAGGGAGAGTGGGGTGGGCCCAGTGCTGTGCTGGGCTCAGCTGTGTCTGTGTGTGTTTGCCTTTGCGTCTGCCTGTACAGAAGCTGTGTGCTGGTGGGAGAGTAAAAAGCTCTGTGGATTGCCCTTGCAGAGTTTGTTAGGGTTGACTCTCCCCATATGGGAAACACTCCAAGCCAGCAGGCCAGTTTCACACTGTCCAGGCTGCGGTTAACTCCCATCAGTGCCCTGCTTCTCACCCCTCTTGCTCCTGGAAAGGGCCAGACAGCAGATGGGAGCCTGGGGGACTCTTGGGGAGAAGGATAAAAATGAAGTGCAGAAAGGTTGATGGTTCTCTCACTGCTCCTCTATTCCAAGCCAGCCCAGCATCTACTGGGCTGGGGCTGGGGTCTGAAGGAGTCTGGATGAAAGGCCTTCCCACTCAGAGAAGCCATTCTCAGACCTCCAATGGGTTCTAGGGCTGTGCCCCTCCCTCTGCTCTGGTCCATGTGCTAGGCTGTGGAGGTTTGCAGGCCAGAAGGCGGAGGCAGCCCTTCTGAAGACAAAGGGCAATGTTGGGGGGCGGGTGGGGAAGAGAGAAGGGAGCTGGGTGAGGGGCTGCAGCGCCCCCCTCCTTCATTGTCACCAGCCTGGGAAACTGGAACTAAGTGGGGCCTCAATGGCTGGCAGCCCCTTTAAGGGTGAATTCTCCTCCCGCCTCATAAATTACGGCTGGTCCAGCCTCTGGCCGGCCGGCCGTGACCATGAACGCCAGCGGGGAAGGGAGAATCAGAGGCCTCGGCTGTGGCTGCCAGAAATTCTCCCGGCCAATCAGTGTGGTTCTCAGTAGCCCCATCTACAGCCTCTTGCACTTTCTGTCTGGAGAGCCAGCTGGGGACCTCTGGGGTGGCTAATGAACCTGAGGCTGTGTCCGCTGGGATCTCAGGTCCCTGCTTGCTGCATCAGGCCCACAGCCGCCGCAGGCGACGGAGGAGTGGATGGCAGCACACCTGTGAACAGACATTCGACCGGTGCGGGCAGGGGGCTCGGGAGAGGGCTGGGGATCAGGATACTGTTCTGGTCCTAGAGGGAACACGAGGCTGATAGTCCTTGTCCACAGCCTGGCCAGCCAAATGCCCAAGCTTCTGCCCACTGGGTGTCCTGGGGGACCCAGACCCAAGCAGACTCTGGTTCTTGCTGATCATTTTCTCACAAACCACATTTCCTCCTTGGTTCCCCACTTCCTCCAGCCCTACCAGAGCCACCTGACCCCCTCAGCTCTCTCCGCTGACCCTCCACCCTCCTCTCTCCTCCCAGCCTCTTCTAACCCCAGGAACTGTGAGGTTGAGGTGCCTTGGTTCCACTGGCCCTGCTCTCTGCTCCTGCCAGCAAAGAGAATTAAGACCACGGAAGGGAAATAGAGGAAGGGGACATCTGGGCCGCTGCTTCTCCAGATCCTCAGCGGAGGTGCAGCGCCCCAGTCCCGTCTCAAATAAACCAGCCCGCAGCACCTCAGCCTTCCTGTCCCTGCCAACCGCGGGCAGCTGCCGGCTTCCGCTCTCCCTGGCTAGGTTTCTTCCCTTCTTTCTGGGACCTGGCAGGGTGTTTTGTGTGTGTATGGGAGGGAACCACGAACAAAACAGACAAGAGGATGTCCAGGGAGGGCCTGCCAGAGACGCCTGGCGTTCTAAGCGGGGACTGTGTTCTAGGCGGCGCCCTCTTTTGCTCTCTGCCAGGGACAGGCTCAGTCTGGGGCTGGCGCCCGTGTCCTGCCCCTTAAAAGAAGGAGAGAGCTTGCTCCCTCAACAGAAGTCTTTTCTTTTTCATTCTCCGGTTTTGAAACCAGATCTTGACCTGCTGATCACTAAGATTCAAGCGGTCTGAGAGTTCCCTCCGGCGCTGGCGTGTGATGAACTCGTTGACCAGAAACTCGCCCTCCAGCTCTGCCAATTGCAGCTTCGAATAGGGCTTGCGCTTCTTCCGAGAGCGGCTGTGGATCGGGTACCAGGGCGCGCCTGGGTGGAGATAAATGGCAGTGGTTGGCCAAAGGATCTAACGGTGACCAGTCCAGTGCCCTTGGCCCTTCCCCAGACCCTTTCACCTTGGCCTCACGGCTGGACTCCAGGCTCTTTCTCTCCCTTCTCCTTGCAGCCAGTCGTCTGAATCTCCTTTTCTACCCAGACCCCCATCCCCACCAACTCCCCCACCTTCTTTACTCTTTTTTTCCTTTCATTCTTTGCTCTTACCTCCTCAACCCTACCTCCTGGGGCAGTATTCATGACCCTTCTAAGTCCCTGTCCCCTCCTTTCTCCCCAAACCTCTCCCCAATTTTCTTCTTCCCTATTTCCTGGTCCCTTCCTCTCACATCCTTCAGGACTGGATTCCCGATCAGTTAGAACAGACATGGGCGAATGGCAGAGTAAACGCATCCACTGGCGTTTCTTTTGAAATGGAAGTAATGGTGTCTGTGGGAAGGTGGAGGGAGAGGCGCCTGGGAGAACTAGGGCCGGGCTTTCTGTCCCCCCCACCTCCTCACCCTCAGGCCTGGGGAGTCCCCGTCAGGATCCCCCAACTCCAGAATCCCTGCTGCCTCCAGCCGCAGGCGGACGAAAAAGGAACACTCTCCAGTTCTTTTATGGGGATATTCACATGTTTATAGGCTCCCCCCACCCGCACTTCATTTTAAAAATAAGCTCTTCCTGGCCACACATTCTGTCACCCTGGGCGTCCCTAGCTCAGTCCTGTTCTGCCCGCCCTGGTAAGATGTCGGGTTTGAATCCGCCGCGTGAGTGGCCGGGGTCCTTACCGCTGGCCGAGAGCCCGCTGCCGGGGTTCAACGGCGATACCAAGCTGCCGGGGTCGCCTGCGCCGGCGCCCTTGTTGCCCTCGTTGAGCAGGGACGAACTGGAGTCGGATTCCAGCGACTGGCAGGAGGGCGGGTCGTGCGGAGGTCCTGCGCCGCCGTCGCCACCGCCGCCGCCCGCCGCGTAGTCGTACTTGAAGCCGAGCGCAGGCGGCCCCGACGGCTCCAGCGGGAGCAGCGCTGCCCCAGGCCCGGCTCCCGGGTCGCGCCCGCGCTCCTCACGCTTCAGGCCCCCGCCGCCACCCTCGGCGCACGGCTCGCGGTAGTAACCCTTGCTGTCCTCCACGCGCGCCAGCTCGCACGTGCGGCCGAAGGGAGGGTTGAGAGACACTGGGCTGCCGAGGTAGGGCTGCGGGTAGCCATTGCACGGCTCCGCCGACGGCCAGGGCAGGGAGCACACGTTGTCGCGGCGTGGGTAGGACAGCGAAGGCAGCCCAGGAAGCTGCGCCCCGGACGCGCGGAAGTTGGGGAAGTAGAAGGTGTCTCCCGTGTGGATGTTTACCAGCGGCCCCACAAACCCGGGATTCAGGAGATTATGCTCGCCCATTTCCGCGGGGCCCGACCGGCAGCTTCTACTTTATTGCTATCTGACATTAAACATAGTTAAACCTGCACCGGCCACCCATTGGCCGCCCCACTCACGTGGGCACCGCCGCCAGGGGGAGGGGTGGGGACAACCGATCCCCCCCACCATCCCGCACCAATTCCAACTTCCCCCTTCTTCAATCCTGGGGGTGAGTGGGGGAACAAAGGGCGGGGGCAGGTTTATTTGCTGAATTCTGATTTTTTAAAAAAATGTATATAACCTAACGCAGAGAGTAAAGCAATTGCCCAACACGGGGCAAGAGGGAAAAAAACACACACCAAAAAATGCCCTCATATATACACCCCTATAACCTGCACCCCCCCATGTATTATCTTATCGCCAACAGCTGGCCAAGCACAGCCCGTCCCTCTTTAATTAGCTTCTTTATTAACTAAAACCGTTGGAATTTACAATATCTCCCCCAATAAATGACTATTAGATATTGTGTCATATAAAGTTTACTGGCTGTTTAAGGAGACGGATAAGCCCTTTGGCTCGGGGTTTATTTACAATGGAGGCGAAGTGGGGATAAGGACAGGTTTCCCTGCCGTTATCTCTCCCCGCCCCAGCTGCTGCTGCACGCTTCTTTATCAGCTCTTTATCCTCAGAAATTTAGAGACACATTTGAAGTCCTCTTCCCCAGTACTCAAGGATAATTGATAATGCCGGGTTTTCCGCTGGAGCCAGGAGCCACCCAGCCTCACACCTCCACTCATAGCTAGAGGAAAGATGCGGAAGGGAGGTAGAGAATGCAGCAAAAGGAGGTGCCTAGCTCCGCATGGACCTGCCTGCCTGCTCCTGAAAATCTGGGGGCTCGAACTACTCTTCCGTTGTCATTTCCGGGGGACTGAGGAGCTTCTGGGGGCCTCCTGGAGTCTTTGCAGCGAGAAGTTTTGGACCCCTAACACGACTTGACTGGTCTGAGAGGGGCCTAATTCTCACTGCAGAGGAGACAGCCGCACCCCAGAAGCGGCCCAGCCTGCCCCTGGGACCATCAGATAGCAGTGCAGAGGCCCGCAGTAGGTTGCCTCCTGAGGGGGCTGGGATTGAGGGAAAAAACCCTTGAAGAATTATCTTCCTGGGGGGTGAAATTATATTTATGGTGCAAACTCAGAAGCTCCCTCCAGAGAAGGCCGAGAAGCAATGATGGCCATTGGTGAGATAATCAACATCTGCAAAACCACAATCCGATCTCAACTAGGTCCACAGAAAGCAGCCAAGCGAATTAAAAAGAAAGACAAAATAAAACTCCCTCAAACCGGATGTATCCTTCTGGGGTCTAATAGAGAAAACTCGAATTTCCATGTGATCATTTCGAGCTTCTAACCAATGCACGGCTTAAGTAATACAGGTTGGATAAATAGATCAGTAAACGTCTAAACAGGAAAAAATACCAGAAGATTGAAAGAAAATTGGAGACAGAGAGTCGGAGAGAATGCGAAAGAAACCCATTTAGGTGAAAGTTAAATATCAGAGAAAGCCTGAGAATAAGCCAAAGCTACAAAAGCGATCGAAGCAGAGAAGATTCTCCCTTTTTTTCCTCTCCCTCCCCTCTCTCCTCTGCAGGACGCGGCAGAGAGAAACGCAGATTCTTTGAATTCCACTGCTCCCCGAGCGATTTCATATCCCAAACCGTAGCTGCTCACTCCGACAGAAATGTGTCCCCGCGGGCGCCGCCCTGCCCGGAGCAGTTCGAAGCTCGCAGCTCGGTGCCTGCCCCTCGCCCTGCTTGGCCGGTTCCCCTTCCCCGCCCCTGCTCGCCTAGCTGTCCGGCCTGGCCCGGCCCCTCTCGCCCCCAGGAGCCGGCCCCGCGTTAGGCCCACTTGTTGGAACTTAGGGCAAGCCATGGGCTGCAAACGCGAAGCGGTCACCTTCAGTTGGAGCAGGTGGCGCCAAGGAATGAGCAGGAGACTCAGCCTGGATTGGCCTTTTTGTGCCTAATTGATAAGGGGCTGGGAGGCTGCGGAGAGGAGCATCCCTCAGCTGCAAATTCCAGGTCACAGCATCTGTAACATCTTATTTCCCCTTCTCAAGCTGCATTGATGAGCGCCATTGAAATTTTAGTTTTTAAAAAACATTTTATTTGAGGGTTAATTTGGTCATAAAGATAAACAGGGTGTGACTTTAATATTGCTGCTGATTTCAATCAGAACATCGTGCGGGCAGCTAGGTCTCCGCCCAGGCTCTCCAGGCCTCTGCGCTCAGCCGCTATTGTTGGTGTGAGGGATGCCGAGCTGGGCTTTGCCAAATAATCACTAGCCTTTGTGGGGTGGAGTATTCTCCTCATTCTCTTTTCCCTTCCCAGATAATTCCAAACTCCTAGAAGAGGGACCCCAAGAGGAAGGTCTCAGCCTCTCCCCATTCCCTCCACCCCAGCAGGCAAATCCCAGGCCGGTAGCTCTGCTCGCTGCCCTCCCAGGCCAGGCCGCTGAGCGTGAGGAGCAGCGGCCACAGGGCGGCGGATGCAACGCAGGAGAAATGAAGACTGGTTGAAGGCTTCCTTCTTCCAGGCACGCATTTCTTCTAGCCTGATTTAGCCTCATCAAAGCGGGCCGTTTTCCCCAGGTTTTGGATTCGGCGGGCAAAGACGCACGCACAAACCCCTCTTTCTTCTTTGCAGCTGACCCTGATTCCTCTCAGGGAGAGCTGTCGACAACCACTAGCAAAATTCGCATCCCCGGTGTCCTGCTCCCCGAGACCCACTGGGAACCTAGGGGTTTTCAGGACTCTGGCAAGGACCCAGGTAATCTAAGCGTCCAGCCTTCCGGTGCACCACCGAGGCTCCGTTTGCGGTTAAGGAACCCCGCGACACACGCAACTCAGGCACCCGTTTTTTAACCGGGCTCGGACAAAAATGCCGCTCCCAACCTGGGTCCCCGGGGCCGGCGGGAGGCTCGGGTGAGACGCTTGAAATCTAAAATCCAGCCTCGGCGAGAGATGCTTGCCAGGAGCAGGCCGGGGCTGGGTGAGGAGACTGGGAGGGACTCGCAGCCCAAGGAGTTGGGGCAGCCGTGTCTAGCCGGGCTTAACCCACTGGCACTTCGCTGACCACGCGCAAAACTATAGGTGGTCGGGCCGAGGCACCCGAACCGTGGAGCGATTGGTCCGAACTCTCCCGCACATTTATCAAATCACAAGGCTAGAGCGGTGGCCTGCCTGCTGGCCCCTGGGCCACCGGCTCCCGCCGCAGCTGGCCAGGCTCGACTAAGCCTCGCTCATTAACTCGGTGTTAATTAAAGCCGAAAGCAAGGATGCGGTCCAAGCCTTTCCTTGAAGACCAAGGCAGCCTGCGTCCCTCAGCTCGTCCTCCAGCTGGATGCCCCGCCGCCTCTCTCACACCTTCTCTGTGCCTCCATCCCTCCTGCATCCTAGCAGCCTCCACTGCGGCTGAGCCCAGCGAAAGGAGTTAATTATAAAATCTACGCTGATTCTGGTGGGAGACGCAACGTGGCTCCTGGCGGCTTAGGCCGCGGGGAATCGGCTGTGAGTGACCGCGTTCTGGCTCCCCCGCCGACCCGTGGTCGGGAGTGATTCCGCCCAGTGCTGCCTTACCCCTGGTCTGTCCAGAGGCCTCAGCGGCCCAGTTCAAGGTCACTGTCTAGTTTGCAGAAAGCGGTTCTGCCTCGTATGCAAATTAGGCCGGGACTCAGCACCAGAAGGGGTTTGGCCGGCGGAGAGAAGGGAAGATGAAAAGGGGGCTGAGTGGGAGGGCCTGCCCCCTTCCCTGCCCCCCGCCCAACCCTGCAGCCCTGTCTATCTTGCCCCTTCGGGGCAACTTGGGCTTGGGACCTGACTTTTGTTCGGTTCAAACAAGGCTGGGGGGTAGAGTAGGGAGCTCAGTCTCCTATTTCGTGGCTTCCAGGCTCCTTCAGGGGTTGGAGCCCACCTGGCTCCCAGGCCTCCCTGCCGGTGCCGGGGAGGTAAGGAGCAGATTGGGAAATCCCTTCCCCAGGTGCTGCTTTCTAGGGATTTGCAGCCTGGAGGAGGCAGGCTTGTAGGAACGCTCAGTGACGGAGCCCAGTAAAGCTTTTAGGCTCAGGCAAGTAGCCTGGGGCCAACGGAGCCCCTACCTCCTCCAGTTCTCCCGCGGCTTCTCTAGTCCTCTGTCACCAAAAGATTCCAGCCAGATTGCCTCTCAGAAAATGCGGGGTAGGTGAGAGCCCCCTGGCAAGGTCATCTGGGAGGCCATCTCTCGACCCCAACCTGAGCATCCCTAAATGGACCACTTTCCCTCGTTTCGTGTTTCCTTCGGTGGCACGCTAACAGTTAAACAGGGCCGCAGCTCTGACATTTTCCCCCTCCACCAGCAGAGGATCTCCTCCACCTAGTGAATTACTGAGTGTCAGGTAAGGTGTGGGAACCGAGTTAAAAAAAAAATCGCATCAAATGCCACACCCATAGCCGCCTGCAATGCAACAGTGAAACGTCTCCACCGACCTCTAAGCTGGGTGGGGGTGAGGACTACTCGGTGTGCCCTCGCCCCTCGGCCTCCTTTTCTGGCTTTGACCCTGTCCACTGACCCGGCCCAGCTCTGGGGAGGAGCTGAGATCTGCTTAGGGTCTGCTCAGCACCGCTACACAACTGCTTTCCAAACCTGGGGCCCCAGTTCCGGGCAGAGGAGGGGAGCTTGGGCAGATTGGGGTGGGAGCAACGGGCCCAGGAGGCGGGTGGGGGTGGGGAACGGACTACCAACCCCGGGGCTCCCTGGGCTGGGAGAGCGCGGACAGGAACGAGGGTCCACTTACCTTTGGAGACAGAAGAGGTTCATGAGGGTGAGGGATAGGAGTTCTCAGCTTCTAGAAGCCTTCTGGATTCCCCCTCCCCAAGGCCGTGCGCCGGCCTCGCCAAGGTATCAGAGGAGGGCGGGGCAGGGGGAGGTGGAGAAAGCGGCCAGGGGCAGGCGCGCGGGAGCGGAGTTGCCAGAGCATCTCTGGAGAGGCCGCCTTTTATGGGCGTTATTAGCGCCCTTGTCTAGACTGGAGACGACACCTCCTCTGTGTGTAAACAGAGGCGGCGGGCTCTGGCGGGAAGGGGGATGGCGCGTCAAGAGGGCAAGCAGCCCTCCCCTTCTCTGGCCACCGGAAGATCAAGGCCTTTTCCACCCTTCCCCCCCCCTTCCCTGTGCTCCCTGTGATGTCAAGGTCAGAAAGACCTAGTCACGGTCAAGGCTAAAAGAGGAAGAGCCTGGTTGGTTGTGAAAAGGCTCTGGCCCCCTCCTCCTCCTCCCAGAAGGCCCTAGCTCCCCAGGGCCCCTCAATTCTCCACCAGTGCCGGTCTAGATACACATCCGCCTGAACCGCTCTTGGAGTTTTCTTGGGGGTGGGTTCTAATACCACCCAAGACAGATCCCGGCAGATCCTAGGGTGGGGAGTTCTCTTTTGAACAGATGGAGCTACTGAAGGGGCTGCCTGCCGCTTGAACCCCACCTCCAATGGGAGGGCTGTTCAGAGAGATAGCGGCTGCCCCAGGGGCCTGCTCCTGCCTTGCACCCACACTGGCCTACTGTCCCCACACTGCTGACCCAGCCGCCTGTGGATCAACCCCAGGAGCAGATGGTCTCAGGAGCAGACAGTCATGGAGGATCTGCGGAAAGAACTGCTGCTCTTGTTCTCTCAGGTGGGTTCGGGCTGTGGTACTGCTGGCTGAAAGGCCCATTCTGCTGGGCCTCTGTCTGGAAACTAAGATGTGGGTAGGGAAGGGTTTTTCCCCCAAGCTCAGCAAAGAATCTCTTGAAGCCCTCTCTGGCAACCCCGGAGAGTGACCACTAGATGGAGAGTCCTGTGAGGCCCTTGGCTGCCTGGGCCTCCCAGCTCTGGCCTAGGGAGATAGGGGAAGTGGGGAGTGCCATCAGATTATGAGAAAGATAGCAGGAGTCTCAGTCCCTCTGTGTATCTGCATTTCTACACAGAGGTTTCACCAGCTCTTCAGATCACCCTGTACCCCCTGGTACCCTCATATTTGCCTTCACACTTAGTCTTACTTTTAACACAAACATTAGGAGACTGGCCTTGGAGAGAAAGACATATCAGAGACATGACTAAGAGATGAACTATCTCATAGAGTCCCCTAAGACAATGCCAATTCTTGGGAGAAGGAAAGGTAAGAGATCAACACAATCAGAGTTGTGTTGAAGAAGAAATCCTTATTCAGGGAAAGAATAATACATTTCACAATTGTGCCTCCCCAAAACACATGCTCACACACACTCACACAGTGTTTGCTTACTCTTATGGTAAAGTCATATCCAAATAAGTCCAGGCATGATACTCCTCCAAAATAAATCTGGGTATATTTAATGCACCGCACGAGGGCTCACAGGCACTCAGGAACTGCAGTCCTTGTTAGGTTTACCAGTGGCCCAATGCACCAGCAGCGAGCCTGCACAGGCTTTCCTCTTTTTCTTCTTCTTCTCCTCCTCCTCTTCCTCTTTCTTCTTCTTCTTCTTCTTTTTTTTTAAACAGAGTCTCGGTCTGTCACCCAGGCTGGAATGCAATGGTGAGATCTCAGCTCACTGCAACCTCCACCCCCCTGCCCCCCACGGGGGTTCAAGAGACCCTCCACCTCAGCCTCCACAGACATGCACCACCACGCCAGGTTAAGTTTTTCTATTTTTGGTAGAGACTGGGTTTCACCATGTTGTCCAGGCTGGTCTCAAATTCCTGAGCTCAAGCTATCCATCCGCCTCAGCCTCCCAAAGTGTTGGGATTACAGGCGTGAGCCATCGCGCCTGGCTCCTCTTCTTTTTTTTTTCATTATTCCCTTCTAGAGCCTTAGGGTGGCTCCCTCAATATGGGATGACTACCTCATATGATTATGTATGGGTTTGTATGCAGAAGCAGAGGGATTCCTCGGAGAACTCTAGACTTCTCTTTAATCAGAGTCCCCAATTTCCAGTTTGCCTACAGCTGTGCTTGGGACTACCCAAAGCAGTCAGGAAGGGTGGGGTCATAGTAACAGAGCCCCAGGCTTCTTGTCCACTTAGTTTCTTTTTCTGACCAAACACACACACTCAGTCTCCAACTCCTTTCATCTCAGGGGAAACCCAGGGATTTTGGGAGAGAGGCTGGGATGGTGGGTGGGGAGAAAAAGGAGAGATGGAATTAAGAATTAACCTTATTCCTGGAAATTCACCTATTCTCCCTCAAATCTCCACTGCGCAGCGTGTGGCTCTCTAGTAGTTAACCCAGAGTTGAGACCCAGAAGAACAACACTGGCAGCCACGTCAGTAGCAGAGCCTCCACAGAGGGCAAATTCTTCAGGTTCTTTTTCTCTCAGACTCGGGATGTGTGTGTGTGTGTGTGTGTGTGTACGCGCACGCAAAATGTGCATGTGTTTATTCCCCAGGAACATTTATTTAAATGAAATTGTTAAATCTTCAGCCCCATCAGGCAAAGGGAGAATGGAGAACTCTGATTTCCAGCCTGACATCTGCAGTGTTTCTGTGTCTCAGGAGAGGAAAAATATTATATATAAATAAAAATTGCTGCAGTAAAGATTTAATCTGAGATAACATTGTTTTAGGCTATATTGCTTTTAAAAAGTCTCTTTAACCTGACAACTTAATGATCTCATTAACTCTGCCAGATAGGGAGATAGGCACTGACGCGACCAGGAAAACACATTAGTGGTAGCATCTACATAGGCTCCTCATTGCCTAGAAGACTGGGGTTCCCAGGAATACAGAGAGTAAAAGTGGGATTGGTTTGGCAAACTGGGGGCCAAAGGGGTCCTAGCAGCTCAGTCTCTCTACATAGATTAAGTGGGAGGAAGAAAAGAGTGCAGCCAGGAAAAGCTGAGCTTGAAGCTGCCCCTGGCAGGCTGTGCTGACCCCATCCCAGCCCCAACTCCAGTCCTGAACTGGCTGAAGGTATTTGGGGCCCTCTGGGGCAATAGGGCACCAGGAGCCTAAGGTTAGTTCCTCACTGCCGCCGGCTCCCACCACATTTACCTCATCCAGTTCCCAGCTGGGATGCTACTTTCTCAGTACCCAGAACCAGATCTGAGCCCCAATTATTAACCGAAGTGACCATCAATGTATTTTTGTCACTGCCTCCAGGCCTTTCAGTCACCAGTTACATCTTTACTTCCTCAACAAACACTCATCTAAGTTGGGCATCAGGATGGGAAGTTTTCTCCTATATAGATGGTATAGATAACTCAAAAACTTAAGTGGAGCAAAACAAGGGTTTGGAATCTACCCAGCTGGGAGTGATCTCTATACTCCTCCCCTTGATCATTCTGGCTGAGTCAGGGCATAGTAGACTGTCCTGAAGAGCCAGTGGACAGAATAGACTTCAGAAAGAATCTGAGCAATAAAATCAAGGCAAAAAAAGATTTTATTTTAAAAACATGTTTGTGGGTTTTTTTCCTTTTTGCATTCAGTACATTGTCATTCAGACATCACAATACTATATACAGATACACAACATTAAAAAAAAAAAGCCTATTCCTGATGAACATTTCAAAAGAACACTGTTTTGTAATGCACCAGTGGGAAGGGAAGAGGCAAGGCGCCCCCACAGCACCAAGGTGGCCTTTGAGGAGGGAACTGTTAGGCAGCATCTACATTTAGCTAATTGAGGGCCAGATCTTCTTGCCTCTTGAACTAGATCCTCTAGCTTTCCTCTGGAAATCAGTAAAAGTGAAAGTGTGAGGAGTCCCTCCTGGGCTAGTGCCTTGATGGAAAGGTAACTGGAAAGGAACTTTGTTGAGGGACCCACTCTCCATCTCTTTGGAAGAGATGTTTATCCTTCGAAAAAAGCTGCTTCTGTGTCTGGCCTAATCCCCAACCTTACCACCTGGAGAGAGAAAGAGAGGAGAGAGAAGCCCTATTTAGCAGCGTGGCTGGAGTCTTTGTCCTCCTTGAATTTCCACATGTTGACTGACAGAGCAGAACAGGGGAGGCAGTGGGGCAAAGGCAGCTCCCACCTGGCCCCCAAAAATGCAGTTTCTTTGTTGGGATGGAGAATAGGGGCTGTGTCAACGCTTTTATGGAATTCCAGCTTTTACGGAAACATCCATACTCCAATCACCCTGCCAGATCCCTAATAATTATCATGAGTATTAACACGACTTTTAAAATATGCACAGAAAATCTTTACTGGGAAATCTTGCCTAAGGAGTGCGGGAGGGACAGCGAAGCAAAGTATGAGCTGGACAGATCCTGCCCGGAAGCTGCGCCCTTAGAGAAGGTCCTCTACCAGCCTGGTCATAGGATGAGGCAAGAATTGGGGCCATTCGGGATTCCCCAACCCTGCTGTGGCTGGAATGATTGGGCTCTGCGCTGCCACCGGACTTTCTGGCAAGGTGAGCGCAAGGAGGAGTAGAGGTCGACAGCCTTCCTCGCAGGGCCCACCCGGGACCCATTTCCAAAGCTGTTGAAGCCAGGTGAGTCCCATCTGGATGGGGGTGGAGGCTGGGGATGGGATAGGGAGTTGGGGATGGCCCAGCAGCACAGCCATGGAGCCTCTCTGCCTCCAGGCGGCGGGGTTCTTCTCTCTCCTTAACATTAAATACTCCTGCAGCCGCGCAGCGTCTTTTCCTGGGTTCGGTTATGGTACAAAGCGGTGACATAAATAGATGGGGCAAGCAGCGGGTGGGTGGTCAGGTGGAGTGGAGATGAGGCGCTTTCGATTTGCTGACCACCTTCTTCTCTTTGACCCGCCGGTTCTGGAACCAGATGGTTACCTGGCGCTCAGAGAGGTTCGTGGTGGCGGAGATGCGCCGGCGCTTCTCTTTGGTGATGAACTTGCTAGCCGCGTATTCCTTCTCTAGCTCCTTCAGCTGCACCTTAGTGTAGGGCACGCGTTTCTTGCGCCCGCGCCGATAGCTGCTCACCTCGGGCTGCAGGGGAACCACGTCTGCGGGGAGATAAGGCAAGCGGGAAGAAGTGAGGCACGCGGCCGGACTGGGATAGAGGACCCGAGGCTGCCTAGGCACAGAGTTCTGGCAGGGGCTCAACGGGGCCAGAGGATTGGTCTGCATAGTGAAGTTCCCTAATGCTTTTCATTTCTGTTATTTAGCAAGACCACAACTATGGTGAGGCCACTGGGCTCGAAGTTTAAGGGAGGGGGCGCCAAAAACTCGGTAATCAAGACGACATTTTAATGCAATGTTTAAAAAAGCAAAACGAATACAAAAACATCCATGATGAACAAAATATCAATTAAAAAATAAACATGGGTTCGGTATTACTGATTTTCTCTTTTGTTTCAGGCCCCAATATGGCTCTTCACAGCACTCAATATTAGGATCCTTGTGAACTTAGAAGGGGCCCTCCAAATTCCAGCCTGGCCTGCCATATTTGCAGAATTTCAGATATTCAGAAAAATCCCTCCTTCCTGCAGTTAGATTGCCTGGGTGCTTATTAGTTTATATTCTGCTCCGTTGTCAGAGGAAGGCATTCTGTTATATGTTTCAGGGAGGGCACGGCAGGCAGGGGGTCAGCTTCAGTGGGCCCAGACCACCAGATGGGTCTTCACGCCTTTGGACACTGGCCCTACTTTAGGGATGTGAGGCACAGATAGAAGATAAATGTCCAGGTGAAGCCAGCCTGCTTGGAGGTCCACACTCTAGGAATGGGGGTCCAATGTTGTGAACCACCTAACAACACCCAAGGTGGAGGGTCCTGAACCTGAGATATAGGGAATAAGGTGTCCCTGGAAGTAGAGGGTCCACACCGCAGTCCCACCAAAACAGAACAAATTCCGGTCCAACCCCCTTCCCTCTCCATTCCTTCACGGCTGAAGGAAACTGTCTACATCCTTTGCACCAACCATAACCCTAAACCCTAGATACCTGTCATCCAAACCAATACTACCAGTTCTGTTTCTTTAGGCTCTGAGAATTTCACAGAAACTAAAACCAATATATATCACTTCTAACTCCATTTTCTACTCCACCCTCATCCCTGTCAATAAAGCTCACAGCAACACTTTCAAGGGGAAGTGGAGGAACTAGGGAGATTATCTGGATAGCTCAGCCCTCAATTTTTTCCATGTAATTATTAGACTTTAGGTGAAAGCTAATGAGGGGGCTGAATATTTGGGGTTTCCCCTTCATTCTTACCACCTTTTGAAACTATAGACACAGCCCAGAGGGAAGACACAAAGTTCTTTCTGAAATGTTTGTTCCCAACCCACCCTCACAGAACACTTTCCCTGTACCCATCCCCATTGGGTCTGCTTTCTCTCAGGGACTCTATACACAATGGGAAGAGTAGTGGTCACAGTGAGACGCAGGGGAAAATAAAATGCTCAGGAAGAAAATGGGAGACATGGGGTCCAATGGCCTCATTTGACTGTCCTGGTGACAATTTCTCAGGAAAACTGTTGGACCTGGCATTTTTCTCTGCCTCTGTGAGAATAGACCATGATTTAAAAAAAAATCTAAGAAACAAAATAACTTTATTTAAACAGTATGGATCCTTTAGGTTAAAAAGTATTTGTTTTTGAACAAGACCTTTGCCTTTAAATCTCTCAGTTCTCAAATTTGTTTTACTCTTACAGAGGTAACCATGATTTGGGAAATTGATGATTTGTTGACAAGAATAAAATGAAGAGGATAAGTAGTGATACCATGAGTTTGTTGCTTTTGTTGTTGTTATTGTTGTTTTTAATCCTCAGAACATTTTTTCAGGATTATTTTGTTAAACTCATGTTACAAGATCAGGAATCTGAGGCTCAGAGTGGGTAAAATAACTTAAGTGGCAGAACCAGATTTTAAAGCCAGACTTTCTGACTCTTAAAATGATAGAGTAAGTTTTAAAATGGAAATAGGCCAGCTAATACAATCCAGCTTTAAGACACTTCCTTTTCCCCGGAGAAGAATAAAGTAGGGTAAAGGTGGGTTTTTGTTTCTGAATTAGCCAGATAATTGTCCCTAATTTTTTACTTTACTTTCCTTAAACTCTCACAATTAGCTATCCAATTTTGGTTTCCTAAATTCTAGCTCTAAATTTCCAGTCAGATTTAATCAACCCTAAAAAAAATTCAGTTTAAAAAGTAGGCAACTGGTTTAAACTGGTTATTTTTCTCTATAGGATGCCAAGGATTGATTTAGCCAATTTGTCCTGGATCAGACCAACTGCAGGTTGCTTTGGCCTCCTGGGGAAATAACTCCAGTCTTGCCTTCTCAAAGAAGCCCCCTTTCTTTGTCTGCTGCCTTATCTGGAAAGGAAGTGGTATGTAGAGGTGAAGAAACATCTGGTAGCGTAGACTTGGAGATGTGTGTACACTGCCTAAAGTGAGTGGGGGCTTAGTTATTAGTCTTACAATCACCCCTTCCCTAGTCTCCCTCCAGATCACACACACGAATGACTTCAAGCCTGGAAACCTGATAACACTTTTGAGGAGTAAATAAAAATCATCTCAGTGCTCAGCCATGACTTTCTTTTTGGGCTTGGGGGCCCCTGTGTTCAGCTCCCCACAGCCCACCCACTCTTGACCACCCGCCCCCCACAAGCGAGCTCTGGGCTCTGAAGAGTGCCTTGTCCAGCTAGAAATCCGGCTTGCTACTCTTCCCAACCCAAATCCAAAGGCTTGTCAGTAAAGACTTCTAGTATGGTCCAAAGAGCCCACTGTTTCTTTCTCCCTCTTTCTCTCTCCTGAACCCCATCTCTCTTTTTTCTCCCTTTCTGATTCTCTCCTGGAATTTCTGCCTCTCTGTCTCTCAAAAAAAATAAAAAAATAAAAAAATTAAAAAGTCTACACTCACCATAGGGAGAGAAAAAAAAAAAAAAACAGAGCAATAAAGCAAGAGTTTGTATAATTGGGAGAAGGAAGAAGCCACGACATATCTCGGCCCTAATTATCTGGATCTTGCTGAACAATTGCCTCCATCTCCCACACCAGCCCAGACTACCACAGATGAGGTTTCTCAGAGCCAGAGGCACTGTAGAGAGACAGCAGTGTTTATGCCTACATGTTGCCGAACAAACCACAATTGCATAGACAGAGTTATCTTGAAATCTCACTACTTCTAAAAGATCTCTGAGTGGGTAGAAAGATGGAGGGTGTCTGAAGATAATTTCTTATTTGTCTGCCTCTTGCCTGTACCTCTGCACTCACTGAGATACATCAGCCCAATTCTATTTCCACACGGGGATTGTGGGAGCACATAGCTGCTGCTGAGGCATGCTAGGTTTTATATACATTTCCATGCCATAATTTGCAAGTGTATTAAATCTCAATTGGGCTATACTTTTTTATTTCAAAGATATTTTTCTCTAGGAGGCTGTGATCAAAAAAGTATTTATTTTTAGTGGAGGTTTTCTTTGTTTTGTTTTGTTTTGTTTTCCTGGGAATCTTTGAGATGTTTATTTTGCTCAAAGATATTTCTCAGATTCCTCCTATCCTTCACCCCTACTCCACACCACATTCATACATGGAAGAGCTCCTTCTCTTCTACCTCTTCACTCTAAACCCATTGCACATTGCTCTGGGCCTGTGCCCCCATCCACAGTGGGTTTGGTGGGCACCTGCTCCCTTACCCCTTAGCCCCTTGGCATAGCCCATTGGCTTCCCTGCCCCAGGAATTCCTGCTGGACCCCAATCTCCTAAGAAGCTTTGTGTTTTGGTGAGATAGAGAATTAAAGGGCCATCTCTCTAAAATACATTGCTGTATTATGAACATGTGACGTGTCTTTCTAGAAATGTATTATTGTATATTTAATATTAGGTAGTTAATAAAAGAAATCATATTATATAAAAATATTATAGCCAATACAGGGTAGGTGATGCATAATACCGTGTACTAAAATTGTACTATCCTTAATTCTGGCAATCAGAAGTCAGGGTGCCCAGTGTAAGTCATACCCTGGTATTGAGTTGTGTTATACTAAGTAATTTCATAATATTCACAAGAATGTTATTTGCTACCCTCTCTAATATCATTCAGTATTTTTTTTTAAACCACCTACCTCTGCCTCCAATTCCGTATGCAGAGGAATTTCAGGCCCACCCTCAGGAGGTCTTTGGGTCTATGCTTTCCAAGGAAAACATCCCTGAGCTTGGCATGTGGAGCTGGTCGGGGAGCTGGGCACTGTCGGGAGACATCTGTGGCTGCCCTGGGCCCCCCACCCCCAAAGACCTCTGTAGGCATCAGAAGGGAGAACGCTCTCCCACTGAGCTCTGCTTACAGGGAGAACAGACTCAAATGCTGGACTCCCTAGACCGGAATCCTGATTTCTCAGCACAAGGCAGGATCCAAAGCTCTTGGTGTGATTTTGGGAAACCTGGGACTGGTCTTGTCCGCAAGGAGAGCGGTGGGATTTACAGGATCCTTTCTCTCTTCAACTGGAGACGGAACAAGAGAGGAATGAATTCTCCCTTCCCATCCTTAGCCAGACAAGACCAAGCGGTCCACAGCCTGGGTCTGGACTCCAGAAGCCCCTGAACAGATCTTCCTCTCTCATTTCTCATCCCCACGCCCTTCTTTCTGTGTTTGGGGCACCAATAACTAACTCCTTTTCTCGACCAAATATGGGGGAGTTGGCAGTGGAAATGTCTATAGGTTTGAGCTCAATATACCAAAGAGGCAAAGAAAACTTTACAACGCTGGGGAGGGATTCTAGCCTCCTCTCCACTCCCTCTCCAGAGATTTTGGATCTTCTGTTCCCTCAACAATCAGGAAATTCGTGGCCAGATTTTTAAAATAAGTCAAGAAAGGAAAAAAAGAAATCCCACATTTCTGTAGGCCCCAGCAAATTAGTCCCCTATTTAAAAAATACTGTTTAATGCCTGAACGATCCTGCAAATTCTGTCAAAGAAAGTGGGGGTTCTTATTCTCCCCCTTCCCCAGTTATTCGGTGGGTTGGTGGTTTTGTCCTGGATTCCAAGGCACTATAGGCCCACCCCGCCCCCATCCCTGGCTGGAAGCGGGTTTAGGGGCCAAGAGCCCGGCGGGAGGCTGGAGCCTGCAAGGGGAGGCGGAGGCGAGCTACCGGACGGAGGAGAGCTGGCGGCCCGGCTTTCGGGCGCCTGTGATTGCTTCATTCTCGGCCGGGCAGCTACAGAGAACGTGTCGGAGCAGATTTCTTCCCCGGCGCATTCCTCAGTGCAGCTCGCCCGGCCGGCTCCATAGGCAGCCCAGCCGAGCGGGCGCGCCGGGGCCAGACGGCGGGGGTGGCTGGGGCGCGGAGCCCCGGGGCAGGCAGGGCGGGGAGGGGTCCCCGGCGGCGGCGGCGCTCGGGTCCCTTCCTTACCTGGGAAGGGAGACTTCCAGAGGTGGGCGGACTGCGACTGCTCCTTGGAGCAGTACACCTGACTGTCCCAGCCATTGGAGAGAGCCCAGTGCTGGTAGCCTTCGACGGGGATGAGCGCGTCGTGACGCGGCTCCGGGTGCCCGCTGATCCCGGGCACCACCGACACGTCCAGGTAGCCGGGCATCGCCTGGTAGGAGCTGGCGAAGCTGGGGTAGAAGGCGAACTCCTTGGCCCTGGAGGACAGGTCGTCACCGGGCAGGGCGCCCGACGGCTCCGGGTATTTATCGCCCGGGTGGTAGGCGCAAGGCTTCTGCTGCAGGTTCACGTTGTGCGACAGGCGGCAGCCGTAGTAGCTGCCCCCGAAGGGGTAGCCGTAGCCCAGGGTGGCGCTAGACGAGGTGGGGGGTGCGGGCGGCGGGGCACACTGGCGCGCCGCCTCCGGGGCCGGGATGTCCGTATAGACGGCGCCCTGAGGGGCGCCCAGGGGAGCCGGCGGGCGGCCCAGCACGGGGTGCGGAAGCAGGTCGCGGCAGTGGCTGGCCGGGCAGCTGCTGCCCAGACCATCCATGTTCGGGGCTTTGCCGGGGCTCGCTCCGCTGCAGCCGCCCCCCGCTCCGCCCGCGCCGCCGCCGCCTCCTCCTCCGCAGCCTCCGATGCTGCTCTCCGCCGCGCTGTCCTCATAGACGTACATAAGACTCTCCGGCCAGCGTGGATGCAGGAGCAGCGAAGTCGTCATGACATGATCTGCTGGAGCTTTTTAAAAACTCCACTTGCCAGAGGCAGCGAGCTGGGGAGACACCTCGCTCCTGTTTCCCCTCCCCCATCCCTCCCCTCTTCTCTCCACCCCTCCCCTCCTCCTAGTGCTTCCACCTCCCTCCCTACATTCCCTCTACGCAGGCGGAGACACTTCATTAGGAAATCCGCCGGCTCCCGCTCTCCGCCTCTCAGCCCCCGCCCCGCGCCCACGTGACCCACTCTGCGCATGTGATGCTCCGGCCAGGTCTCCTGGGGTTCCCTCCCCTCGAGGTGGGGCGGGGCGAAAGGAAAAAGGTCTCTGCTGATTGGATCTCAGGTAGGCCAAAGGAGGCGGGAGCTGGGAGATTTAAAGGGACAGGGAGACGCCCCTGGCAGGCCCCAGGGAGGGAGGCGGTGGGGGGGGGAGGCTGAATTTGGCCGACGCAAAGGGATCTAGGGAGGAGAGGGCTGTAACTGGGAGCCTCCGCCTAGGCATAGGATGTGCACCGGGGAAACAGACCCCTACCCCCAAACCGATCACTGTGACTGCCCAAGTCTCTGGATTGGGGCTTGAAGCTAAGGGTGGGGAAGAAACCAGATTTTAAAAAATAATAAATGAAAACAATAGAAAACAGGCAGGAGCGCTCCGGCCCTGGCAGCTCCCCTCCGCTCGCGGCTGGAAAGAACCCGATGCTGCGTAGCGAGCCTTTGATGCCGGGATTGTGTTTCCATTTCCTACCTTCAGCCACTTTCCCCAAAACCCCAGATGTCTGAAAAGGACACTCTCCTTTACCTCGCTGGATTTTTCTCAAGCGGAGAGGGGTGTGACAACCCCTAAATACAGAATTCATCACCTGGGGCAGGGGATTGAGAGGCAATGGGATATACTCGGCAATAAATGGAGAAAGAATTAAACGAGGGAAATAAAAGCAATAGAATAGACTGATATTTCAATATGCAATAGAAATAAAAAATCTCACAGTGAGGTTTTTCAAAGAAATGCAGGTGGTGGGGCGCAAGATTCAGCCTGGGAAAGCTAAAAGCCCTGGATGCGAAGGAGAGCGCGCTTTCTATAGGTATACAAAAGAAAACGTGGAAAATAGGGGAGATTCAGTGCTACACCTTTGGAGGGACCTCTCTCTGGCGCCACTCTGGGGGACCCTGCGGAACCCACCTCTGCCCTCAGGGGCCTGGGTTAAGCCACATCGACAGAGTCCCCAGTTTGAATACCCGCACTGGAGCTCCCACGGCTTTCTTAGGTCACCCTCTTTTAGTGCGGAATAGTTTCATGATCTAAAACTGCCCCCTATTTCAAAGAAAAAATTAACACCAACTTACTGATTCTTCAAAAGCTCTCCCTTCTTTCCTCCCAATCTCCCAACTTGTCAGGAGCCTCAATAGAGTCAACTCTTTCTGAGAGAGCATCTCCGTGGAATTGAGTCAAGTTCCCTTTCAGCACAGGACCTCCCTGAGAAATCGTAATGAAGAGAGAAAAATAAGAGGGGAAAGAATATTAAATAAGAAAGAAAGCATTTCCTTCTTGCCTGCCTCTGCTACAGATTTTAAATGCTGAGTGGTCGTGTGCAGCCAGCGCACAGGCCATGGCCACACAGCAGCGCCTCGCTCAGCCAGACCTACTGCACCCCTCAAATGGAGAGCAAATGGACAGGTCTGCAGAGACCGCTTCGGGCCACCTCCCTCCTCTTTGTGGGGAGAAGGTGGTGTTTGACGGTTGAGAGCACCCGGACATTGGTGAGTTAGGATAGTAATTCTTATCTGGGTGATCTTCATCCAGAAGGGTCAGCTCAGAGTTCAGAAAGCAGGCTGCGGGCTGGGCTGGCATTAGGAGGAAAAATACAACAGAAAGAGAGTTAAGACATAAGGAGATCAGCTCCAGTGTGCATTGAGGGCAATGACGGAGGGGCGAGGAGAGATGAGCCCAGTGGAAGATAGGGTCTTGCTGGGAGCCGGTTCTGCTAGGAAACTGCTTATCCTGCTGCTGGAGTCCAAGGTCAAGGTAAAACGAGGAGAGCAAACAGGGCCTGGCCAAGTCTAGACTGGGTTGTATGACCTTGGCCCCCTTGCCTAAGGCCTGGCTGGTGGGGGTGGGTGGGTGGGGACGCCTGCCTTTTTCCAGCCGCGGGTAGTAGAGGTGGAACCCAGATCCTGGCCTCCCCTTCTGTGAAGTGCTGCTGCCAGGTGGAAGAACTGGGGCGCTGTGGACAGGGTTCTGCAGTGCTGCCAGGAGAAACAAAGGGCCTGAAACGCCCACCCCATTCTTGGGGCTCCCTCCCCGGTCAGGCCCAACGCCAGACCCGTTTTCCGCGGGCCAGGACTCAAAGACACGTCCCAAGCCTTTGGGAGTAGGAACCAGAATGGCGGGAGTAGGAACCAGAACGGCGTGAAGGATCTGGGTGCAGGGCGGCCAAGCAATAAATAAAATTAATAGTATGGTCTTTTCCAGGTTTATATAAGAGCATTAACTATTCCTATTGCAATGAGATATAGATTTAATTAACCCGGCAACTTTACAATTCCATTTACTAGGAGCACTATGCGGCCAAAATTTAGTGGCGAGAAGAAAGAAAGGGAACCATAGTCCTCTTCCTCAAGAAGACCAGCCGAAGTTGTAGGCCCCCAAAGCGACTTGGAAGAGTGGGAAGGCTGGAGGGGAAAGTTTGGGCTAAGGGCGCTAAAGGCGGCTGGGGAAGTCCGCGTGCTCTGAACAATTCCCTCTTCTTTTGCTCGGTTCCCCAAGACCTTTCGCGCCTGCAAACGCAGTCTCCAAGTCGGGGGGCGGGGGGGCACCGGGATCGGGGAGGGAGGCGCCGAGGCAAGAGCTTGCAGGAGGGCGGTGGAAAGAAAAGCCTTGTTGGTTAATTAACTTTAAACCTGGGGTGGTTTCTTCCCCCTCCCCCGAAAAAAAAAATATGGATCTCGCTGAGACACAAATAAAATCAAATTAAACACTCCAGGAGAATATACACCACTAGAAACGTAGTAATTATATCTCCAAGGCGATCTCGCCCTAGAAAGCCTTTCCAAGGCCTGGCGCTGAAACCCTCGGCTGCGGTGCTCACCAGGGCTCGCCCCGCTGGCCTTCGGGGATGAGGCGGTGAGGTTTGACTGTGGATGAAGTTTAGAGAAAATCCAGCTCCTGGTATGCGGAGAAAGACGGAGCATTTAATTATACGGAAGGAAAATGGAAAACGGCTCCTCAGCCTCGTCAGGAAGCCCCGGCTCTGCTCCCGGCTGCTTTTTCAAAGGGACTTCTACAACCGCGGAGCGGCAGGAGCCACTCTGCCCTCAGCTACAGCCCATGAACCGAGCTCTCGGCTAAGTTCAACTCTGAAATGTTTTCTTTTAAATGCTCCAACACAGAAAGGAGATATTTAATATGCTTTTTCACGGGAAGCGTCTGTGTATGTGTGTGTGCGCGAACGCGCGCGTTCGTGCCTGTGAGTTTAGGGATGGGTGCAGGCTGCCTGCACTGTTTCAGCACACGGCCTTGTGGACACAGCCCAAATGTGTTCCTAAAGATACCCAGCTCTCTGCCTAAATCCTCTGTATGCAAATAAAGGTCTCTGCTTGTCTGTCTGTATACACTTTTAATTTGCATGTTCTTCCTACTTACAAAGACATCCCCCAGGAAAATATAGAAAAATGAAGAAGCAGATGTCTGTGTCTTTTTGAAGCTGAGGGGTGGAATTCATGCCCCACTGTATCTAAGACGAAGTCAGAGGTGTAACTTAGCAACATTTGCAAGCGGAGGGAGCAAGCCTGATGCACACATTTGAGGGCTGGGTGTAGCTTCAATGCTAGGCTAGGGAAAAGGATGAAAGAAATGGCATTGCTGTGTCCCTTATTCAATGCCCAGATTTCCTCCTCTGAAAATTAGGTGTCAGACGATTTCTCTCCCTGCAGCCCTTTTCTCTGTTTCCTCCATGTGGGCGCTGGGGGTGGGGGGAGCTTAAAGCGCTGAAGCTCCTGCTCCCCCAACCCGCTTTTTATGGGAGAAATTCCAGTTTTAAAAAAGGAGGGGGTGGGTTGAGGCTATAAGAGAACAAAGAGCCTCACCACTATGGGGTCTGGATTCTGGCCCAGACTTGGGGCCTTATAGGGCAGGCAAAGGGTTTGGGGGCTCTTTCCTGTCCAAGGTTCAGGCTGCCGATGGAGGAGGAGATTTGTGGAGGATAGAGGAGGACGGGGCCTGAGCCAGCCAAGAAAGGGATGTTTGAGAGAGGCCACTTATAGGAAGGGATTGGGGGTTCAGAAAGGGCATATGAGGGGGTATACCCTTGAGGGTGTGTCTGTGTGGGAAGACCCTCCCACATGCTTGGAGAAAATTCCTGATGGGCTGCAGAGGGTGATATTGGTAGAGAAGGAAAGAAAACTGGCTGATCCTGGAGCTGCCTGGACCTACCCAACCCCCTCCCCTCCTTTTTCCGTTCCCTCCACTTCTCTGGGCTCCAGGAGGTCCCTTCGTCCCTGCAGCCATGGACCCTGCAGACATGGATGCCACCTCCCAGGCTCCTGGATCCCTCTGGAACCTGCTCTACTTTGATCTCTCTACTCCCACAGCCCAGCCTCTGAAAAGGGCCACTGGGCCTCTTCTACTAGCTTGGGAACTCACCTCCTGGACAGCAGCTGCCATCCTGGCATCTTCCACCTTTAGTGTTCTCCCTCCCTAGGCCCCCAGCTTGAGGGAAGATGGGACCAGGGTAGCTGAGGCATCACTTTGCTCCTTGTTTCAGAGTTTTCTGCTCTTAAACCCAAATTTGCCTTCCTCCAGGCCCCACTTATTTTCCTGTGGTAGATATCAGGGAAATCCATTCCTCTCTGCTGCCTAGTTAGGACTTGCAGTGCTGGCTGAGGTTTGGGGTCACCCAGAAGACCTTTTCCTCTCTGGCTCTGCAGGGATCCATACAGGGGGTCCAAGTTTAGGCTATCACAAATCTCCTGGCTTCTCCTCTAGCATGCCCCTAGCTGCAGACTCTGCTTGGTGGTGTACTGGGTTTGGTCGGGGGAAGTCAAGTGGCCCATTCCATGGAGAACTGTCAGGAAGCCTCCTCCGATGGCTTCTGGAGTCCCCAACCCCAGTCCTGTTTCTTTCACAGCTTCCCCACCCTCCTAGCCCTGCCAAGCTCATCACAGAGCCCCTTCCCCAACCCTCCTCATTCCCTCCTTCCTCAGCCCTTTTCTAGCCCTTACCCCACCCACCGCCTTTTCTTTTTGGGCAGTATCTCAGTCAGTCACTTGGCCCCCTCCCTACTCTTACCCTTCATTGACAAAAGAAGTTCAGGGAATAAACACAGAGTTAAGAAATTGACAAAGTATCTCCTCCCACCTTCTGGCTTCACCACAGCCCCTACCCCCATCCTGTCCTCTACTGGGGGAAAAGGGCCCCTGTCCCCTTCCTTTCCCACTAAACACCCTTCCCCTTTTAGGAAGCCCTTCAGAAACAGACAAATAAAATCTCTCTCGGTTTTAGGGCCTGTCTGAGAGGGAAGTCCAAGTTCATTTTCAAGTTAGACAAGAGAGCTGAGCGGGGATGGGGAAGAGGTGGAGGAGTATTTGCTGGGGGCTGAGTTTGGCTTCCTCGTAGAGACCTAACAAAAGCCCCTGTTGGTCAGAAAGCCAACAAACCGAATGCCTGGAAAAGGTATTTATCACTTTTGATCATTTCCTTCATCTTTTAAAGTTTAGGTTTGAGGCTCCTAGAAGGGAGGCAGACCAGCCCATCTTTTTTTCCTTCTTTTAAAAGATTTCCAGTTACTTTAAAAACAGATATGGAAAATAACATTTTACTTAGGGCAGGGAGGGGATGGGCCTCAATTCAGCATTCTTCTGGGTCAAAGTGCACTGGTTAACCTGTCCCAAAGAATGACCAAATACAAAAGGCATAGCCAAAGGGGCCGAGCATTTCACCTCTTATGAGGTGAGGGAGGCCTCGAAGTGGGGTCCTAAAAGGGAGATAATGGGAGGAATATATATATATATTTCATCACAGGGAAGAGGAAAAATTATATCCTAGATGGATCACAGCCTAGTTCTCTCCATGACCAGACACCTCAGCAGTTGCAGCCAAAGCACATTCTAATATGAAAATCACTGAGCAGAACACAAGAAATTAAAGGACTTTCAGAAGATGCCTCATCAAAAGAAAGAAAATTTAACCCCTCCACTTCCAAAAGAGAGGGAAGACAGACCCAAGGCTCAACTAAAGGGGGAAAGAAACACCTTTTTGCTAAAATGACTAACCTTGACTGGGATCTATGGAACAAAAAGGTAGAAGGGAGCTTGTATATTTGGGTATCTGGGACAAGAATCTCACTGGTAGTAATTAATTAAATCATCCTAAACATATATAATTTGATACAGTTTTAGTGACTGGAGGGAAACTCACTCTGATATCCTTGGAGTTGGGGACTGTTAAACTTTCCCTCCCTCACTGCCTCCTCCCTCTCATCCAAATTTTCCTCTCTTCAGGGAGTATTTAGAGGCAGTTTTTAAATCTTAGCCTTGGTGTTGCCTTGTATATGCAGCAAAGCTGATGAAATCTAAGGAACTAGAAAGGAGAATGGGGGCGTTCATTTTTCTTTTCCCAAATATTGAAATTATGCATTCACCTGCATAGTCAGAAAAAATTTAACTCAGATCAGAGGAAATATCTTTCAAGGCAAAGAGACCACCCCAGACACCTCGAATTTGATAGTCTTTAGCATTTCTGGGGAACATGATTGTTAAGTCCTGGTTTTTGGACAGTGCCCATGCTGGGGAACATGTGTTAAAACAAGTATGCATTGTGCTTGTGTAGTATGGAGACATTTGTGGGTGTTGTAACAGTGGTGCTGGTTGGGGCAGGCTGATGAGGTGGATATGAAAAGGAAGAAAACATGGTTAGATTGTGAGCTTGGGAAAGACCCAACTGCTTTATTCAGACAGTCGTCTCTCCTGAGGCTTAACCACTATAAGCAAATAGATGGGAAAGAAGAACATCCTCAAGTTTGCAGAGCAGCATTTCTTAAAGCCCAAAAACAGGGTACCTTGTGCAATTCTTCTCCTACTCCGAGGCCTTGGGAGAATAGTCTGCTATAGCCTGTATTTGTGATTTAAAGCACTTGTAGCTCTCTTTTCAGTGCTTGGCTTATTAATGAATTTCCTTCCAAAGAAGAAATATAGATTTATTCCCCTCATCTATTATAGACTTATTTCTACAAGAAAGTATGTAGTATATGTTTTTCTTGGTGTTATGGGAACTTCAGATAAATATTAACATAAGAAATGTGTCCTCAGATACCCATATCCATATAATTAGGATTACCTTATTATCCATACAATAATCTTACAATTTTTTAAAAATAATATATTCTTTGAATATGACAACATAGTTATGTTTAATTAAAAAGTTTAAAGGCTTTAATTGTGTTTATGCTCACACTGAGATGGGGGAGGCTTGACCAACATATAGTTCTGTGGGTAAAGACGTAAGACGTGTATTAGTACAGATGCTTTGTTAAAATGCATTTCCATTCATGTTGTTTTCTAATGCAGTCAGCCATTAAACGGAAATGGAATTTAGGTATATGTAAGTGCAGAGAAGCTTTTTAGAGTTATATTTTTAATAGATAATAAAAACACCATGTCTAAGAGAATAAAAACACCACGTCTTTGCTGTTGCTCCCAGACAATTCTCTGGAGGATTTTTCCCTTAGGCATCATTTAGCGGCATTGTGCTCCTGAAACCAACTTGCCATCTCGCCAAACTTGGCAGTACCCTGGCGTTGGCTTTTCTTTCAGCGCAATTTTCTTCCACGGATTTTGGGATTCGGGTCGCTTGCGGAGCCCGGTTGGAGATTCCGCTCAGCCTGAGGAGTCACCGCCGCCTGGCTCCGCCAGGAACTCAGCGCCAGCATCTAACTCCTTCTCTTCCTTTTCCTGTGGATTTCTCCCAAGACAGAGAGTTCCTTAGTTTATTTTAATATGCTGGTTTAAAAAATTTACATACAGTAATTGTTTAGTATTTTATTTCACTAACCCAGACCAAGCTTCTTGGCGAAAGCCCTTCCCCACAAGACAATAAATGGCCGACTGGAGAGCGGCAGGATGAGTGCCCGCACTAGGAAGCGCCCGCTCCACTGCCCAGCGCTAGAGCAGGTCCAGTGGGGCAGGCATAGTCACACACGCAATCCTGATTGATGCCCTGTGTGTACGTTATGTGCACCTATTGCTGAGCACACAGGTGGGTACATTTATTTGTGGGGGTAGGAGAGACTCAAGTAAGCTCCTGGAGAGCTCTGAGTGTGTGGGTAGACAGCGGACTCACCCTAGGGCCTGGGCATTCATGAGCATGCTTGTATGAACAGACGCGGAGGATCGGGAGCTAGGTCCCTGTGCCTCCAGAGAGACACAGCCTGACTGCCAATTTCCCCTCACGACATCCACTGCCAAGACCAAGAATCAGCCTTCCCTTTCTTCTCCCCTCACAGGTCCCTGTGGAAAGGGGTCCTCCCAAATGGGGAAACAAATGAATAAAAAGACTATTTTCTGTTGTTTAAGCCCAATTTTGGGGTAGGGAAGTGTGACAAAGATAATCATACACCTATAAAGATTTGTCAAAGAAGGTTGAGTGAATCTCGGGCTCAAAAAGAAATGTGGGGAAGTAGGAGGTGGTGGGCAAGGGCTGGGAACCAAAGGGAGAGAAACCATGATAATAGACTTCTGAAAAGCTGGTTAATCTTAGCTGGAATAATGGCAAAGGAAGAAAGCAAATTATTCAGCTCTCAGGAATCTTATTATTAATTTTGATGTGGCTCTGTAGTTGTTGTCATTTGCTGAATACAATACATATGAAATGGCATGGTTATGTCTTATACAGAAGCCTACAATGACAATATGCACTTACAGTTGGTCATGTTTCAAATCTACTTTTAAACTTGGTGCACTGGGGTCTACAAAGTTCCTATTTTAAGTCTTATCTTTAAAATGCTTTGTACTTAAATAGTAGGGGCAAGTTCATAAACAGTGGTGAATTTTTCCTTCCAAATGTTACCAGTAAGAAAAGCGGATTCACTACCTTTAAAAGTTTAGCCTCATCCTCACCCTTAAAAAAAGTTTCCCAAATGTGGTTAATCCTGGGAAGAAGAAAGCCCAACCAACCCTCTCCCCGTCAAACATGACTGCTCCTTGATCCTTGATAGGAAAGTGAGTTCTTTGCAAGGTCCAGAAACACCCACTGCAGTCTCCTGGCTTCTCTGGGCTCACTCCTCAGGCTGTGAAGCCAACAGGGGATCTCAGATGCTCTGCCCAGTACACCTGAAAGACAAATCTGAATTTGCAGTTTCAAGTCGAGTTTCCACCTGAAGGCTATGTGGGTGATGCCCCAACTTCGCTTTGCAAGTACATATTCAGCTGAAAAACTATGTGGAGGAGTCTGGTCCTACCAAGCTACGATCTTCTTGGAAAAAAAAAAGAACAAACAAACAAAATGGAGCCCAAATATTCTTTCTGCCAAGAAATAAAATTTTTCATAGACACAAGTAGAAACCCATGTTTGTTCCCTCTTCTCTCTCTCTCTCGTGTATATACACACATATATACACACACACATATACACACATACATGCATTTTGGTGACTTGATCTAACTCTATACATTTTATCACAACAGATACAATATCCTCCAGGAAATAATGCCCAGGAAGGCGACTCTGTCTTTCCATACAAGGAAAAATGCACAGAAGGCCAATTTCACCGTCTTGGAGCACTGTTCTCTATTAGATTTTCCTTGTTTCTCTCTCTTTTTACTGTCCAGCGATGATGAGTCTCCACAAACAATCAGAATTTGCATTTTTCCTGAATTATTCAAATAATCGAAAGGTGAGTGACGAGAGGAGGACTTATCTGAATTATTCGATAATTAAGCTTTCAGGATTTTTATTTTATTTTTATTTTTTTATTTTAGAATGCAGGATTAACGTTGTTCCCTATCCCCAACTTCAGGGGGAACCTTGAGGCTGTAAACCCGCCTCACACAGTGGAGCCTGGAGTATGGGGTCCATGCTATTTGAACAGGGAACATGTTTGTAATAACTTCAAAATCTACCTTGGTTACAAATACCTAGGACAGTGAGGAACATCCCCACCCCCCGCACCTTGCTCTCCACCTTTTCTTCAGCCTTTTCTTGGTAGCTTCAGCATCAAGTATCAAAAGCTGTGGGGGAGAGTACCCTCCAGGTCGAAAGGCACCTCTTCTTGCACTCCCTGACCTAGCCAGCTCTAATGTGCGGGCTTATTGTGGGGGAGCTTCAGAGGAAAAGCCGGGGATGAGGGTCTTAATCTCGCTCTAGATCTTTACTTGCAGAGAGATGAATTATATTGTTTAATTTTCTTCTCTACCTGGGCCGTTGGAAGAGCTCAGAAATATTGTCTTGTCTAATTCCCCGGAGGCTTCATATACTGCCCCTGCAAACTGACGACCTCCTCCAGCAGAAATCAGGCGGAGTGAATGGCAGGAGCTGCGTGGGGGAGTTCTTGGCGGAGATCTTGTCTTCTCCTTCCCACCCCACAGCTGCGTACGCTCGACTGGCGCGTGGGGGCTCCCGACTTGGAGGGGTTTGGGCAGTGGTATTCAGGACTTTTTCTCCGTCCCGCCCTGCAGAGATCTGGAGCCCAGTGCCTCCAGGGAAACTTCCCTAGGTTTCAGGCGGCAGGGAGAGCATGCCAGTCTGGGAGGCAGCCCCAGACGGTTTGCACAGTCCGGAGACGGAAGTCCCCACGCTCCCAGCCTGGGACGGAGCAACCCTTATTTTCTCAACTTGAACCAAACGAAATCTGCAGCAGTCACGAACCTCAGCTCCCAGACCGGGTGCCGCCTGCCTGTCCACGTCTTTGTTCTTTTTGAAGGGGATACATTTAAAGGAAAAAAAAAATCAATCCGAGAGAAACTTGAATTTTCAAACATTCATAGCGGAACTTGTATGTGCTGGCGCCGCACTAGGGCCAGGCATCCGCCCAGAGATCCCCGCCTTCCCCAGGAGTTGGGTCCCGCACCAACGTCTCTACTCGAAGCCGAGGCAAGTCACTTTCCCCCAATCGCCCTCCCGAGACCTACCGCCCCTAAAAGCCATTTTTCAAGAGGCGCAGGCCCCTCTCCAGGCTTCTCCGGAGGCCAGAGCAGCGGGCAGGCGGGCGGTGGCTAGGGGACGCGGCCCCGCCAGCTGAGCCCGCTCGTTTCCCGCCACTGATGCGCAGCTCGGATCCCCCAGATCTGCGAAGCCCTCGGACCTGGCTTTTGCGCAGACTGGAGAGAAGGAACGGCGAGAGTGAATTGAGGGGTTACTGACTCCCGCAGCCTCCAAAGACCGCACTTTACATCGTTGTAACGCTCAGAGCTGCACACGCCAAAGGCGATTATAGGGGTCCTTCTCCATCATGGCATTGGAACGACAGGGCAGAAATTTCAACTTAAGTGTCTACACTGAAGGGTTATGTCTTCTCCAAGTCCTTTTCATTTACTTAGGAAGCCTTGGTTGTGTTCTGCTTTGGACTCTGAGGGACCTTCCCCTCTCTCCCGTTTTGTTTTCCCTGCATGCGGTCCAGCTGGTCTCAAGAAATGGTGCAGGGGAAGGGTGCATAAAATAAAACTCCAGTGAAACTAGAAGAACAGAAAAATGCTCACTGCACACAGACATGGATAGTGTAGTGAGTGTGGCTGTAGAACGGTACCTCTGGGGGAGAATGGAGACGCCCTTTTATTTTAAATAGAGACCTAGAGGCCGGGAATATAGTTAACAGGGGGAATTGTGTTGCCGGAATCTTTGCTTTCCTTGGTGGGTCCTGCAAAGCTCTTCCCTCCCCACCCCGAGTGAGAATCCAAGGGCGGCGGGTGTTTTATTATTATTATTATTATGAATAGTCAAACTCTTCTTGTAATGACCTCATTCTTGCCAGATGTGTCTTCTGATCTCACCAGAATGCGGCACTTTAAAAAACTGAATCCAGTTTTGGAATTAATAAGATGTAAAATATGTTTATTTTATTTGGGGTTGAAGGGCCAGGCAATTCTTCTGCCTTCATGGATTTTACTGGCTTCTGTGTCCAGTGGCACATTTTACCAGATTGTTTTCGGTAGCGAGGATTTTTTAGGGTCATGTTCACTTCTAGGCTCTCTGAGACCTAGGAGTTTCAGGTCCATATTCATTACACAAGAGATGAGAAGTTCCACTGGGGGAAGGAACAAATCTCCTGCAAGTAGGTCTCAGTAGTCAAGCTACAGGAGCCTTCCTTATCTTCAAGAGGAAGCTGAGCATGGCTACCTTTGCTCTACTTTTTCTCTCCCAGTCCCTTTTTTCACCCCGCCATCCATCAACCTGCACCGTTCGGAGAAAAGTCCCTTTGGGGAGTGATGACTTTCCTTTTGGAGAAAGAAGTACTCTCATAAGGTTGCTGCCTATGATGGTTGAACCTCTGGTACCCCATGAGGATCTTCTATATCCAAATTTGCCACTGGACACAGAAGCCAGTAAAATTTCAACCATTATAAAGATATAGCAACTGCTCCCTCCAAATCCTGGGCCTGCAGCTGGACTACACCCCCAGCATTTTTTGCAGTTTCATATGGATGTGTGACTTAGTTCTAATTAATGGAATGCATGTGCCATTTCCTGGCCAAAGCTTTTAACAAGTGGTGTGTTCCCATTCTCTTCCATGCTCTCTGTCCTCTTCCTCTGTGAGGATGTCCACGATGGCGCCCTAGGGAATAGTTCAGACACACGATAGGAAGAGCCTGGATCCCTGAAGCACATGGAGAGGGCAGCCACCCCCTGGCAAGAATAATCTGCCTAGGACTTTACCTGAGGGAGAAATAAGTTTCTATTGTGTTTAAGTGACTATATGTTTTGGGGTTTATTTACTATCATATCCCAGTCCATCCTTTACTCTTTAAAGGCAAAGTACAATTTCATTTTTGTGTTCTGTCACCCTTCATCAATGTCAATGGATGTTACCTAACACTTCTTGGCTCTTGGATTAAAACTCCAGGGGGCCCCAGACTCTTCTGCCTGCTCTTATGTAATAGAGAGTCCTATAACAACTTCAAGTCATATACACAATTTCAAATCTTAGGGAGAATGTCCAGTGCAATGCAGCTTCAAGACTCTGAGCTTAGTTTAATGTGATATTTTCTTCCTTCCCTCACTCAGGGTTGCTTTAGCCTAGATGCGTGTAGAAGGAAAGAGGGGTAATTTTTTAACCTTGTGTTTCTCTTCTTCCCCACTCCCCCACCCTTATCTGTTGTTTCAGACTCACTAGGGTTTCAAGGGATGAAGAGAGTGAAGGATTGTCTCAAACAGTTTTCTAGTGGTTTGAATTGTAGAGATAAGCCAATTAGATCAGGGCTACTATAGTGGAAACTGCATAGCACCAAATAAAGCAGAGTTTCGGCAACTCACTACCAAAACTGTAGATTTCCTGAATTATTCAGTTTGATATGTTTCCAGATCTAAGTAAAGAACTACCATTCATTTCACTAGATTGTATGATAACAGCCCCAGTTTGTCCCTTGGAAAAACAGCTGGCACAAAAGCATTCTTTTCCAGAGGTGATGAGAATACATTCTTTTGCATTGGTTCACCCAAATTTCTCCCTCCTAGTCCCTGGATATGTAGGCTAGACCCAGTCACAAGAGATGAGGAAATGAGTTCCTGCTTTTTTGGCCCCTGCCAACACCAAGAACTGGGCAGCCTCCTTCTTGCAGTTTTGTTTTGCATTCTGCTTATTCTCTTATGGAAATCACAGCAGCTGCCTTATAGTTAGGCAGTCTGCCAGACTCTCTGGCACTTTTGAGACATTGACATCTCTCTTTATAATGAGTGCCAAGCCACTCAGGCCAGTGTTGGGTCACCAGGTGGGGAGAAAGCCTGTCAGATATAGCATGCCAAGTGAAAAAAAGAAGAGTTTATGATGCAGTTAACTTTGTCTATGGACATTGCTTGACTACGAGATTTTAGGACTGTCTACATGCTGACAAAGGAAAACTTCAGTCATTCATTGGATTATTTCCAAATATCCAAATATATGTTAACAAGTGGATGAATTAGCCAGATAACATTTTTCTCTTGCTTACAACTTGTTGCTTGTCATTACACAGACTCTTATTATGTGTGGACACCATTGAGTGGCACCAGCACTCTCTCAGCCTGGGCTGGGGGAAGAGCCATAGAGTGGGACGTGGGCAGATAAAAAACATTTAAATCTAGGGACAAGACTAATCCAAACTTGGAAACCTACTTACCACTGTGAGCCAGGAAGGATTTTGGATGTTCATGGTTAACAGCTAAGTCAGTCTGGAAATTACTCTGGTCTTTGGAAAGAATGTAGATTGTGTTAAAGATTGAATTATCCATCATGGATGACCACTTTTTCTGCATTATTTCTAATCTAATTTTCTTTTTCAAGTATATAGTGGGTTATACTCATCATCATCAACTTTCTGGCAACAACAGAAGTGGAAAGGGCCTGGCATTCAAAGGAGAGGTTGTGGGTCCCTATAATGAAACACATTCTGATGGTGGGAATCACTAGATAATGGAGTGGGATTGAAGAGTGGGACATCCATTTCCCTTGTATAGCACTTTGAAACTAGGTCTTTTCTAATTTACCTGAGCAGAAACTAGACTGGAAACATGGGCATATCCAAGATGACCTCTCAAGGCCTCTTTTTTTGCCTTTGGCTTCTGTAATTTTCTGACAACAGCTGTACCTGTAAAATGTGTTTGGATTCAGTAGCAGGGTCAGGGGCTGCTGTGACTTGGCGGATTTCAACAACATGACCCTGGCAAAGACTTTGGAATAAAAACATCAGGAAAATAAACACTCAATGCTCCATAGCCAGAGGACCGGCTGGGAGCTGTCAGGTTGAAATACTAGTCTATCTGGGAAGGGAAGGAAAAGGAGCAAGGCCTCCGACACACTTCTGCCTCCTAGAAAATACCCCTCCAGCAGCAGAGGTGATGCCAAACACATCAAATTAATTAAGAAAAGAGATGGGAGAAGTATTAAGGCTGAGCTTCAACTCCAGCCAGTCTGTCAGTCAACACTCTGTCAGGAACAAGGCATTGCCTGGGCTGGGGGAGGGGAGCACCAGGAAACAAGAGACAAAACCAATTCCTGAATGTGGGGAGTCACACCCCATCTGTGCAGGGAGATGGAGCATATACTCAGGACCCAGGCAGAAAGAAAGGTGAGAAGATTGAGTGACAAGAGAAATGAGGGACAACAATGCAGGCAGGAGGAGGAGCGGGAGCTGCAGCAGAAGCGAGATGAATCAGACAAGACAGTCATCCCTTCAGAAGGGAGAGACACTTGGGGAGGAGAACAGAAAAGGGGCCCAAGGGAGAAGTAGGAAAAGACTTGTGTCCCAGGTTGGGCAATGGCTTGTGCAGTTTAGAGCCTGGAGAGGACGAGGTATGTGCTGCTGGAGAGAAGGCACTTGTCTGGCTGAGCAGAAATTCTACATTAGGGAGTCAGGGAGAAGAGGCTGGGAAGCCGAGGAACTGTAAATCTGGCAGGATAGTATGAACCAAATAGGGATTTCTGGGAAAAGGTGTTTCTGACAAAAATGCTGATAGGAAGAAGCTTTTGTTCTGGCCGCCCTTTAGAAAAGAGGTAAAGTCTAAGCAGATGAGGGTGATGCAGTTATCTGTCATCAGCTGTACAGCATAAACAGAAAAAGCAGGCTGCTTCACTTGTTCCAGCCTGACGTGACAATAATGTCTGTCCAGCTATAGCAAGGGTATGCAAGGAAGATCTAGGGAATGTGTGGTAGCACATGTCTATATATGTCTCCTTGTGTGCAAGTGTGTGTGTGTGTGTGTGTAAGGCTGCTTGCACATGTGTTTTTATGTTCTGATTGGGCTGCATCTGAAGCACTTTAGAAAGGTATGGAAATGATGTAACAGTAAATTAATACATTAAGTTAGTAGGCAGACTCATGAGAGGGTCTGAGTAATATACACCCATGGAGGAAAACATAATACAAAGCCTTCTATGCCGTATACATATACACACATGCAGATGTTGAATAACATTCATTTGAATATTAGAAGTGCACATATACAAAGATATATTTTAAATATGGAAAAGACACAAATTCTATTGAATAACTGCCATCTATTTCATAGGTATGCTGTAGGAAAGACTAAGAGAAAAGTAGATTTGAAATGGCATTTAAATCATCTTATCTATTCTTTTGTCTACAAGAAAGAATGCCAGCTTACCAACTCCTTCAAGCAACATAATGCCTCGTTTTCTGAAAGAACTAAAAGAACTGGACTATTAGTCCCAGTCTCTAGCCCCTACTAGCATGTGTACTGTATAGGAAAGTGCACCGAATCCTGCTGGAGTCAAAAGATAATGGATTATTAGTCCACATCTGTCTCCTAATAGCAAAATATTCTTAATAAGTCATCTGTCTGACTCTGATTCTTCCAAGTGTGAAAGTTGTCTATAAAATCTAAAGCTTCTTCTAGCTATAGTCTGAGGATATATATACATACATACATACACACACACACACACACACACACACGTAAGATCTCTCTCTGTCTCTCTTTCACACATATTATCCAAGGGCCTAGAAAATTAGAGGATGACCACAATTGTCTACAAAATGTCCAAACAATGTTTCAGTTCTGTTTTCTAATGACAAAACTCCAAATATGATTTTTGACATTGTAAGGACTAAGGAGTTAATGACAGAAAAGTTTATCTTTCAAAACCTGAGAATGAACAGGTCTGTAGTCACCTGTTTCACACAAATCTTGGAAATCAGTGCTTTGATTATGACACAATGTCGCAACAATGAGATGATTTAGTTAAGTCAGTGAAAAAAAATTAAGTACGTTGGCCATTTGACATTGGGTAGTCAAAACATTTTTTTTTTCACATTTTAAGCAGATCCACTCTTTGTCTGTTATGGGTGTGCCCACTTCCACTATAAGAGATGCTTGGGCCCTTTTCTCTCTGGATCTTTCTCACCCCCACCGCCAATACCCAGCAAGAGAATTTGCTTAGGTCTCCTGGAATGGCCACATTCTGAAAGTCTATAGTATATACCAATATACCTTAATATTCTACATGTATATGTATATTGAATAACAGGCAGACCATCAAATAATAGCATGCTTTCTTTTCTTTTTTTGTTATTTTATTTTATTTTACTTGAAGTCTTGGGATACATGTACAGAACATGCAGGTTTTTTACATAGGTATACATGTGCCATGGTGGTTTGCGGTTTGCTGCACCTATCATCCCATCATCTAGGTTTCCAGCCCCACATACCTCTAGTATTTGTCTTAATGCTCTCCCTCCCACCCTCCGACAGGCCCGCATGCTTTCTTTTCAAGGCCCCTGGTAGAGAATTAGCACTTGTCACAATATTCCATGGCAAAAAAAAAAAAAAAAGGTTTGCAGCTGGTAAACTTCATCTTGAATGTAAACAGGGGGCTGATCTCATAACACAGCAGCCTGAGATAACCTGTATCACAAAGTCAAGCCTGGCTGTGATTACTTAGCATTTATATAGCACTTTATCTGGGTCCTGTATGTCAGCATCATTAATGGGAGATAACTCACCAGGAGTTATAGCCAAGGACAAAATTCATGACCAAAAAGGAGGAAAGAAGAGAAAGCTGAAAGGATTTGAATAATCCCATAGGGGTATGTGGTTACTCAGTAATGGGGAGGGGAAGATATGCTACGTAAAGAGGGCAAGGAAAGCTCTTTTGTCCCTCTCCCATGGACAGAGTGGCTGGAGGTGCAGAAGGAGAGAATGAGTTCAGAATTAAGGACGAAAAACCCTGCCAGTGAGACTCACTAAGGCCAAGAGTTTGATTTTAAAAATTTATAGTTTGTCTTCTATTGTACCTGAGATCCCAGGGAAATGATCATCTATCAAAGACTGTGAATAATGGCTGGAGGTTGGCTCTGTCTGAAGCAAGCGGATGGCAAGATGCTCCTTTAAAGTGGCTTCCAAACCCAGAAGTCTATTTAAAAAATATCACAGTCAGAAATTCATCAAAGTTTCATTGTGGCATTTTGGTAAAGTACAAATTAACTCAAGTCTATTATAATAGATAGGAATGTAATCATTCGATTAGCTGGAAGTATGCAAATGATCACCGTAGTATCAGAAAATTTAAAGCAAGGCTTCCTAGGTGTGTTTCAAGGCTAAGAGAATGAGTTTTAGACACAAAAGATCTCAGTTTGAATCTCGGTCCCACAACTTTTTATCTGTGTGAATTTGGAGAAATTATTTAACTTCTATGAGATTTAATTTTCTCATTTGTTAAGTGGAAATGTTACAGTCCATAGTAATGAGATGGACTTGTGTTTCTAGCATTATAACAAACTAGAATATTTTACTGTAAAGCACCTAGAAACAGTGGCCAAAATAGAAAATTTTCTTTTAAATGCACAGCTGAGCTTGATAGAAAAAAAAAAAGAAAAATCCTCCAAGGAACCAAAAATAAGAAGAGAACTAAAAACCTGGATGGCAAATGTGGGAGCTGATCCTGGAGCTTCCCTGGAGTGTGTTTAGAGGTAGTTGCTGATCTTGGTAACCAAAGGGTTTTAATGTTCATGTAGAAATAAGAATCAAAGTTCAGCCCAAATAAAGGGTAGGAAAAATATCTGTCCACTGGTAAAGGGAGAGATTATAAATTATAAATTATAAAACCTATGTCTAAAGTCTAAAATGACTCTTTAGGCTGGGCGCAGTGGCTCATACCTGGCATCCCAGCACTTTGGGAGGCTGACATGGGAGGATTGCTGGAGCCCAGGAGTTCAAGCCTACAGTGAGCTATGATTGTGCCACTACACTCCAGGCGGGGTGGCCGAGCAAAATATGTGTCCAAATAAAATAAAATAAAGTAAAATAAAATAACTATTTAAATAGTTAGAGGAAAATTCTAAGTGTCAAGAAAGCACTTGTCATAGTTTAATTGCAACAATGGCTTTCTTAGTGTCAGTGAAATAATGGTGCTTCTTACCTTTGAGAGTATCTTAAATTATGTGAAGTACAATTGTCATCGTATCAGTCAGAGTCCAGATTGAAAAGAAGTTTCTCTACGTATTTTAAGCAGCAGGGAATTAGGTGCTTACAAATCATCGAATAGGCTGGAGGAGTGCAAGTCCAGGTCAACTTATTGTCATTATTACACCTGCCTTTCACATTAGCATAGATAGATGCAGCACTAAAAGTGATGCCTCAGAAAGGTGGCCCCCACCTTGCTTCTGCACTCTAAATTTTTCATGAGTACATCTTTCTGGTGGAAACTAATTTGTATCCCAAACCTGGGAAATGTAGGTAGGTATTTGCTGGTTTTGCTTTCTAGATCCTCTTATATGAAAAGGTAAATAGATGAGAATGAGAAGGATGTTGAATGCCAATAGACCATATCTAGGAGAGTCGCTAAGAATAAAAATCAAGTGGATAGAAGTGTATCATTTAATTGTCAATTTATGAAATTACTCATTAGAAAGTAAAGCTACATAAGATACTGTTATGTACCCACCAGACTGGGTCAAATTAAAAGATCAGATAAATAATAACACCAAGCATTGATAAGATTGTTGAGGAATGGGGTTGCTCATATACTGTTGACAGGAGTGTAATTTAGTACAACTTTGAAAAACAGTCTGGCATTACCTGATAAGATTGAAGGCATGCATACCTTGGGACCCAACAATTGTATTTCTAAGTATGTAAACTATAAAAATGCACACCTGTATGCACTAGTATACAGGTATTGCTATGGTGTGAATGTGTCATCCAAAGTTCATGGGTTGAAATGAACAATGCAACAGTGTTGAGAGGTGGGACATTTAAGAGATGACTAGGTCATGAGGGCTCTGCCCTCATGAGTGGATTAATGATATTATTGTGGGAGTGGGTTAGTTATCTCAGGAGCCAGTTTCTGATAAAGGGATGAGTTCAGTACCCCTGCTCTCTTGTGCTTCCATTGTCTGCCATGTGATAACTCAGCAAGAGGGCCCTCCCTAGATGTGGGCCCCTTGACCTTGGACTTCCCAGCCTCTAGAATTATAAGAAATAAATCTCTGTTATTTGTAATTACCCAGTCTCCCGGATTCCATTATAGCAGCACAAAATGGACTAAGCAGATACCATAATGTTCATAGCAGCATTGTTCATAACAGCTCCAAACTGGAAACAAAAAATGTTTATAGCAGTAAAACAGCTAAATATTTAGCATATTAGACAGTAAAATATTTTATAAACACACAAAAATGAATGAGCATCTGCCAAACACAAAAACAGAGGTGAATAATTAATACATAATATTCGTCAAAATATCAGGACACAAAAACTTACATACTGTTTTTATTATTTTTAAAAGTCCAGAAAAGAAGGCTGGATGCAGTGGCTCATACCTATAATCCCAGCACTTTGGGAGGCAGAAGCGGGCAGATTGCTTAAGCTCAGAAGTTCAGGACCAGCCTGGGCAACATGGCAAAACCTCATCTCTACAAAAAACACAAAAATTAGCTAGGAGTTGTGGAGTGTGCCTGTAATCCCAGCTACTTGGGAGGCTGAGGTGGGAGGATTGCTTGAGCCCAGGAGGACGAGGCTGCAGTGAGTCATGACTGCACCGCTGCACTCCAGCCTGGGCAACAGAGCGAGACCCTGGCTCAAAAAACTAAAAAAGTTCAGAAAAGAAGAAAATAAACTATATTGTTAAGAATGCATATTAATTGTTAGGAATGTGGTAGAACTTTTTTTTCTTAAAGCAAGGACATGATTCCCATAAATGTCAGGGTTATGGTTACCTTTAGTGAAAAGGAAGAGAGCTGTGATCAGTAAGGGGTGCGTGGAAGGCACTTGGAGTCTGGCAACATTTTATTTCTTGATCGGTAACTCAGCTACAGTAATTATTTCAATAATACATT
Organism: Symphalangus syndactylus; assembly: GCF_028878055.3. Lineage (NCBI taxonomy): Eukaryota > Metazoa > Chordata > Mammalia > Primates > Hylobatidae > Symphalangus > Symphalangus syndactylus. The sequence continues at coordinate 35,452,536 of NC_072439.2, forward strand.
TATGTTTTATGTGCTTTTATGTATGTGTGTTATACTTCAAACTTTTTTTGTTTAAAAAGAAACTAAATAGAGTCCAAGGCAGGCAGATCACTTGAGGACAGGAGTTCGAGACCAGCCTGGCCAACATGGCAAAACCCCCATCTCTACTAAAAATACAAAAAATTAGCCAGGCATGGTGGCGCACGCCTATAGCCCCAGCTACTGGGGAGGCTGAGGCACAAGAATCGCTTGAACAGAGGAGGCAGTGGTTGCAGTGAGCTGAGATCATGCCACTGTACTACAAACTGGGTAACAGAGTGAGACTCTGTCTCAACAACAACAACAACAACAACAACAACAACAAAACACTAAACGGATGACTAAAAAGACATCTAGGCATAGGTAAACAAGAGAATTATGGTTGGAGGAGAGTTATGATGAAATTTTCCCGTAGATTACACAAGCAGATAAAAAGGTAGGAAATATTAGAGGCTAAAAAAAAAGACACTGGAGAATAAAAAGGTACAACATAGACATATTACAAGTTCTTGGGGGAGAAAACAAGGAAAACTGGGGGAGGCAACATTCAAAGAGATTATGGGTGGGAATTTACCAGAATTAATAGAAGACATGAATCCTCAGATTTAGATAATACAAGTCCTCAGCAGGGTCAATTAAACTAAATTTATACCCATATATATTGCCATGAATGAAAGAATTCTAAGGTCAGAGAGAAAAATACATTCAATATAACAACAATTGTATTCACAATAGACTTTCCAAAATCAACAATACAGAACAGGTGACAATGAATAATTTATTCGAAGTGCAGAGTGAAAAACCCATCAAGAATTCTTCACTCAGCTATACTATTATTCAAGAGTAAAAATAAAATAAATAGATTTCCAGACAAACGAGACAGATTTCTTATCACAAATAAACCTTTCACTGAAGGAATTTTCTTCAGGAAATTTGCTGATGAAAATTTCCACCCATAAGAAAGAAACGAGATGAGTGGCATTAATTACATCTACATTAATATGTAGAAACAGCTTCCTTCCTTCCTTCCTTCCTTCCTTCCTTCCTTCCTTCCTTCCTTCCTTCCTTCCTTCCTTTCTTTCTTTCTTTCCTCTTTCCCTCTCTGGCCCAGGCTACAATCTACTCCGCTTGCTGCTGCCCGCGCCGCGGACTGCCTGGGACTGCCGGCGCGCGCGACCGCTGCCTGCCTTTTCTCCTTTCGCTGCAGGCACGCGTTCGCCATCTTGGCCACGCTGGTCGCCAGCTCCTGACGCCGAGTGCTCTGCCCGCCTCAGCCTCCTGAGGTACTGGGACTACAGACGGAGTCTCGCTCACCCGGTGCTCGGTGTTCCCCGGGCTGGAGTGCGGTGGCGTGGTCTGGCCTCGCGGCAGCCTCTGCCCCCCAGCCGCCTGCCTTGGCCTACCAGGGTGCTGGGATTGCAGCCCCTGCCCGGCCGCCGCCCCATCTGGGAGGTGGGGAGCGCCTCTGCCCGGCCGCCCCGTCTGGGAAGTGAGGAGCGCCTCTGCCCGGCCTCCCCGTCTGGGAAGTGAGGAGCGCCTCTGCCCGGCCGCCCCGTCTGGGAAGTGAGGAGCGCCTCTGCCCGGCCACCCACCGTCTGGGAAGTGAGGAGCGCCTCGGCCTGGCCACCCACCGTCTGGGAAGTGAGGAGCGCCTCTGCCCGGCCACCCACCGTCTGGGAAGTGAGGAGCGCCTCTGCCCGGCCGCCCCGTCTGGGAAGTGAGGAGCACCTCTGCCCGGCCACCCATCATCTGGGAAGTGAGGAGCGCCTCTGCCCTGCCACCCATCATCTGGGAAGTGAGGAGCGCCTCTGCCCGGCCACCCCGTCTGGGAAGTGAGGAGCGCCTCTGCCCGGCCACCCATCGTCTGGGAAGTGAGGAGCGCCTCTGCCCGGCCACCCATCGTCTGGGAAGTGAGGAGCGCCTCTGCCCGGCCTCCCATCGTCTGGGAGGTGAGGAGCGCCTCTGCCCGGCCGCCCCGTCCGGGAGGAAGTGAGGAGCGCCTCTGCCCGGCCGCCCCGTCCGGGAAGAAGTGAGGAGCGCCTCTGCCCGGCCGCCCCGTCCGGGAAGAAGTGAGGAGCGCCTCTGCCCGGCCGCCCCGTCCGGGAAGAAGTGAGGAGCGCCTCTGCCCGGCCGCCCCGTCCGGGAAGAAGTGAGGAGCGCCTCTGCCCGGCCGCCCCGTCCGGGAAGAAGTGAGGAGCGCCTCTGCCCGGCCGCCTCGTCCGGGAAGAAGTGAGGAGCGCCTCTGCCCGGCCGCCCCGTCTGGGAAGTGAGGAGCGCCTCTGCCCGGCCGCCCCGTCCGGGAAGAAATGAGGAGCGCCTCTGCCCGGGCGCCCCATCCGGGAAGAAGTGAGGAGCGCCTCTACCCGGCCGCCCCATCCGGGAAGAAGTGAGGAGCGCCTCTACCCGGCCGCCCCATCCGGGAAGAAGTGAGGAGCGCCTCTGCCCGGCCACCCATCGTCTGGGAAGTGAGGAGCGCCTCTGCCCGGCCACCCACCGTCTGGGAAGTGAGGAGCGCCTCTGCCCGGCCACCCCGTCTGGGAAGTGAGGAGCGCCTCTGCCCGGCCGCCCCGTCTGGGAAGTGAGGAGCGCCTCTGCCCGGCCGCCCCGTCCGGGAAGAAATGAGGAGCGCCTCTGCCCGGCCGCCTCGTCCGGGAAGAAGTGAGGAGCGCCTCTGCCCGGCCGCCCCGTCTGGGAAGTGAGGAGCGCCTCTGCCCGGCCGCCCCGTCCGGGAAGAAGTGAGGAGCGCCTCTACCCGGCCGCCCCATCCGGGAAGAAGTGAGGAGCGCCTCTACCCGGCCGCCCCATCCGGGAAGAAGTGAGGAGCGCCTCTGCCCGGCCATCCATCGTCTGGGAAGTGAGGAGCGCCTCTGCCCGGCCACCCACCGTCTGGGAAGTGAGGAGCGCCTCTGCCCGGCCACCCCGTCTGGGAAGTGAGGAGCGCCTCTGCCCGGCCGCCCCGTCTGGGAAGTGAGGAGCGCCTCTGCCCGGCCGCCCCGTCCGGGAAGAAGTGAGGAGCGCCTCTGCCCGGCCGCCCCGTCCGGGAAGAAGTGAGGAGCGCCTCTGCCCGGCCGCCCCGTCCGGGAAGAAGTGAGGAGCGCCTCTGCCCGGCCGCCCCGTCCGGGAAGAAGTGAGGAGCGCCTCTGCCCGGCCGCCCCGTCCGGGAAGAAGTGAGGAGCGCCTCTGCCCGGCCGCCCCGTCTGGGAAGTGAGGAGCGCCTCTGCCCGGCCGCCCCGTCCGGGAAGAAATGAGGAGCGCCTCTGCCCGGGCGCCCCGTCCGGGAAGAAGTGAGGAGGGCCTCTGCCCGGCCACCCCATCCGGGAAGAAGTGAGGAGCGCCTCTGCCCGGCCGCCCCATCTGGGAGGTGAGGAGCGCCTCTGCCCGGCCACCCATCGTCTGGGAAGTGAGGAGCGCCTCTGCCCGGCCACCCACCGTCTGGGAAGTGAGGAGCGCCTCTGCCCGGCCGCCCTGTCTGGGAAGAAGTGAGGAGCGCCTCTGCCCGGCCGCCCCGTCCGGGAAGAAGTGAGGAGCGCCTCTGCCCGGCCGCCCCGTCCGGGAAGAAGTGAGGAGCGCCTCTGCCCGGCCGCCCCGTCGGGAAGAAGTGAGGAGCGCCTATGCCCGGCCGCCCCGTCCGGGAAGAAGTGAGGAGCGCCTCTGCCTGGCCGCCCCGTCTGGGAGGTGAGGAGCGCCTCTGCCCGGCCACCCATCGTCTGGGAGGTGAGGAGCTCCTCTGCCCGGCCACCCATGGTCTGGGAGGTGAGGAGCGCCTCTGCCCGGCCACCCATCGTCTGGAAAGTGAGGAGCGCCTCTGCCCGGCTGCCCCATCTGGGAAGTGAGGAGTGCCTCTGCCCGGCCACCCATTGTCTGGGAAGTGAGGAGCGCCTCTGCCCGGCCGCCCCGTCTGGGAAGTGAGGAGCGCCTCTGCCCGGCCACCCCGTCCGGGAAGAAGTGAGGAGCGCCTCTGCCCGGCCACCCATCGTCTGGGAAGTGAGCAGCGCCTCTGCCCGGCCACCTATCGTCTGGGAAGAAGTGAGGAGCGTCTCTGCCTGGCCGCCCCGTCTGGGAAGTGAGGAGCTCCTCTGCCCGGCCGCCCCGTGTCTGGGTAGAAGTGAGGAGCTCCTCTGCCTGGCCGCTCCGTCTGGGAGGTCTACCACGGAGGCCAGAAGCAATGTGGGGGCTGGACGTGGTGGCTCACGCCTGTGGTCCCGGCACTCTGGGGGGCGAGGCGGGTTGATCACTTCGGGCTAGGAGTTCAAGACCAGTCTGGCCAACTTGGCGAAACATGAAGAATACAACAGACAAACCAACCAACCAACTCAGTGACAACAAAACAGGTCTACCCTGGAGTCATACTCTAATTTTTTCTATTTTCCTCCCTTTCTGATCCTTTATCCCACTTTCTTTTTCTTCCTCTTCCTTCTCCCTCTTCTTTATCAAATAGAGGATTGAGTTATTATCACTGATCCATATAAAGTCCCTCTCTCATTTATTTTAACTCCCACCCCCCATTTCTATTCCCCGACTTCCCATGTGCAACCTTCCTAATATGTTTGATATGCATCTTTTTGTTTGTATGTATTTTTAGAAAATGTTTATTGTTTTTGTATGCAAAAAAAATTAAAAAAAAAAATTAAATAAAAAAAAAAAGAAAGAAACGAGATAAAAATAGGAGCTTGGAAAATACTTACGGCGAGTAAAGAAATTGGAAAACATGTGAGTATATCTAAACAAGCATTGACTGTACAAATAATAATAACAGTGGTTAATTTGGGAACACGAAAATAAGATGGCATTATAATACTCAACAACAATAACATATATAATGAGAGATATATAATCAGAGTTAAAGTATTCCAAGGCTCTTGAATTATATTATAAGGGTAATAGAAATATTGATTAAGCCATTATGATTATTTTTAATTTAAAACTAAGGCAAATCACGAAAGACATAGAAATAGAATATATATAACTTTCAAGTCAATAAAGGAGAAAATGAATTTTAAAAACTTTCATTTCAGTAGAAAGCAGGAAGAGAGATGCATGGAAAATATTAGCACAAAATAAGATGGTATATATAAAACAAGATTTGTCAGTAAACTCAACAAGTGTAAATGAACTAAACTCACCAGTTAAAAGATAGGAATTGTTAGACAGGATAAAAACTTTTAGTTATGTGCTGTTATAAGTCATAATGACACAGAATGGCTAAGAGTAAAAAAATGGAAAAAGATAACAAATCAGATAGTATTGCTATACTAATATGAGATGAAATTTACTTTAAGATATATAGAGGGCCAACTGTGGTGGCTTACATCAGTAATCCCAGCACTTTGGGAGGCCAAGGCAGGAGGATCCCAGCACCTGAGGCCAGGAATTTGAGGACAGACTGGGCAACATAGTGAGACTCTATCTTTACCCCCCAAAATTTATTTTAAGACACATAGAATAGTGATTACAAGGGGCTGGGAGGAGAGTATAATGGGGAGTTCGTGTTTAATGGGTACAGAGTTTTAGTTTGAGATGAGAAAACATTCTGGAAGTGGATAGTGTGACGGCTGCACAACAATATGCCTGTGTGTGGTAATGTCACTGAACTGCACATTTAAACATGGTAAAGTGGCAAATTACATTTTATGTATATTGTACCACAATAAAAAATAAGACTTTAAGATTTTAAAAATGTAGTTACTATATAATCATAAAAGCAACAGTTCACCAGGAAGATATAGCAATTCTTTACCTTGATGTAACCACTTCAGATACATGAAACAAAACTACAAGGAGCAATTGCAGGCTGGGCACGGTGGCTCACGCCTGTAATCCCAGAACTTTGAGAGGCCGAGGTGGGCAGATCACCTGAGGTCGGGAGTTCGAGACCAGCCTGACCAACATGGAGAAACCCCCATCTCTACTAAAAATACAAAATTAGCTGGGCATGGTGGCGCATGTCTGTAATCTCAGCTACTCAGGAGGCTGAGGCAGGAGAATCGCTTGAACTTGGGAGGTGGAGGTTGCGGTGGGCCGAGATCGCATGTGCCGTTGCACTCCAGCTTGGGCAATAAGAGCGAAACTCCATCTCAAAAAAAAAAAAAAGGAGCCATTGCGAAATTCACCATGATACTGAATATTTTAAAAGTCATAGCTCTCTAGTATATTGATAAATTGGCAGACAAAAATTAGTAGAGACATGGGAGATTTGAATAACACAATTAATCAGCATGTTCTGACGTGTTCTGATAGATGTACATAGAATCCTTTATGCAGCGGTTAGAGAACATATAGTTGTCTAAAGAACATAGAGAACATTTCAAAAACTGACCATGCACTGGACCACAAAACAAATCTCAACAAATAAAAAGAATCAGTATTATACAGGCCACATGTCTCCGAACAACACAAACAATTAATTTAGATATCAATAACAGAAAGGTAAAATTCCCAAACCTTGGAAATTTAGGAATAGATTTCAAAGCATAATTAATAATGGAAATTAGATAAAATGTAGACTGAACAATAAAGAAAATACACCATCAAAATGTGTGGAAATAGCACCAAGAGCAAACCCTAATGCGAACTATGGACTTCGGGTGATTGTGATGTGTTGATGTAGGTTTACCAGTTATAGCAAATCTACCGCTCTGGTGAGGGATTTTGATAATGGGGGAGCCTATGCGTGTGTGGGGCAGGGCATATACGGGGAATCTCTCTACCTTCCTCTCAATTTTGCTGTGAACCTAAAACTGCTTTAAAAACTATCTTGAAAAAATGTGGAATACAGCTAAGGCAGCATTTAAAGTAGATTTATAGCCGTAATACGTTAGAAGAGAAGAAAGAAAAAACAGAGCTAGGATTCCAACTCAAGAAATTACAAAAATAATGTCACAGCAACCTCCCCTTGCCACCAAAAAAGGTGGAAAGAAATAATCAGTATAAGAGTGAAAATTAGGAAACAAAAATACACGAGGGAGAATCAACAAAACTACAAATTGGTGAATGTTCACTCACCAAAGGGCACTGACAGGTCTTGGTAATTGGGTGGACGAGATGACCTGGTTCTGCAAATGTCAGTCAGCCTCTTTATCAAGCCACCCAGGAATTGCTAAGAGGACTCATTAGCACAGTAGCTGTGATGGCAAGTTGGAAATTATGCCTGGGCTCAACAAAACATATTTTCTCTCACCACGGCAGATCTTGCTACTATGTCTCCTAAGAGATAATCCGCCAACAGCAGAGACCAATAACGAGCCATATGGCATTCTAACCACAGGGACAAGCCAAGGCGAGTTGATGATAATGGTCCCCCTCCATCATGCAGAAGGCAGTGCCCTCACTGGAATAAATCTTTTTTTTTTTTTTTTTTTTTTTTGAGATGGAATCTCACTCTGTTGCCCAGGCTGGAGTGCAGTGGTGCTCATCTCGGCTCACTGCAACCTCCACCTCCTGGGTTCAAGTGATTCTGCCACCTCAGCCTCCTGAGTAGCTGAGATTACAGGCGTGTGCCACCACACCTGGCTAATTTTTTTGTATCTTTAGTAGAGAGGGTTTCCCTATATAGGCCAGGCTGATCTTGAACTCCTGACCTCAGGTGATCCGCCCACCTCAGCCTCCCAAAGTGCTGGGATTACAGCCCTGAGCCACTGCGCCTGGCCACAATAGATGCTATAATATGAAATAAAATTGACTTTAAGATACCTAGAGGGCCAAGTGCAGAGGCTCGTGCCTGTAATCCCAGCTGACATTATGGAATGGTAGAATGGCCCAACGAAGAGAGTTACACAGCCAGCTGGAAGACACCTTGTGAGGCTGGGGTGCCGTCTTACAAGACCGAGTGGGTGAGCCATATTTGACTCCTGCTCTTTTTAGCCTTTCCAACAACTCTGTAAGCATCAAATTCCCTGTAGTAAATTCCTTTCTGCTTGAAATATCTGGAGTTGTTCTTGTTCTTGCACTAAGCCCTGACTGAATCGTATAATGATTAAGACAGTGTAGTATTTGCACAGACCCTGCTCTAAGTTATCACTTCTCATTCAGACTATAGCAATAAACTCTTAATCAGTCTTCTTGATTCCATTTTTGCCTCCTGGATATTATGATAGCAGTGATAATGAACCTTTGATAGTCAAATTGACCAACTTAAAAGAATAGAGAACCCAGAAAACAGATCTGTGCTGTTTAAATCTGATATCTGACATTTCAAACCAGTGGGGGAAAGGCTACTCATGGGCACAGGGAGGGGAGAGTTCAATCTTTTTCTCTCACTATATAAAAAAATTAATTCAAATGGATTAAAGACCTAAACATGAAAAAGCAAAAGCAGGCCAGGTGCAGTGGCTCACACCTGTAATCCCAGCACTTTGGGAGGCCCAGGTGGGTGGATCACCTGAGGTCTGCAGTTTGAGACCACCCTGGTCAACATGGTGAAACCCCATCTCTACTAAAAATACAAAAATTAGCTGGGCATGGTGGCAGGCACCTGTAATCCCAGCTACTAGGGAGGCTGAGGCAGGAGAATCGCTTATGCCCGGGAGGTGGAGGTTACAGTTAGCTGAGATTGCATCATTGCACTCCAGTTTAGGCAACAAGAGTGAAACTCCATCAAAAAAAAAAAAAAAAAAAAAAAAAGAAAGAAAGAAAAAAGAAAGAAAGAAGGAAGGAAGGAAGAGCACAGAACCTTTAGAGGAAAATATATGAGAATTTAAGGCAAGAAACATTATTCTAGTGACTTTCAAATTTACATCTCTATCAATTCCCTAAACTCCACATTCATATATTCAACATTCAGTTCAGAATTTCAACTTGGCTGGCTGGGAAAGGTGGCTCACACCTGTAATCCCAGCACTTTGGGAGGCCAAGGCAGGGGGATCGCTTGAGGGCAGGAGTTCAAGACTAGCCTGGGTAACAAAGCAAAACCCCTTCTCTACAAAAAAAAAAAAAGTTTCAAATTAGACCTCTAATAGGCATCTCAAAATTAGCATGTTCAAAAACAAAGTATTCATTTTCCCACCAAGACTTCTCCTCCTGCAATGTTCCCATTTAAGAAAATAGTGCTAACATCCTCATCAAATCCACTGGAAAATCTTACTAGGTCTAACTTCAAAATATATTGTGCATTTTTTCATATCTATTGGCCATTTATATGTTTTCTTTTGAGAAATGTCTATTCATGTCCTTTGCTTTTTTAATAGAGTTTTTAATTTTCTTATTATTGAGTAGTTCGAGTAGTTTGTTTTCTTATTATTGAGTTCCTTATATATTTTGGATATAAGCCCCCTATCTGATATATGATTGGCAAATACTTTCTCCCAATCTATGAGTTGTCTCTTCACTGTGTTAACTGGTTCCTTTATTGTACAGAAACTTTTAAGTTTGATACAATCCCATTTGTCTGTTTTTGTTTTTGTTGCCTGTGCTTTTGGGGTCATGTTGTATAGTGTGAATCTGACCACTTCTCACAGTTTTCTCTGCTACTGCCCTGGTCTAAGTCACCATCGCCTTTCATTTAGACTATAGCAATAAACTCTTAACTTGTCTACATGCTTCCGTTTTTGCCTCCTGGATGTTATGGTAGTAGTCATAATGAACACTTGAAAAGTAAATCAGTTCCCTGCTTAACATCCTCCAGTGTCTTCTCATCACAGAATAAAATCCCTGGTTACTTCTCTAAGTAAGCGCTTACCACTCTTCCCCTTATGTATGCCAGTTAGCCACACTAGCCATTTTCTCAACTGTTCTACAACCCATAAATCACTCCAACATCTTAGGGCCTTTGCACTTACTGTTTCCCCTGCCTGGAATGTTCTTCTCTTTAGATATTCCCATTTCTTGCTCCCTCATCATATTCTGTTTTCTGCTGAATGTTACCTTCTCAGGGAGGCCTTTCCTGACCACTCTAACATAGCAGCCCATTGGTTTCTCTTCATCTCTGTATCTTACTTTCTCTTCATGTTTTATTTTCTATTTATCCATTGTTTATTGTCTCTCTCCCACACTAGAATCTAAGTCATTAAGGTTGGGTCTTTTGTCTTACTCACAGTTGTTTCTGCCAAGCCTAGAACAGTACCTGGCACAAAGTACGCATTCAGTATATTTGTCAAATAAATAAGTGAATGAGTGAGTAAATGAGAAACCTGTATGACCTTGGAATAGGAAATAATTGCCTAAACATGACACAGAAAACAAAATCATAAGGAAAAGTTTGAAAAAATTTGATAAAATTAAGATTAAATACTCTTCGTTCTTTTACAAACACCATTAACTATCACTGATATATAAGTTGCAGACTGACAGAAGGTATTTACAATGCAGATATTAGACAAAGTATTAATATTCAAGATATGTGAAGGACTTAAAAATCAATAAGAAAAAGACAATTCAATTTAAAAAAATAATGAGCAGGCCGGGTATGGTGGCTCATGCCTGTAATCCCAGCACTTTGGGAGGCCAACGTGGGAGGACTGCTTGAGCCCAGGAGTTCAAGATAAGCCTAGGCAACATGGTGAAACCCCTTCTCTACAAAAAGTGCAAAAATTAGCTGGGCATGGTGGCACGTGCCTGTGGTCCCAGCTACTGGGGAGGCTGAGGCAGAAGGATCACTTGAGCCTGGGAGTTTGAGGCTGCAGTGAGCTGAGACCACACCACCGCACTCCAGCAACAGTGAGATCCTGTTTCAAAAAAAAAAAAAAAAAAAAAGAGCAAAGGATATGAACAGGAAAATCACAGAGGAGAGGAAACCTAAAAGGCTACTAAAATATGAAAAGATGTTCAACTCTCAGAAAATCAGAAAAACACATGTTAAAAATGGGAATAATGCCAAGGCAGGCGGATGACCTGAGGTTGGGGGTTCAAGACCAGCCTGACCAACATGGAGAAACCCCATCTCCACTAAAAATACAAAATTAGCTGGGTGTGGTGGCACATGCCTGTAATCCCAGCTACTCAGGAAGCTGAGACGGGAGAATCGCTAGAACCCGGGAGGCGGAGGTTGCAGTGAGCCGAGATCACGCCATTGCACTCCAGCCTGGGCAACAAGAGTGAAACTCCGTCTAAAAAAAAAAAAAAAAAAAAAAAGGAATACTTTCACACCATCTTATCGGCAAAATAAAAAAGGCTGACAATACCAAGTGCTGACGAGGTTATGAAATAATTGGAACTTTCATACTTCTGGTGGTATTACAAATTGTTATAACCTCTTTCGAGAGCAATTTGGCTATATGAAGTATCTCTGAAGGTGTACATACTCTGCAACCCAGCAATTCCACTCCCCACTGTATACTCTGGGGAAGCACTTGCTCACGGGCACAAGGAGAAACAAACTGGAATATTCTCTGTAGCATTTCTCCAACCCTGAACCTTTTGCTAACATTCCCTCTGCCTAGAACTTCCCTCAGATACCCACATGGCTCACTCCCTCACCTTCTTCATGTCTTTGTCCAAATGTTACTTTTTCTTTTCTTTTCTTTCTTTTCTTCTTTTTTTTTTTTTTTTTTTTCAGTTTCACTCCTGTTGCCCAGGCTGGAGTGCAGTGGCACGATCTCAGCTCACTGCAACCTCCACCTCCTGGGTTCAAGCAATTCTCCTGCCCCAGCCTCCTGAGTAGCTGGGATTATAGCTGCCCATCACCATGCCCGGCTAATTTTTTTTTTTTTTGTATTTTTTAGTAGAAGCAGGGTTTCACCATGTTGGCCAGGCTGGTCTCAAACTCCTGACCTCAGGTGATCTGCCTGCCTTGGCCTCCCAAAGTGCTGGGATTACAGGCATGAGCCACTACGCCCAGCCCAGATGTTACTTTTTCAATGAGGCCTTTCTTGACCACCCTGTTAAATTTGCAAACCACCTTGGTACTCCTCTATCCCTTTATCTTGCTTTTTTTCCTTGTAGCACATCCAAAAAATTACGTAGTTTACCTGTTTATTAAGTTTATAATTGTTTCCCCCCTCTACTCAGTAAACTCCATGAGGACACAGATAATGCCTTGTTTTCCCTGCTGAATTCCCAGTTGCTAAAAGAGTACCTGGATGTAGTAGGCACTCAATAAAAATTGGTTGACTAAATTAAATAGTTGGTATTAGCAAAGATTTGAAAGCAATCTCAATATTCTCCCAAAGCAGAATAGCTAAGTAAACTATAACACATTCTCTACATTGGCATGCTACACGGCAGTTAAAACGAATACAATTAAAGCTTCATGCAGTCACATAGATAAGTATCAAAAACATAATATTACGCAACAAAAGCAAGATGAAAAGGGATAAGTATGATATGACACCATTTATAAAAATTAAGAAACATATAAATAGTACTGCATCTGGCATATGTTACATACACGTGTACTAAAATGGAGAAACGTCAATGGTAAGGTTAAGCACCAAATTCAGAACAGAGGTTCTCTCCAAGAGTAAAGGGACAGTAATGTGAGAGGGAAAGAACACCCATTGGGTTTCCATTATATTTTTAATGTTTTATGTCTAAGCTGGGAGGTGGGCATACAGGTGTTAATTTTCTTACTATCTATATATTTGTGTATGCTTGGAATATTTAATAATAAAATTAAGTGACATAAGAGTGATTGGTGTGTAATAATAATAGTCAATATTTATATGGAGCTTGCTTTGAGTTAGGCACTTTTCTAAGTGTTACATATAACAGCTCATTTAAATTCTCACAACAACCCTGTGAGGTTAAGTCCTATTATTATCTTCATCCTAAGGAACAGGAAACAGAGACATAGAGAAGTTAAGTAACTTACTCAAAACTAGATGGTGGAGCTGAGCTGGAAGGAAGAAAAAAGCAGTTTTTAACCATTACCAAATTGCCTCATAGTCTTATTGAGCACACATAGGTTCTTAATATTGTGTCGAAACTGGCGCAGTGGCTCACACCTGTAGTCCCAACACCTTAGGAGGCTGAGGTGAGAGGATCACTTGAGCCCAGGAATTGAAACCAGCCTGGGCAACATGGCAAAACTCCATCTATACAAAAAATAAACAAATTAGCCAGGCCTGGTGGCGTGCACCTGTAGTCTCAGCTACTCAGGAGGCTGAGGTGGGAGGATTGCTTGAGCCCAGGAAGTGGAGGTTGCAATGAGCAGAGATGGTACCACTGCACTCCAGCATGGGTGACAGACCAAGACTCTGTCTGAAAAAGAGAGAAAGAAAGAAACTTATAGACTGTAATTTTTATAGGCTAAAGTGGTCAAATATGCCAGCAGTTACGTATGGTTCAACTTAATAAATGGCAAATAAAATAAAAATAAAACTTATTTTAAAAATAAAAACAATAAATGGCAAATAAAAACAAATGAGGTTCTATGATGACTCTGTAATTAATTTTAAACTTACTAAAGTCTTCTGCATGCATGTCCTAAATGTTGTTACCAATGAAGCACAAGGGAGTGAAGTTGAACACCAAAAGTAACTTCCCAGCCATTAACACTGAAATCAAGGAAAGAAGGCTTTTGAGGAAAGAGTGGTGATGATCAGTGTGAGGTGACTTAAAAGCCCCAACAGTGGGCTAGAAGAGTTGCTCCCTCCGCAGCCCAAATCTTCCTTTCCTTTTCTGTCTCTTGGTTTGTCTAAGAGGCTGCTTCAAACCAGCCAGGACTTAGCCATGGGTTTGGCTCAGAAGTCCTTGCTTGCAGGCCTCGGAGAAAACTCTGGAGAGGTCCAGACAGGGCAGCAGCCTTCCTCATTAGAACACCCCACAATATGAGATCAAAGTTCTCTCTCCCTCAGCCCTGGCTGTACACCAACTCACAAGAAATTGAAAATAGAGAGGAGACAGGAGACAGATACAAATTCCCCCAGGTTCCATCTGTCTGATCTTTGCAGTTGCAGTCCTGATTTATTAGCTAAAGTTTCCAGGAGTCACCTTTTGCATCTGTTTCACAGCATAGTTCCCTTCCGAGTCTCCCTGTTTCTAGTGAATCAAAGCTAACTCTCTCTTGCATGTTGTTAACGCTAATTTCCTCATGTCCTTTCTCAAGAACAATCATTTACCACATTCAATCCAAAATCTTTAGTGCAGACTTCTGCAACTCCTCATCACTTTGACAGCATCACACCATGTCAACTTGAACAAAATCTACAAGAGTGGTGGGACCTAGCTTAGAGTCTGTGTGGAAACAGAAGAATGGACAGGGTTACTTCTGAAAAGTATAGTGAAATTGTGTGGCTCACTGTTGCATACACGCTGTTTCTATGTAGGTGAATGTATGCGTATTCACATAGAGTGGGGAGCGGTGTATGCGTGCGCACATGCACAAATCTGGTTGGTAAGTGTGCCTGAAGGCTATGTGAGCATTTTCTAGAACGCTATGCTCTAAGTTTCACTCCATAAATCTCTTTTATTGGCAGTACTCAGAAAACCAAGGGCCATGTAATAATTTCCTCTCTTGCTCTCCTTCACTTGCATAGGATGAAAAACTAAAGATTGATGGTAATATCCTTTGAAGGAGCCAGGAGTGCCATCCATCCCACTCTGTCATCTATCCCTCTATAACTTTCCTCCACACTCCACTCCTCCTGCTCTGTTCCAGAGGACAGGCTTTCTCCTTTTCTCCCCCAGACCTCCTCCACTGACTCCTTCTGAAACTTCCTCTTTGGGGCAGCCACCCTAGGTTAAGAAGCACAAGAAGGATTTTTCAGCTGACCCAACCATAAGACTCAGAAAATATCCTCCACGGAGATCCAAATACAAGTCATCTCTAGAAGTCATCTTCTCTTTCTTCCACTCAAAGCCGTCATAGTTCGACTTGGAAAGGCTCTAGGGAAAGTGAGTCTAGTCTGCTGTTGATCCTCAAGTAGAGTATTTGTAACTCTCTTTTATCCTTCCTATTGTGATTTTGGCCATATTCTGTTGAGATTATTTTGTTTCCACTAAATAGGAAGTTTCAGGTGAAGGATAAGGGAAGTAGGGAGGCAGGGACAGAGAATGCTGGATAGCATAGTACACACTTGTTTTTTGTTGTTTTTGTTGTTTGTTTGTTTGTTTGTTTTGAAACAGATTCTCACTCTGTCACCCAGGCTGGAGTGCGGTGGCACAATCTCGGCTTGCTGCAACCTCCGCCTCCTGGGATCAAGTGATTCCCCTGCCTCATCCTCCCGAGTAGCTGGGACTATAGGGGTGTGCCACCAGGTCCGGCTAATTTTGGTATTTTTTGGTAGAGACAGGGTTTCTTCGTGTTGGCCAGGCTGGCCTCGAACTCCTGGCCTCAAGCGATCCACCCACCTCAGCCTCCCAAGGTGCTGGGATTACAGAGAACCAGAGAGTCACTTTGTCTGTCCCTTGCCTCTTCACCTCTCCCCTCTTGGTTGAACTATAATCTCTCTAGTGTTAGTAACCTCTAAGAACCCAACTCCTGCCACCAAACAAAATTAAATGGATTCCATTGCTTCAGGGAGTCACTGAAACTTTGCAAACCCTCATGGACAGACAACTCTTCCTGAGGTTAAACCAACTTTCTCTCTGCAGCAGCTTCAGCTCTAATTCTATGCAGATAGACTACCTTTGGCATCTGCCTTCTGTGTAAAGAAGGAAAATCTCTCGATTTCTATTCCCAGGTCTCATACCTCTTCAAAAATCAATTCTAGCACAACTTTAATGTTTTATGAGAAAACACAGAATGTCTTTATGATCTCAGGGTAGGGGAAGATTTCTTAGAGTAAGATATAAAAAGAGCAAATCATAATGGAAGAGATGAATAAATTCAACTACATTAAAAACTTGTTTTCTTTAAAGGCTCCATTTACAAAGCTACAAGACAAGTCGCAAACTGGAAGATACATACTACTCAACGACTTATAAAGAATTTGTACACAGAATATATAAAGAATTGATTTTTTAAATCAGTAATAAGAAGACAACTGGAACAATAGAATAATGTGCAAAAGACATGAATAGGCTATTCACTTAAATGAAAATCCAAATAGCCAATAAATAGCCAAAAAGATTCTCAAACTCTAGTAATCAATAAAATGCAAATTAAAATAATCCATCAGATTAGTAAAATTTAAGAAGTGTATACCTGGCTGTCTAGTGTTTAGGAGGAAAACAGTATGATAATACAAAATGCTGATGAGGATATGGAGCAACTGGAAGACTTATACACTGCTAGTGAGTGTCTACATTGGCACAGCCACTTTGGAAACAATTTAGGTTTATCTTCTACAGTTGAAGATATGCATACCCCATCATCTGCCAGTTCTTTTTTTTAAATTGTAATCAAAACCACATAACTTAAAATTTACCATTTTAACTTTATTTAAGTATATAGTACAGTAGTGTTAACTATATGTACATTGTTGTGCTACAGATCTCTAGACCTTTTTCAATTTGCAAAGCTGAAACTCTATACCCATTGAACAAGCAATCCTTTTCCCCCTCCCCACAGCCCTTGGCAACAATTCTACTTTCTGTTTCTAAGAGTTTGGCTATTTTAGATATCTTATAAAAGTGGAATTACACAGGATTTGTCTTTTTGTGACTGGCTTATTTCACTTAACATAGTATCTTCAAGGTTCATCCATATTGTAGCATATGACAAGATTTCCTTCTTTTTTTTTTAAGGCTGGATAATACACCACATTTTTAAATCCATTTATCAGTTGGTGGATATTTAGGTTGCTTTTGCCTCTAGACTATTGTGAGTAATACTGCAATGAACACAACTGCAAATATCTCTGAGACCCTATTTTCAATTCTTTTGGATAAATATCTAAAAGTGGGATTGCTAGATCATATGGTAATTATATTTTAATTTTTATCTTATTATTATTATTATTTTATGCAACATAGTCTCGCTCTGTTGCCCAGGCTGGAATGCAGTGGCACGATCTCGGCTCACTGCAAGCTCCGCTTCCAGGGTTCATGCCATTCTCTTGCCTCAACCTCCCAAGTAAGCTGGGACTACAGGTGCCCGCCCCCAGGCCCGGCTAATTTTTTTTTTTTTTTTTTTTTTTGTATTTTTAGTAGAGACAGGGTTTCACCATGTTAGCCAGGATGGTCTCGATCTCCTAAGCTCATGATCCGCCCATTTCGGCCTCCCAAAGTGTTGGAATTACAGGCGTGAGCCACCGCGCCTGGCCAATTGTTTTTTGTTTGTTTGTTTGTTTGTTTGTTTGTTTGTTTTTTGTGAGATGGAGTTTCCCTCTTGTCGCCCAGGCTGGAGTGCAGTGGCACAATCTTAGCTCACTGCAACCTCTACCTTGCGAGTTCAAGCGATTCTCCTGCCTCAGCCTCCCAAGTAGCTGGGATTACAGGTGCTCACTACCACACCTGGCTAATTTTTTGTATTTTTTTTTTTTTTTTTTTTTGAGACGGAGTCCTGCTCTGCCGCCCAGGCTGGAGTGCAGTGGCGCAATCTCGGCTCACTGCAAGCTCCGCCTCCCGGGTTCACCCCATTCTCCTGCCTCAGCCTCTCCGAGTAGCTGGGACTACAGGCGCCCGCCACCACGCCCGGCTGATTTTTTTATATTTTTAGTAGAGACAGGGTTTCACCGTGGTCTCGATCTCCTGACCTCGTGATCCGCCCGCCTCTGCCTCCCAAAGTGCTGGGATTACAAGCGTGAGCCACCGCGCCCGGCCTGTATTTTTAATAGAGACAGGGTTTCACCATATTGGGCAGGCTAGTCTCAAACTCCTGAACTCAGGTGATACGCCCACCTTGGCCTCCCAAAATACTGAAATTATAGACGTGAGCCACCACACCAGCGCTATATTTTTAATTTTTTGAGAAACCTCAATCCTGTTTTCCATGGCTGGTGCACCATTTTACACCCCTGCCAACAGTACACAGGGGTTACAGTTCTCCACATCCTAACCAACACTTGTTATTTTTTAATTTTTAAAATAATGACTATCCTAACAGATGTGAGGTGGCAAACAAAACAAAAAGAGGAGTAAACAAAACAGAAAGAAAAAAAGTTTCTGGAGTTTGAAGATGAAAGCAGGAAACACTTAAAATAAATATTTCACACAGGGAAAATTTTAGAAAACCCATACCAAGTTCTGTTAGGTATGACCCACAATTGTCCAGGATCTCCTTGTGGCTTTGATTTGCATTTCCCCAATGATTAGTGATGTAAAGCATCTCTTCATATACTTGTTGGCCACTTGTATATCTTCTTTGAAGAAATATCTATTTAAGTCCTTTGTCCATTTTCTAATAAATTATATTTTGTGTTGTTTGTGAGTTGTAGGACTTCTTTATACATTCTGGATATTAACCCCTTATCAGACATATGGCTTGCAAATATTTTCTCCTATTCCATAGGTTGCTTTTTCACTGTGTTGATTGTTTCCTTTGCTGTGCAGAAGTTTTTAAGTTTGATGTAGTTTCAATTGCCTATTTTTGCTTCTGTTGCCTGTACTTTTATGTCATGTCCAAGAAATCATGTCAAATCTAATGTCATGCAGCTTTTCTCCTGTTTTTTTTAGGAGTCTTATAGTTTTCGGTCTTATGTTTGGGTCTCTAACATAATTTGAGTTAATTTTTCTACAGGGCCTTAGGTAATGGTCCAGTTTCATTCTTTCTCATTCAGTTTTCTCAACTCCATTTGTTGAAGAGATAATCCTTTCACCATTATGTGTCTTGGCACTTTTGTCAAAGATCATTTGACCTTTTATTTATTTATTTTTTTAGCTTGACTGCTCTGGCCAGGAATTCCAGTGTCATGTTGAATAGAAGTGGCAAGAGCAGGCATCCTTGCTTTGTTCCTGCTCTTAGAGAGAAAACTTTCAATGTTTCACTACTGAGTATAAAGTTATCTGTGTCCAGAAGTTCTTAAATACGTATTCTAGAGAAAATTTTGTACATATATTTCTGGAGATGTGTACAACAATATTTATAACAGCATCATTTATAAAAAACAAAGACCTGAAAACAACTGGACTAACTATGGACAGGAGAATGGCCAAACAAACTGTGGTGTGTTTATTTAAGTATAATACAGCAGTAAAAATGAAATAAAGCTATATCCAGCAATAAGGATGAGTATCATAACATAATGTTGAGAGAAAAAAGCAGGTTGCCACATAATTCATATATTATGACAGAACTTTTACACACAGTAAAACACATCAGAAACTAAATAATATATTGTAAAGAATCTATATGTAGCCAAAACGTAATGAAATGCGATGAATGATAAATGCAAAATCTGGAGTGGAGGTTTCCTCCAAAGGAAATGAAAAGAGATATAATCAGATACGGACACCAAACAGACTTCACCAATATTAACAATAATCTATCTCTTAAGCTGTGTGGTAGGACATGGGTATATGTCCTAATTATTTCATCTTATATTTAAGTTATATATTTTCTTTTATATGTATGAAATATCTGAAGATAATAAAAATGCTTTCACTCATTCAAAAGCCATTTATCAAGTACCAACTATGTATCAGTTGCTGTTACAATTGCTTGAGATATAGGAGTGAACAAAAAGGAAAGAAAAAGTTTCCAATGTTTGAAGGTGAAAACAGCAAACACTTAAAACAAATATTTCAGCCAGGGAAAATTTTGGAGAACCCATACCAAGTTCTGTTATGTATGACCCACAATTGTCCAGGATATAGCACCCAAATTGGTTATCCCAGAATGAGACAGCAATTATAGGTAACTCCCAATCATTTATGCTGGGCAAGGGGCACAATGGTGTGGGTAATCTAAGAGACGGACTTCTATTCTCAATTAGATCAATATTACAGGAAGGAAGAAGAGACAGAGTTCACCCAAATAGTAATCTACAATATCAGTTGATCCAAATAATAAGAAAAAAGCAAATATCATTTGTACTTGTCTTTGGGGTATATTACCCTGCCAGTGTAGCCTATTCACTTAATGTACTTTCTCTTGCGTATTAAAAAAAAAAAAGTATTGTTAACTTCACACCCACTGCCTGGGACTGCTCAAGAGAAAACTGCTGCTGCCTCCGTCACTCACTCAATACAAAGACAAATAAAATTTGATTCCTGTCCTCAAGGAGCTTAGTTTGTAGAGTAGCGATAAAGAAAGAGAGATTTTTTTTTCAAAAATCTTTAAAACAACATAAGTGTTAAAATGGAAATATAAACATAATGCTATTGGCACACAGAAGAGGGGGATCTAACTCTTCAGAGAGCAACACATCAATGTTGCCTTCTCAGAAGTGGTGCTGTTTAGGCAGCATTGAAGACCAGGTAGGAATTTCTCAGGAGGAGAATGAGAAAGGCATTCCAGACAGAAGAACCGACATATGAAGAGGCTTGTGGCATCACAGGGCATGGGACAGCAGGAAGCTCAATGTGGCAGCAGCCTAGGGTAAGCAATGCAGAGTAGGATTGATGGGCAGTTAGTGCCACGCCCAAGAGCTTGGTCTCTATTTGATCAGCAAGGCAGAGCCAAAGTTTGAGCAGAGAAGTAAACCAATCAGACTCATTTTTTGAAAGATAATTCAGGTGGTGGTGGTGATGTAGAAGTTGACCTGGAAAAGAAAAGACATCTGGTAGAAAGAAGTATATGGTGGCTATTGCAATAGTTCAGGGCAATGGCTATCAAAATCTGAGCCAAAGCAAGGCAAAGAGGAGACAAAGAATAAATGTATTCAAGAGATATTTCTGAAATGCAATTCAACTGGCCTGAGTGATTAACTTGATAAGGAAGACAGGGAGTTGAGGATAATTGCGAAGTTTTTAGCCTGAGAGACTGGGCAAATGGTGAGTCTGAAACTGAGAGGAGGAATGCTCTGGAAAGATGAGGGGTTGAAGAGTAAAAGGGAATTGAAGTTTTAGGGAAAAGAGACTCAAGGAAAACTTATTTTGGGTGAGGAAATGAGAATATGGGCCAAAGACAGGAGAAAGAAGAATATGGTGTTTGAACAGAGATGGAGAGGTTGATCTACAAGTAAGGCTACGTCTTTCTCTAATTAGTATAAGAGATGTGGAGGGAAGGCTGGGTGCTTATAATAAAGTTTAGGGGCCAAGGGAAGAGAAGTTAAGGGAGTTAGCATCAGATGGCTGTAATATGGGGGGAGATGTAAGAGAAAAGCTGACCTATTGAGGGTGAATAGGAGACTCGAGGTGTGAGAATACCCTAGTACATGTACTTTCTCATTTACATATATTAACAAGATTGCAATTTTAAGCCACACTTGCAATCTGTAACTGCTCATCTTAAAAACACTTTCTGTTCTCTAGATGTTCGTCTTATCTATCATCAGGTCTCTCAGAAACTCTTTCTTGCAAGTAGACCTGGAGACTCACAAAGTTGGTTGACAGCAAAACAACTCAATTTAGCAGATCAGTGTCGTTTCTTCCCATTTTTATGGTTACATGCAAAATTAGAACCCCTGAGTACTGAAACATCTACAAAAGCTTCTGGCCAGTTCAAGACATCTGCTTAATATTTAGTAAGCTGCTTAAACATTTGAGTTCTATGGAATCAGTGTAAACTCTCAAAGAAACATCCAGTTCAATTCAACATTTATTGAGAACCGATGTACTAGGCACTACACTAGATGCTAGGGACTTAAGGACAAGCAAAAACACAACCTTTCCCCTTGGAAAGCTCACAGTCTAGGGGAGCAGCTTCCCTCTTGGTAGGTAGAAGGCAGTATGTTTATATACAGTGAGCTGCAGGGAAATCCGTGCTCTGTTTTTACTTTTAATGTAGCATTAGTTCTTCTGTGTGTAGATGACTAATATGCAGTCAGCTTTTGAAAGTTTTAATAAATTTTGACATAAGTTTACATTTGTAAAACCATCATTACATTCAAGATAATAAATATATCCATCATCCCCAGAAGTTTCTTTGCCATCTTCTCCTCCAGCCCTCACCCCTGCCCAGGCAACCAATGATCTGATTTCTGTCGCAATGGAATAGCTTGCATTTTCTAGAATCATATATTATGTTCTTTATTATCTGGCAACAGTCAGCCTTTTTTTTTTTTTTTTTTTTTTTTTTTTTTTTTTTTTTTTTGAGACATGGTCTCACTCTGTCACCCAGGCTGAAGTGCAGTGGTATGGTCATTGCTTGCTGCAGCCTTGAACTCCTAGGCTCAAGAGATCTTCCAGCTTCAGCCTCTTGAGTAGCTGGGACTACAGGAACACACCACCACACCTAGCTAATTTTTATTTATATTTTGTAGGACGAGAGCTCAAACTCCTGGGCTCAAGTGATCCTCCCGTCTCGGCCTCCCAAAGTGTTGTCATTACAGGTGTGAGCCACTGCACCTGGTTCAACAGTCAGCTTTTGACAAACCATAGTAATGGAAGTAAATGTGGATAATTTTCCCTTCCTTCCTTCCTCCCCTCCCCCCTTCCTTCCTCCCTCCCTTCCTTCCTTCCTTCTTTCCTTCCTTCCTTCCCTTCCTCCTTCCCTTCCTTCTTCCCTTCCTTCCTTCCTTCATTCTCTCCCTCCTTCCTTCCTTCTTCCTTTCTTCCCTCCCTCTCTACCTCCCTCCCTCCCTTCCTTCCTTCCCTTCCTCCTTCCCTTTCTTCCTTCTTCCCTTCCCTCCCTTCCTTCCTTCCTTCATTCCCTCCCTCCTTCCTTTTTCCTTCTCTTTCTTTCTTTCTTTCTTTCTTTCCTTTTCTTTTCTTTCTTTCCTTCTTTCTTCTCTCACCCCTCACCCAGATTGGAATGTAGTGGTCATAGCCTCAACTCTCTGGGCTCAATTAATCTTCTTGCCTCAGCCTCCTGAGTAGCTGGGACTACAGACATGTGCCACCATGCTTCGCTAATTTTTAATGTTTTGTAGAGGCAGAGTCTCACTATGCTACCCACGCTGGTCTTGAACTCCTGGCCTCAAGCAATGCTCCCACCTCAGTCTCCCAAAGTGCTGGGATTACAGGCATGAACCACCACAACCGGCTGCTAATTTCTTTTTTTTTTTTAAATCTTATGATAATCCTGCACATGGCAGATAATTTCTTAAAGTGAATATTTTTCACAAGGGGAAAGATTTTTAAACTAAATTAATAAAGATCATGTGAATTGACTGATAAAATTCTTCTGGAATTTGTGCAGGAAACTTAAATGCACATAGGCTGGCCATGGACAAAAGCAGAATATGCCTTTGAGCATGACGTAGTAGAAAACGGACAGGTTTGGGAGCCAGAGCTGCATTCAAACTTAGGCTCCACCATCTCTAGAAGAGTGATTTTGAGAGTATTAATTAACCTCTCTGAGTTTTGGTTGTTTAACATATAAAATGGGAATAATAAGATCTCTTTATTAGGTGATTGGGAGGATTCAATTAGACTTGGATATGGAAAGTGTCTCAAGCTCAAATATTAGTTTCCCTTCCCCTAACTGTGATTCTTCTTTCTATGAGTATATTACTCAGACTTGCAAATGAAGTCATTTAAAGATTACCCAATATAAAAATGGCCACTTAGGCAATTCCTCAAGGATCTGGAACTAGAAATACCATTTGACCCAGCCATCCCATTACTGGGCATATACCCAAAGGATTATAAATCATGCTGCTATAAAGACACAGGTACACGTATGATTATTGCGGCACTATTCATAATAGCAAAGACTTGGAACCAACCCAAACGTCCATCAATGATAGACTGGATTAAGAAAATGTGGCACATATACACCATAGAATACTATGCAGCCATAAAAGGGATGAGTTCATGTCCTTTATAGGGACATGGATGAAGCTGGAAACCATCATTCTGAGCAAACTATCACAAGGACAGAAAACCAAACACCGCATGTTCTCACTCGTAGGTGGGAATTGAACAATGAGAACACATGGACACAGGATGGGGAACATCACACACCAGGACCTGCCAGGGGGTGGGGGTGGGAGGGATAGCATTAGGAGATATACCTAATGTAAATGAAGAGTTAATGGGTGCAGCACACCAACATGGCACATGTATACATATGTAACAAACCTGCACGTTGTGCACATGTACCCTAGAACTTAAAGTAAAAAAAAAAAAAATGGCCACTTAGGCATTTTGAGAACATATCTAATATGTAGAGCAGGGCTAATCTATGTAATGTTTTTTAACACCAGCAAGTGACCTTCGTAATTCTGCTTTCTCCTAACTAACAAGAAAAAGAATTTGGTATTAGTGTTCCTCAACTTCTCACTGATCATGGTGGGAGAAGATAGCCAAGGGGCCATGGAGATCAAGACTTGACCAAAGAAATTACTGGGGATAATCTCCAAAGCGGGTAACCCACACAGAGAAAAGAGTCAGTAGATAAAATGGATTAAGTGCTTACTACATATCAGGCTCCATTAAGGCTTTACCTGAATAATTGCATTTAACCTTTACAACAAACCTCTAAGTCAGGCACTATTATTAGGCCCATTTTATAGGTGAGAAAATCAAGGCTTAGGGAAGTTAAGAAACTTATCCAAATTGACACTGATGGAAGTGGCAAGGAAGGATTTTAATCTCAGTCTCTAACATCAGCACCCAAACTCTTAACCATGTCTTTTAGAGAAGCACAGAGCAATTCAGGTTCAAACCATGTCCCTCATTTGCAAACACCCACTTGTCTTGTGATAGGCCCCAGAGAGGTCTTCTGCTCTTACAAAGAGAGGAAGGGAAACTACTACAAAAATAGTGTCCTAAATTTTAAGAAAATGATCATCCACAGTGACTAATGGGAATCAGCTATTCTGTGATGATCTTGTCTGGGCTGTCTGGCAATGGGTCACCTGTTTAGGCCTTCCCAACCCCTACCCTTCACCCTCAGCACATTGTTGATTTCCCTCAGTGTCAGAACATTTCTCCTGTTGTTGAATCTCAGTTCATCCCATTGAAGTGGAGACCCTCCAATTCTGGCTAACATTCATTTCCCTCCAGGGCTATTTGTCGAGGAGGGGGTGAGTAGGGACTTAATGACATGCTTTCTTTAACAATCTTCCAAACCTATCATCTAGGACAGGGTTTATAAGCATTCATCAACAACACCCTAGCAAAGTAGGTTAGTAGGATGAGCCCACTACCTGTTTAGGAATCTGGAAGGCTAAGACACTTTTATCAAGACTCAGGGGTTTTAAACCCAGTTCCTCCTATCCACATGGCCTTCAGTAAGTTGCACAACTGCTCTTGGTGTCCATCTTCTTCTTGCCTTCCTTCCACACCCACCACTGTCGTCTCTGTTGGCAGAATGAAGGCTGAGCTTTGCCTGACTTCCCACAGAACTAATTAAAGTCTACAAAGTACTTTGAGAACCTTCAGTGTGGTGTTCTTGCCAAGACAGAATTACAGGTGGGAATGGCAAGGAATGGGATAGGTAAAACTGGGAGAATTGAGCTGCTCTAGGGAAGGCTCCAATTAGCCTTGCTCCACTGTGAATCTTCAAGCTTTTTCTCTCCTGTCTGCTCAGCTATTGTGCAGAAGAGTTCACTTCTTTTCCCCTTTCGAAGAATCAGATATGAGACAACCTGGGAGCTGAGTTCTGCAATCCTTTTGTCTCAAAATCACACACAGACTCCTTCAGACAGCACTTGTCTTACGAAAAGGAAATAGTGGATTAAATCTGAGTCTGGAACAAATGCCTCTGATGCAGGATGCTTCCAAGTGTGGTTGCTTAGGGATTGCTCTTGAGCTCCTTCTCTACTATGGCCTTGACGTGGGCACTTCTGGGGAGGGGGATTAAAAAATTCCTCTGAAGAGTCAGGTCCTGCCCTGGAGGAGTTTATCTGTGAGGGCAAAACACACACAATAAAAGCAACCTAAGAACAATTACAAAGCAACACATTAATATAGGCAAATAAAATAGCATTGGAGGGATTAAGGTTAGACTTCAGAAGAACTTCCCACCACAACAGATAGTGTGGATTCTCCTTTGCTTGGTAGGTTTAGGAATACCTCTGTTTGAAAACAGGAATCTTTTACCTTGAATACTCATCACTCATGTTACAAAAGCCTCAGTCTTTGGGGTATTTTAAGTATATTCTGCTTTTAAACAGGTCAGCTGTACTTTGGGTAGTTTTCCTTTTCTTCTCTCACTGTTCTGTAAACATTTTCTGGCTCCATTTCTCCCATTTCCATATTCTGAATAGCAAAGGCTTTCTGCTGCCCACTAGCCAAATCAACACATCCCCTTTTGGGACACATGGAATCAGCCAGCATTCTTCCAGGTGAAGATGTGCAGGATGGGTAGATATTCTTTAGCACATGTCTCAAATGTACCAATGGCAGGACATCATGAGGCCAGAGGAGGAGGGGTGGGAGAAGCATCTAAACTCTCAGGAATTCATCTCCACATCTTTTAAAACAAAGGCTTCTAAGGCTTTTCACCGTTTTGAGGAGAGTTCCCTGTGGTCTCAATTACCATGCTTCTGGTAGCAAATTATGACACTGATAGCCAAAACAGGAGATTTCAGATACAGCACAGGAAGGTGCTCCCTGAGGGGTCTGACTTAGCAAGAAGGGTTTCTGTAAGAGGAACAAATATTCAGAAGGTTTGTTTTATTCTAGCCCTCGCCAAATGATGAGTGAGGAGATGGCTGTGCTGAAGAATGCAGGATAACAGGAGCATGCTGGGCCACGATAAAACATTCACTGCAAATCATTCCAAAAATGAATAACACACCAAATAATGGTAAAAATGAACAGATAATATTGGGGAAATGGTCAACTCTTGCCAGGATTATATCCTCATCATCAGAAGAAAGAAGGGAAAAATAACTCTAATTTGGGGAAGGGAAGGAGGTTATGGAGATAACTCCTAGTGCCAGGCTCATTCTGAAGCTGTGGTTTCGGGCCAAGAGTTTGTGTGCTCAAACTTGCAAAGCTCATGCCTGCAGCCTTGGAAGAGAAGACTCTATTCAATGCGTGGATTCAGTCAAGTCTAACAGGCCCAATTTTCTCACTCAGCCTTGAAGGTTCTCTCTACTCTTCTACCACCTTCAAGGTACACTGATGTTCCTGACCTTCTTTTTTCTTCAAACCACATATAAGGCTTTTTAGTCTCCACTGGATGCACTTAAGGAAAGTAGATAAACTGTATCTTAATACAGAGCAAGGTCCGCTGATGTAGAAGATCAAATAACACATTTCATGAACTTGAAATGGCAGATGGACCAATTATAATTATCTGATGCCTGAGCAGGGGTCCTGCCCTAAAGACTTCTGTAGAATTCAATAATATGAAAGAATATCAGAGCCTGGTAAGAGGTGCTTACAGCCTAAGTAGAGAAACAAAACAAAAACATGAGGAGCAATCGCAGAGCTCACGTAAACCTAGGCAGAATTATGCAGCACATACTGGAAAAGGACAGACTGAAGCTGAATTGAGCTCTATTCCCTTAACTACCATTTTGAGCATTCACTGTGAGCCAGGCACAGTGCTAGCAGGTGCTCTGTATACCTTCTTTTCTTTTAATCCTCACAAACTCTGATAGGTATTGTTAGCACCATTTCAGACATAAGATTAAGTAATTTGTTTAAGTAAACAGGAGAATGCATTGAAACTGTTCTGGGTTAAAACCCAAATCTATGTGACTTGAAGTAGGTGTCCATAACCCCCACCCCATATTGACTCCTTCTTTAGAAGAACTTTCTACCTTGAAAGAAGTTATGAACTGTCTTTGCTTGAGAAGAGTTTGTACAACTTAGAGGCAGTGTTGTGAAAGTAAAGGAATGAATGATATGGATTGCTATCCTTCAGTTTCCTGACTGGGCCATCTAGTTCCAGGCTGAGGAAAACAATAAAAACCACAAGCTCAAAAGATGCTAATGTTGCACAAGCTCCCAGGGGCCTTGGGCTGAAACACACTTGGAGAGATCATTCTGCTGCTTCCACATGTAAGACTTTTTTTTTTTTTTGAGATGGAGTCTCGCTCTGTTGCCCAGGCTGAAGTGCAATGGCGTGATCTCGGCTCACTGCAACCTCCACCTCCTGGGTTCAAGCCATTCTTCTGCCTCAGCCTTCTAAGTAGCTGGGACTACAGGTGCACGCCACCAGGCCAGGCTAATTTTTTGTATTTTTAGTAGAGACGGGGTTTCACTATGTTGGCCAGGCTGGTCTCGAACTCCTGACCTCATGATCCACCCACCTCAGCCTCCCAAAGTGCTAGGATTACAGGCATGAACCACTGTGCCTGGCCACATGTAAGACTCTTTAGACTCCACAGGATTCATGTTAGGAAGGTGAATGAACTACATTTTCATGCAGAGCAAGCTCCCCTGACACAGATCATATAATGCATTTCAGAAAACTCCAGATTGATTAGTTTCCTCCCAATTTAGCTTTTACTATTTTACTGGACTCTAAAATTAATAGAAAAGGGCATTCTGGGGAACTTTGACATTGACTTTCTGGCATGGCAACTTTTCCACATGCCTAGTTTCAATCCTTGCTGCTGCAAAATATACATTAGAGTTTTACACGCGACATATACTCTGTGGAATATAAAAGTATATAAAATGGTCATATCCCTCCAAGAACTTATGCCCTCATATATAGGAAATTACAACAAAGGCAAGATTCAATATGCGAAGAGTGTGAAAAGAGCTTAAAGTCCTTAGTACCAAGATCCTCTTCAGTCAATCATATTTACCCAGACACTCATGGAGCCACAATCTTTTTGAGAATGTCTTAAGCAAGAAGGTGGGACATTTGGGTCTTAGGCTCAATGTGTACTTCTAACCCACCCTCTCCTGGAATTCATGGAACATTTATTGGGCACTTATGATGTGCCAGGCACTGGGAATGCAGAGATGACTATGATGTAACCCTGCCAGCAAGGAACTCACATGCATACCTTTATCAGAGCTGGGAGCGATGTCCCACCCAACACATCCAACCAACTTCAGCAAGGTGTTTAACTGGAGAGTATGGGGGAGAGTGCAGGGACTAATGCTAATAGTGCTAAGTCAACAATTTATCCACCCACCCCCTCCCCAACACTTCCTCAGAAAGTGAGAGAGTTGCAGGAAACCACATGAGTTTCACTAATCCCCCACCAATGGCACCCACTGCATTACTGGCCTCATTATTTCTTAATGGGGCTTTGTTGATTACAGACTGCTTAATTACAGTGACAGACTCCCTTTTGGTTTGGGGGCCGTGGGGCAAGAAAATGAGGGTAAGGATGTTGGTGGGGGGGGATTATGACTGTAGGCAATCCCCTACCTCCCACCCACGGCCCTGCTATCCAGGGCAGGAGCTAGTGTGAGAAAGGGATCTCTGACCAGCTATATTGTTCCTCCTTTCCTGCCCCCCTCGCACCAATAAAAGCCTTCAGAGATCAGAAGAAAAATCAACTTCATCTTATAACTGTTTTCCTAATACGGCTTTCTTCATTCAGCTTTGAAAATATCTGTTAATCAGAAACAGCAATATCATGTCACTATTAAAACACAGGAATAGTATAATTCTTGGCACATAGTAGGCATATAACAGACATTTGTTGAACAGATGAATGATTGCAGACAGACAGAATAATAGGAGCAAATGCATGCAGAGAACAAGCTGATGATATGTCTACGTTGGGCTACCTGATCAAGTGACCCCTCCATGGAAGCACTCCCCCACCCGACTCTCCACTAAAATGACCCATTGCATGACTGAGTTGACAACATCAGAAGGCACCTTTAGTACCATACATATGCATTTAGTAACCAAAAGAGAGGAAAAGAGGAAGGGAAGGAGGAAATGAGGTTTTTTGTTTGTTTGTTTGTTTTTGCTGTATGTGTATGTATGGCAGTCCTGAAAATGTACAGGTGGGAAAACCAGAGAATAGAAAAGGTGAAGTAAAAAAGATTGAACCTCGAGGTATGGGGCAGAATGGGCATTTCAGGCAGTAAATAGAGTGGGTGTAGAGATGATCCAGACAGCCACATCCACTTCAAGTAACACAATTAGTTTTTGTAATGTCTTGCATTGACCTCACCTTGCCACCTCTACCATACCTATCCCAGGCACTCAATAAATAGTCTTGGTTTAAACCCAGGCAACTATTGATCCTGGCCAATAAAATTAAAGTGGATAATAAAAAAATAGAGATCAACAGACTAGTTTTTAAATTTGTTTTTTGCCCAAGCAGTTGCCTTAGCAATATGTGATTTACACAAGCATTCATTGGAAAGTGTTTGCAGTGTCAACTTGGGAATGACTAGGGTAGGGAAGCCAAGGTGTACGCTGAAGGGCAAAGAATGGTCAAACCAGGATTTTAAATTTCCTGGAGGTAACATACATGCCCCAACATTTGGGGGTTGACTATTTGTACCTTCATTCTGAACTATACAAGTTAAGGAAAAATTTCTAATGTCCCCATTTTTCATTTGTCATATTCATCATCAGAGGTAGATATATCTCACGGTTCTTTCTCTCTTCTTTTATATAAAATGGCTTATTCCTTATGCTGGGAGAATATTAAACTGTCTATAAAATTACCTCAATTAATCACTGGATAGTTTAAACATAATAAACGTGTTAACAGTCTCAGTTAATGCCCAAGAAATTGTGTTCATCCACAGAATCATATTTTTTCTTCTCTTACACTTTCTCTGTCATCCTGAGCTAATGCCATACGCACGAAAAATTGTTCTTGACTGAAGCTGAATTCATATCCAAAATTAGAGCAAGGCCTTAAATAAGAATTTAAGAAATAACTCCAAAATAGGTAGAAGAGAGGGTTTTAGATGTTTTCACCACAAAGACTTGATAAATGTTTGAGGTGAAAGATCTGCTAATTACCCTGATTTGGTTATTACATGATGTATACATGTATGGAAACATCACACCGTACCCCATGAATATGTGCAACTATTATGTGACAATTAAAAACAAAATAAAACTTGTAAAAAAAATCCACTGACTTGGAGGATCATCACATCTTGTGTAGGTCAGTCACTTCTGAGATGGCCACCGTGTGTTCAGGGAACAGGCAGAAAATTCAAAAGAAGGAGGAGATATAGTCCCTTCCCACTGGGAGAGTTCAGTACCATGGGGGAGATTGGAAAGCACTCGTGAAGCAGAGACCACAGCAAACAGAGACAAGGACAGAACCAGGAGGCAGTTTGCTGAGCTCCAGAGGTAAGTGCTAGAAAGATGTCAGGAAACTAAATAGAGAAAAACCAAGTCAGGGAGTAAAGGACCAAAGTCATGGGCCATGGACAAGATTCCATGTGTGTGCCTCTGTGTGTGTACTTTACAAGGAGTGGCAGGAAAGAGTGGGGAAAAGGGGTAAACTTAGATCTGTGGAGAGAAGCAAGGAAAGTCTGGGGGAGAAGGCTAGGATGTGAAAGGCAGGGAGGCATGCTATAAAAGATACTGAAAACTGGGTCCCAAGCCTTCTGTCCTCCATGACTATTTATACAAATCCACACTCAACATTGGTGGGCAGACCAGTAGATTTTTGCAAGGTTATCTGACCTGTGTGAAACATGTCTTTGGGTCAACATAATGAAAAAGAGGGGGTGCTCTTTACATTATGGCTTTGAGCCTCTACTGAGGAACACTTAATTATTAAGTCCACTCTAACATGAAGTGATGGGAACTGGGAGATACCTGTCTTCAACAGCATAACAGGCTTCAAATCTCTGAAGAGTTGGCCAGGCGCAGTGGCTCGTGCTTGTAAACCCAGCACTCTGGGAGGCCGAGGCGGGCGGATCACGAGGTCAGGAAATCAAGACCACAGTGAAACCCCGTCTCTACTAAAAATACAAAAAATTAGCCGGGCGTGGTGGCGGGCGCCTGTAGTCCCAGCTACTCGGAGAGGCTGAGTCAGGAGAATGGCGTGAACCTGGGAGGCGGAGCTTGCAGTGAGCCGAGACTGCGCCACTGCACTCCAGCCTGGGCGACAGAGCAAGACTCCGTCTCAAAAAAAAAAAAAAAAAAAAAAAAAAAAAAAAAAAAAAAAAAAAAAATCTCTGAAGAGTTATTCAGAGGACAACTGACAGCTGTGCTTCATTCTTTCTGAGAAAGTAAAAAACACAAGGAAATAGAATGAAGCTACAGAGGCTGGGACTGAGTTAGAAGGAAAAAAAATCCTGATGGAAAAGACTCTCCTGTTTGGTACCCCTTAGGACAGCCCTTACAATAGCCATCCATCTGGGATGACTTAAATGCCAATTTGCTGAACTTGTGAGAAAATAGGGGTCCGTGCAATGTTTCATGATATAGTTCAAATGCTACCTCATCTGTAAGATGGGTAAAATGATATTCCACAGTGATGATATGTGCAAAAATGCATAGCCCCATGACCAGGCCCAGGTTTTGTGTGTGTGTGTGTGTGTGTGTGTGTGTGTGTGTATGCATGCGTGCATGCTGTAGTCATTTCTTCAGTAAATACAGATCTTTCTCTCTCTCTCTTTTTTTTTTTTGCTCATCCTCAGTTTCCTTAAATAGAAAATGGGCATAGACTGCCTTAGAGAATTTGGTAGGAAGATCAAAGGAGTTCAATGGATGGGAAAACATTTAGAAATTGCAAATCACCACACACAAAGAAATAAAAGTTATCATTAGGCCTTCTGTGAAAGTGTTTTACTAACTGCCACTATATGCACATGTGCATGTGTGTGTGGTCATGTTTGTTCTATGTGCATCTGCATGCACATGCATTAGAAAATGCATCCAGGCCAGGTGCAGTGGCTCACGCTTGTAATTCCAGTACTTTGGGAGGCCCAGGCAGGAGGATGGCTTGAGGCCAGGAGTTAGAGGCCAGCCTGAGCAAAATGGCCAGATCCTGTCTCTACAAAAATTTAAAAAATTAGCCAGGTGTGATGACACAAACCTGTGGTCCCAGCTACTCAGGAGGCTGCTGAAGTGGGAGGATCACTTGAGCCCAGGAGGTGAGGCTGCAGTGAGCCATGTTTGTGCCACTGCACTGTAGTCTGGGCAACAGAGTGAAATGAACGAAAGAAAGAAGGAAGGAAGGAAGGAAGGAAGGAAGGAAGGAAGGAAGGAAGGAAAAGGAAAGGAAGAAAGAAGGAAAGAAAGAAGGAAGGAAAGAAAGAAAAAGAAAGAAAGAAAGAAAGGGAGATAAAGCGAGAGAAGAAAGAAAGGAAGAAAGAAGGAAAGAAAGAAAAAGAAAGAAAGAAGAAAGAAAGGGAGATAAAGCAAGAGAAGAAAGAAAGAAAAGAAAGAAGAAGAAAGAAAGAAAGGGAGAGAAAGAGAGAGAGAAGAAAGAAAGAAAGAAAGAAAGAAAGAAAGAAAGAAAGAAAGAAAAGAAAGAAGAAGAAAGAAGAAAGAAAGGGAGAGAGAAAGAAGAAAGAAGAAAGAAAGAAAGAGAAAGAAAGAAAGAAAGACAGAAAGGGAAAGAAAGAAAGAAAGAAGAGAGAGGGAGGGAGGGAGAGAGGAAGGAAGGAAGGAAGGAAGGAAGGAAGGAAGGAAGGAAGGAAGGAAGGAAGGAAGGAAATAAATGCATCAGAATGGGTATGTATTAGTGGAGGGGAAGGTGGCATACCTTATACCTTGGGAGGTTTGATATTTGGGTGAATGGTTGATCAGTGAGTGTATACATTGTATAGCTGTTGAGTGTGGTGTACATATGTATAGATGTAAGTCTCTACCTATAGCGTGGCATAGGTGCTAGGGACAAGTGTGGCCATGGCGTATATTTTTTTTTTTCTGGGAAATATGACAACAGAAAGACACACGCAGATAGGACTCAATTACCAAACTCAAGTGGAAAAATGACGATTTATATAGATTTGAATTGAATTGATCAGACAATGTAAGCAAAAAGCTTTGTTTTCCATTTTTAATCTGTCCATCAGCTCACTTTCCAAACTAAACCATTAAAATATAAGCATCAGGAGGATGGGGACTTTGACTATCTTGTTAACCGGCATATCAACAGCACGTAAAACAAACTGCACCTGGCACAGGGTAGACATGAAATAAATATTGAGACAAATACTGGAATAAATATCTGATAAATGAATAAATGGTTTATTTAAACCACCTCGGGGCCCCACTCTGCCCCTGCCAATTAATGGAAGAGTTGGGATGACAGCAGGGATGGACTGGGACCAGCAGGACACTGGTTCTTGAGGCAGAGAAGGCATATGAAGAATGAAGCTGGAAGAATTCATCCTGGCAGGCTCCTTGGAGGGATGGGAATATAGAACAGAGAACTATCAACATTCCACACAAGAACTTATCCCCTGAATATTTATTCTCCAATATTTTATGAGTATCCATTGTGTGACAGCTGCAGTATTTGGTAATGTGGTTATAAAAATGAATAAGCTGTGGTCTTGAAGTATGCATTTTGGTGAAGACCAATGTGAAAACAAAACAAAATTATAAAATGGGCATGGGCCTCAGAAAATGTTTGTAAAAAGTATTCTGGGAGCAGATGAGATGAGTGAATATTTGCCTGGGAGAGGAGCTAGGTTTTCAACCCTCTGAGCTAGGGTTTGAAGCATGAGTTTCTTGCTGACTTCCCAAGTGCAGAAGGGGAAAGGGGTTTCCAAGCAGAGTAGGGCAAAGTCCATGTTGTTATGTGGGAACAGGAAGGGGCTCAGCTTGTTGTGCATCATGGACAGTGACACAAAGTATGCACAAGGAATCCAGGCTTTTAGATGCAGAGTTGCTCGAGTTGTTGTCTTAAAGCAGATCATTGTAAAGCAGAAATCTAATAGCAGGTGTACTATATCTTGACTGCACATGCAGCATCGCTTTCATACTTTCACTCAACAGCAGAAGGAGGGCAAAGTGTAGATAAAGGTATTAAGAAGTTACATGGAGGTCTTTATGAGACAACATCAAATGAACAGAACTGTAAAATGCAAAAGAGAGGAAAGTGGGAAATGACTATTGAAGAGACTACATCAAAGAACATAAATCAACTTCAGAAAACATGGCACACATATAGAAAAAGGGCTTAAAAACATTTACAAAGCAGCATATAAATAAGTGCAAATATGTGGTACAGACAGTCCCCTGGTGCTATGTGAACATAGAATAAACAAGAAACTAACACTGGGTGAGGGTTACTTGGGAATGAATCGACCAAAGTTTAAAAAATAGACAGGATGAGGAAATAGTCAGACACCAACCAAAATTTACTCCCCTGACTTCCTCCCAGCCTGGGCTGATTTTCTACCTGTCACAATGAACACGTTACTCATTTGCCACTTTGAACAGTCGGTTTTCATTTCCTACTCTGCAGACACCCCCTCAGACTCTCTATTTAGTTTCCCACAGGCAATTATGACTCTCAGATTTCCTGTGGCTCTAGGAGTATGGGGGGTCAGGTTGCCCTAGACCATAAGGAGGCAATTATCCAGATAATTTAGGTATCAAATCATTTATTTGAATAATCAAGCTCATGTATCCAATTTTCTGCTTCCCAAAGTTCTGGCAGCTGACTTTCCCAAAACTAGTATATGCAGTACCAAGTCATAGGAAGACTTAAGAATGTCCAATAAAATGTGTTTGTGTTGACATTATGTAGGATCCTTTGGGTCCTCAACCACCTTTTATTTTATTTTAAGTTCTGGGATGCATGTGCAGAAGATGCAGGCTTGTTACATAGGTATACATGTGACATGGTGGTTTGCTGCACCTATCAACCCATCATCTAGGTTTTAAGCCCTGCATGCATTACATATTTGTCCTAATGTTCTCCCTCCCCTTGCCCCTACCCCCCAAGAGGCCCCACCTTTTCCATCTGCCATTAGGTTTGACATGTACAACAATCTTTAGGAGTCCATGTCGATTTCCCATAGATGGAAGGGTGCAGACAAGTTCCTGATTTTGTTAGGTTTGAAAGTCATTGTATTTCACTCACTTAGAAAAGAAATTTGAGTCTAAAGAGATTCCTCCCCATAGATATCTAAGCTGGAATAATGTTAGCCTACACTGCTGTTTACACAGGCTGCCTCCCCTAGGGGCAGATTTAAAAAACATTTGGGTTAAGGCCGATAGTATTTGGTCATTTAAATAATGATAGAGAGGGAGGGGAAGGGAGAAGAAGGAGTCAAGAATGGTAACCAGGTTTCTGGCACAAGCAACTGGATGCCTCCAACTGAAATAGGAACTATAAAAGAAAGAGCAGGTGAGTTCTATTTTGAGTACGTTAGATTTGAGCTACTTTGGGTGGATAGCAGCTGCATACTTCAGTCTGTACTGGACTTGATGGATCTGTGTAAATATCCTGATTTAGTTTATTCTCATGAGGCCTATACCTCCTACCACATTTCATGTTCTCTGAGAGTATGTCTGACGCCTAGGGTTTCTTTAGTATCCACCTGCAGAGAGCCTCATATGGGGTTCATTCACAATGGGGGATAATATCTATTGATTGGTAGGTTTGGAAATAAAGGTTTTCAAATGTTTTCCCAGAGAAACCTTCTCCTTCACACTCCAGTCCTTGCTTTTGTTTTTGTATCTGCTTTAGAAGGGTTCTTTGGTCCCATTACAGCCAATTTAGACAAATACCTTTGCTACTTTAGTCTTCTTTTTTTTTTCCCCCTAAAAAAAAGTGGTAGTGTTATGTTTAGGTTTTTCTGTTGTTAAACCATATATTAAAATAAAGACTGGGAAAATGATTTCATAAGTCTGTCATCCTGACTGGATTCCTCTTTATTAAACCTTATGCCATAAAATAGTTAAGGGTCAAACTCAGATTGTCCCAACCTCATATTAAATGTAGATCTATCAAAGAGCAATAAGGGGATACAGGGCGAGGACTGTGACCCAGGAGAACCAGAGACTTTTAAACCATATATTTGGGATATAGACAAGCCCCTCTCATACCGTAAGGAGCACTCGGGCTGATTCTTAACTTCTCCCTTTCCTCACCACTATGAAAATTACCTTCACTCCACCTCCATCCCCAGGTCCCCAGGCCCACAAACTTGGAGTTAATCTTTAAACTTCCCCCTAATCTTTGTCATACACAGTTACACCACTACCAAGTCCTCATTCCTCCATCGTAGTATTTCTTAAGAGTTTATTCTTCTTTCTTGGCCCAGTTTCCCTAAGAATTAAAGCCAGAAGTAAAAATTTATGTGATAATACTTTATTGAGGAATGCAGTCCCAGAGAATCCGTGAAACCTGCTTTCATGGGATCCCATTGTTATGCAGTAGCTATTGTTGTTCATCATATCAAATTAAAGCTCTTCCACTTGGCCTTAATTCATCATTTGTACAGCTCCCTCTCCTCACCACTCCCACCCACCACCACACCTCCATCTAATGGCTTTCTAAATGGAATCTCTTCTCTGGTTCAAGTACTCTACTTCCTCTCTTTCATACATGACATCCTCACGCAAAACCTCAGGCCTTCATGCCAAAAATGTTCACCTCCTCTGCAGTAAGTCAATTTCTCTCCTCATAAAAATAATAATAGCTGAGATTTCCTGAATACTTATTATGTGCCATGCATTGTGCTAAGGGTTTTGCATTTGTCATCTCAGTTAACTTAAAAAATCTCTTTGAGGCAGATACTATTTTATGACAGAGTTAACTGGTTTTTGGAAAGACCAGTCATTTTGCTCAAGATTATATAGCTAATAAATTGCCCAGCAATGACTTAAACTATCGTTTGTTTAAACTCCACGTAAAACTTCCTATTTGCAGGGAGACTTCCCTTAACCCAACAGTGACAATGCTACTGCTCTGTGACTCCACAGCAGTTACAAATATAGTTTCGTTTTGCTACTTTGCCACTTTTTACACATTATTAAGTGTTCTTAAGTCTTTTATCGTTGTTGGTGATGGTGGTGGTAGTGTGCGTGTGTGTGTGTGTGTGTGTGTGTGTGTGTGTGTGTGTGTGTGTATCAGAGAGAGAGAGAACTTTCCTAAACTAGACTTTAGAATGGGAGATTCCAGAAGGCAAGGAATGACTTTCATTGATTTATTTTTTAAATATCACTGTCATCTGTCATTGGAGGGCAGAGCTCTGCTCTTTGGCATTGGCAGCAAGGAATACTAGAATGCTCACAAACCAATATTCAGGGGTGACTTTGTACAAAACAATGGTGTGGCCACACATAGGATAATGAACTCAGTTTTAGATTCTTCTCTTTAAGACACATAATAAAGTTAGAGATGGCCCATGGAAGAGGATGAGTGGCTGGCTTATGACAATAGTGATCTTTACGTAAAAAGATAAAATTTGGAGGGTAGGATATAGTGAAAATATTTAAATTCAAGATGGCTATCCTGTGGGTAAATATAGTATTTGCCAATCCTGAAATAATGGAACAAGAGAGGCACATTTTGAAACAAATGAATAAACTGTTTTACATTCAGTTAGCAGACTAATAGAACTCATTACCGTGAAATAATTGCTACAAGCTGAAAATACAAGAATTTCTAAGATGGCTTAGACTTCCTGTTCGAAGATGGCAATGTGAAGATGGCAGTATAAAAATGACATATTCCTTTTCTCCTCTTGTAAGTCGCCAAAAATTAAAAAAATGACAAGGAGAATGAGAAATCTTCAATGAAGCTACAAGAAAGATGGACCAAGAGATAGATAGGCATCAAAAGAAGTAGCCATGAACAGGACTGGGGAGAAGAGAGGATGCACCCAGCTGCAGATGTAAAGAATCAGTATGTACGCTGCTTCTAGGAGCATACCTTCGATACAAAACCAAAATCTCTCACAGCAGGGTGTATAGGCTGGCAGCAAGAGCTTTCCTAGACCGACTTTGCTTCAGAGAAACAAAAGAAGTGGGGCTGAAGGAATTACACAAACAAGCGTTATTTTCAGAAAGCAGTGTGATGGAGGGAGAAGATAAACCTTGCCTCTCGACTAGTCCTGCAGTAACCTATATCCATTGGCTGGGGAAATATAAAGGAACAAATTCATAAATAAACTTGGGATATAAGAAAAATTTCTCTTAGCCCGGAACTCTGAGCTCTCAACCACTCAGTCTTCCTATGAATAGTGATACAGGGAAAACTTATCTCATTCAAAGATGAGTAGTTATAAAGAACAGGCTTCCACAGTAGGTAGCAGGAAAGAATAGAGTTTTTTTTTCTTTAATTTAAAGAAAATCTAAAGGCTATAAAGGTTAGAAATAGCAGGTCCAACAATCTACCAATAGAAGCCCCAGGAGAGAAAAGTGGACGAGAAAATATTTAAAGAAACAAAAAAGAAACACTCTCCAAAATTAAAGACGAAAGGCCTTAGATTGGAAGGGCTCATACAGGGCCAAATAAAACAGATAGCAAAAATGCACAATTAAATACATTATACTGAATTTTAAGAATATCAAAGACAAATAGAGAATTTTAAAAGAGAAAGAGTAGATTACTAATTAAGGAATAAGTATCAAGCTGACATTAGATGTCAATAGAACATAGGATGAAAGAAACAATGGAGTAGAATCTTTAAAGAGTTAGAGGAAAAAGGCCACGCCTTGAGAGGAAAAAGGCTCACGCCTGTAATCCCAGAACTTTGGGAGGCCGAGGTGGGTGGATCACATAAGGTCAGTAGTTCAAGACCAGCCTGGCCAACATGGTGAAACCCTGCCTCTACTAAAAATACAAAAATTAGCAGGGCATGGCGGGTGCCTATAGTCCCAGCTATTCAGGAGGCTGAGGCAGGAGAATCGCTTGAGTCCGGGGAGGCAGAGGTTGCAGTGAACCAAGATCACGCCGATAAAAGTAACCCTGTAAGGAGACATGGAAAGGAGGGGTGATTAAGTATTTTGATAAAGTTTATTGTTTTTTAAAAAGCTAGAATTAAAATAAAAAAGGTATACCTGTGAAACTATAAACTAAAATCCAGACAATATCAACATGATAGAGGAATGAGTTATGGAAAACAAGAGATCCAACAGAATGCTAAAGAACTTGTCCTGTTAGGATCTGAGATAATGCCATACTTAAGAAATAGTAAAGGAGTAAATAACAAGAATATGGCTATTAAGTCAAGGGAAAAACCATAGGGACTTCTAAAAACTCCATCTATCAAATAAGAAGCGGAAAAGGTGAAAAAATAAAAAAGTTTTGGTAAATATTATTTCATCAAATAAGAATTTTTTTCCAGTAAAGAACATGAAGAACGCATAAGTAAAATTAACAGAAAGATGGTAGATTGGAAAAAAAAGTTGTAATATTTAAATTTCATAAAAGACTTTACCTAGACCAGTACTTTGCAAACTTTAGTCTGCATATGAAAAACCTGGGGATCTTGGCCAGGCGCAGTGGCTCACGCCTGTAATCCCAGCACTTTGGGAGGCCGAGACGGGCGGATCACGAGGTCAGGAGATCGACACCATCCTGGCTAACAAGGTGAAACCCCGTCTCTACTAAAAATACAAAAAATTAGCCGGGCGCAGTGGCGGGCGCCTGTGGTCCCAGCTACTCAGGAGGCTAAGGCAGGAGAATGGCGTGAACCCGGGAGGCGGAGCTTACAGTGAGCCGAGGTCGCGCCACCGCACTCCAGCCTGGGTGAAAGAGCGAGACTCCGTCTCAAAAGAAAAAAAAAGAAAAAAGAAAAACCTGGGGATCTTGTTTAAAAGTGGATCTTGAATCAGTAGGTCCAGGACAGGATCCAAGATTATGCATGTCTTATAAGCTCCAGGTACTGCCAATATTGCTGGTCATGAACCATTCTCTGAATAGAAAATACTCGTTTTCTATTATCCTATTACTTCTATTATCCTACTCTATTCTATTATTTCTATTTATTCTCATGTTAATAAATAAGAAAAGATAACAACCCTAATAGACTAATATATAAAGGATGTGAGGAAACTCAAATATGAATAAATGCTCGCCAGTATTCTAAAGTTGCATGTATTGGTAACTTTTATTATTTTTATTGCTCAAAAGTATTCCTTTATATGTACCTACCACCCTTTGTATAATCATTCACCAGCTGATGGATATATGGGTTGTCTCTAGTTTTTAACTACTATGAATAAAGTTGCTATGAACATCCTGTGTACAAGTCTTTGTGGGAACATATGTGTTCATTTATCTTGGGTAAAAACCTAGGAAGCCAATTGCTGGATTTTTACAATAAGTATATGTTTAACTTAACAAGAAACTGCTAAACTATTTTCCAAAGTGATTGTACCATTTTCCATTCCCATCAGAAGTGTATGAGAGTTTCAATTGCTCCATATTTTCATCAACATGTGTTATTGTCAGTCTTTTTATTTTGAGCCATTCTAGTGGTGTGTAGTGGTATCTTAGAGTGATTTTAATTTGCATTTCCCTGATGACTAAAGGTAGTGAGTAACTTTTTATGCATTTATTGAGCATTTGTATATCTTTTTTGTGAAGCCTGTTCACAGCCTCTGTCCATCTTTAAATTAGTTTGCCTTGTTATTGTTGACTTGTAAGAAGAGTTCTTTGTCTGTGCAAAGGACTACGCGTGTCCCTTGTCAGAGACATAAGTATATATAGCTGGGTGTGGCAGGTGGCTGTAATTCCAGCTACTCGGGAGGCTGAACAGGAGAATGGTATATATATGTGTGTATGTGTGTGTGTGTGTGTGTATACACACACACATATATATACACATTTATATATCTACATATATATATGTAGATCTTTTCTCATGGTTTTGTGTTGTCTTTTCCTTTGCTTAAAAGTCTCTTTCAAAGAGCGGAAGTTCTTAATTTCAAAATGAAATTCACACTTTAAAAATTTCATGGATCCTGCTTTTAGTGTCCTATCTCAGAAATTTTTACCTATCCCAATATTGTGAAGATTCCTTCTATGTTTTATTCTAGAAAAGTCTTTGCTCCATCTCAAACTAATTTCTGTCTATGATGTGGGGTAAGGGTCAAAGTTGTTGTTGTGATGGATATCCAGTTGTTCTAGCATAATTTGTTACAATAGTATCCTTTCCTGCATTGAAATACCTTGGCATATTTATCCAAAACTGGCCAACAAAATAATAGAAACAGAGAGTATAATGGTAGTTTCTAGGGGCTGGAGGAGAAGAAAAATGGGAAGTTATTGTTTAATGGGTATAGAGTTTCAGTTTTACAAGATGAAAGCAGTTACGGAGATGGATGATGGAGATGGTTGTAAAACAAACATTATGAATTTATCTAAAACCAATGAATTGTACATTTAAATAGTTATGATGGTAAATTCTATGTTATATGTATTTTACACAATAAAAAATTGGAAAACAATTTTGACTAAATGTATGGCTCTATATTTGGGCTCTCTATTCTATCCCATTATCTATCTTTATGTCAATATCACAGTGTTTTGATTACCACAGCTTTATAGTCAATCTTGAATTCAGGTAAGTCCTCCAACCATTCTTTTTCAAAATTGTTTTGGCTATTCTAGGTCATTTACATTTCCATATGAATTTTAGAACCAGTTTGTAGATATCTACAAAAAATGTCTGCTGGGATTTTTATTGAAATTGCACTGAATCTTTGTAAATTTAGTTTCTTTAATAACCAAATTAGGGAGAATTAACACTTTAACAATACTAAATCTTCCAATTTACAAACACGGTATATCTCTCTTTATTTATATCTTCTTTAATTTCTTCAGCAGTGTTTTGTTGTTTTCAGTGTTCAGGTCCTGCACATACTTTGTCAAATTAATCCTTAAATATTTCATGAATTTTTAGATGTTATTGCAGATAATAGTTTTAAACTTTTTATTTTCTAATTGTTCATAGCTAATATGAGAATACAATTGATTTTTTTCACACGTTGACCTTATATCCTGCAACATATCTAATTTTATTAGTTCTAATAGATTTTGTCTAGATTCCTTTGGATCTTATATATATATGCAATCATGTTACCTGCAAATAAAAACAGTTTTACTTTTTTCTTTTCAGTGTGTATGATTTTTATTTCTTTTTCTTGCCTTAGTTTACAGGCTAGGATCTCCAGCACAACACTGAACAGAACTCGTAGGAATGAGCATATTTGCCTTGTTTTTGATCTTAGGGGGAAATTGTTCACCATTAAATATGATATTAACTGTAGATTTTCTGTAGATGCTCCTTATCAGACTGAGAAAAGTTTTTTTCTATTTCTAGTCTGGAGAATTATTAGTGTTGAATTTTGTCAAGTACTTATTCTGAATTTGCTGAGGTGATCACATGGTGTCTCCATTTTCTTGTTTATATGGTGAAATATATTGATTGATAGTCAAAAGTTAAACTGACTTTGCTGGATTCAATTTGTTAATATTTTATTAAGAATTCTTTTGGAAGTTCTGGCCAGGGCAATCAGGCAGGAGAAAGAAATAAAGGGTATTCAATTAGGAAAAGAGGAAGTCAAATTGTCCCTGTTTGCAGATGACATGACTGTATATCTAGAAAACCCCATCGTCTCAGCCCAAAATCTCCTTAAGCTGATAAGCAACTTCAGCAAAGTCTCAGGATACAAAACCAAAGTGCAAAAATCACAAGCATTCTTATACACCAATAACAGACAAACAGAGAGTCAAATCATGAGTGAACTCCCATTCACAATTGCTTCAAAGAGAATAAAATACCTAAGAATCCAACTTACAAGGGATGTGAAGGACCTCTTCAAGGAGAACTACAAACCACTGCTCAACAAAATAAAAGAGGACACAAACAAGTGGAAGAACCTTCCATGCTCATGGATAGGAAGAATCAATATCACGAAAATGGCCATACTGCCCAAGGTAATTTATAGATTCTATGCCATCCCCATCAAGCTACCAATGACTTTCTTCACAGAATTGGAAAAAACTACTTTAAAGTTCATATGGAACCAAAAAACAGCCCGCATTGCCAGGTCAATCCTAAGCCAAAAGAACAAAGCTGGAGGCATCACACTACCTGACTTCAAACTATACTACAAGGCTACAGTAACCAAAACAGCATGGTACTGGCACCAAAACAGAGATATAGACCAATGGAACAGAACAGAGCCCTCAGAAATAATACCACATATCTACAACTATCTGATCTTTGACAAACCTGACAAAAACAAGCAATGGGGAAAGGATTCCCTATTTAACAAATGGTGCTCAGAAAACTGGCTTGCCATATGTAGAAAGCTGAAACTGGATCCCTTCCTTACACCTTATACAAAAATTAATTCAAGATGGATTAAAGACTTAAATGTTAGACCTAAAACCATAAAAACCCTAGAAGAAAACCTAGGCAATACCATTCAGGACATAGGCACGGGCAAGGACTTCATGTCTAAAACACCAAAAGCAATGGCAACAAAAGCCAAAATTGACAAATGGGATCTAATTAAACTAAAGAGCTTCTGCACAGCAAAAGAAATTACCATCAGAGTGAACAGGCAACCTACAGAATGGGTTGCCTACTCATTTGACATCTACTCATCTGACAAAGGGTAATATCCAGAATCTACAAAGAACCCAAACAAATTTACAAGACAAAAACAACCCCATCAAAAAGTGGGTGAAGGATATGAACAGACACTTCTCAAAAGAAGACATTTATGCAGCCAACACACACATGAAAAAATGCTCATCATCACTGGCCATCAGAGAAATGCAAATCAGAACCACAATGAGATCTCATCTCCCACCAGTTAGAATGGCGATCATTAAAAAGTCAGGAAACAACAGGTGCTGGAGAGGATGTGGAGAAACAGGAATATTTTACACTG
Source organism: Symphalangus syndactylus (assembly GCF_028878055.3). Lineage (NCBI taxonomy): Eukaryota > Metazoa > Chordata > Mammalia > Primates > Hylobatidae > Symphalangus > Symphalangus syndactylus. Next base: position 35,497,033 of record NC_072439.2, read on the forward strand.
TTGGTGGGACTGTAAACAAGTTCAACCATTGTGGAAGACAGTGTGGCGATTCCTCAGGGATCTAGAACTAGAAATACCATCTGACCCAGCCATCCCATTACTGGGTATATACCCAAAGGAATATAAATCATGCTGCTATAAAGACACATGCACACGTATGTTTATTGCAGCACTACTCACAATAGCAAAGACTTGGAACTAACCCAAATGTCCAACATTGATGGACTGGATTAAAAAAATGTGGCACATATACACCATGGAATACTACTATGCAGCCATAAAAAATGATGAGTTCATGTCCTTTGTAGGGACATGGATGAAGCTGGAAACCATCATTCACAGCAAACTATTGCAAGGACAAAAAACCAAACACCACATGTTCTCACTCACAGGTGGGAATTGAACAATGAGAACACTTGGACACAGGAAGGGGAACATTACACACCGGGGCCTGTTGTGGGGTGGGGAGAGGAGGGAAGGATAGCATTAGGAGATATACCTAATGTAAATGATGAGTTAATGGGTGCAGCACACCAACATAGCACATGTATACATATGTAACAAACCTGCACGTTGTGCACATGTACCCTAGAACTTAAAATATAATAAATATATATAGATATAAAGAATTCGTATATCTGTGTTTATGATAGATATTAAACTACATGTTTATTTTCTTATGATGTTTTTGTATGATTTTGATGTCAGGGTAATTTTGGCACCATAAAATGAGTTATAAAGTGTTTCCTCATCTCATATTTTCTGAAATTTGAAGGATTGGTATTATTTCTTCATTCAGTGTCTGATAGAATTCACCAGTGAAGCCATCTTGGTTTGGTGTTTTTCTTCAAGGGAAGGTTTTAAAATTATAAATTCAGTTTTTTCAATAGAGCTAGAGTTGTTCACATTTTTCAACTTATGTGTCAGTTTTGGCAACTTGTGTTTTTCAGAAATTTATCCATTTCATCTAAGTTGTCAAATTTATTAACATAAGGCTGTTCATAATATTTCCTTATTAGCCTTTAAAGTCTGTTGAATCGGCCAAGCACGGTGGCTCACGCTTGTAATCCCAGCACTTTGGGAGGCCAATGAGGGGGGATCACTTGAGGCCAGGAGTTCAAGACCAGCCTGGCCAACATAGTGAAACCCCATCACTACTAAAAATACAAAAACTTAACTGGGCATGGTGGTGTACACCTGCAACCCCAGTTGTTTGGGAGGCTGAGGCATAAGAATTGCTTGAACCTGGGAAGCAGAAGTTGCAGTGAGCAGAGATCGCACCACTGCACTCCAGCCTGGGCGACAGAGCAAGACTCTGTCTCAAAAACTAAATCAATCAATAAAAATAAAATAAAATAAAATAAAGCCTGTTGATCTATGGTATCTCCTTTTTTCATTCCTGATATTTGTAAGCTGTATCTTCTTTGTTTTTTATAATCTTTCTAGCTAGAGGTTTATCAATTTTATTAATTTATTCAATGATACTGCTTTTGATATCATTGACTTTATTATTTTTCTGTTCTTTATTTCAATAATTTCCACTTTAATTTTTATTATTTCATTTTTCTACTTTTGTTTCATTTTGTGCTTCCTTTTATAAGTCTTTAAAATGGAATCTTAGATAATTGATTTGAGATCTTTCTTCTTTTCTAATAAAAACATTTACAGATATAGGTTTCCTTTTAGATACTTCTTTAGCTACATTCATGAATTTTAAAATGTTGTGCTTCATTTTTTAAGAGTCAAAGTATTTTCTATTTTACCTTGTGATTTCTGTTTCATGGACTATTTAGGAATATTACGTTTAATTTTCTAAAATATGGGAATTTTTCAGATATACTTTTGGTTAGGTTTTTAATCTAATTCGGATGTGATCAGAGTATATTCTATATGATGTCATTCTTTTAAATTTAGTAATGCTTGTTTTATGGTCCAGCAAAATGGTTTACCTTGGTGACTGTTCCATATATACTTGAAAATAACATGTATTCTGCAATCACCGCAGGTAATGTTCTATGAAGGACAACTCGGTCAGGTTGGTTAGTTATGTTGTTCGAGCCTTCTAAATCTTTAGTGATATTATGACAACTTGTTCTATCAATTCCTGAGAGAACAGAGTTTAAAATCTATTCTAATTGTGGGTTTGTCTATTTCTGTTTATAGTTTTGGCACTTCTGCTCTATGTATTTTGATGTTCTGTAATTTGTCAACTATTTACTATTATTATTGTTATTTCCTTTTGATCATCTGAACCTTTTATCATTATGAAATGTCCCTCTTTATCTGTCTTACTATTCCATGTACTGAAGTCTCCTTTGCCCAGGATTAATATAGCACCTTTGGCTTTCTTATTATTTATGTTTGCATGCTACCTGTTTTCCCACCCTTTACTTTTAATCTATCTGTCTCTATATTTAAAATGCATTTCCTGTAGACAGCATATTGTTTAATCATGCTTATTTATTCTATTTGACAATTTCTAGCTTTTAATTGGAAGGTTTAAACCATTTATATTTAATGTAATTATAAATATAGTTGACATTAAATCGGGTCATCCCTTGTTTCCTCTTTCCTCTTTTGGATTAGTTGAGTAAGTCTTAGGATTCCTCTCTTGGACTGAATAAGTTTTAGGATAGCTATACTTTTTCATTTGGTTATTTTATTGATTATTTTATGGGATTTATATTACGCAACTTTAACTATCAATGGCTATATTCAAATAATATACCCTTTCACATACACAGTAGGGACAATAGTTTGCTTCCATTTCCTTTGTGCTATTATCGTCATACATTTTACTGCTATGTATGCTATAAACCCCAAAATACATTGTTTTCTCTTTTGTTTTAAATAACCTATCCTTTTTTAAAACTTTTTTTCATTTAAAATTTATTTATTTATTTATTTATTTATTGAGACAGGGTCTCGCTCTGTCACCTAGGCTGGACTGCAGTGGCATAATCTCAGCTCATTGCAACCTTCACCTCCCAGGTTCAAGCAATTCTCCCACCTCAGCCTCCTGAGTAGCTGGGACTATAGGCATGTGCCACCATGTCTGGCTAATTTTTGTATTTTTTGCAGAAACAGGGTTTTGCCATGTTGCCCAGGCTGGTCTCGAACTCCTGGGCACAAAGTGATCTGCCCACCTCCTAAATAGCCTATTAACTTTTAAAGAAAATTTAAAAACAAGAAAAAGTCTTAATATTTACCCATATACTTACCATTTCTGAAACTCTTATAAGTCCAAGTTTCTATTCAATATCATTTTCATTCAACCTAAAAATATTCTTTTAGCATTCAGTATTCATTCGGATTCTGTTTGTGTGGAAACAAGTCTTTATTAACCTTTACTTTGAAAAACATTTTAATTGGACATAGAATTTCAGGTTGGCACATATTTTTCATTCAGTACTTTAAAAATGTTCTTCCAATGTCTCCTGGCTCACATTGATTCTGACAAACCATGTCTAATAATTCTTATATTTGTTCCCTTATATTTAATATATCTTCCCTAGCTACTTTAAAATTTTTCAGCAATTTGATTATGATGTGCCTTGGTGTAGTTGTCTTTATGTTTAGCCAGCTTAGGGTCACTGAGCTTCTTAAATTTATAGGTTTATAGTTTTTATTAAATTGAGGGGAAGCTATCCATTATTCCATCAAAATTTTCTTAATCCTGTTACATAAATGTTAAACTACTTGATATTGTCCCTGTAGTCATTAATGCCTTCTTTTTGTTTTTCAGTATTTTTTCTATTCCTCCGTTTGTATGGTTTCTATGTCTTCAAGCCCATTTATCTTTTCTTCTGTAGTGTCAAATCTGTTATTAAACCCATTCAGTAAATATATATATATACACACCACATATATATTTGCATATATATAGCACTTGTTTAGGATGGAAGGACAAGTTTCATGTCAGTTACTTCTTTGTGACCAGAAGCAGAAGTTCCTTATCTCCTTATTTTTCTTATTTTTATCTTTTTTCTTATCTCCTTATTTTTCTCTTCATATTTCATGTTCTGTAGTTTCATATGTTAGGTTTGGATTTTTTATTTATTTATTTATCTTGCTTGGAATTCACTGGGCTTCTTAGTGACTTTAATCAGTTTAAGAAAATCCTGTCATTATTTCTTCAAACATTGCCTCTGTTCTATTCTTTCTCTTGTTTAATTTTGGAGCCTTAATTATTGGTTGATATGGGTCTTCTCCCTCTATTTTCCATATATCTCAACTCTCTTTGACATTTTCATACTTTCAACACATTGTGCTTCATTCTGGATTTCTTTTGACCTGTCTTCTAATTTACTAATTATCTCTTCAACTGGGTCCAATTTGCTGTTAGAATCATTCTACTTGGTTCTGTTTTAAATCCATTAGATCACTTTTTACATTCCCTGAAACTATTTTCAGGCTTGTTTTTTAACATGTGCCTGACGGGTAGTTTCAATCTCTGGAGTCTTTGTGCATCTATTTCTGCTGCCTGTTGTTTTTGCTGATTCTCACTCATGGTGCCTTCTCTCCCTATGTGCTTATTTGCTCACCGCCTTTGAAGAACTACTTGTGGAGATTTTTGAGGCTTAGGATGAAGAGGTCTTCATTGAGGGAGGATTTGCCTTTGCTTTTGCTAGGTGCCCAAAGGAAATACTAATCTGGAATCATTTAAAATTAAATTCAAGGTTTGAGGTTTTCTTTTACTACCTAGGTGATATAAATTTGGGCTGCAAATCAGGCTGGCTTGGACTTTTTCCTTCTGCTCTGCTCAGCACCAAGGAAACTTTCTTATAGTCCCTTGGAGATGTGGCAGAGGGGGTAGGTTCACTTTTTTTTTTTTCTTGGAGGCAGGGTCTCGTTCTGTCACCCAGGCTGGAGTGCAGTGGCACAATCATGGCTTACTGTAGTACCTGTAGTACCTCAGCCTCCCAAGTACCTGGAACCATAAGTGTGTGCCACCACACCCAGCTGATTTTGTTATTTGTAGAGACTGGATCTTCCTATGTTGCCCAGGCTGGTCTCGAACTCCTTGGCTCAAGAAATCCTCCTACCTTGGTCTCCCAAAATGCTGGGATTACAGACACGACCCACCATGCCCAGCCTAGGTTTACTTCTATTTCACCTTACACTAAAGGTATAACTCTTTGATTTTTCAGTTTTATATGGGGACAGTCTCCTATAGATTCCTAACTTCGGGCCAGCCATGAGTTCGAAGTTCAAGGACCAGCCATCAAAACCAGAGCACAAGTTTGCTTCTATCAGCAAATACCTTCTGGTTAAAAGTAGCCTTTTTGTTTCACTTATCACTTTGAGTTTTCACTTTCAACTGGATTTTGACCTGGTATTTCCTTACTATTTTGTTGGCTCTGTCATGCTTTTAAGATGTCTTAACTATTTTATCCAGCATTTTAAAGCTATTTTCAGCAGGAAAGTTGATTCAAATAACCCAGCCCACGCCTTTCACATTCCCAGAAACTGAAGTCCACTTAAAAAAAAAAATCCCATCAAATGGCCTCTATAGGTAATCCAAACCCTCCTTGATTATTTTTTTGTTTGTTTGGGGGTGAAGAGGTTGTTTGTTTTTTGCTTTTACAGACTCATGTGTCTTCCTTAAAAAGCAATTGAGAAAGTACCCTATAATATAAGACTTTGTAAGGATTCAAATATAAAATAACTTCCTCTTTTCTGAGAAAGTAGCTTGGGAAGATGAAATCTCACCTTATGTTGAGTATATATGATATATAAAGTCTTTCACAATACCTAACATACAGTAGGTATTTAATAAATACCCTATACCTACTTTCCCTCCCCTCTCTCCTCTAGCTCTTCAGCTTTGAATAAAATCTAAGTTGTCCAGCTGCTTAAGATAATGTGATTCAAAATAAATAACATGTGAGTCTATCCCCGCTTAGAGTAAGTGGCATGGTCAGTATGACATTTCTCTAAGACTCCTCTAGTCCACAGTGAAAATCACATGAGTTTCTGTCTCTCTCTATCTCATACACACACCATACACACACACACACACACACACACACACACACACACACGAGACCACATAACCTTATAAATTACTTCTTTTACAGTCTTTATTTTCAGGGATTGTTATGAAGCATAATGACCAACATATCATAGAACAAACTTAAGTTCTATTTAGAAAATGAAGACTTCTGGACTCCAGATAGAAATGGTCTCTACTCACATAGGACTTGGGAATTTCCCAAGAAAGAAATGAGTAAGAACTTAATGTAGGATCTTCCTTCAGTGACTTGAATGAGGGTGGAGCAACCTTCTTACATTAGTACAAGCATATTGCTAGGATATGCCTGATGGCCACTGTGCTGAGGACATAGAAATTAGGACAGAGCCACTTCCACTTCCTTACCTTTTTTTTTTCTTTTGAGACGGAATCTGGCTCTGTTGCCCAGGCTGGAGTTCAGTGGCACAATCTTGGCTCACTGCAACCTCCGCCTCCTGGGTTCAAGCAATTCTCCTGTCTCAGCCTCCCAAGTAGGTGGGAGTACAGGCGTGTGCCACTACGCCCAGCTAACTTTTGTACTTTTAGTAGAGATGAGGTTTTGCCAAGTTGGCCAGGCTGTTCTCGAACTCCTGACTTTAAGTGATCGGCCCACCTTGGCCTCCCATAGTGCTGGGATCACAGGCGTGAGCCACTGGGCCCAGCCTCCTTACTCTTTAAAACACATCACAGCAATGTTTGTAAGATTGCAAGAGGAGACAGGGCGCAGTGGCTCACATGTGTAATCCCAGCACTTTGGGAGGCCAAGGCAGGCAGATCACGAGGTCAGGAGATCAAGACCATCCTGGCTAACACGGTGAAACCCCGTCTCTATGAAAAATACAAAAAATTAGCCAGACATGGTGGCGGGCGCCTGTAGTCCCAGCTACTCGGGAGGCTGAGGCAGGAGAATGGCGTGAACCCGGGAGGTGGAGCTTGCAGTGAGCAGAGATCATGCCACTGCACTCCAGCCTGGGTGACAGAGCGAGACTCTGTCTAAAAAAAAAAATTATCACTACAAATTTCCAATTATTATGACCAGCACTACCTCCATATTAAAATGAAGTTTTTTCCCTATCAACTATGCCTTTTAGTTCATATGCTCCTATTCTGTGATTTCCCTGCTTGTAGAGTTCTGTCCACGATATTGAAAGAGACCAAGAAAGAGAGGAAAGCACAAATTCGCAACATTTTTAAAGTTAAAGAATTCTTCGAGATGGCCTAATTCAATGGTTCCTTGTCCATACATAATTAAGTGGAAAGGCCAGAGAGGTTATGAGGTGCACAAGGTTATAGACCCACACTAGAACTCCCAAGTTCTTGACTTGCTATACATATCCCACTACACTGTGCTACTGGTTCCCTGCAAGCTCTCAGAACTCTTCTCATCCATGCTTCATACTTGGAGAGAGTGAGGCAAGGGCAGATCTTAAGGCCAGCTGAATGAAGTTTTTTACATTGCCGCTAGTAGAATTCAGAAGAATCAGGAATACAGAGAAAATGCAGAGTTAGGAAACATTGTCTAGAGAGGGAGAATGGAACAGGATTTGGAAGTAATGGAAGGTCAAGACTGATGAGAGAGGGAAAGGCATTCCAGGTAGATAAAACTGATATTTGAAGTCTCCATGCAAAGAAAGAATGAGATATGTTGGTGAGGAGCACAATAACAAAAGTGATAAAAATATGGAATGCTAGCTCAGGCCAACAATACTCAGATAATGGGGAGTATTTCATATAACACTAATTTTCCTCCTCTAGCACAAAGAAGATATGGGATCAAATTAATACCTGAGAAGCATTATAAAAGAACTGAGATAATTTTAGCTGGAAAGGTATAAGGGAGATGTGGATCTTCCTTTCCACAATGAAAAGAAATGAGCTAGAATTGCCATTAGGAAATTAAGATTAGGCATTGGGGCAATCAGCTGTGCGCTTTTACCTGAAAGAGGCCAAAGAGTCAGGAAATCTTGAAACAAGGTCTAAAGGAGACACCCTTCAGCCTGGGATGAGTTAAGTTCAGTCCTGCCTGGAGGCAGAGGGAGGGATGAAATGTCCTGTCATAGAGTCTAGAAGTCTGGATCAGGGCCAATTCATGGAAACAAAGCATCTCATTATGGAGAGAGGTGGAGAACAGCAGGAAAAATCTCCAGCCTATCTGTCTGGGACTTCAGGGCAGTGTAGAAGTTTTCTGGCTTTATCAATTTTAGACTCTGATGAATATAACAAAAACAGATTTCAGTTAAACCAAAATGAAAGAATTTCCCATGATACTGCCATGAATCTTGGATCTCACTCACTGGGGAGGTTAAAACACCTGAGAACAACCAGCATGAACAACTTAGGCACTGCGGAGAATGAAAACAGAAAGGGATAAAAATTATTGCTAAGTTGGATGCAGCCATAAAAAAGAGTGAAATCATGTCCTTTGCAGCAACATGGATGTAGCTGGAGGCCATTATCCTAACTGAACTAACACAGGAATAGAAAACGAAATACCGCATCTTCTCACTAATAAGTGAGAGCTAAACACTGAGCACACATGGACATAAAGATGGCAACAACAGACACTGGGGACTACTAGAGAGGGGAGGGCGGGAGAGGGGCAAGGAATGAAAAACTATCTACTGGGTACTATGCTCATTACCTGGGTGACGGGATCATCCGTACCCCAAGCCTCAGCATCATGCAATTTTTAAGAAATTATTGCTAAGTTGGAAATTTAGGATTTGACTCTGAGGCCTTGGAGCTTGTCAGGGAGGGTTGGTTAAGTGAGGGTCCTTCCAGCCTAGTGGCTATGCAAGAACTTGCTTCTGGGAACCCATGGTGAAGGCTGGGTGTGTCTGAGCGTGTGCTGAATTCCTGGCTTCAATTACAGACTACCAGGCGGCTGAAGAGTCTGTCATTGCCGATGTCATCATATTTACAAGATTCATAGGTCCCCTCTCCAGAATGAGGGCCTCTCTGCCCCTGCTGCCATCTCCCACCACTGTGTGCACTGTATGAAGAAGCAGAGCATCGTGGGAGACAGGGTGAGGGTCTCCCGGGCGTGTCTGCCCGCTCCCACCCAAGCAATGAGGAAACGATTGCTTGGATAATTCACACTGCACTTCCACTGTCCTGGTCATGGCTTCCATGTTGCAGGCTAGATTCGGCTAGATTTAACAGTGGAATGCTCTCATAAGTGTGCTGTGGTGTAGTGGTTACCTCGGTCACCAAACAGTGGAATCCCCTCACTTCAGAAAATCTTCAAAGAGAGATTTTGTATTTATCTGGGATGGAGGCAGAAGTATGGATGAGGATATCTTAAATTTTCCTTTCTTTTCTTTTTTTTTTTTTTTTTTGTGTGTGTGTGTGTTTTGTTTCTTTTTTTGTTGAGACAGGGTCTCGCTATGTCACCCAGGCTGGAGTGCAGAGGCATGAACAGAGCTCACTGCAGCTTCGACATCCTGGGCTCAAGCAATCCTCTCACCTCAGTCTCCTGAATAGCTGGGACTACAGGCCCGTGCTCCCACACCTGGCTTTTTATTTTTCATAGATATGGGGTCTTACTATACTGTTCTGGCTGGTCTTGAACTCCTGGGCTAAAGTGATCCTCCCACTTTGGCCTCCCAAAGTGCTGGGATTACATGCATGAGCCATTGTACCCAGCCTCAGATTTCTATTGAAATACTTTACAATAGTTTTCTGTCCTGTGCCTGTTAAAATCTATTTAAATTATCTTCCTGCCAACATCCTAGGGGTTCAAAAGAGTGTGGGTGCTTCATCTGACTCCTTCACGTAATTGTTTCTAGGCTCTGCCTCTAGAGATGCCATTAGAAAACTGATAGGCATGGGGAACCAGCTTCTCCCCAGAGAGTGAAACTCCCAAGCAACCAGTCCCACATTCCTCTCTGACTCATGCTCCCAACCCCCCACTGTGCCCTAAAGGTCAGTGGGCTGAGAAACAGGCCACATCTAGGACAACTGCAGCTGGAATAAGATGTCTATCCTGATAGCCAGGACTTACCTCCTCCCATCCTCAGCCCTGGGTAACTCCCTGGCCCGTGCCCCAAGTATTGTGATAAGATGCTGTCGGTGACAAGAAAAGGATAGTCAACAAGGAATCTACCCTAGGGCTGACAGCCTCACTGGGGAGATCAGAGCACAGGCTCCAGGGCTCATCTCTGATTCCTCCACTTGCCGTAGCAGAGTATCCCCCGGCCCCTGAGGAGGAGACGCTTCTCATTATCTGAGTCAGTGGATGAGAGCAGAGGCCACATGATTTTGTCATTTGCTGAGTGTCTGCCATGTGCCAAGTCCTATGCTAAGTGCTAAGTATTCAGTGGTGCACAAGCCTTGCATGTAGCTTACTGTTTAGTAGTAGAGGCCACCATTAAACAGGTTCACAAATGTAATTAGTGTTCCAAAGAGAAAAGAGAAGTGGAATAAATCCTCATTGCTTTATCTTTGGATACCTGCACTCATACACATACATACAAACACACCCTCTGTGTCTATCCCTGATGCTTGCTCTGACCCAGTGTTTCTGTCAAACCCAAGGCAGTGGAAGTATGGAGTCTGCAAAAATCCACAAAGTGGATAGTGCACAAATCAGGAATAAAGAGTTGACCCTATGCCAGTATGAAAAGTCACCCCTGGCTCTAAGTCTAGATATAAAAGTCATATCAAAATTGGTCACAAAATTCTATTTACACATCTAGGTTGAATAAATTTTATCTTCACTTCCTCAAAGCCACCCATCTCTGAAGCAGACGAGGCAAAAAAAATTTTTTTTTAGAAACCAGAGGTGCACACAACCACACGGAAGAGAGGCCTTAAAAGATGGGTTTGAGTCACCCTTGCTTCCTCTCTGTATGTCCCATTCTGAAATCACTAAGTCTTACTTAGGCCTGCAGACAGAGCTTTGGGGAGTCTTCTCATTCATTTCACTGGCTTCAAAATCTGCAGACAAATGCTAATTGACCCCATTCTTCTAGATCCTCGGGTAGAGGGACTGCCCAGTTTCCTTCAGTAAACCATGCTGTTGGAAAGTTCTTCTTTGCTAATTCTATTCATTATTTCTCTACAAAATTAATTCCTTTCTTGATATTTTGTATTTTAAATCTAAATATGCCAAGGGGAAGAGGTAGACACATTATAATATTTCCCCCTCATAATCTGAAAAGTATAAAAGCATAAACAATCTGAAAAGTGACCACCTCTTCTTTCTGCTTCAGAGGAAATTCCAGCAGAGGTTCAAGGTGAAAATATCATAAAAATTTGGGAAGCTAGGGCTGGGACTCTTCTCCTCTGCCGTCAGTTAGCATAACCCAGGTTTGGAAGACCTCTGTGCAGCAGGCTGGGAAAAATCCAGGGGCAGTTTCTAGGTGATATTTCCTTCCTTCAAGTAAGGTCACTCCAGAAAGTTAAAGGTCAAGGGATAGATGCCAGGTGTAAAAGTTTCTTTGCTTTACTGTGAAACCTTTTCATACAGAAAAAATGGGTAGGCTGAATGAGGCAAGGAGCATGTGGCTGGTTAAGTTAAATTCCGCAGGCCATCCTATGATTCCAGAATAGAACGAGGCAAAACAAAGTGTGGAGTCCATTTGGACAGATAATTACAGCTGAAATTTAAACAATATTATAGAAAAATCTAGACATTAGGTTTACATTATACTTGGTCTTTATGCTTTACTTCATGTGAGAGGAGCACCTTAGTCATATAAAGTCAGAGTCCCAGAAAACTTAGTCTCTTGTTCTCAAAAGCTAAGGGGAAGAATAAACATTTTAGCCCTCCTGAAATTATTTTATTTATGGCCCTGCCTTCAGCTAGGAAGACACATCCTAGGTTGGTCATTTAGGTCCTCTAGCAATTTCATCCTAATTTCTCACTAAACCCATTTCTTTGGACTTTTCCAACTTAGAGCTATGCTTCAGCCAAGATAACACTTTCACCAACCCCCACAGCCTGACTCTTCTCACATTTAAGCCTCAGACTGAACAATGAATGTCTCCCATCACCTAGAGTGTTGTCTTCACAGACTGCTTCCCACAATCTCCCATCAAAACCCAGCTCAAATCCTTTTCTTGCAGAGTCTTCCCTTATTAACTGCAACTAATTGAGATTACTTCTTTACTCCAGTTTAACTTAGCCATTTAGTTTCAACAACATGTAATTACATAAGCCTGCAGGTGAGTGCACATGTGTGTGTTTCTATGGGACAGTGGGAGATTAGACTATCTAGTTTCCCCACTCCACTCCTTGGGGTTCTTCAGTAAATGCTAAAATTATTTTTGAGATGGACTAACTGCTCATCACAGAATGAGACACCAAAACCCCTTTGTATCAAGTTCTGAGAGATGGGCCAATGATGAATAGCAATTTCAAGAATGGGGAGAATGGCTTACAGAGAAGACATATCCTAATTCTGTACTCCATCAGAATTCACACTTATGACATTGTTTGGGAGCATTTGATTAAGTGTTTCTAGTATCAGACCAATATTTAAACTCCCATTCAGAAGGAGCATCAAGTATAAGCTTTATACAGGGGAGAAGCATGGTAACCTAGAGCAGTGCCTAGCACATAACAGAGGCTCAGCCAGCATTTGTGGAAGGAAGGAAAGGTTGAAAGGGGGACCTGAGAGGGGAAGGAGGTGATTGAGAGGGACAGTAGGTTCTAAATCTCTCTTTATTGTCACTTGCTAAAGTTGGTTGACTTTCCAAGCAAGATAAAGCCAGTCAATTATTTCTCTGACTAGAGGAACTGGAAGCCATGGGGATGAATATGAACTCTGGTTAATAGGAAAAGGAATATCAGTATGGGGAAGTTTCCCGTACAATGGAAAACAAGATACAGAAAAACAGAGAATTAATGCTGGAGTGCCGTCATCGCTATCAATGCTGGGAGAATGAGGGGTAAGGACATTTATGGGAGATAGTTAAAGAAGACTTTCCAGAGGAGAAAGAGGAGATAATAGACCAGAGCTTGGCAAGAACGAAGCTACAGGATTGAGCACACAAGAATAGGACTGAACAGAACAGCCATGTAGAACATCAGAAATGACACAGGGTAACTACAGAAGAGGAAGCAGTTAAATAGTTTATCTTAGCACGAAAAGGCTTTGTTGAAAGTCAGGAGAACTGAAATGGTGGGAGAGTCAGTAGTTTATGGGAGTACTGAGGAATGAAGATGAGCTTGATAAAGCTATACAACTCTGCTGCCATGGACATAAAAATGGGAGACCAAGAAAGAGTGTAAACTCCTTTACAGGTGGGAGGGGGTTAAGGACTGAAAAACTCCCTACTGGGTATTATGCTCACTTCCTGGGTGAAGGGTTCAATTGTACTCCAAACCACAGCATCGCATAATATACCTTTGTAACAAACCTGCATGTGTAGCCCTGAAATCTAAAATAAAATTTGAAAACAAGAAAAAAAAACCTGGCTCTATTAACCAAATTAATTTATATTTCTTTAGCATCTCCTATGCAAAGCATTGTGTTAAGCCCAGGAATGTAAAGGGATATACAGTTAAAAAATAAACAATCTTGGGGGAGTTAGTTTCAAATTGATACAAGATGGCAGAGAATAAGGAGAAAAAAAAGAAGAGAAAAAATATGTACAATTTCCACCTTCCCACAACCTACAGAATAGTAAAAGAGATAAATACATATGTAAATATTATTCTAGTACAAAACGGTAGTATAATAGAGACTCAAACAATGTGACACTATAGTTGCAGGAGGGTCAGAAATAATTCTCGCTAGAGAGATCTAGGACGTAATCTTGGAGAAGATTTTAAGCTAGGCTTTAAATGAAGGATCAGATCTTGGCAAGTTGATGAGGAAAGGATGGCATTCCAGACAGAAAGAATAGCATATGCAAAGGTCTGGAGGCATAGAACAAGTTGAAGAAACTCAAGTAGACCCATGAGATTGCAGTCTAAGCTTTGCGCAGTGGCAGTATCGTAGAGGTCTATAAGGCGCGATTATTGCTAATTGAGATTGCAGTCTAGGTTATGTAAAGGAATGTTGATCCCAATATTATTGTCGCCATGGAAGGCTCTCAACATCAAGCAACAGAATTCTAATTTTATTATCTGTATACTGGAAAACCAGGTAATTAAGATAGATGCACTATGTTTCTTTGAAATTTCCAGATAACCAACTCATTTTCTGAAGTTTGAGAATCAATAATGTCCTAGTTATTATAGGAAAATGAGATTTCACATGCACTCCATCATGGAAGCTGCTGTCTTTCTCAAGCTCATTTGCTCCTATACAACTCCACTGCCAGGGACACCGAAGAAGAGTGTAAAGTCTCTCAGAAGAGAGAGGCCTTTAACAGAAGAGATTTTAATCCACTGAAGAAGGTAACAGTAATAGCTCTGCTCTCAGTCAGGAGGCTCATTGAGACAGATACACAACATTCCTCCATGGACACAGGCAGACAGTAGATCACAGAAATAAGTGCAAATAATACAATGTTGAGGAACTATAGAATAGTAGAGTCCTTGGAGCCAGGTAAGGCCAATTAAGAAAGTTTTCTGGTGGAAGTGAGCTCAGGTAGGACCGGGTATCTACAAAGAAAATGGACAAAGTTGGACAGGGAGGATGGAGAAACAGTATCTGGAGTAGGAGAGGAGGAAACTGGCCTGTATACATGTTTGGAGGCAAGTATGAGCAAGCACATGCAATAAGCGTCATGTGTGAGACAGAAGAATGAACTCAGCCGGAATGGAGAGTCTGTAGCAAGAGCTAACACGGATCCAGTCTGCAGATAGACCGGTTTCCAGCACAGAAGCCTGGGTTAACATTGGATACTACCCCTGGCCTCTCTAGAGGGAATGATAGGAATTTCAGTCTTTCTTTTCTCCTTATATTTTCATGAGACATGGGTTACATTCCTAGTTGTTCTGGAACACTGACTCATCCTTCTGGAATGAATGTGAGTGTCCTAGGGTATGATGCTGTCTATTGTACTGAGGGACAAAGTGAGGCCACAGCAAAGGAGACTATTAGGCCCAAACTCAAATTATAATTAAAAACTAAGCTCTGGCCAGGTGTGGTGGCTCACAAGTGTAATCCCAGCACTTTGAGAGGCCAAGGTGGGAGGATTGCTTGAACCCAGGAGTTCAAGACCAGCCTGGGCAACACAGTGAGACTCTTGTCTCCGCCAAAAAAACAATTAGCCAGGCATGGCAGCACACGCCTATAGTCCCAGCTACTCAGGAGGCTGAGATGGGAAGATTGCTTGAGCCTGGGAGGGCGAGACTTCAATGAGCTGAGACTGCGCCACTGCACTCTGCCCTGGGTGACAGAGTGAGACCCTGTCTCAAAAACCAAACAAAACCAAACCACTAAGTTCTGTTGGGCTTAGGTATTCTTTGGTATTCCTCTATTCCCCTGTACACAGGAATGTTGAATTCTACCTAAGCCAAGGGAGGAAGTGGTCAGATGTGGAGGTAGAGGTTATTACAGGATACTGCAGAAGGCCTGATATGCTGCCTCTCATAGCCCAGGCTCCCTAGGTTAATGCTCCATTCTCATTTCTAATCCCATCTAGAGTCACAGATACAAGTGGCCACAATGGAAATTTCCCCAAAAGTCTGAATGCCGGAGTAGAAACTGCCCATTGACCATTCTGAGCAACCAGTGAAGTCATGTTGACCCTATACCATGAGGGAAAAACTGAGTCTAAATTTTGTTGAGTAGAGCAGAACTTTCAGACAGCCCAACTGCAATTAGAAGCTGGGAACCAAGGCGTCCCTGAAACCCAGCTAGGGAATCTTTCCCTCATGTTCTCTCTAAGCTTCACATTCCACCATATAACACAGTAAAAAAGGAGATTGCCCCACACCCTTCTGTAGGAAAAAGGTACATTTTGGGATGGTTTGGAGGCATCAAAATGGTAAGCAATTTTAGGGTACAATTAAGACCTGGCTGCTCAACCCTACAATAAATTACCATCAAAGGCACTCACACGTCAACAGGGGAAAAAAACACATGTGCTTGCAAGACAATGTGTGTTTGATGCTCATAAAAAAGATAAAAATATAGGTCATCATCATGTAACGAGCTTGTAGGTGTCAGAACGTGTGCTGTTGGGGGAGGTACGGGAGGGGAAATGGAGAAGGATCAGCAAACCAAGAAGGAGCTGAAGTCAGACTCCTATCCCCAAGTTCTTCCCTTCTGCTGAGGACAGTGGACTGGCAGTAAGGGGGTGAAGGACCTCTCCCCCATTTTCTTTTTCTTGGGACATCCCCTTTCCTGCTCCCCCCAGTTGGATTTCCGACATATTAATCATGTCTCTCATTTTGAAATCAGCCAGTCAGGCTATTATTCAAGCATTGTTAATGACACCATCGGCCAAGGTATCAATTAGGCAAGTTGGGATAAGAAGAGCAGAGAATAGGGCTGGCCAGAGAGCAGAACACAAATCTGTTTTGGTGTAGGTAACCCAAACGGCAGCAAGGGCTCCTAATGTTCTTACTTCTACTCCTCTTATAGGCAACCTCAAATGCACTGAATTCTCCAGTCAAGACCCAAGCCAAACTGTTACTTCATAGTATCCCCTCACTTGCTCCCTCAGTTGACCCTTAACTGGACTTCAGCTAGTCACATCAAATCACTCAGGATATGCAGGAACAGGGTCACAGCTAACTAGCTCTGGGCAACGCTTATTCCTGTGGCTGAGGCCCAACATCATGGGAGAAAATGCTTCCTCCACCATGCTTACTCTGGCTGCCTTGGGTGGAGTTTCTTCTCCTTTGCCACAATATGCATTCTAAAGGTCCTTTAAAATGTAGCTCAACGTTTTTTTCATCAAGGAAGCTTTTGTTCTAATGAAGAAAGTCTTTATATTTGTTGATTCTTAGTTCTTAAATCTGATTATTGTTTTCCCCATCAGGCTGAGTTTCTCAATGACTACAGCTATTAATAATTCTTTTTTTTTCTTTTTTGCTAGATCTCCCTGCCTCCCACACCTACCAATACTCCCTTTCTCTGTCAAGAAAGGCTCTGTTCAAAGGGGCTATTCAGAATAAATAGGTGTGACAGGTACTCAGGTCACTGAAGTTTGGATCCTGGAGAAAGGACAAAAATAAAGATTAGAATAGAAACTGCAGCAAAATAGGAGTCCAAGCAGTCCTCAAGACCTCCAAGTTCCTTCCCATTATATACCTAGGCAAGTCTTCAGAGCATTGTGTTTCTAGACCCCAGTCTCCCTGAGTCACTCCCTGGTTTCCTGTCACCCTTTCATTCTCAAGACAGACACAAGGTTCTCCCTGGCTTTCTTCCACACCCACCAATTATCCAGATCTTCAGAAAGATGAAGGACACTAAGGACAAAAGGTCAATGTTTCAAATTTTTAGTGTCTCTGGACCCAAAGAAGGTGGCTGGGTCAATTAAGTTTCAAACACCACAACCAAAACTAGAAATCTCAATAAAAAACCGTCACATTTGGAGTCTTGACATAAAACTTACCTAATTACATTGGCTAGGAAAGTGAACACGCTTCTCAGCTTTTCCCAAAAAACTCAGCAAATTGAATTCCCTTTCGTCCTTGTTCCACCTCTTGTTTCTCCTTTAAGATCCACCCTACTGGCCGGGCACATGGGCTCACACCTGTAATCCCAGCACTTTGGGAAGCTGAAGCAGGCAGATCACTTGAGCTCAGAAGTTTGAGACCAGCCTGGGCAACATGGCAAAACCCAGTCTCTACTAAAAATACAAAAATTAGCTGGGCATGATGGCACACGCCTGTAATCCCAGGTACTCAGGGAGGCTGAAGCAGGAGAATCGCTTGAACCCAGAAGGCAGAGGCTGCAGTGAGCTGAGATGGTGCCACTGCACTCCAGCCTGGGCCACAGAGTGAGAGCCTGTCTCAAAAAAAGAAAAGAAAAGAAAAATCTGCCTACAATTTTCATTCTATGCTCCAAAGCACTGAGCTGATAGAAAAATGAAGAAATAGGCCAGGTGCAGTGGCTCACGCCTATAATTCCAGCACTTTGAGAGGCCAAGGCAGGCAGATTATGAGGTCAGGAGTTCGAGACCGACCAGCCTGACCAACATGGTGAAACCCCATCTCTACTAAAAATACAAAAATTAGCTGGGTGTGGTGGCAGGCTCCTGTAATCCCAGCTACTTGGGAGGCTGAGGCAGGAGAATCGCTTGAAACCGGGAGGTGGAAGTTGCAGTGAGCCGAGATCGTGCCACTACACTCCAGCCTGGGCAACAGAACTAGACTCCATCTCAAAAATACATATATATGTACACGTATATATATATTTCCACACCCCAAAGAGAAAATCTGTATCTGTTAGCAGTCACTCCCTATTCCCCACAACATCTCTAGCTTTAGGCAACCACTAACCTACTGTCTCTATAGCTTTACCTATACCCTGAACTTATACCCTGACTATAGCATATACCTATACCTTTACCTGTAACCTGAATACCTCTACCCCAAATATAGAGTATACCTATACACTGAATAATTCATATAAATGAAATTATACAATATGTAGTCTTTTATGACCGGCTACTTTCAGTTGGCATAATGTTTTCAAAGTTCATCCATATCATAGCATATATCAATATTTCATTTCTTTTTTATTGCCAAATAATATTCCATTATATGGATGTCCCACATTTCATTTGTCCATTATCAATTGATGGACATTTGGGTTTTCTGCTACTATTGACAATGCTGCCATGAACATTCATATACCAGTTTTTATGTAGAGACATGTTTTCATTTCTCTTAGGTATATACCTAGAAGTGGAACTACTGGGTCATGTGATAACTCTAGGTTTAACGTTTTGAGGAAATGCTGTTTTCCAAGGTGGCCGCATCATTTTATATTCCCACCAGCAATGTATGAGGATTCCAATTTTTCCACATCCTCACCAACACTTATTATTACCTTGTTTTTATTATTGTTGTAACCATCCTAGTGGTATCACATAGTGGTTTTGATTTGTATTTTCTTGATAGCTAATAATGTTAGGAATATGTAGGAAATACTTTAATGTGCTTACTGGCCATTTGTATATCTTCTTTGAAGAAATTTCTATTCAGATCTTTTTTTTTTTTTTTTTCTAAGATGGAGTCTCACTCTGTCACCCAGGCTGGAGAGCAGTGGCGGGATATCGGCTGACTGCAAGCTCCACCTCCCGGGTTCACGCCATTCTCCTGCCTCAGCCTCCCAAGTAGCTGGGACTACAGGCGCCCGCCACTGCACCCAGCTAATTTTTTGTATTTTTAGTAGAGACGGGGTTTCACCGTGTTAGCCAGGATGATCTCGATCTCCTGACCTCGTGATCTGCCCGCTTTGGCCTCCCAAAGTGCTGGGATTACAGATGTCAGCCACCGCACCCGGCCCCTTTGTCCATTTTTAAATTGGGCTACTTGTCTTTATCCTTTTGAGTTAGAGTTTTTTATATATTCTAGATACAAGTCTCTTATCAGATATATGAATTGCAAACATTTTCTCCCACTCTGTGAGTTGTCTTTTCACTTCCTCAATGGTGTGATTTGAAGCAAAAGTTTTTAATTTTGATGAAGTCCACTCGATCTATTTTTTAAATTGTGCCTTTATCTAAGGAATCACTGCATTATCCAAGGTCACAAAGACTTACACCTATGTTTCCTTCTAAGAGTTTTATAGTTTTAATTAACTCTTGGATTTAGGTCTTTGACTCATTTTGAGTTAATTTTTGTATGTAGTGTGAAATAGAAATCCAATTTAATTCTTTTGTATGTGGCTATGCAGTTGTCCTAGTGCTACTTGAAAAGGCTATTTTTCCCCACTGAATTGTCTTGGCACTTATGTCAAAAAGCAATCGACTGAAAATGTGAGAGTTTATTCTTGGACTTTTAACCCTATTCCACTGGATAACTATATGTCTATCCTTATGCCAGTACCATGCTGTCTTGATTACAGTAGCTTTGTAGTAAGTTTTAAAATAAGGAATGTGAGTTCTCCAACTGCTCCTCTTTTTCAAGATGGTTTTGGGTATTTTGGGTCCCTTGGGTTTCTATATAAATCCTGGGATCTGTTTGTCAATTTCTGCAAAGAAGCCAGTTGGGATTTGACAGTGATTGTGTTTAATCTTTTGATCAACTTGGAAAATATTGCCATGAACATGGGATGTTTTTACATTTACTTAGGTCTTCTCTAACTTCTTTCAACAGTGTTTTGTACTTTTCAGAGTATAAGTTTTGTGCTTCTTTGTTAAATTCATCTCTAAGGATTTTATTATTTTTGATGGTATTATAAATGGGATTTTTTTTCTTAAATTCATTTTCAGGTTGTTTGTTGCAAGTATTATGATGTTCTTTTAAACACTATAGTGATATGCATAATTATTTACAGAGTACCTACTAGGTGAAAATGCTAGATTGATGGGAAATAAAGAGTGTGGCCGGGCACAGTGGCTCACGCTTGTAATCCTAGCACTTTCGGAGGCCGAGGCGGGCGGATCACGAGGTCAGGAAATCGAGACTACGGTGAAACCCCATCTCTAATAAAAATACAAAAAAATTAGCCGGGCGTGGTGGCGGGCGCCTGTAGTCCCAGCTACTCTGAGAGGCTGAGGCAGGAGAATGGCATGAACCCGGAAGGCGGAGCTTGCAGTGAGCCGAGATTGCGCCACTGCACTCCAGCCCAGGTGACAAAGCGAGACTCCGTCTCAAAAAAAAAAAAAAAAAGAGTGTAAGACTCAGTTCCTAAAATGAAGAAATTTATAATCTAGTTGAGAAGAAATAATGCTTTACATGTTTCTCCTTTATAATTTTTTGAAGTGATTTCAAATACTTCATAATATTTGACTTTGACAACACCATTCATCCATTTACTCAAAAGTATGTATGAGGCTGGGCACAGTGACTCAAAAGTATGTATGAGGCTGAGCACAGGCTAGGGCTGTAATCCCAGCACTTTTGGAGGCTGAGGCAGGAGAATCGCTTGAGGCCGGGAGTTTAAGACCAGCCTGGGAAACACCTCCCATCTCTATAAAAAATAAAAAATTAGCCCAGCATGGTGGTGTACCCCTGTAGTCCCAGCTACATGGGAGGCTGAGGCGAGAGCATCACTTATCCCTAGGAGTTTGAGGTTACGGTGAGCTATGATCGTGCAACTGCACTCTAGCCTGGGTGACACAGCATGATCCTCTGACTAAAAAAATAAAAAATAAAGTATTTATTGAGTGACTACTATCTGGAAACACCATACTAGATGCTGGGAATTAAATGGAGAAGAAAACAAATACAATCCCTGCATTCATGAATCTTACCACCTAGTTAGAAAGACATATTAATCAAATACAAATTATAAATTTTGGTAAGTACTATAAAAGAAACACACATTAAATAATAGGGCAGGAATTGTGAACAAAATAAAGTTCTATTGCTTGCCATCTGCTTCTCGAGAGGCCACTCTCTTCACAGCCCCCATATTACAGAAAAGAAGATGGAGGTAAACAAGAGTTTTAGTGTTCTGGAGGCAAAAAGCAAAGGATACTATGAGAAGGATCAGGCCCTCCAGCTTTAACACTGAGTTGTTTGATCAGCTGTACAACATTTGGGTTTTATTTCCCTTCCTTCAAGAAAAAGGAAGAGGAAGCATGATGACAAGGGATGCAAGCTCTCCTGTTGCAACCAGGTCAGCACACTTTGGCCACCAGCCTCGCTCTGTGCTGGGCTCAAGCAGAGAAGCAAACAGTTGTTCTATGGAGGACACGGTGCGGTCCCCACGGTCTGCTGCCCCACTGCCCTAAGAGTGGGCTGCGTTTAAACTGTTTTTCAGCACTGACAGAACTAAGCCAAATGGGCTTTTTAACATGATCTCACTTTCTCCCAGGTTCCAGCTTCCTTAGTACTAGTCAACCTGCCCTAACTTTTAAAAGTGTCACAGAAAACTAGAAAAGGGCAAGGTTATGGAGAGCTGACAACTACTTTATGAATGGATTATAGAAAGAAAACTTGGATTTTATTTCTTATACATTATAGACATACTGGAAGGAGGGGCACTATATTTTATTTAAATAGGGAAGTGGTGGCCTAGTATTGGTCCAGGATCTTCCTCTAATTTCATCTTGACAAGCAGTGACATGGCCCAGCCACAAACTGCAATAGCAGAGCCTAGGCCAGAATCGAGACCTCCTGACTCCTATTACAGTGCTTTTGCCACTGCATTTAAAGAGACTTAAATCCTTGGGCAATTCATGGAACAAACACGGCATCATCGTTAGGACTAGGAGATACAAAGGTGAATAAAATAAAGTTCCAGTGCTTGCCATCTGCTTCTCGAGAGGACACCCTCTGCGCAGCCCCCATCCCAAAGAGTGGATTAGATTCTGCTCCTTTGTGCATTCATAATAGCTTGTGTG
Source organism: Symphalangus syndactylus (assembly GCF_028878055.3). Lineage (NCBI taxonomy): Eukaryota > Metazoa > Chordata > Mammalia > Primates > Hylobatidae > Symphalangus > Symphalangus syndactylus. The sequence goes on from NC_072439.2 coordinate 35,519,417, forward strand.
TTCATAATACCTTGTGCATTATTTCTATCAGTACACTTAAAACACTACATTATAATTATCTGTTGATACGTTGATTTCTTCTGCTAATTCAGTGAGTACCTTGTAGGCAAAGATCTTGTTCTTTGCCATCCCAGAACCTAGCACAGCACCTGGTACATCGTAGATGGCTCAATAAACCTTCATTGAATGAATAAACGAGGAGCCGGTCCAATCCTCCTCACCCCACTTCATTCTGCTGGCACAAACCCACATAATATGTGACCGTATATCTCCCAGGTGAAAACTGGAAAGCTGATATGTCCACACTGTAGCTAGTGGATCACCAGTAGTGTGGGTGAAACAGCAACTCCATGAAATTCACAGAGCAGTTCTACTCCCTTTTCCTACACAGCCCTGCCAAAGGGGAGATTTGGATTCAAGAAAACAACAAAGTTGATTTCATGTTGTACATATTTAATGAAATGGGATAGCTAAGACTGAGTAACCCAGAAAACTCCCTTTTTAGTTCATCCATGGGTAGCCAATCTTGGCTTTGGACAGAGTTGTCTTTTTCCAAGGCCAGGTTTGTTTTTGTCTCCCCATATGCCTCATTTTGGTCTTGCCGACAAGTTAAGAGAAGCAGTTAGGAGAATGAGATGCATATTTAAAGTTAAGTTGTTGCAGAGCCAGCTCAGAAAGAGAAGAGTCTTATTAAAACTCATCTATATTCTTTTTCATAAAATATCACCATAAATGGATCTGTTAAGCAGAGTTTCGGGAGCCTCTGTAGTCGATTGAGCTCCAACTACCCATAGGGGACAGGAAGATGGTAGTGGATGGCTTCCTTCCTACCCTCCACTGTTCACCGTGTGACCCTGAGCCCCAGCTCTGGGAGGTGGTCTGGGGAAACACAATTCCAATATCTGTTCCATTTTGAATGCAGAATCAAACTATGTTACCAGATAAGCAGGAATGGCATAGAAATCAGATAAGGATTTTATAGTGGTTTGTAGACAATTTCTTAAGGCCTTTGGGGACAAAAGCATATCTCTACATATGTTAGCACATATCGACATATATGGATAATGTGTGCTAGTCTATCGTTGTCTCTGGAGATCACTTAGGTTCACTTCCTCCCCTTCATGGGCCATCAAGATGCAGTCATTCAAGCCCAGAAAGATATTAGGGTCAGTTTGACAAAAGACCGAGTGTGTGTGTGTGTGTGTGTGTGTTTGTATTCACTTATTTGGCACCTGTATGTGAGAGGAGGCTAAAGAGAGAGAGATTGAGATTCTGACTTCATTACAAAGCCAAATTAAAATTATTTTTCTTGGCTATTTCTTGGATAATTTTCTACTCCCTCCCTCCAAGAGTGCAGATAAGTAAAAGTTGACCCAAAGGTCCTACTAGCTATTCACACACATGCATCCTCAAAAGTAAAATGAAGTGCATTCATCTGGTTCAAATTACAGAGGCTATGTCTATATAGCACCAAATAAGTGAAGAGTTTAGAGTCAGATTCATATAATTAGTAAACTCAGATTATCTAAGCCCCAAAGTAGATTATTTGTGTCTGAATTGCCCACTTTGGCTATCTACATGCAGATTCAGTACCGTCTCTTTGAAAAAGCTAAGATAGATAACAACGAACATCTGTATACAAAATAGAAAATGTATACATACTTTATAAATCTACATAACACCAGGCGCAGTGGCTCACGCCTATAATCCCAGCACTTTGGGAGGCCGAGGTGGGCGGATCACAAGGTTAGGAGATAGAGACCATCTTGGCTAACACGGAGGAACCCCATCTCTACTAAAAACACAAAAAATTAGCTGGGCATGGTGGCAGGCACCTGTAGTCCCAGCTGCTCTGGAGGCTGGGGCAGGAGAATGGCGTGAACCCGGGAGGCGGAGCTTGCAGTGAGCAGAGATCGCGCCACTGCACTCCAGCCTGGGAGACAGAGCAAGACTCCGTCTCAATAAATAAATAAATAAACAAACAAACAAATAAATAAATCTAAATAACTTGGAAGCATCAGAATATTGATGAAATCTTCAGTCAAAATATTAAAATGGCTACAATTTTCAAAAAATATGCCTGAAATAGCTTCATAATTATTTCCATGCCCCATAAGGCTATTGTCATTATATAAATAAATTTATATAGCAATCTATTTAAATCTACACACATGCATACACAATATGTAAGCTACTAATATATATAAACCTATATGTTTATAGGCTGAGATATATGGGGATTCATAGGCACATTTGTGTTATTTATTTTATTAATTCATTTATTAGATTTCTATTAAACATGTCTATTTTAGTTTATTATATGGTAAGAATCTGGCCTCACACAGCCCTACCCACCCTCTTTCCATAGTTCTGGCTGCCAGGGGGGCTTGTGTCTGAAGCCTGAGGGGTGGTTCTATTTATTTTCTTTTAACTATGGGAGAGGTCAGCCATGGCTTAAGTGAACTCATAAATACATCCCTATGTCCTGGAATGTCCTAGGTGTGCCAGCCTGCCCATATAGCACCTGTCACCTATGGAAGGTCCACTGTCCTCCCTAAATAATCTTTATGTTCTTCTATATGTAAGCAGGGATAGAGCTTCAATAGAACTGTCACCTCTCCTGGAAAGGGGAAAGAGGTGGTAGGGGGAAAATTATGGAATCCTGTTCCCACCTAGGTCTAAATATAACTCAGAGTCAGGATAAACAGGTAACGCTCTGCCCCTATGCTTACATGATGTAAAATAACTATACAATGAGCCGAGCAATGCAGAGAGTCAAATTGAGCCTTCTGATCCTGTTTGGGTGTCTCTACTAATCACCCAAATCTCACATCATTTGTGAGATCCAAACACAGCTGCCATCTCTTCAGTCGTTCTCATCCCTGGCTGCACATTAGAATCACCCAAGGAGCTTTTTAAAAATATGGACGCCTGGGTCTCATGGCACACCAGTTGACTCTATACATCTAGGAGTGGGACCCAGGCATCTCTATGGTTTAAAAGTTCCCCAGGTGATTCAGATCCACAGTGAAGATTGAGAGCCACTGATTTACACTGACCTAATTCAGTATAAGGCAGAGAAGTATCCCAGGAACTGGGGACTGGTAGACAACTGGGGTGATTCTAGCCAAAAATTAAGCCAACAAACAAAAATCAAAGTGAGCTTCCTTTTGCAGAAGATTTTTCACCATGTTAATATCTGCTCACCTAGATACAGCCAAAGAAACTGGGCTGAGAATGTGAAGACGATTGTCACATTTGAGAACCCATTCCCAGAATAGTTACAAGGAAAACTGGGGCATACACACACACACACATGCACGCATGCACGCACACACACACATACATACCATGTGACTGCTAGCAACTTAAAACAAAAAAATTTTAATTGAATTTCGGGGCCTGGGGAAGATCTGAACCTATAATTATTTCTTAGCAAACTTGCTGAACACAGGGTTTTCCTCCTCTGGGACGAGATGAGACGGGTAGCATAATGAACCCTCTTTAATTAAAAAATAAAATGTTTTAGGATAATCATATTCTTCTAAGTTACATTTTTTTTTAAAGGAAAGGACAGATCGTGAGAAAATGTCAATTTTCAAGTGCCCCGTGTTAGGCTGCCTCAAATGGACTAGTTTCTCATTCAACTCTGTAGATTCAAAATGAGATCCTTAGGGAGGCACTTGAGTCCTTGCATTATTCCTAACACGAAGCTAACTTTTTAAAAGCCCTGTCTCTCCTCCCCCTTCTCTTAAATGCAATAGGCAGGTTCAATGTCAATTGATTCCAGCCAAGCAAAGCAGTAGGGAGGGAGCAAAAGTCAGGGTACTGAGAAACAGAGACTCCTGGTCCAGCAGCAATCTGACCTAATTTTGTGGGATTCTCTAATAGAGAAGTGGAATGTTCATGTTCCCCAGTAGAGAGCTCTTCCCCAGTTTCTTTGGAGATATTTGGGATGTGAGTAGATAGACAGGTGGGAAAACACTCATCTAGATTTTAAGTTGGAGGGAGGCACAAGCTCTGATGAACTGAAAATGTCTCTCTTCAGGCAGGAAAACTAGACTAAGACAGAAGTGGGGGAGAAGTTTTGCCTGAGTTCTACCTCTCAATGGGATCTGTGTGGGTTGGTGGCCTTGGGGGACAATGATCAACCACCAAGATAATATGAGAAAGCCAATTCAGGAGATTTCTTTTCAGTTTTGCCATTCTCATTTTCTGTGATTCCTATTTCCTCTTCTACTACTTCTGGGTGCAGCCCCTCTAAAGCAAAAATTTCTGAATCCTAATGAAGATATCTTTATTCAAGGGAAAAAGTAATATATTGGAAAATTTAAATGGGAATCTGTTTCCCCCCGCCAAGATTTTCCTACCCTACTTTTCTGAAAAGAAAGAGTAAAGATACAAAGCAGCCTAAAACCTATTACTATAGTTAACACCAAAAATGATCTCTGATAGAATCTACATATTAGGATGTGTCTATACCCCCCCAGAGCAGGTATTGTGGCCTCTTGTAGGCAGCTTCTTTCACCTCTTAAGATACATTACAGCCTTCCCTAGGCAGTATAAATCTGTGTTCTTATAGTTCTATGAGACTGTAGTGTCTAGCCACTTGGGGAAAGATCTACACTTCAAGCTACATTTAGACAAATACACATGCACACACCCACACACATCCCCTCCATATATCCATATCAGACACCTGTGGTGCATTCACTGGTTTCAGATGCACTTACACCAGCCACCTGGGATTCCTCTAAATTCCTACTTATGAATTTAGAAAAGGCAAAAATAATGTAGGCAAGCATTTGCTCCCAACAAGAGTGTAGACATGGATAAGTAAAGGCAGTGAGAGTGGGAAACCCATTTTATGAGATTTTATAAGACAAAATAGGGTAAGGACACACAATACACACACACCCCACACTCCACATGCACCAGAAACACTCACCTGCTGTGGCTGAATGCACAACTGAAGAGGCCTGGAAATCTACTGGTGGGGAGGGGCCTCACAGTCAACAGCCCAGAGAGCTTCGCCCTGCCCAGGTCTACACCTGCCCAGAGAGAATTTTGGTAATTTTAATAAAACCAAATTAAGTCCTAAAGTAAGCCTAGTTGGTGATTTAGGAGGGATAGCCCCAGACCATTATAGAATAGCTATAAAATAAAAAATAATATATAGATGGATAAGAATAGGAGCAAAGCAAATAAAATCATTTTAATGGAGGAGAGAGGGAACATGGCAGAGAAGAGGGAAAACTGCCAAGTGTGAAGAGGGAGTTGCTTACAGGATTCTCCAGGGTAGGAGAAGCTCTCTGACCACCTTTTCTTTTTGTGGCTTTTGAGATGGGGGCCTGCAGAAGACAGAAAAGATTGACACAAATCCTGGGATTTGTGCATTTGTAAGGAAAACGGAGCATGCTTCAGTAAAAAATGCCTCTCTACATAAAACAGAGAGGCAAAGAGGTCTGTGATGCTGGAAAAAGTGGAGGGGTGTGGAGGGCAGCAAGCCATTGACATCCCTGCTGTCAAGAAATGTATCTTTTAATTAGAGGGACAAGTTTGGATGCAAGACACTTGATGGGTGTTGGCACTTTACGTAAGCATGTTTTACTTAGTTTTTCATGACATCCTATGAAATTTATAGTGTATTACTTAATTTAGATGAGGAAACTGAAGCTCAAGGGGTTAAGCAACTTGCCCAAGGTCAAAAAGCTAGAATGTTGAAGTTCTAGGATTTGAACCCAGGTCTGGCTTGCTCAAAGCCTAAGCATATTCTTTCTATTGCCATGAAAGAGACCAAATGTAGTGCCGACGTTTCCCAAGTAGATACAGATCTGGAAGGATGGTCAGTGTGTCAGCTTGTCCAACTTACCGCTCTTTGGGCAAAATCCCTGCCCTACTCCCTGGAGCCCCTTCCCTCACCCGAGAACTATCGTGGGCAGGGCCTCTTTGGCTGAGGTTGGCTTCTTTTTCCCTCACCACCCTTCACAAGAAGAAGACATCAAAGATTGCACAGGGTCATAAAGAGAGGGAGGGTGTTAGAAGGGAGGAGCCACCCTGGGCTCATAAACTAGGCGGGGTTGGGGGGGACCCACCCATTTGTCAGGCAACGCTGCATCTCACTTTCCCCAAAAACTGACATCTCAGCTCTTGCTTCAGGGCAGGGTGCTTAAGCAAAGTGCGGGTGGTGGGAGTGAAAGGAGGCACACTGGAGCGATTGGAGCACCAGGTCATTCTGACAGAAATGGCGCCTCCTCTCCACCTGCACCCTGTGAGGCTGAGACATTTAGGTGGATTCGTTTGGTTCTTGTTTCAGTTCTGCTGCTCTGTGGCCTTGAGGAGCTTCTTCCTGTCCTCTCATCTCTTCACCTTGTTCTGGGGTAAATCATCTCTGGCCCGCCTTACCTGCTGAGCAGCTCACTGGAGACCACACCGTGGAGGCACACCACACAGAACAGCCAAACTCCCCAGGCCACAACCAGGCTACACCTCCTGAAAGACAACTGGAGAACCAACAGAGCATCAGTCTTTGCGGCCTCCCTTTACCATCTCCTCCTACCACCAGAGCAAATCAGAGCCTCCAAACTCTCCTTGGGTAGTGTCAGAACCTGCAACAGTCATGTTAACTCAGTAAAAATGTCTGTGTCTTAGATCTGAGTGCAGTCACCTCCATTGACCTGTGAGCTCCCTGAGGACAGAAATCAGTCTCAGCCCTAGAGGATTCCTCCACTGAATGGAGAGCACTGCACATAGCAGGGGCTCTTGAAACGGCATCACCAAAGTCCATAAGAATCAAGAAGTTTGTTCTCCTAGGCAAATTGGATAGTTAAAATTAAGATTCCCCTTCCTCCTGATTATTTCGACCATAGAACTGTTCTTTTCTTCATCAACATAGTCATCAGCAAGCATTTATTGAGCATTACTAGAGGGCTATGGTTGGTGTTTGGTACAAGAGATGTCAGGTCCTGCCATCAGGAGACATGAAATATACATTTTAATATATACAGAGTTTCTCAGCTCCGCCACTTTCCGGTCATGAGATGCCAGACAAATTATTTAACTATTTTTTGTTCCTTATGTTAAAATGAAGAAAGGGAAAGCCCCTACCTCACAGGGTTGATGTAGCAATCTAATTAGATCGTGCGTATAAAGCACCAGTGCCTGACACATAGTAAGCACCCAGTAAGGTGGCTATGGGAAACCAGCAAAAGTTTCTAAGCAGTAAAGTGGCAGAGAGAGAGAGAGAAAGGTGGAGATTGGAAAACTTTACTCTACTCCCACTAACACAGAACTAGTGGGATAACAGCAAAAGATATTTAGATTGGGTCTAAGATAAAGTTAATAATAGGTGAATCCAATACTACATGAGCTCTTGTTCCCCTGACATCTTTAAGAACTGGGCATCCCATTAAAAAAAAAGTAATGAAATTATGTCCTTTGCAGCAACATGGATGCAGCTGGAGGCCATTATCCTAACCAAATTAACACAGAAGAAGAAAACCAAATACCACATGTTCTCACGTATAAGTGGGAGCTAAACACTGAATACATATGGACATAAAGATGGAAACAGTAGACATGAGGAATACTAAACAAGGAAGGAAGGCGGGGGTGAGGGTTGAAAAACTACCTATTGGGTACTATGCTCACTACCTGGGTGATGGGATCATTCCTACCCCAAAGCTCAGCATCACACAATTCCCCCATGCAACAAACTTTCACATGTACCTCCTGAACCTCAAATAAAAGTGGAAATTTTAAAAATTAAATAAATAAATAAATAAATAAACAAATGAACAGGGCATCCAACCACATGTTAACAGTATGGCCTAGAGATGGGACCCTGGACAGATTAGCCTCTGGGGATTCCTTCTAAATAAGACTGCTTAGAATCTTCAAAACTTCAGCAATTAAATACTAACTGCATGTAAATGATGGCATTTTTTTCTCATTTTTCTTAATATTTATCTGACCTTACAGTTAGATTTACTGGGTATTTTACACCTAATATCTTTTGGGCCCCAGGCCAAGGTCATCTTACCCTGATTCTATGAGTTAGGAACATTTCTGTGAATTAGAAATTCTGTATTCCCCATCCTGGAAAGCTCTTCAGAAAGGGCTCCCTAACTCCTTCTTCCATAGTTGGACAATAAAAAGACCTTCAGCCTCCTTGCAACAGTCACTACATTTTGATCAAATGCCAGCTGGGTCACTTACTAGTTCTGTGACCTTGAGGAACTCACTAAACACTGTTCCTCAGTTTTCTCATCTGAAAATGTGGGCAAGAATTCCAAGCACACAGGTTTATCACCAAATGATGATAAACGAAAACACTTTGGAACTGTAAAATGCTCTTTAAATGTTAGTTATTATTATTACTCCAATGTTTCAGTATTATGGAGAGACAGAGAAAAGGAGGCAGTTGGCAGGAATTGTGACACCAAACCTCTTTTGATTTACATAGTTTGATTTATACATTTGGCTTTTTTCTAAATCAAACAGTATTTTTGAAATCCTCAACAAACTGAAACACTGGTGTCTGCCAAGTGGGTAGCACCTGGGAGTTTAGAAGACTTCGTTGAAGTGACTGTTGTGTGGCGTTCAAAGGATGAAGCACTGGGGGTCTCTCACAGCATACTGCAAGTTAGGTCCTGCAACTGTCAGTTCCTAGCTGGCTTTAAAGAACTTTTAACCTCCAAACCCGGCAAAGGATGCTGGGACAGGAGCTACATCTGTAATGGGAGGGGTGTGTAAATTCTGCTCCAGGGTGTGAAAATAAGGCCTAGAGGGAAGACATCAAGCAACCAGGCACCCTCCTTCCCCGAAGTCCTATTTATAGTATAAATAGCAATAATAGGATTGGCAGATACGGGCTAAGGATAGGGAAACAAGGAGCAGAGCTTCTCTGAGCCCCAAAGACAGCAATTGCAATGAACTACATGTGTTTAGAGTCAGGCTGATGGCTGTCTTGCATCCTCAAGGAATAAACAATAATAACCCTAATCATCATCTCTCAATGTCAGAAAATAGTCATTAGTGTACTGCTCCTTCTAAACCTTCCCCAAGAGTAAGGCTCAGAGTTGGTCCCATTTTGTAGATAGAAAACTGACGCATCATGACTGATGCTAGCTGGGATAGGTACCAAGGTCAGGAAAAAAGTCCAGGTGTTTCCAGTTGCTATTTTATCCACAAGCACAGGTTTATCCCCATAAAGATCTCTATCCAGCTACAGTGGATGCCTATCTGAATTTTGGCAGTGACTGCAGTGGGAGGGTGGTGGAGTAGCATGGGCATTGCCATGAGAGGACACAGGGCAGAATGGGGCAACCTGGCGTCCCTCAGGGGGATGACACTTGGGAGAATAACGCTTAGGGGGCTGGACTAGGGCACCTCTCACATTTGGAAGCTTCAAGACTCTGCATTCTCAATGATTTCGTCTCTCCATAATTTCTTTGCAACTAGCAATAAAGAATTTCTAAGTTCCAAGTATTTCCTCTTGCTTTGGCTGAGTCTTGTGAAATCTAAAAGGACAGAGGAAAGAAGGACGCTCAGGACAGAAGACTTTCTCCCTTCTCCCTCAAATTATGGAGAGGGGCGGTGGGGCACACCTTATTCTAAGCAAGCCTGTTTACCAGCTGCCAGCCCAGACACCCTCCAACAAAATGCCATGGAGAATGATGTTGTGACTCATGGCTTGGCAAGTACCAGGATTATGCCCCAGGCTCCCAGATACCACACTGGCTCCTCCAGGTCGCTCTGGCTGGATCTCCTCCTCCGTTTCCCCAGAGGCATTCCTCATCTTGCCCTCTCCTCCCCAACCCCTCCCACCCTCAAATCATTCTAGGTAGTGTGTGTAGGGGAGGGGAGAGGTAAGCAGGGTTAGAATTGGGATTTGGGTTAGGGTTAATTTCAGGATCAGGATTAAAGATAAGGTTAGGGATAGAGCTACTTTGTAGGATTTGGTTTAGTCAGTGGACTTTTAGCTGGTAGAAACAGTAGAACTCTACTAACTTACAAGTATTCAAGTCTTGGGTTAGCTGCCAAGATGTCTTGGTGACAGGTCCACTTTTCCTGGACTCAGATTAAAAGGGTTAGAAACTAATTTAGAAAATAGGAAATGTCAACACTTAAAGATGTAATCAAGAATCACCTCTAGGAATCTAAGCAGAGGCTTTCTGGAATCAATGACATTTCTAAGGTTTGTTGATACTATAGAACCATTAAATCCATTCCCCAGGCATTGTGCAGTATTTTGTGACTTTACCTTGACCTCAGTCTTAGAACTTTCTAGTATACTCAAGAGTCTTTCTTGGATTTCTTTCCCTAGTCCTTTCCTTGTCTTATTGAATGAATTGCTCCTTTATCCCATCAGCACTGAGAAATGACTGTGGGAGCAACTGAAGAACCAAGGCCCTGATATTTGGGTATCTTGGGCGCCACCTTGGCGGAGAGGTACCCAGCAAAGCATTCTGGGGCTTCCCAGACTGAGACATCTGTCAGCACAGCTCAAGAGGTTCTCCCTCAGGCAAAGGACAAGACATATAGCAAGTTCTGAGCTCAATTTCTGAGGGCAGGAAGAAAATAAGACTAGGAAAACTGCAAGGGCAGCAGGGAGGTATGGAGCAGGAGGCTTCCCAGGAAGTCATGGGAGGCATTCAGGAGAGGTTGGAAGATAAACCAGAGTGGTACTATGGGGTTGAATTCCTAGAAACTCATACTTAGCAACTGTTCACACACACACACACACACACACACACACACACACACACACATGCACACATATCAACACCTCCTTACATGAGGAGCCCAACCCAGTAAGGTGAACTAGCTGGCAGCCCACCCACTACTGGGCAACCAAAATCTCTTCCATTTGAAATGGGACCTCAGTGTCTCTTCCTTCTTTCCTCACTCTCCTTCCCCACATCTGGCTCCTTTAGTGCTTGGAGACCCTTCTGTGGAGGGACTAGGAGGGTACGAAGCTGGCTAAGCCCAACCTCAGCTGCCCTTCCCATAAGCGGCAGCAAGATGGTGATGAGCTGCCCCCCTCAAGGCTCAGAGGCAAGGGATTTTTTTTTTCTTTCAAACATGTCACATCTGGCACATCTGCTTTCTTAGCAATGATGCATCCCAAGGGGTATAATCAACAGTTGGGGCGGGGCTCGGATGCAGGTCTGTACTTACAGAAGCCTGAGCCAGAGACGCCGAGAGCAACACTTAAGATCACCAACTCCCCCCACTCCCCATCCACTGCAGGGGCTGAAGATCAGCTCCATCCCTGTGCACCTTTCTGCCTTAGAGCAGGTGCCCTCCTCACAGGCCACACATATTTTAGGGCACAGAAGTCAATGCAATGGTGCATTTGCTTTGGACAATTCTATAGTCCTTTCTTTTGTCCAACCCTAAACTCTCCTACTGGAATTAGAAGGGAACTGGAAAAGAACCAGCTGCTCTTTCCTCTTCACAAGCTCAGAAGCAGGAGTCAGAAAGGCCCTGCAGTGCCTTCTCCAGTCTTTGTATCCTCTTCCCTCCTAGCTGCCCTCATCTCTTCCTTGCCCTTGTCAGGCCCCATCCCTTGCAACAGGTGGGAGCCTTCCCTCTGTGGACCTGGTGTTTCAAAGGCACTACCTAAATGCCTCACAGCAGCTGTTTGACAAAACACCACCAACAAACACTTTGAGCCCTCTTCCCACTGGGACACTCCTCTTCCCACGCTTCCACTTTCCTGTGACTCCATCTTTGAGACATTCTGCCTCAGCTAGGAAAAATGGCTCCAATCCATGCAAATTTCCCTCTTTCTACCTTAAAGCTCACTCTTCTCTCTCATCAAAGACACTCTCCTTTCCTTTACTCTGGCCCTAAACCTTCTCTTTCAAACACTCCCTGACAAGCCTCCTGAAGGAAGGCTTCTGTGGACAAGTCACCGCATTCCATTCAGTAGTCCCTCTCCATCTTCCATCACTGCCAGGATCTCTGCCCTTGTCTTCATGTCTGCGTCTGTTGTGTGTCACATCATCCCCATCACACCAGGAGTCTCCTGAGGGTAGGGACTCTGTCTCTCCCTCCAGTATTCTCCATACTCCAATGATTCTTGATTCAGTAAAGGAAGGTAACTGAGTGAGAGACACAGGGGCGAATACCTACTTTCCTTCTACAAAAAGACATAACCAGTGCGCACACACATGTACACAGACACACACACACACAGACACACACACGCACACACAGACATACACCAAGTCATCCCAAAGATGACTGAGCTTGTCAGAAATAAATCATGTTTGGCTTTCAAACGCAACAGTAATTACACGGTATCTTTACTATCTGTGCAAACTGTCAGAGAAAATATATTGGCAATTCAGTGAAAGAGGAGGGGGAGGCTGCAGCATCCATCGAACACCACCCTCACCTCCTCTGAAGTCATCCGGAGAGAGGACAGCATGGAAGGGCAAAGACGTGCCAGGGCCAGTCCCAACACTTTCGGAGTCTAATGGTTTTTCAGGTGAGATGTGCTGTCACAAGCTCCCAGGGAGGAGGGGACATTCAAGATGAATTGTATGCATCATCGGTCTTGAAAGATGTTACAAAGAGCAGCAGGAGGGATTTAGGCTAAATTTTCTGAGGACATCCTGACCAGGTAGGTTCTGGAGACGGGGGCTCCAGAGAGATTGAGTCCTTTCCTTTGAGAGGTTCAGTCTAACCTTCTGTCCCCAGATAGAACTAGATCTAGACTATTCCAGAAGGTGGGAGGAATGATGTTTTAAAGATCCTTTTTTTTTTTTTTCTTGAGACGGAGTCTCGTTCTGTCACCCAGGCTGGAGTGCAGTGGCGTGATCTTGGCTCACTGCAATCTCCGCCCTCCAGGTTCAAAAGATTCTCCTGCCTCAGCTTCCTGAGTAGCTGGAATTATAGGTGTGTGCCACCACACCTGGCTAGTTTTTTTGTATTTTTAGTAAAGACAGGGTTTCACCATATTAGCCAGGTTGGTCTTGAACTCCTGACCTCAGGTGATCCGCCCGCCTCAGCCTCCCAAAGTGCTGGGATTACAGGTGTGAGCCACTGTGCCTGGCCTAAAGGTCCCATTTTAAATTTTTGATATATTAATTTATTGAAATAAGGCCCTGTGTCTGAGATTTGGGTTACTATGTTTTTATTAGTTCTAGTTATAATTTAGGGTGCTCCTCCCCCGATTTCTTCTCTCTCTAACTTTTTCCCAATCCCAGACTTACATTTGCCTCAACAATGTCCCTTTTCCTAGAAGTACTGCTTACTCCTTTCCAGGCCACTTTGCATCCACATCTTTCTGCTAAGGTTTCAGAGAAATCAGAGTGATGAGTTTCAGGACCCCAAAAATATGTGGAACAGAGGGACAGCCCAAGGAAGGAGATGTGAAAGATGGGGAGCAAGAGTGAGGAGGGGGAGAAGAATGAGTAGAAGATAGGAGCCAGGGCCTAAGGTTTAGGATCTCAACCCTGAAGGAGGGTGGGGGGAGAGCAGAAGAAGCAGAGATTTCTCATGGCTCCTTTAGCCCATCCCTTGGGTCAGTGCTGATTTCACAGGCTTGGTTACTCACAGCACCAAGCCAAAGAAATGTCTTGTCTAAAGCTGAGAAAAGAATCATGTATTTATCAAGGAATTACTTGCAGACATTTCTAATGTGTGCCTGTGCAGGTATACTAGTTACCTTGGGGGCAAGGGGAGAAGGAAAGCTGCCATGGCAAAAGGTTGCCACGCACGGCAGCTGGGGCAGAGTCTCATTCACTAGAGATGTTTGAAAACCAGATGGAACTCATCTGTCCAGGATGCTTCTGGATAATTTATTATTATTATTATTATTATTATTATTATTATTGAGACAAGGTCTTGCTCTGTTGCTCAGGCTGGAGTACAGTGGTGTGATCACAGTTCACTGTAACCTCAAACTCTTGAGTGCAAGCAATCCTCCTGCCTCAGCCTCCCACGTAGCTGGGACCACAGGCATGTACCATCATGCCTGGCTAATTTTTTATTTTTTTGGTAGAGATGAGGTCTTGCTATGTTGCCCAGCTAGTCTCAAACTCCTAGCCTCAAGCTCTTCTCCTGCCTTGGCCTCCCAAAGTGCTGGGATTATGAGCATGAGCCACCATGCCTGGCCCAATAATTCATTCTTACATTTTCCCAGAATTTCCTGACCTAACCAACTGATGGAACAACAACAAACAAAACCAAAAAAAGAACCCAAATAAAACCCCAAAATACATTGTATTCCTAATATAAACCAAGTATTCCTGAATAATACATAGTAACCCCCATTTCCCTAGTTAGCATCTAGATAAATCCTGTTCAGTTCAACACCCCAATTGTCTCTCTTGACCCACAAATCCCTCTGTGAAAGGAATGAAATTCTCTCTATTTTTCTCACAAGACCTATTTTAATGTATGCCCTACAATACCAGTATCTTATTCTCCTAGAGTTAATGTTTAGGAGGGTTATAACCATCCTGTAATAACAGTCACTCTATCTAGGGGCTAAAAGTAGTATGTATGACAGTCACATGAGAAACAGAGATTCAAGACAGGTATCCCTGGCCCCTAATGTTTGGCAAAGCCTTCCCACTTTCCCAGAGGGGTTATTCACATGCTGTGGGAAAGGGAGCTAGAGAAGTGATAGGTGACTCTTTTCCAGTTTGTGGAAGGTGGAGCTTTAATGCCATCCCCAAAGTGCCCAGGTTCCTAAAGATCCAGCATTCCCAAACTTCAAACACTGCTAGGCTGCGATTTCCTGACCTGTCCCCACAGAGCCATGAAATCCAGTTATAAGGCAAACAAGGCCATGTTTGTCCCATAAAACCACCACGTGCGAGCTAATTAAATGACATAAAACAGGGAGATAATCGCAGGCAGCAGGGAGCCTGCCTAGGGATGGGGATGGGATCAGATGGGTGGCAGAAATGAAGACGTGCCAGGAGAAAAGATGGGAGTGAGTATCCTTGGCCTCAAGATTCCTTAGGAGTTTCCCCAGCAGTAGAGATAGGGTTTCACCTTGTTGGCCAGGCTGGTCCCAGCAACAAGTGGGGGGTGGGGGAAAGGAGGGTCTGAAGATGGAGAAAAGCTCCACCAGGCCCAAAGAAAGCAAGGGGACCCTCACACATGTGGACCTCCCCACAGCCACTTCCCATAGAAGTGAATCCTTGTTCATTCCCTCATAAAGATTCTTACATAAAACAGTTAAACCGATGTGCATTTATAGTCCTATGTGGAGATATACACACCTCAGTCTCCTATACACAAACATTCTAAACAAGGTAATTCTCCTCCAACTCATCTCATAACTGAGTTATGTGTCTTCTACTCAAACACAGGAATTTGTAAGCCATGACCTTAGGGATTTCCTGTAGCTCTAAAAAATCTCTGGTTTCAGGATCTCTGCACACACTGAGAGCATTTTAAAGTGATATATGGTAACTGCTCCCCCAGAACAGGGGCGCATTGAGAATGTCACCAAGACGATGGACACAGGGAGAAAATAAAGTTCATGTTCTTATTTGGCCACATGACCCAGAGTCCTGCTGCTTGCAGTGGAATGGATGAAGGCTACAACTGGTGAAGTTGCCTGTCCCAGGCGAATACTCCAGCAAGTGAGGAATAGGAACTCACAGAATTCCTGAAATAAGCTTAAATTTTAGTTTTATTTGTAGATCTTCACAGGCAAACTGAGGGTGAGTCTCAGGAACTCCTAAAACCTCACCCTCTTCCATCTCCGGCCCATCCACCCATGGCGTCTCTTCTTACTCCTCCACCCAGGCTCACATCCCATCCAGAGAAGTTCAACTGACAGTTCAATTTCTCATCCCCATTCCCCTTCCCAAAGATGTTAGCGTCAGAAGGAAAAGTTGGGACCAGGGAAGAGTCCCAGATCCATAAGACAAATTTAGTCAGCCTGCCATTTGTTCATGGATTCATTCATTCATTCACACATTAATTCAGCAAACAGTTATTAAGGGCCTTCTATGTACCAAACACAGGTCTAGGAACCGAAATATGAAAATGAATGATCCTAGCCCTGGTCTTGAGGAACACAAATCTCCTTGGGCAAGGCCATTTTCCCCAGAAATCCTAGAAGAATCCTGATCTCCTTTACCACCAGCCTCAACTTTCACCATTCTCCAGTGAGTTCTTTTTTCTGCTGAATGTGCAGAAAACTGGAGCCCTGAATCACTGACAATAGAGGAGGTAATCTCCCTGGACACCTAGGTTCCTTGCCTGGCTCCACCGTGACTCTTTGGGCAGTTCTGGACAAGTCATGGACTCAGTTTCTCTACCTGGGAAGCGGGGGAGGCTCCCACTGATTAGTTCTCAACTTCAAGAGCAGCTTGGTGATTAATGGGTTAATGTCCGTGGGAGGCTTTGAGCTCTTGGGATGAAAGACACTCTAAAGCACTGACTCTATTGGAAACTCTGCCCAGCCAACAAGATACCCTGAAACCAGAAAGGGGGCCTTTGATCATATATTAAGGGTTGTCTTTGGAAGAATGAACTAGAGGGAATGAGTTAAAACAGTAGCAGGAATTAAGGTAACCTGAAAAAAGGACTTTCTGGCTCCTGGGTGGAGTCTCTTCCTCTGGAGTTGTTTACAGATCTTTCACCTGCCTATGGAGAGAGGGCCCTGGATCATCTCAGAAGCTCCTTTTGGAAATCTTACAATCAACTCCATGTTAGATACCTTCCCACAAATATTTCTTCCTTAAACGGTTCCCCCCATCGCCAGCATGAATCAAGCCACCTCCCCCACTGCATGAACTGGTAGTAAGCATAAAGAAGGACAGTCTATCAAATATTTAACATAATTTTTAAAAAATTATTTAACATAGTTAAATGTACTTTAAATTTTTTTTATACAATTTATCTAAAATCTATCAAGTATTCATTATCAAGGCAAAGTGTAAATATCAAGATTAAAACTGAGCTTATGAAGTCAGGCTGAATTTCAAATACTGGCTCTGCGATTTACCAGTTATATAACTTCGAGCAAGTTGCTTAAATTTAAACACCCTGGGCCTCAGTTTAATCATCTAAAAAATAGGAGTAATAATAATTCAAACATAATATGATACTGTAAAAGTTAAACTGAAAAACTCTGATACTACCAAGAGGTGGCAAAAATGGTAGAACAACAGAAAAGTTCAGATACTCTGGTCAGAGTGAGAAGTGGTACAACTACTTTGGAAAATAATTTGGGGCCGGGCGCGGTGGCTCACGCCTGTAATCCCTGCACTTTGGGAGGCCGAGGCCGGCGGATCACAAGGTCAGGAGATCGAGACCACGGTGAAACCCCATCTCTACTAAAAACACACAAAAAAAATTAGCCCGGCTTGGTGGCGGGCACCTGTAGTCCCAGCTACTCGGAGAGGCTGAGGCAGGAGAATGGCGTGAACCCGGGAGGCGGAGCTTGCAGTGAGCCGAGATCGCGCCACTGCACTCCAGCCTGGGCGACAGAGCGAGACTCCATCTCAAAAAAAAAAAAAAAAAAAGAAAAAGAAAAGGAAACAATTTGGTCTTACCGAGTAAACGTGAATGTTCACATAACCCACAACCTGGAAATCCCACTAATAACTATATACCCTACAAAACGTGGGCACATGTGCACTAAGATATGTATTCAAGAATGTTCAGAGCAGTGTTGTTTTCAACTGATAAAAACTGGAAAGGATGCAGATGTCCATCACCAGTAGAAAGGATACGTTATGATATATTCATACAATAAAATACATACAGCAATGAAAATAAACAAATCGCAACTACATGCAACAACATGGATGAACATCACAAATAAAATGTGGAGTAAGAAGTGCAAGGCACAAAAGAATATACACAGTGTGAGTTCATTCATATAAAATTCAAAAATAGCCAAACTACATTGTTCGAGGTAATGAAATCATGATGAAAAGCCAGAGAATTACTATCACAAATACAGAATAGTTAGTTTTGGGAAGGGGAAAGGACTTTGATGAGAAAGAGACATACAGGGGGCTTCTAAGGTGCTGGCCAAAAAAAAAAAAATTTAATCTGAGTGGTGATTATATGATTGTTTCTTTTTGCCATATTATTCATTAAATGCATATATATTCTTTATTCACTCTTATGAATATGTGTCATATTTCACAATCTAAACATATAAAGCATTTAATTAGGTTATCTATGTAAAGTGCATAACAAAATGCCTACTGAATACTAAGATCTCAGTAAATGTTATTTATTATATCCATCATTCATCCACCACTAGTTCAGAAAGTATCTGTACCATTTCTTCCCTCCGCCAATCATGGTATGCATGTGGACGTGTGCTTCTTATTTCTAATAGACATTTACTGATGCCCCACTATGTGCTACACACTGTGCTAGAAGGAGATGAACTGGACAGCATTCCCATCAAAGGGACTCATTACAGTGACCTGAATGTACCAAGACAGCTCCTGCTTCTCCTCAGACACGAGGAGCCATCCAAACCATCCACATCTCTTTCCATATACTTGGGTTAAATGTTAACTTCTCAAAAATGACAAAATCACAAACCAGGATTTGCACCCAGGAGGAAACTCCCACCTCAAACCCTGCTCCATTTTTGCCAACCACATGGCCGCCCCAGACCATAAGTACTATTCACCCAGCTGCACACACACCCCATGCAGCCCAAATCACACCTGCCACACCCTCAACCATGGTAGAGAAAAAAGGACCGAAAAGAAAAATCCCCCCAGTGTCTGCACTAGCCCCCTGCTCATCCCTCTCCACCCCAATCCCACCATCCCAGCTTAAGGGCATGAAATACATTATGACCCTGGGCCTTCGTTTACATGTAACAAACAGAGGTCAATTCATTTCTAAATCACTTTTTTTATGGCTCTATTGAACTATTTGCCACATTATTTATACGTTAATGGGCCAGGCCCCTCTGAGAAGCTCCCCATCTAATAAATAACGTGCCAAATCATTAAGCAAGGTGATAAAATCAAAGCCATTTAAAAATACATCAACCTGCATTCCCTTCCAGTGAAATAAGCTCCAGGGGACCAGGGAAACGAAAGGGGAAAAAGAAAATCACTTTCTATTACTCAGTTTGGTCAGGTGTAGGTTTTTTTTTTTTTTCCTGGGCTTGAGATAAAAATCAGAGCTGGGAGATGTAGATAACCTGGCTGCTTACCCATATCCCCAGCAGCTAGGGGAGAGGAAGTGAATCGGTATTACAGTAAGGATGGTTCCAAGTCAGCTTCAGGCAAGAGGAAACAGGGGCATCAGATTCTACCCTCCTCCTGCCACTTAGGAGTATCTGGGGCAGACACAGAAGCCCAACTGGGCAAATAAAGTTATGTCCTCTGGCTGGCCGTTCGGGAGTTCAAAAGAAAATACACTAAAGGACTTCACCTTCCTACCTGCATTCCATCACTATAATTCTCTCTTACGAATTTCAGTATTTATAATTAATCTGAGTCACAGAGAAGAACATTAGTAATGATGATTACTCCGGCTTCCCTCCATTCCCCACTCCTCACCCAAAGGGCTTACCACACCTTTTTTCACCATCAACCCACTCAGAAAACCCATGCAAACCTACCATAGCAGTTCTGAGAGCATGTGGGCTGGAAGACCTGCTTTTGAGGTTCCTATGGAATACAACCCTCCAGTGATTCTGAGAGAAAGGAACGGGAGCCCATCAGTCCATCCCTATCCTAAGGCTCCCTGTGGGTAGATGCCAGCCTTAGATGCTAGAAGGAATGACCCAAATAGATCGCATCCTGGTTGATGGGAAAGACAAAACCCACTCCTCAGGACTCTAAGCAGCAATACAAATGAAGAAGTACAAACTGAGTGTCTAAGCAGAGAGGGTACACAGAGCAAATAAATTATCTGTAGGCTTAAATAAATATGTAAGTTTTGGGCCGGGTGTGGAGGCTCATGCCTGTAATCCCAGAACTTTGGGATCACTTGAGCCTAGGAATTTGAGACCAGCCTAGGCAACATAGGGAGACCCTGTCTCTACAAAATGTTTTCAAATTAGCTGGATGTGGTGGCACACACCTGTGTTCTCAGCTCCTCAGGAGGCTGAGCTGAGAGGATCACTTGATCCTCAGGTCAAGGCTGCAGTGAGTGGAGATCATACCACTGCACTCCAGCCTAGGCAATAGAGCCAGACCCTGTCTCAAAAACAAAAACAAAACCGGAAACAATGTAAGTCTTAAGCAAATAAACCAAGTGTTGTTTAATTCAATCCTAATAGGAGCCTTGAAAGGTAATTTACAGATTCAGAGAAACTAAAAGATTTAACGAAGACCACATACATGTAAGTAGAGGGCTAGGGTTTGACTCTAGGTCCTTTTGTTGACAAAAAGCTATATTATTTTATTAAATCATCATGTCAAGGAGCAGAGATGAGCTTTAAGTTGAGTTCTAAAGAAAGGACACATATGGATAAACTAAGAGAGGAGGGGAAGTGTGGTTTGCCAAATAAAATACAGGACACCCATGCCCAAATATTTCATGGGACATACACTAAAAATTACTTGTTTATCTGAAATTCAAATTTAACTAGCACCCTGTATTCTTATTTCCTAAATCTGTCAGCATTTAAAGCAAGCAACTCTTAAGCCTTAAAGCAAGGCAAATGGCCTGAGTAAAAGCTCAAAAGAATAGGAAAACAAGGCTTGTGGGGAGGATGAAAAGTATGTTTATCTGGTTGGCGCAGACAGTTCCAGAGTGGGAAGTCAAAAAATAGGAAGATGGGCTGGGAACAGTGGCACATGCCTGTAATCCCAGTTACTCAGGAGGCTGAGGCAGGAGAATCACTTGAACTCGGGAGGCAGAGGTTGCAGTGAGCCGAGATTGCACTGCTGCACTCCAGCCTGGGCAACAGAGAGAGACTCTGCCTCAAAAAAAAAAAAAAAAAAAAAAAAAAAGCATAGGAAGATGAAGTTGGCTGTAGTCAGCTGCTAGAAAGATCTTCCAGAATGGACAGTTTAGACCTGATGGGCAATAGAAATGCTTTGATTCTAAGTTGCAAACTTAGGGAAGAGAACAATCATGGTTTCATATGACCATAGGATTTAGAATTATTTTAGTTTATAACAACATCATGCCTTTTATTTGTATAGTACTTTATAGTTTGCAAAGCACTTTCACATGAGTTATTTAATTGGAGCCTCAGGTACCTTGCATGGTAGGCAAAATGGATGCTTTCTGCCTCAGTTGACTCTGTTTCCACTTAGCCTATGAGCTGGTCTCCATCCTTCCCTTGACTACCAACATCCTGAAAGGCACTATCCTGCCCCTACTCCCAACTCTACCACTCTCCTGAAACTGTTGTCACAAGGTCACCAGTGACGTATCCAAGGCTTCTTTTCATTCTTCATTCCACTTTCCCTCTCTTTGTTAATATTGTTGACAAGCTACTCTATCTGTAATGCCGTTCATCTCTTGTTCTCCTACTTTCCGGATCACTTTTTCTCAGTCTCTTTCACACTTCTCTTGTTCTATTCTCCTTCCCTTAAAGTGGGCATGCCCAAGCTTCCATCTTTGGTCTTGTCCTTGGGTGCTTTCATCCATTCTATTTTCAAGCCCTGAATATGTGCTAATGATTCCCAAATTTACATCTCTCCTGGCTTTCTACATTAGAATTTTAAATTGCCTCCTAGACATTTCTATGCATGATTCCCATTCCAATTCATCCTCCTACTACCAATAGATCTAGCCATCTTATCCACTTGATGAACACCATTACTTACTGGATAAGGTCCAATTCCTCAGCCAGATTTGTCAGTAGTCACACAGTTATGGCAAAATCTTGTCTAGATAGGGAGGTTGGCAAACTTTCTCTATAAAGGACCAGACAGTAAGCATTTTAGTCTTTGCAAGCAGCATTCAGTCTCTGTTGTATATTTCTCTTTGTTGTTGCTGTTATTGTTTAATACAACCCTTTTAAAAATGTTACAACCATTCTTAGCTTGAGGATTGTATAAAAATAAGCTTGGGCTTTAGTTTGCCAACCCCTGGTCTAGGGTCAGGCCTCCTGATTCCCAATCTTGTTCTCTTTTCCTTGCTTGAGGAAGTTAAAATTTACATTTACACAGTATTGACAGCTTTAAAATTTTTCTTTCATATACATTATTTTACTTGTTCTTGCTTCTTTGAATCCCCATAGGACTTTATCTGCACCTATCACATAGAACATATTCCAGTTCATAACCTTTTACTCTACTAGGCTATTCTTTTTTTTTTTCTTTTTGCCTTTATACAGTTAGCATCTTTACTAATCTGCTAGAACTGTTGTAACAAAGTATCACAAATTAAGTGGCTTAAGCAACAGAAATTTATTGTCTCTCCATTCTGGAGGCTGGAAGTCCAAGACCACAGTGTCAGGAGGGTTGATTCCTTCTGAGGGCTGTGAGGGAAAACCCGTCCCGTGCCTCTCCCCTAGCTTCTGGTGCTCCGCTGGCAATCTTTGGTGTTTCTTGGCTTGTAAACACATTACCTGGGCCCTTGCCTTCATCTTCACATGCCATTTTCCCTGTCTTAAAAAAATGTTACATCTCATTTATTTTTGTATATTCCATAGCAACTAGCCCAATGTGTTATTCATAATAGGTACTTTAAAATTTAAAACCTAGTTGTTTTGTTTTGCTTTTAACTTCAATGGGAGAAATGAGGAAGGGTCTGAAGATTAAACACTCACCCAGGTGGCTAGTGCTAGCTGGGCAGGTAATGACGCTGATCTTGACTGTAAGGATAGCCGTGGGACAAGAAGAAATGGAAAGGAGGAGAGAAACCCCACAATACCAAGCTCTGTGCTTCCCTGACTGGGAGTTCCTTCTCTCTAAGAGCTGAACTGCCTAAAGTTTTTCCAAGAGAAAACCCAAGCTGTCTGGGAGCTATGACTGCCCCCAGGGGTCTTAACAGCTTCTCTTGAGTACCAGAGCCCTAGACCTGATTGGAATGGAATCAGAGAATCTTAAAGTGAGAAAGGTCCTTAGAGATGCAGCTTCTCATCAGAATGGTTGTGGTCAACTCCAAGTTTTCTGGGCTAACGTGGGAGGGCTATGACACAGTTCTTGTCAAGTCAGTTTTTAAAAAATGAAAATTATTTATTTGGGACTTTTTAATGTAGCCTTTTTTTAATGTTCCAAAAATATGTGTCTGCCTTCAGAATTGTCTTAGAAATTATGTCTCATAAGTACGTCTTGCTGGGGACGGACAGCATTGGCATCACTTGGAGGCTTACTAATCATGCAGAATTTCAGACCCCACCATAGGGTCACTTGCTGGGGAAAAGGCAGTCTTGATTAGGAAAAGACATTGAACGAGAGTTGACTCCATTATTCCTGCAGCTCACCTGAGACCTGGGGGTTTGGATAAAATAATTTCATTTTAATATCAGGTCCTCAAATATACTTGTTAGTAAATGTATTAATCTATTCTTTTCATGGAGCTTTGCCCTCATATGTCTTCCTACCTTCTCTTACTAACTCTGCATTTGGAAGGAGCAAAGAATTCCAGACATTTGAGCTTGGGAATTCCAGAGGCACGGCTAATCAATGGTCTACTGCGGAAGCCTTGAAGCGAGGACACCTTCACCCTAAATACCTAGGGCTAATTCAATTAGTGGCCTCAATGGAATAAAAGTAGAGGAGACTCCCCCAGTGGCCATCAACCAGTAGACATGATCAGGGCCTGAATTATGAGCTGGGCTCAAAGCCATTAAGTCTAGAGCCGCCCTCCCTTTGCTTAGGATCAGTTCTTTGCACCAAAGACATTCATTCAAAATAACTGGCCAGTGGCCATAGTGTAAATGGCCTTGTATATCATGACACCATAGGTGTCAGTTTCTTCTTTTAAACAAATGTCATATCAAGTCAGGAAATAACTCTGATAGCTCATGACAACGGGAGTCAGAAAATGCTTGGTACAGAGAGGTTGCAAACACACTACAGATCCTCACTGAGCAAGACGTACTCATGGACGGACAGCATTGGCATCACTTGGAGGCTTACTAATAATGCAGAATTTCAGACCCCACCACAGAGTCACTGAATCAGAATGTGCACTTTAACAAGGCTTCAGCTGATTTCCATGCTTATTAATATTTCAATGCACTAATGAAGAGGATAAGGGTTTACTACTTAACAGCTGTGTGACCTTGAGCAAGTTATTTGACTTCTTCATAGCTCAGTTTCCTGATCTATAAAGCGGGAATGATAATAGTATCTCCTCATCCAGTTGTTGTAAGACCTTAGTTAACACATGAAAGGCTTAGAACAATGCCTGGCACTGGTAGGCATTCAGTGACTACTAGCCATTATTAATATTATCTTTGATGCACTCCTTCATGGTGAAAAGACAGACCTCAAAGTGATAAGTGGGGAGAAGTAGGGGAATATATGTTTGTGTGTGTGGTGGAGTGGAGAGAAGGGAACTGATAACAGGAGGAATTTTTTTTTTTTTTTTTTGAGATGGAGTCTCGCTGTATCACCAAGCTGGAGTGCAGTGGCACGATCTCACCTCACTGCAACCTCCCAGGTTCAAGCGATTCTCCTGCCTCAGCCTCCCACGTACCTGGGACTACAGGCACCTGCCACCATGCCCAGCTAATTTTTGTATTTTTCGTAGAGACGGGGTTTCACCATGTTGGCCAGGATGGTCTCGATCTCTTGACCTCATGATCCACCCACCTCGGCCTCCCAAAGTGCTGGGATTACAGGTGTGGGCCACCGTGCCTAGCCTACTTCT
Organism: Symphalangus syndactylus; assembly: GCF_028878055.3. Classification (NCBI taxonomy): domain Eukaryota; kingdom Metazoa; phylum Chordata; class Mammalia; order Primates; family Hylobatidae; genus Symphalangus; species Symphalangus syndactylus. Next base: position 35,544,167 of record NC_072439.2, read on the forward strand.
TTAATTAATAATGAAAGACTCAGTTGTGGGAGCATTCAGCCAAGCTTGGGGTACCCAGAGCTCCAGGACAAGTGACTGGTCATTCGTATCATAGATTTATTAACATGTACCATTGGCAGGCCCTCTGCTGGTACTAGAGATATTGTGGTAAACAAGACAGACAAGGCCGCAGCCTAGAAGTTTGAGAAGATCTGTAATGTCCATTAACACTAAAGGAAGTCAGGCCTATCAGCATTATGTTGTGCTTCATTTAGACAAACTGATTGTGGGGCCTTGGAAATTTGGTTTGGCTCTCTCCACAGAGTTTATTAACCTGAGAGTTGCTCCAATTCTCTTTCCTTCCACGTCTCATAGGCAGCCAGCTAGAGCAGCTCTGCGGCTCAGTTGGCTGGATCAACTGTGGAGCTGAATGCGGTATGACTAAGAGCTAGCTGGCTATCTTAGAAGCTGAACCCTCAGCTTCACTTTGAGATGGGAAGATCCAGTAGGCCTGTTGTCCACACAGTCCTAGTTTTGGGGAATTGCCTTTCTAAAATGCAGGTCCTATCTTGTTACTCCTCTGTTTAAAAACCTCTAATGGTATACAGGGCCATTTACACTCTAGCCCCAAACTATTTGGCAGGCTCATTACAAATTGCCACCCCTCCCTAGCATGCACTCCATATCCTAACTACAAGAGTGGCTGAAAACTGGAGCTCTACTCAAACTGGGATTCAAACCCAAACTCTATTGCTTACTGTATATGTGAAACAGGGCAAGTTACTCAACCTAAGTCTCTGTTTTTGCATATGTTAAATAGTAATAACTAAACAATAATAAAAATAGCTTATTCATATCAGGCACTGTTCTAAGCACTTTGCATCTATTGATCACTTAATTTTCACCACAGAGCAACTACAGAGCATTGTTGTGAAGATTAAGCGAATGAACACATGCAAGTTCCTAGAACAGTGTATGATATGAATATGAGCTATTTTTATCATTTTTTAAATTATTAATATTAACAAAAACAAACAGTCTTTATCATGCCTCTATACCTTTAGTAACATAGTTCCTTCTCCCTGGACATGCTAACTCCCTTCTCTGTGCTGCAAACTCCTAGTGTTCCTCCAACAGATCCAGCTTTTCAGGCTTCTGTACCCAGAGTAAGTCACCTCTTCTATGCATATACTCATAGCACTCTAAATACTCTACACTACACTTATTCTAGTGCGCTGAAAATAATGTTTGCATGCTTACAAACAGTTTCCACCACTAGACTGTGAACATCTCAGCTGTAAAGATCCTGTCTGGTTTACTCTATATCACTAGGGCTGACTCTAACATATGGAACACAGCAGGTACTAAATGAGTGTTTGTTGAGTTAATAAATGGAGGTCTGACTGAATGATTAAATGCTTTCAGGAAAGGCCCTAGAATGGAGTTCCAGAGAGAAGCAGGCTGGGGGAGTGAAACAGTCCAGGTATCTTCTGCCCTGCATCTCCCACCTCCTCAGCAGCAAAGCCAGCCACCAGCACAAGCTCCCCACCTTCACTAGGCCTGACTGCACCTCCCCGCCAAGAACACCCCCCAGTCCCCACTCTTGCTATAGACACTCCACTCACCTCTGCCTCTGGCGGTGACAGAAATGAAGAGGATTACATCATTTGTTACAACAAAATGGTTATTATAGTAATAAGTATAATTAGCATCAGACAATTACAATAATAACACATTTCCTTGCTGCAAAGGTACTTTTTTAACAAACAGGTTTATTTAATGCCCCCTACACTCCCCCCTTAAGAAAAAACAACTCTTTTCACGAACAGCAGAGACCTCTTTCATTCTGAGATGCTATCTTAATGAAGGAACATTATTGACAAACCCCATAAAATGGGAGCAGATTCCCTTGGAGTAAAATCTGTCTTCCTCTCCCTCTGGTTTCTCTGGGGAAAAGAAAACCTGTGTCTCTCTTTCGTGGGATTAGGAGAACTGGTTGAAGGATAGACAAGATAGGGCCAGGGAGAGGCAAAAAGAAAAATTTTCTTAGACAGCTAGAGCTTAATATCAGTTGTTAACTGTCTCTCATTCTTTCTTCCTGGGTTGGACAGACCAGGAAGAGAAAACAAGGCATTCGTTCATAGTGGTGAATGAGTGTCTTAGGTATTTTTCCAAGCTGTATGGGAGCAAGAAGTGCTTAGAGTGAGATGGCACAAAGATCTAGGAGGAGATCGAAAATGAAAATAAATGAAAAAATAAAGAGGGCACAATCTTAGGTCACACAGACATACCTGCATTAGATGCATACGTGTGCTCATACTCAATCTTTTTAGTTATCTCCTGCTTCTTCCAAAAATAATTAGGAAGAGATTACAGTGATGACATTTAATAGAGGATTTAAAAATTAGATAGGTAGCCAGGCGCAGTTGCTCATGTCTATAATCCCAGCACTTTGGGAGGCCAAGGCGGGTGGATCATGAAGTCAGGAGTTTGAAACCAGCCTGGCCAACACAGTGAAGCCCCGTTTCTATTGAAAATACAAAAACTTAGCCGGGTGTGGTGGCAGGCGCCTGTAATCCCAGGTACTCGGGAGGCTGAGGCAGGAGAATCTCTTGAACTTGGGAGGCGGAGGTTGCAGTGAGCCAAGATCGCACCATTGCACTCCAGCCCGGGCGACAGTGCAAGACTCCATCTCAAAAAAAAAAAAATTAGATAGGTGAGCATATCAGTATACACTTAAGCATTTTATGAACTTGATGGCATATACATAAGGGCATGTGTACCTTCCAAGCATATTTATAGACTTAGGCACACCCCACATACATACATAGGAATATACCCTGCACATAGTAGGCTCTCAATAAACACTTTTTGAATTCAGGAAACAATTCCACCCCTAAATACAAAGAAATATAAAAATAAGTAGTTCAGAAAGACACAACCTAAGATACAGACATATAAATACATATAAACATTCACACATAAATATGAATGTGAATATAATATTAATACATGCCTAAATTTATAAACTAGACCACTATCCATATGCACATGTAGTGTACACACCATTTTACACACATACATAAAATTAAACCTCACTTTTTTTTACAATAGGCACAGCCTAGGTAGACATACAAGCACTTTGCAAACCCATATATACATATAAAACATGGTCACATTTTCACATACATGTCCAAGCGCACACTTACATAAAAACACATTCATAAACATAGGTGCATATAGACCCAACACACACACACACACATAACATAAATCAAACCAGAATAGCTATAAAGATAAGCATCTCTGCTGATAGTTCTTATCTTCTCTCAGTGACAGTGCTCATAGGCATGGATTTAATCTAGATCTCTAGCCCATCACACCCAATGCAAGAAGAGGCAAGAGGTTTGGACCACCCACTAGGGAACCTGTCTGTCTCCAAGGCCATTCACATATGCACGTCTTGTCCAAGCACCCTGGAGCCTTGACCTCACCACAGATGACTGGGAATGAAATATGCACTGACCCACCTTCCCAGGTGCTCCAGGTCAAGCTCCTTTACCTTTATTGACTCCCAGGATCTGGGTCATTCCATCATAATTCCCAGATGAACTTTCTTCAACTCTCTTTCAATTATCAACCCAGTAGTTTGCCCCATAAACCAGGGATACCCCACCTCTCCACACCCACTCCTGTCAGCAGAGAGTATCCTCTCTTCTCTTGATACCAATGCTCCTCTTCCAAGCAGCCTTCTCAGATCTTTCCCTTAAGACATTCAGCTGCATATGGAAAAACCATGTTTTCTTTCCACAAATATCTTTCCTTTCTTGTAAAATGCATTTACTCCAGCTCTCTTTAGTCACAGATTGGTTTAATGTTTTATTGTATTATTTGTATATCCTTTACTGGTATGTCAAGATATCCACCTAAGATTTTGTTTCTGGTTCTTAGGAGATTGGGCCTACCTGTGGATGCTTTTGTACAGAACTAGAAGAGGACTGAAGGATAATTTAATTCAGCCTCCTCATTTTCCAGGTAAAGAAATGCAGGTCCATAGAGGAGAAGTGATTTTCCCAGACTCACAAAACTGAGTGTCAAAGAGGGATGCAAGTTCAGGTTCCTGTCTCTTAATTCAATATTCCTGCTACTATATCAGCATTTCTCAGACTGAATTTAATGGAACGCTAATGTCCCAAGAACAAATAAGAGGTTTTCCTTTAAAAGGGGCTTCCATGGTCTAATAACTTGGAAAATATTGCAAATTATGTCTCCCTCTTGAGATTTCAAATGAATATTAACATGTTAAAGGTTCCGAGAAGCCCTGCTGCTTTAGATTTTAATTTTGTTTCATCCATTGTCTCCTAAAATGATCTGATTCAATGCTTTTTCAAGAAACCGTTATTAACATCAGGTGAAACCTCAGTGCTTTGAGGATTACACAGTTTAGGAAACAGCACTCCCTTAAACACAACAAGGAGGAGGGGCTGAGTTGGGTTCCCTCGTTTTTAAAAATCATTGAGAAGGAATAAGCTGAGCACATATACACGAGCAAGAGGCTGCCTCCTCTTCTGTGGGGGAAAATGGGGAGCAGGGCTTGATGAAATCCCAAGAGGTAAAAATGATCCACCAAAGGCTTAATGAAAGGAGATGGTTTGGGTTCAGAACTAAGTTCTTCCGATGGTGGTAAGGGAGAGAAAAGGTATTTTTATTCTTACAAGATGTCTGGAAAAGGATACTTCAAACCTTTCAGTTAAAAGATGGAAGCATTGGGCTGGGTGCAGTGGCTCACACCTGTATTCCCAGCACTTTGGGAGGCCAAGGGGGGCAATCACCTGAGGTCAGGAGTTCAAGACCAGCCTGGCCAACATGGCAAAACCCCGTCTCTACTAAAAACAAAAATTAACCAGGCATGGTGGTGCACACCTGTAGTCCCACCTATTTGGGAGGCTGAGGCAGGAGAATCACTGGAACCCAGGAGGTGGAGGTTATAGTGAGCCGAGATCACACCATTGCACTCCAGCCTGGTTGACCGAGCGAGACTCTGTCTCAAATAAATAAACAAACAAACAAATAAATAAATAAATAAATAAATAAATAAATAAAGATGGAAGCATCAGCATTCTCCATAGCAAAAATCAGTAAGCTCCCATCCCAAGAGAGGAGAGCCTCACATATAGCAGGTGTTCAATAAATATTTGTCAAATGAATGAATCAGTGAAGCAAGCTGATTTGCCTCAAGCAATGGAGAGGGCCCAAGCCAAATGAATTGGAAGTCACTGCTAGTCTTCTGCACCTCCAGGGAGGGTTAAAGTTCTATGGGAAGAAAGAGTAGGAATATATGACCAAAGAGCCCTAACCTTTGGCTCTCTAATTTTCCACAGGGCCTGAGGGATTTTTCTGGCAAACCCCAGCAATGGACCTGAGTATAGTTGGTGGAGGGAATGAGTCAGGTTGAGTTGTTTGTTTGTTCTCCAGGGCAGGGTCATGCAAGAGTCAATAAACACACTGGAGCCTCTTTGACTGGAGCTTGGAGCAAGAGATCATCGGCTTGTTTGTTCTAGAGAATTTGAACTTGGGTCAAAATGGCTCTCAAGGCCTCCCTTCCCCGAGGTAGAGGCCTCCAGGCGGCAACTGAGGTTATCCATTGGGCAGCCAGGTGCTCTACCTAACAATGCATTACACATAGGAAGGTCCCTCCACCAAGCTCGTTTTTTATTTTATAACCTGCAGTGGACACACCAATCTGCCACCTACTAGTTATGGGATGTCTTATTATTTAATACAGGCCACAAAATTGGTAATAGCATCAAGATAAGGCAAGGGCATATCCAAGTTGGTTCATAGGGTTACAGAATCCTATGAACAGTCCTATTACAGGACTGGAAATAGCCATAAGAAGGAATTCCAAATAGGTGCCAACTGCCTCTAAAAGGGATCAGCATTCCCACTACCCTTAAGTTGACGGTCTTCTTTTCTTTCCCGAAATACAGAAGTCATTTGAACTTTCTCAGTCTATCCCAGGTCTAGCTCTAGTCAGGCAGCAGTATAAGCTCCCCATGTGTGTTCTGAGGGGCCTTCCCCTTATGAAGCTCCTCATCTAAGTAAATTGTCAGAACACAAATATCTAAAAAATGACTTCAGAGGCCGGGCACAGTGGCTCACACCTGTAATCCCAGCACTTTCGGAGGCCAAGACAGGCGGATCACCTGAGGTCAGGAATTCTAGACCAGCCTGAACAACATGGAGAAACCTCGTCTCTACTAAAAATACAAAATTATCCGGGCATGGTGGTGCATGCCTGTAATCCCAGCTACTCAGGAGACTGAGGCAGGAGAATTGCTTGAACCTGGGAGGAGGAGGTTGCGGTGAGCTGAGATTGCACCATTGCACTCCAGCCTGGGCAACAAGAGTGAAACTCTGTCTCAAAAAAAAAAAAAAAACAAAACAAAACTTCAGAATGCTTATTAAGCAATAAAGCAGCAAGTATAAACCAACAATGGGGCTGAAAAGATGCAGAGTCAAGAAATATTCCAAGGGGTTATTTTGGGAAGGCTTCCTGCAGGAGGGAGTGTGGAACTGGGTTGGAGAGGAAGCAAGGAGCAGAACGGAGAGAAAAGTAAAGGCAATCCAGCCTGAGGAGGGGGAGTGCTTACAGGAGGTTTCAGAGGCAGAAAATGTGTGGCATGGACAGGAGGCCAGGGAGGAGCTCAGTTTGCCGAAAACAGACAACAGGAAGGGACAGAAAAGAACCAAGGGGAAGGCGGTTAAGGGGAGCCTGGCAAGTGAGGCTAGAGTTTGTGATGCGCAGTAGCACAGTGCAGTCTCAAAAGTGTGAGTCAAGAGACATGGGTTCCAGCCCTGGATCTGCCACCACCTCAAGTACCATAAATCTCAGTCTCCTCATCTGTAAAATAAGGACATCGTATGAGAAGATTAATAAGGTCCCTTGCAGTTCCAAAGCTGCAATGCTGAAGTACAAGAGACAATAAGGACTACCACGGCGGGTCCTCAACAAATCCATTTAATATTTTTTCCCTTATACAAGACAAGTCTAAGTTCCCTTTATCCCCGTGACTGAATTACAACTTGAGCATATTTACTACGTCAAAGATTAATCCTCCAAACCCAGCAAGCTCGCTGGTTGAGCAGCAAGGAAATATCTCTATAAAAAGAATAGACTCTATAAATTATTGGTCACTTACCTAGGGTTGTTACTAAATTATTTTAAAACGATATATATTCTGTTCCTACACTCTCACTTCTGTTTCTCTCAGACTAATTGCTTCCTGAACTAGGAAGGGTGTCCAAACAGAGACCTAGGAAGTTTGATATATTCCGGATCCTTCAACTGCTGGGATTCCAGATGATAAATAAACTGCGCAGTGGAATTTGAATCAACCTATTCACAGACTTGAAAGGAGTAAGTGGGTAAGTCATTGACATTACCCTCCTTTTTCCTCTTCCACATTCTGAGCAGCATAACATTTCAACTGGCTTTAATTGAGATAGTGTCAGCTTCTACCCCAGCCTTTAGCATATTGTATTTTCTGTCCACCACTCTAAATAAGAGCTAGCATAGTGACTGGCACATAGTTAGTACTTAGTGTGTGACCATTCTGTGCATGAATGCATAGATTGAGAAATCACAATCTAACTGAGAAGGTCTTCCTAGTGGCTAGCCTTAGTCTGATGCTGTCACAACCACTCTCCCCTGCTGCTGGCTGGGCCCATAAATGACATCTCCCTGCACCAGAGTTAGGTGTCTACTGCCTCATCCCAGTACCCTAGGCACTCCTCTGTCACAGCTCTTCTCATGCTCTATTGTAAATTCTGGTTTACTTGTTTATCTTCCCACCAACCTGAAAGCACCTAAAAGGTAAAAACCTTATCTTCTTCATTTTTGCATCCCTTGTCCAGAATAGTAGCAGTAAAAATAAGGCAATTTGTTGAATAAATCAATGAAGCACAACAAGTCATCCTTTCTGTGTTTTGAACAAAGAAAGACTTTTAGAAGAATATCAAAGATCAATTTCTATGATATACATATCCTCATCACATTGTGTCTACTTAGCCACAGAGGATTACAGGCTGGGTATGGTGGCTCATGCCTATAATTCCAGAACTTTGGGAGGCCAAAGCTGGAAGATCACTTGAGCCAAGGAGTTTCAGACCAGCCTGGGTAATACAGTAAGACCTTGTCTCTACTAAAAATAAAAAATTTTTAAAAAATTCTCCAGGAGGCTAGGTATGGTGGCTCGCACCTCTAATCCCAGCATTTTGGGAGGCCGAGGCAGACGGATCACCTGAGGTCAGGAGTCCGAGACCAGCCTGGCCAACATGGCAAAACCCCATCTCCACTAAAAATACAAAAATTAGCCAGGCATGGTGGTGCGCACCTGTAATCCCAGCTACTTGGGAGGTTGAGGCAGGAGAATTGCTTGAACCTAGGAGGCAGAGGTTGCAGTGAGCTGAGATCCCGCCATTGCACTCCAGCCTGGGCAACAGAGTGAGGCTCAGTATAAAAAAAAATTATCCAGGCATTTTGGTGTGCACCTATAGTCCCAGCTACTTGGGAGGCTGAGGTAGGAGGATCAGTTGAACCCAGGAATCAAGGTTGCAGTGAGCTATGATCACAGCACTGCACTCCAGTCTGGGTGATAGAATGAGACCTGGCTGAAAAAAGGAGAAGGAAGAGGAGGAGGAGAAGGAGAAAGAGGAAGAAGAAGAAGAAGAAGAAGAAGAGGAAGAAGAAGAAGAAGAAGAAGAAGAAGAAGAAGAAGAAGAAGAAGAAGAAGAAGAAGAAGAAGAAGAAGAAGAAGAAGAAGGAGGAGGAGGAAGAGGAAGAAGGAGGAGGAGGGGAGGAGGAGGAGAGGAGGAGGAGGAAGAGGAAGGAGAAGGAGGAGGAGGAGGAGGCGGAGGAGGTTATAGAAGCAATAATATGTATATTTTAACTCTTCAAACATGCTTCAGAAAAACAAAAGTTATCTACACAGATCAAATTACGTGGCTATTTGTTCATCTCTAGCACCTTGGAAAATATGAATTCAGGGTCTAAAGTGTGCTACGAGAGGTGTGGAATGAAGCAAAAAGTGCAAACACAGGCCCTGCTGCCAGAAACTCCTGGACTGAAACACACATCAGTAAGATTAACACAAGAAAGTTGAAGACCATTAATGCTATACCATTAGCCAAAGAAAGGCATCAGACAAGGTAAGGCTCAGAGGTACTTGGCTTGGGAAAGAATAGAGTTTGCTGATCATTCACATTTTGACACACTTATTGGCCCATGAGAGTTGCTTAGGTATCATAAGGAAACAGTACATTGCTGGAAGGATGAGAAAAAGACAATCTAGTAGTTTGAGGATCTAGTAGTTTGAGGATCTAGTAATTGAAATCAGGGCCTGAAGTGCAATTTGGAACAATGTTCAGCATTATAGGGGAAGAGGAAATAGACCAAAAAGTTATTGAACAGGAGTGGAACAAGCAGAGTAGTAGTAAAATAGGAGATCTCAGGCCTGATTTGTAGGGTGTCATGAAGTTCTTATAAAGCTGGAGGTGTACTGTAGGGGATCATTAGGAGAGAGTGACAGGAATATGAGCTAATTAATCAACTGGAAAACTAAAATGGCAAGACTCTAGGTGATCCATAATGAGATCTATGCTCCTAAGATGGTCAACATCTCAAAATCACCTACCTTTACCCAAGGGCTATTTCCATTGCTTGAGCCCAGGAGCTCGAGGCTGCAGTGAGCTATGATCATGTCACTGCATTTCAGCCTGAGTGGCAGAGTGAGACCAGACCCTGTCTCTAAAAAGAAAAAAAAAAAAAAAGGTCATTTACTCTATCTAAGAATGACCTTCTCCTTTTCAGCTCCTTATTTGCCTCCTCCAGGAAGCCTTCCATAACTAAAATGCCTTTTCCCACACACAGATATTTAGAGCTTAGCCAGGCTATGTACTACTTATTGATTTCTTGAACTTTTGTCACTCACTGTACGCCTCTGGAGACTACAGCCTGTCTCATCTCAGTGGAAGGGCTCCTAGAATAGAAATAGTCTTATCCTCCTTTGTGAATTTTGCTCCCAGAAGTTGTTCATATTAGGAAAGCGAAGACTGCCTGGAGAAGACAGCCATCAGATGGCTCCATTCCCCGCATCACAGAATCTGCGAGCAGGAGTTATGGCTCTTCCTGTAGAAAGTCATTATAATTATGAAAAATGTCTACAGCTCTTTCCGCCATTTAGGCAAAGCCTCTGGCTGTCCCGATGAGCAGAGATTTAAGATCCTGTTCTCCATAAAGATGGTTAGATAGCCCAAGAGATAGATGTGTTAACGCCTAATTTGTCAGTGTTGAGTCATCAAATCTGATTCAGAGAGCAGGATTGGACAGTCCTGCCAGATAAGAGAGGGCAGGAAACAGCCAGGGAGGAGAGTGGCAAGGGACTATTGCAGTCAGTCCTTTCTACCCTGGCTCCCCCTGCGCTTTCACCGTTCCTTTGCATAGAATTTGCAAGAACAGTAAATTTCAGTCTTTCTCAAGAGTAGCCTCATTTGACTCCCCAGTAAGGCAGTGCTTCCTTTAGTCCAATCCTAACCCTTCATGTTTACGGTCTCAGTTGTTTCTCTTCTGGCTTCAGGAAAGGTCACTATTCTCCTGTTCTTGAGCTTGCAATACTTTAAATTCATTGATCAGCAGTTTCTTTTCTCCCTGTTTCCTCTCTCTCCCTCCTCCATTCCTGACCTTTCTCTTCTCCATATAAATCACAACTTTCTTACTGATACCCTTTTATCGAAGCCATGTGACTTTTAAAAAACACTTTTCTAGACCTCTAGCAATTGTAGTAAATAGTACATAATTCAGAGTGGGTAAAATTATCTAAATAACAGGCACTTTTTTTTTTGAGATGGAATCTTGCTCTGTTGCCAGGCTAGAGTGCAATGGCGCCATCTCGGCTCACTGCAATCTCCACCTCCCAGGTTCATGCAATTCCCCTGCCTCAGCCTCCTGAGTAGCTGGGACTACAGGTACATGCCACCATGCCTGGCTAATTTTTTGTGTTTTAGTAAACATAGGGTTGTGCCATAATAGGCACTTTTGGCAGCAAACAATGCAGAGCTATAGACCAAACCCCAGAGACCTGTAGACTGGGATGGTAATAACTGATCCAGCATAAATGTGAGTGAAGATGGCACTGTCCAAATTTGTGGTTTTAAAAGCAAGGGAAAAGAGGACAGTCTCTGTGGTTAAGGTAAGAACATTAATGCTAGCGTAAGTGACATCATCATTTCAGGCTTTTAAACACAAAAGAGCATCTCTCCTGCCTGGGTTAGAAGATTTTTCAGCAAGTAAGTATAACTTCCCAGGAGAACAAGACAAAATGACTTTTCAACAAAAATCTGTGACTTTTTTTCCTTCCCAATGATTGTGTTTGTGGCGATGGTAAAGAAATGGTGTTTGTTCCCAGGGTAAAGGTGCTTAGGACAAGGACAAGATGGGAAATAGGCACTTGAGGCTCCATTCTTTCTGCCTGTGATCCTTCTGCCCATCCGCCCCACCCCAATGCTTGCAGGAGGACTGGAGCGGCAAGTCCATTGTTAGCAACTCAAAATACATTGCTACCATCCACGGTTAAGTTATTAGGGACTAAAGCCCAGAACATAACCCTCACCCCTTTCAGGTAGAAAAGTGGAACGTGGTTGTGCCCTGCAGATTTGTTCACTCAGGACCTCATAGTCCTTAAGGTTATCCTGGGTGATCCTTCTGCCCCTGCAATGCGTCTCCTCTTTCTTCATTTAAAACTCTGCAGAGAAGTTGCCTCTACAACTTCTCTCCGTGGTTTGTTATGCTTCCTATCTCTTCTACAAATTTAATATTATTTCTGAGCAGCTGTGGTTAGAATTCCTTTCCTTTTCTTCTCAGGCCTACCTATAAAATTGGTTTTTTCAAGCTCTCCTGCAAAATTGTTTTTTTCAAGTTCTCCTGCACCAAGCACTCCTCTCTCCTTTCAATTCTAGACACAGAAGACACAAATGAGGTGGCTATCCTCTAGCCCTGGCTTCTCGCTTCTGTCATTCTATACTCTTCAGAGCCACTTCACCCCCTAGAGAGTATTTTAGAATTTACTGAGCTTCTGCAGTGCTACCTATCCAGCTGTGGAGGGAGGATGGCAAACAGTAAAAAGAACCTTGTTAGCATCCCATCAGCATCCAAGGCAGATATAGCAAGGCAGTCGGCTGTTCCTCCTAGAACCAGGCACTCACTTCAAGGACAAAGGAAGCTAGATGTCCTGATCGTCTAGAGTAATTGCTGCCGCCACTACCCTGGCATTAATAACCCCAGAACAACTGACAGCCCTTTTCATCTGAAAGATCTCAAAGCACTTAACCGCCAGGTGCTCATTAAGCCCTCTTGGGTGAGGTTGGCCCGACAGATCTGAGCCCTTGCTGCAGATGATTAGGGTCAGGGGGTGACTCAGAGAACCTAAGGAGCCAAATGTTGCAGGGAATGGGGGCCCATCAGCTTCCTACACGTGGGAAAATGAACCTCCTTGGCCCAGGTCTGGGTTCCGACTCCAGGGGGATGGAAAGGAGGCTAGCTCCTCCCCCAGCGTCTACAAGCAGGAGCATGTAGAATTAATCAAACACAGAGCTCATTTACCCCAAATACCAGACAAGACTGTTTACACCCCAAGAACTGGCACGAAGTGTGAGGGAATGGGCAATTTTAGGGGGGGGTAATTTTGGAAGACAGAAGCAGAAATTAGGGAAGCATCTCCTCTTAAAGGAGATGGACAGTAGCTGAGGAAACACTCCCTGAATCAAGAGGGGGATCAGAGGATGATGATTCTGGGAAATTCAATCCTTTAGAGTGACACTTCTTGGCAAGGCATGGAGGAGCTGAGCTTTATTTTTCTGCCTGTGAAAAAACGGACCACAGGCTAACTCCATGGACCATTCAGATAGGGCACTACAGAGACTGTCTCAGACAAGCATATATTCCACTCACTCCCTTTTGCTGCTACAATGAAATGAAAGTTTAAAAGGCTTTTGCCAGATGGCATATGTGTTTTAGAATAGAGTCACGCCTACATCAGAAGATATACTTTAAAATAATGGCATTTTGGTAACAATATGAAAATGGATAAGTGAACAAGATTGCATACTTCTTCTGCTCTCTTTGGATGACCCAAAGACAAGACACAGATTCACCTGTTGGCAATTGCTGGAATTTCAAGCACAGGTGCCTTCAGGGAAACTGCACCAAGCACCCATCTCTCTTCTCAATCTTAGACACTAACTTTAACACCTCAAACCAAAAAGAAGACAGTAGAGTCACTTAGTGACCTAACCTGTGGATTTAGAAGAAGATGACACCCTGAGTGTCAAATTTAGAAAACCAACCAACAACTTAGGGAAATATTCTTTGTGGGAAGAGATGGGGTCGGGTGATAGCTCCCTGGCTTGCCTCTGGAAACCAAAGCCCAGGAGCCCTCAAGAAACCCAAAGACCCCCCAGAAAGATAACCCTACTCTTGAAGACTACTGTCTCTCCAAAACTCTGAAACCAGAAATGACTAGTGTACTCCTAAAAGTCACCTCTGTATCCCTCTGCCTCTCCTCACCCACAAATCTCCAACATCAACTCTTCTAGACATGAACAAGAGGAAGGTACCCATTTGCCAAGAAATTGGGGGTCCCCACCCCCAACCTCCAAGAGGTGGGGAAGGCAGGAGAAAAGACACTCATTAGCAAGTTGCAGGTGGTGTTACCAGGGTGTTATTTATTATTTGTTGGCTGCCAAGGCTTCCCTGAGCCTGCAAAGACAGAGCCATTGCCTCGGGGGCTGCAAAGTCTGAGACAGACAAACAACACACAACCCAGGCATGAAATCCACCCCACTGAGGAGCTGGGGGCAGCATGGGGATAGGAGCCACCCTTTTCTCTGCAGAGTCCTCTGGTTCCTGGATTCTTGGAGAAGGTACAAATGTGCAGGTGCAATCCTAGATCAGAGCATAGTGGGCTCTGCAAAGGAATGAGAGGAGCACCAAAGAAAGGAGCTCAGGCACAGGCTGAGGCAAGAGGTCTCAAAATGGTGTGAGAGGTAGGAGGAAATGAGATCAGGGTTACAGGCTGGGACAGCAGGCAGAGGAGGCGGGTTGGGGGGAGAGGTATTGCTGAATGGGTGGGGGAGGCCAAGAGATGTCATCAGCTGTTGCGTGGAGGGAACAATGATGCCAGAATGCAAGTTGTGGCAAGAAATGAACTGCCAGATGTAGCGAATGATTGAATGAGAGTTTAGCCAGAGGGGGAGAGGGGCTTGGTCATCAATAATACCCTATGTGGAGATGCTACTGCTCCATTATAACTGGTTCATTCCCAGTGTAAGCAGACTACAAAAGAAAAAGGTTAGAGTGTGGCATGGCGGGACTCTTCAAGACAACATTTGGCCATGTATGGGAGAAGCCCAACCATCTGAGAGAGTGGTGAGAGCTTTAAATCTCACTCATGACTTCTCTCCCTAGGAAAGTAATTTGAGGGCTCACTATCCCCTAGGAGTTCTAGCCCCTGGAATCTGCTTTATCATCCAACTTCTTGGTCTGGCCTCATCCTATGTACAGACCTCACTAACACAGGGAGCTTGTTTGACAGTTTAGCAAGAAGGACAGATCCTTGTATCTAACCAAAGAAAAGTGCTTCTCTGTTGTTTTTTTTTTTAACTATGTAGCTTCAAGAAGGACATACATGAAAGGGAGAGGGAGGTAGGAACTCCCATCTAGTCAGCCAGGTCAACCTGGAAATGGATGAAGTGAGAGATGTCAGAACCACACTTAGCCCTTGCCCCAACATGGAGCAGCAGAAAACAAGCCCCAGGAGGAAGACAGAGTAGTCTCCAAACTAAATGAGTCAGTTGTGTGCCAACTATCAAGAAGTCCTTTGCTAGGCATGTACAGTGGCTCATATCTGTAATCCAAGCACTTTGGGAGGCCAAGGCAGGAGGATTGCTTGAGCCCAGAAGTTTGAGACCAGCCTGGACAATATAGTGAGACCCCGTCTCCATAAGAAAATTAAAACTTTAGCCGAGTGTGGTGGCATGCACCTGTAGTCCCAGCTACTTGGGAGGCTAAGGTAGGAGAATTGCTTGAGCCTGGGAGGTAGAGGCTTCAGTGAGCCATGATCATACCACTGCACCCTAGCCTGGGTGACAGAGCAAGACCCTGTCTCAAATAAATAAATAAATAGAAGAAGAAGTCATTTGCTAAGCTTAACTTCAGTACCTCCAGCTTTAACTTATCTCTCTTTCTCTTATTTGGAAGATGAGACTAGCAACTAATATTCTCCTTCATTTGGGAACCCAGGAATTCTAAGCTAGGTTATCAAGCCCCTCAGCCCCCTCTGAACTCAGCCCTCTCCAGTACCCTTGCTTCACTCTTCTCAAGGATAGCAGGCTGAACCATGTGAGGAATTTTGAAGACAAGAAACATCCTAAGGCTGGGCTAGGTGGCTCATGCCTGTAATCCCAGCACTTCAGAAGGCCAAGCAGGAGGATTGCTTGAGGCCAGGAGTTCGAGACCAGCTTGGGCAACATGACAAAACCCCATCTCTACTAAAAATACAAAAAATTAGCAAGCCTGGCCAACCTGGTGAAACACTCTCTACAAAAAATACAAAATTTAGCTGGGCATGGTGGCGCATGCCTGTAGTCCCAGCTATTCAGGAGGCTGAAGTGGGAGGGTCACTTGAGCCCAGGAAGCAGAGGCTACAGTGAGCAGAGATCGTGCCACTGAACCCCAGCCTGGGCAACAGAGCAAGATCCTGTCTCTAACAAAACAGAACAAAAAATATGTACCCATTACTCAATATCTTTGGAGGGTTCACCCTACAAAAACAACTTAACATAGGCAAATACTGCAGGCTGATCTCCCCTGTAATCTATGCCCAAGCAGAGAGGCCAAATACTAGCCTCTTGCTTTAGGTTCACTAAACCTATCTGTGACAAGATGGACTGAAAGCTTTGATCTAAAGTGGCTCTAGGAGGCCAGGCGCGGTGGCTCATGCCTGTAATCCCAGCACTTTGGGAGGCCAAAGTGGGTGGATCACCTGAGGTCGAGAGTTAGAGACCAGCTTGGCCAACATGGTGAAACCCCGACTCTATTAAAAATGTAAAAACTTAGGCAGCCGTGGTGGTATGCACCTGTAATCCCACCTACTCATGAGGCTGAGGCAGGAGGATCACTTGAACCTTGGAGGTGGAGGTTGCAGTGAGCCAAGATCATGCCACTGCACCCCAGCCTGGGTGACAGAGCAAGACTCCATCTCAAAAATTAATTAATTAATTAATTAAATAAAAATAAAGTGGCTCTAGGAGACTTAAGTAAGGACACCTCTCCTGGAGGGACAGTTACAGGGTCACTAGAAAGAGTGGGACTGACCTCCATCAGCATATCCCCAAACAGTAGTGCTGAAAAGTCCTCTACCCTCAGCTTCCTCCCAACCGTCAAACCCCCTAAAATGGGATAAGAAATCATCACAACCATAATGCAGGATAAATCTCTCTATACGTTCCTACTTCAACCCCAAATTGTTAATTCCTAAACTCTGTGAACACTGGCACTGAAAAAGAATGGCTAAAATCTATTTGGTTCTGAAACGTATTATATGAAGCTTTGGTACAATATTCACCTGTTATATTTAGGCAGACATCAGATTGCTTTTCCTTAACACATACTTGTTTAGAGCTGTGGAGGAGAAGCAAGCCTAAGGTTACAAATCCCCAGCAAAGATGTCACAGAATGGAAAAGAAATAATTGACCATGTTGAAACAGCCCATTTCCTACCAGATTCTCACAGTGACTATGCACGGAGAAACCTGGACCTGCCACCATCCACCAGGGGGCCAGGCAGCCAGCAGTCTTTCTCGATAGCAAACACAGGGGCTGGGAGAAAAGAGATATTATTTCCAGCCACTGCAGGCTTTCAGGACACAGGAGGGTCTATCCTCATAACGTTAGTAGCAGTGGAATCAATTCTATCCTTAAATCTGTTTTCAGTTTGATAATTTATTGAAGAAGGAGCCAATCAGGGCGGGCACAGTGGAAATCTTCCTGATAGGAATGTGGGCCTATTAACCTCCAGGATCTCTTAGACCGATTGGTTTTAATACAAGCACAGAATCTGTTCTCTTTTGCAAGCTAGATTATAGGTGAGTCTGTTCTGAGGCAATGGGATTGGCAAAAGGACCCTCCTGCTTCCTCAGAGTTTTGAATCTTCTTGCTTAGGAGAAGCCAGATCCAATATCCAGGAGGTGAGGGCTGCAGTGTTATTTTACAAACAAGCCCTCCCTATATCAATGCCACTTACTGTACTGGAAGCTGGTATTAAGTGAACTGCTAGCGTAGTGCATCAAGGGCTTATTGAATATTGATTCCCATTTACGTGACAGCAAAATGGCCTAAGAAATCTTCTCTGGATGCCTCAGCCCCTTGACAAAGAGGGTGTTAGTTTTGTTTTATGAAGCTGGGATCCAGGCCAGTCACATCTTATAGCTCCACTTACTTTTATTTAATAAAAACAAGGGATGATATGAGTGAGGAGGGGGAGTGTGCTGTATCATGTTGTTTTCCAAGAGGATTCAACCTGTTAGTAAAGCAAGAGGAACAAGTGTTAGACCACAGGAAGTATTTTGCATCAGGCCATGGGCCAAGGAAGGAAATAGAAAAAGCCCCGAATGTACAACCCCAAAGGCAGATACAAGTCTTTCTTCCAAGAAAAAAAAAAAACTCTACCTGGGTGAGAGAAAGAAGGCATTTTGCTGGCCAGCAAATACCATACCAGCAAACAATGGAAGAGACTGCTTTTGGTGGGAAGAGATTGCTTTTATCAGCAAGAGCAGAATCACAGTCTCTCATCAGGGAGGTAGGGATCCAAACATTGCCATATCCCTTCCCCATGTGCTAAATGTCCACTAACCCAGCCCTTCACCTATATGGGAATTCCTCCTATTCTCCGAATTTCCCAGAAAAAGAGATTGTACTAGATTTCCCACCTCACCCCACTCTCAGTTTCTGGCAAAGAAAACTCCCTAATGTTAAACCCTAATTCTATTCCCCCAGTTCTTCAAAGTGTTCCCCCTAGAAAATAAGCTACTGAGGCAGGTACAGTATCTCATGCCTGTAATCCCAACACTTTGGGACTCTGAGGCAGGAGGATTGCTGGAGGCTAGGAATTCGAGACCAGCCGGAGCAACATAGCAAGACCCCATCCCTAAAAACAATAATAATAATAATAAGCCCAGCACAATGGTACATGCTTGCAGTCCCAGCTACTTGAGAGGCTGAGGCAGGAGGATGGTATGAGCCCAGGAGTTTGAGGCTGCACTGAGCTATGATCCTGCCATGCACTCCAGGCTGGGTGACAGAGCCAGACTCGAAAGAAGAAAGAAAGAAAGAAAGAAAGAAAGAAAGAAAGAAAGAAAGAAAGAAAGAAAGAAAGAAAGAAAGAGAGAAAGAGAGAGAGAAAGAAAGAAAGGAAAGAAAGAAAAGAAAGAGAGAGAGAGAGAGAAAGAAAGAAAGAAAGAAAGAAAGAAAGAAAGAAAGAAAGAAAAGAGAGAGAGGAAGGAAGGAAGGAAGAAAGGAAAGAAAGAAAGAAGAAAGAAAGGAAAGAAAGAAAGAAAGGAAGGAGAGAAAGAAAGAAGGAAAGAAAAAGAAAGAGGGAGGAAGGAAGGAAGGAAGGAGAGAAAGAAAGAGAAAGAAAGAAAGAAAGGGAGAAAGAGAGAAAGAAAGAAAGAGAAAGAAAAGAAAAGAAAGAGAGAGAGGAAGGAAGGAAGGGGAGAAAGAAAGAAAGAAAGGAAGGAAGGAAGGAATAAAGGGAGAAAGAGAGAGAGAAAGAAAGAAAGAAAGAAATAGAAAGGAAAGAGAGAGGAAGGAAGGAAGGAAGGAAGGGAGAAAGAAAGAAAGAAAGAAAGAAAGAAAGAAAGAAAGAAAGAAAGAAAGAAAGAAAGAAAGAAAGAAAGGAAAAGAAAGAGGAAGGAAGGAAGGAAAGGGAGAAAGAGAGAAAGAAAGAAAGAAAGAGAAAGAAGGAAAGAAAGAAAGAAAAGCTACAATATTCTCATGGAAAGGAACTGACAGCTCCATCCCAGAACACAATGGGGCAGGGCAGGGTTGAAGAGAAGGATAGGGAAAGGCTTAGAAGGTGAATCTGCTCCTGGATCACCTTCCCCACCGCACTTAACCTCAACTCTTAAGGTTAGACACATGACAAAACCTCTCAGTGTGAAGGACAGTAACCTCCAAGAAGGCTGAGGCATCTCTCTGGAGAGCTTTAACCACCAGAGCCATTTTCCTCTAGCGTGACTAGATGGGGTGCAGAGGCAGAGGGATGACAAGATTGGAGATGGCAACAGGGAGGGTGAATAGAGGAGCTAGGGAGTGACCACAGATTGGTCAGCCTGCCAAGAGCCACTGACCCCGTTTTAATATCCCAGAGGTTGGAGGCGAGAGTAGAAATCACAGGCTCCAGAAAAAACAATCTTTGAAAGAAAATTGCCTGTCACAGCCAGAGATATATGAAAGTGCAGTTACAGTCGGGGGGAGCGACTGTAAAACTACACCTGGTTATTGCACTGACTGGCTGACACCATGATGCTTTTGCACTCCAAACAGTTTTTTTGAAATGACAAATCCCTATGGACTTAGGTAACTAAGATGGTGTGGGATGAAGAGTGTAGAAGAGAAGGGGGCAGGGCCGCTCAAGCTTCAGAGTAGAGGCAGATCTGTATAAGTGGTTTGGCAGTGGCATAAACAGGGAGGAACAGGGTTGAGGAGACCAGAGACTTAGAACTCAAGTCACACAATAACCAGGGGCAAGAAGCCAGGAGAGCTCTTATTCCAGGGGTTTTACACCAAGTTCCACAAATCAACTCTCCATCTCTGTCCTCTGGTAGTCTTTGTCTGGCTCTCAACTCATGTCTCTGCCTTTCCATCTGACTTTCCACCTCTTCATTCCTTCACTTAGCTTTCACTGCTCCTCTCTCCTTTGTCCATCTTTGTATCTTTCACTTAATCTTGCTTCTGCCTGGTTTTCACTATCTGTTCCTCTAACTATAACTATCTTTGTTTATCTGTCTCCATGATATCCGTCCCTCTTGTTATCCTTCCATTTTCCTTACAATCTATTATATCCATCTATTTGGGCATCACTCTTTCTCTCCCCAATTCTCTCTACTCTAATGAAAAGTAGTCAAGGAGCAGAGAGAGAGAATTCTAAATAAAATGATCAACTACCTTTTATTATAAGCACATGCTAAGTGCCAAGCCCTCACTTAAACATTCTCTTATTTAACCTTTACAACTAATCTGAGCAGTGGGTCTTATTCCCATTTTATAGATGGGAAAACAAGATCAAAGAGTCTAAGTGACACAATAGCGACAGAGCTGGGATTCAAACCCAGGCCTGCCTGGCTTCAAATACCCCACCCTTATCAATTAATGGATAAGAAATACCAGAGAGAAGAGTGGTAAAAGGGCAAATAGATGGGGAAGATCCTGGAGAAAACTGTGGAGGCAGGAGCAGGTAAATGTTTGAGACCAATCAGTGGGAGCAACTAGATGTGAACCCTTAGCTTGCCTCTATTCAGACATGATGAACTAATTACCAGATCTGATTAGGAGGTCATCGGCACTCTCCTGACTCAAAAGTTGGGTATAAGGGAAAAGAGGACCACTAGCCCCAGGAAGAGCATCGTGCCCCACAATCTGGACCTAGTCTTTTTCTAAACCTCCCAAAGCCAATCCTTTCCAACTGAGCTCTCAAAATCTTTGTGGGAAAAGGCTGGTTCCTTGTGGCTTGGGATGACACTATCTCACAGCCAAAGACACCTGTTCATTGGTTACATGTAAATAACATCATCAAAAGCAACACTGGACCACAAAATTCTAAGGCTAAAAGACAACTCTTTAATGTATCCCTAATAAATCCCTCCTTCATTTTAAAGCTTTGGTCCTCTCCAGGCCCCTCTTCCAGTTCCTTATACCCTTTGCTGTTCACAAAGTTTTTTCTGAGCACTTATGTCTGTCTCTCCTGCTAGAACTAAATCTTGGTGGAAACACTCTGCCTATCCAATTCTTGTGTAAGAGATGGTTTCGTCTAGTTCCCATGAGTGCCTGGCGTGTGCCATGGAGCATGAGATGAGATCTCTGTTATCTCAGCGTCATTACAAATGGAATAATTGGTCATAAAAATTATGCAGCCTGTTGGAAAAGAAATAACACTCACTCATTACAGATTCCTGAGATAGCTTCTCCTGGCTAAGATTTCATGTTTTCTCCATATCCCAGTCATTACCAATATCCTTCTACCTCCAAGTGACCAAAACATTGAGTCTTCCTTAGAAGAATCCCAAGACAGACTACAGATCAAAGCTACAGCCTTGTCAGAAGTTTTTCTCAGCTGAACCAACACAAATTGACCTAGAAATTTAGGAGTTTTTAAAATGCCAATTCCTTCCCTCATAGAGGAACTATATGCAAATGAGTCTATATCTTAGATACTTTTTGAACCAGAAAGGTGGGATTTCCTTACATTCTCTCCTCATCAGCCAGTCTATACTGACATCAGTATGAAGTGAGATATGGAGAAAGGGGGTGCTGTCCTTGCCCTTGGGGAGCCCTCAGCCTCATGGGGAAAATGGACTGTTTAGAACATGGAAATACTGAGCCAAATGCTATAGCAATGGTTCTAAGCGTCAAGTCTCAGAGCTGGTACAAAATAGAAGAGTGAAATAACATGGTGGTAAGATGAAGTGATCAACTCCATGCCACCCCAAGAGAAAAGAGCAGTGAAGAGTATTAGTATTTACTCAGAATGACTGACATGCTGGACACTGTATTCTGAAAGGCCTGGGCTGTGCATCCTCTCCTCGTCCTCACCACCAGGCCACAGTGCCTCACCCTGCCATTTCTGGTCATGCAATGACACTCAAGGATTAGATAATAGCATGTGGTAAAATTCAAAGGGTATGGCTTCAAAAGATAAACACTTTTGGAGATGACAAAAGACACACACGAAGTCTTCTGCTCAAGCAGTAATATCTGAAGGCCTCTGCTCTAGAAACCAACACTACAAGAAGAACAAGAAACATATCACTCCACCAACAGAGCAAAACCCAGACA
The DNA here is from genome assembly GCF_028878055.3 of Symphalangus syndactylus. Lineage (NCBI taxonomy): Eukaryota > Metazoa > Chordata > Mammalia > Primates > Hylobatidae > Symphalangus > Symphalangus syndactylus. The sequence goes on from NC_072439.2 coordinate 35,566,311, forward strand.
CCTAGGCGCTCACAAAAACATGAGAAAGACTCAGAGAAATTTTTTCCCATGATTCTGGGAAACATCTCTTATTTACATTATTTTTCCACTCGACAGGCCACCTTCTCCCTAATTTACCCCAAACTACTTTGCCCTCCAGTTGCTTTCTAATCCCTTCATGCCCTAAAAAGTAATGAAGCAGTGGAGCCTGGCATGTTCTCCTGGAGATGACCAGGAAGAGGGAGGCTCTAACCTAAAGAATTCCAAGCCCCTCCCACCTCACAGCCTTTGCTCCAGTACATCACGGCTCTCTTGTACCTGAAAGTGGGAGAATAGGGAAAGATGTTCTCAAGTGGAGAAGGAACAAAAAAAGAGGGAGGCTGGATATGAGCCAAGCAGACTCAGAGACTGGCTCCAAGTTTTCCCAGCTGTGGACTCAACTTCTCAGAGTGAGAGCAAACAGTGAGATGAGACAATTGCTATGTGAAGAACAGGTTTGACTCCCACACCCTGTCTCTGCTCTTCATGCACCTCCTCACTCCCTCTCAGTGGGATGAGGAAGGAGGAGAGAATTACACCAGCTCCTCAGCCATTCCCAGCTACAATCAAACCTCCTACAAAATATGAATCAGCCCCAGCCATGGGGACAGAAACCAGAAGGTTATTTTGAGACCTGGAGCCCTGCTTCCCCCTAGGACTTTGGTGACAAATGTCTGTTTGGGGACAAGTGTTAATTCTGGGGAAACACTATCAGCCAGCCTCAAAGTGAACTTCAGGGAACTTTGCCCCTGTCTGCCTAACTATGAGACAGCCAGCCAGGGAGTTTCTCATTATGTAAGCCTCATGCCTCCCCATTGAGAACACTGACTCCTGTACCCTCTCAGCTTCGGATCATCAGTTCCCGGCTTTCTAGGCAATTCTGTTAGAGACTCATAAGTTTGAAGGACACAAAATATCTTTCTTCTCCTCCTCAAAAATATCCATACAGTTTGAATGTAGTCTAGAGGTGTTACTTAGATAATTTTAGTTACGCACACCTGCAATATAAATTATTTATCACCCATCCTTCAGTAGGGCTTCTCAAACTTTAATATGCATGCCAACAATCTAGAGATCTTGTTAAAATGCAGATTCCTATTCAGTAAGTCAGGGTTGGAGGCTCGGATGCATTTCTAACAAGCTCCTCAGTGACGCCAATGCCACTAGACCCCAGACCACATTCTGAGTAGCAAGGACATAGAATAGAGTACACTAATCCTAGCATAGATTTCAGCGAGAAGCTCACGACTTGAGGTTGCCTCCAGTCTGAGAGGGAAATAAGACACAGATAAAGAAGCAAGGACAGGATAAGAGCAACCAGGCAGAATACTAGGTAGAGGTTGGGAAGTGGGTGGGTCAGTGGGGCATATTAGTACATCAGGATGTCCTAAAGCAGGAGTCTAAAGTAAGGCCCAAACCAGGCTGAAGGGAATGGGGAGGGGCGATTCACGCAGCATCAGGCAGGGAAGAGGTAACTTGAATGAGGACTAGGACTCAGAATTGCCTCTCAGAGAGGGACTCTGAGCCAAGAAGTGACAGAAGCTCCATGGAGTGAGTCTGCAGGTGCCAATGGAGAAGGTCTTGAAATTCAGTCGGAGGAGCTGAGATTTAAAAGAAGAAATAGAGGCTCTGTGGTCAGAACGGTGCTTTAAGAAGCCAAGTCAAATCATAGTGGAAAGATGTCATGGGCTAGGAGGAGGGGGTATGGGGAGCTCATGTTTAATGGGTATGGAGTTTCTGTTTGGGAAGATGAGAAAACTCTGGAGATGGATGGTGTTGACGGTTGCATAACAGTGTGAATGTATTTAATGTCACCAAACTGCATACCTAAAAATAGTTAAAATGGCACATCTTATGTATATTTTACCACAATTTAAAATCGTAGTGAAGGCATAAGCATTGCTGTCTAAACATAACTAAAATCCAAGCCCACCTTAGGCTGAGAACATGCTGAAAGGCCCCCTGAAATGCAAACAAACTCTGACTCAATCCGTCCCCTCCCCCTTCACTCTTCTATCATAAGATAGGTTGCTTATGTTCTTAAGGATTTGAAAGAAAAACAACTCCATTACAAATGGGTTTCTGTTGTGCCTTTGAGCTGGACCTGTTCATCTTGAGTCATTAAGAGCTGCTCTGCCGGTGCCATACATGCGTCTGCTCACTCTGCAGCCTGCAGATGAAACTGAAATGATGGGGGAAGGTAGGCTCTTAAAATGCCCCGGCTCAGAGTCTTTGGAAACATGCTGCTGTTTTCTGGCTCCACAAGGACATTAGGGAGAAGAGGGATGAGCTGAACTGGTAGAAAATGACAACAAACTGTGAAAACAACCTACCAGCCATCAAAGTTGGAAACATTTCCAAGAAGAAAAGAGTGGCTACCCTAGAGGCCAAGGCAGAAAAGCAGCAGCTCTGCCTAAAAAGCAGGCATGGAAGATGCAGAAAAAGAAGGAAAAAAGAAAGAGCAGGAAAAAAAGAGAAAGTGTATGCTTTCTCTTTAAAGAGAAGGAGCTAAAAACAATAGGATACCAGCACAATATATAAAAGTTTCTACCAGGCCCAGACTGTGAAGACATGGGATTGCTATAGTAAAGGAGGGAATCTCAAGCTAGACAACTAGAAGAAATCCCTGACAGTATTACAGGGAGCTGAGAAGGGAGATCAGGAAACCAAAAATATTTGCTTGGGTCAGTCTGGAGGCAGGTAGAAGAGAAAGGAAACCCTGGAAAGTCAGGCCGTTGTCCTGAAACCCGTTATGTGGATCCACCGAATGGAGAAGCAACAGACTGATACCCCATTGCCACCCATCCATCAAAGTTAGCCCAAAACAGGGACTCCAGAGAGCTGGGAAGAGACTGGCCCTTCCTATCCTGGGATCCAGGAGAGTTCTCTGCCCCTGAGCAGCTTCTGTTCCTGCTCTCTGCCTCCTCCCTCAGAAGGTAATGGAGTGAATCGAGTCAGCTGCTCTTAAGTCATTAACAGGAGCAGAGCTTGATGATATGTTCTGACTCAGGCAACCTAGTCAGACTCTGCATCCCTCTTGGAAATCCATCATCTAGGATCAAGCATCACTATCGCTCTCCCATGTAATCCTCAGGCCCCTCCCGGACCATCATGCCAAATCCCTTGACTCCAATAATAATGCAAAGGAGCCGCATTGTGATGGGGGAATTTGTCCTCTGACTTATGTTTTCATACCTAAGTGCTTAAGGCCTCCTTTCTGAAGTCCTCCCTCAATCTCGATTACTGCAATAAGAGGCATTTGTTCTCTTCAAGAAAATTATTTAAAAGGGACATGGATCTCGGCTATAAAGATCAAAGAATTGTTTTCTATAAATAACAATAGAAAAGAGAATAAGGTTGAGGCTATTCAGAGTTATTTAAAATTATCTTTTGAGCTGTTCTACTTGTAGGAGAAAAAAGCTCTCCTCCATTCCCAACAAGAAATTTAGAGAGAATCCTATCTAAGATTCACAAAGCTTTCAGAGGACTTTGACATCTGTCATTTCAACCCATCTTCACAAACATCCCAGGATATGAGGGATGAGAGAAAAGTGGGCATTATTATGATATTCCTTTTAAAAATAAAAAGTATAGGGGAGTAAATTAGAGCCCAGGGAATGATCTTAACTTCGGGAGTAACTAAGGCTAGGCATCGAGAAAAACTTGCCCTCTGTAGGAATTGTGAAACATTGGAATTCACTACTCAAGGAATATGAGTCAATCCAACTCCTCATAGCTGAAAGAGGGCTTTGGAAAAACAAGGCCAAGGGGCTTCACTTGTTATATCATATCAAAATTGCTGTAGTACTAGTGTGTCTCCCCTGCTAGACCCTAAACTTCCGCAGACAGCTCAGAGTCTGTGGCGGTTCATTGTTACAGCCTCAGAGCTAACCAGAGGGCCTGATGTTAAACAAGTAATCAATAAATATGTGATGAAGGAAGGGGGAAGGGAGAAAGGAAAAAAGGAAGGTAGGAAAGGCTGAAGGGGGCGTGAGCAGAGGCTGAGAAGAAACTAGGGGAAGGAGAAGAGAGCTAAGCGGATCAGGGAATGGCACAGAAGCTACAGTAAACAGGAGAGAAAAAAAGGCAAGCATTGGGGGAACACAGGAGCAAGAGAATTAGGGACTGCCAGGACACCAGTGAAAACAGAATGGAAGGAGGTCACAGAGAAAAAAAGAAGGGTGTAGGGGAATGTCTGGGCAAGAAACATTCCCTTATGGCCCCAGCAGTTGGTGCCTCCGATTGGTGGCAGTTCCTTCTCCAGGATCCTGTAAGCCAGAGGCTATGTCAGGAGCTAAGGACTTGATGGCCAAGAAGAACTATGCACAGGACAAACAAGCAGGAGACAGATATTTACTCAGCAAACATCTTGGAGCCTATTCTCCAAGGATGGAGGAGCCAGCTTTGGCAGGTGCTTTACTCTGAAGTCACTAGACAAGTCGGGCAGGTGGAAGGAATTCGGGGAGCACATAGGAGCTACTGTGCCTAAGACATGATCTCACTATGCTGGGCATCTGGATACCCACCTCAACTGAGAGCCAATTACAAAATGGGTATGATTGGGGCAAAAGTCAGGGTACTCTTGGACAGGAAGCAAGTTTGAATCCTGGATGTGCTATGTATTTTTTTGGTGAGTCACTCCAACTTTCTGGCCCTCACAGGGAAAGTGGATAGAATTAGACAGCTAGGATTTTTACAATATCCAAGTCTTACAGGTTTGACACCCGCACATTTGGCAACATCTTTTTCACTGGCCTTTGCTACCCACCCACCATCATCAGCCTCTTCTTTCTGATTCCGTCCCCAGTGCCCAATAGCAGGCACACTATGTTGAGGCTCCTTGAAGAGCTGGAGAGATTTAGCATGTAGGAAGTAGGTTCCTAGTGTTCCAGGGGGAATTTCAAGGAAGGTTACTGGACCATAGAGACCCAAACTTAGTCTCTGGTTTCAGAGAGGCCCATCTGTCTATACTCTAATTAGGATGGCACTGCTGTGAAGGTGCTTCCTGAACTTCCAACCCACCCCACTGATAAGAAGTGTCTGATTCCTGCTGCCGCTCTGTATCCACAAACTTCTTGCATGTACCTAGAGATACCAGAGGAGATCGCTCAATTAATCTTGGAAGCTAGAGACACTACCCTGCTAAAGACCCATACCCTCACCAACCTCCTCATCCCACCTCAGATCTTGATTTTTTTTTTTTTTTTTTTGAAATGGAGTTTCACTCTTGTTCCCAGGCTGTAGTGCAATGGCACAATCTCGCTGTAACCTCCACCTCCCAGGTTCAAGCAATTCTCCTACCTCAGCCTCCCAAGTAGCTGGGATTACAGGCGCCTGCCACCACACCCAGCTAATTTTTGTTTTTTTAGTAGAGACCGGGTTTCATCATGTCGGCCAGGCTGGTCTCAAACACCTGACCTCAGGTGATCCACCTGCCTCAGCCTCCCAAACTGCTGGGATTAGAGGAGACGAAAAGGTAGCATTTCTCCCTTATGGCATCTTCTGACATGCTGCAGAAATCGGGAAAATAGAAATAAAGATTTCAGCTATCACCATGGAAACTGGCAGTTTCTATGGCTTCCCCTCATGCACACTCCCCATCAACTCTTTCCCTCCCACCTCTACGTCATATAAGCTCATAAGATTTCTCTTTGTGGCCAACCCACCAATTCATTTGGAACAAAGAACAGAAAAATAGCTAGTTTGGAGAAAATAGGCTGACCCCTGGCTTTCTAACCACTCCCCTAGGGCTGAGGTTCCCTCCCAGATCATCACGTCCTCTTCTCTCACACAGAGCCCCACTCTCAACTCACCATCCCTCTGGTGCCTTCTCCCTATGCTCACATAGTTCCCCCCAGACAGAACTCCTATCCTATTGGTCCCCAAATGTGGGTCCTTTAGCTTCAAAAGCCTTCAGTTCAGACCCCCCTCAGCCTCAGATTGCCATGCTCTGAATCCAGCTGCCTTCATCCCCATCTAGACCCATTCTTCATGCTACCTGCATGCAGACCAACCCTGTTCACAGTCCCAGAGCCTCTCATTCCTACCCAGGTACTCTCCATTCTTAATGTTCTACAATTCAGGGTCCTCATCCCCTATCGTTCTGCATATTCTCAAGCACTTCCTTATTAAAAGGAGTCTTTAAAAATATTGATATTTCCCATCATTCATTCCCCATTCTCACCCATCCCCCCACCAAGTCTTAATTCAATCTCCATATTGAATGTTTGAACACCTGTGCGCCCTTGAGAGAAGAGAGGGAGAAGGGAAATCTCTCTCAGTGCTCTCTTCTCCTTTCCCTCGTCCTGCCCCAGTGCCCATTGCGGGCTGTGAGACTTAATTAGCCTTCCCAGATTACTCTAAGATTCTTGAGGGAGGCTCCAAAGACTATTCTGTGCTGGGAGAAATTTTATCGGCGTCTTTTACAGCTTTGTTTGTTCTTCAATTTCTCCAGCTCGGACTCTTTATCCGAGTCTCTTCAGTCATAAAACAACCTCAAAAGGACAAGCTGAAACCTAACTACCTAGAACCACCTTGATGCCTGCCCCTCGCCCCACCCCATGATTGAAAAGGGGCCCCTGGATCCCTATGGTTGCCCCTGCAATCTCCCCTACCCACCCACCAAGCACCCATCCCAAAACATGGTATTCCACTGCCCCACCTCCCCTATCTGGGAAAATGGAAATAGAGGATGACTCAGGGGGTCAGGGAGGATCAAGGCTTGTTTAGAGCTTTGAGATCTCCGGATGAAAAGTAAAAAGGGTGGGGAGTTGTGAAAAAGTCAGGTGAAGCGTCTGGGGCTCAGGAGCAAATCACCGTCCACCCCACCCACCCACTTCCCAGACTGAGGTTCTTAGTCTTTCATAAGTGTGTAAAACAGATTTGCATTGAAGCATGAGCACTTTAAGCTAGCCTGTGCAGAACTGCCCAAGCCTTTGCTGCTTCTGTAGGGAGCTGAAAATTGAGAAGACAAACATGTGCCTAAGATAGCCTCCATCTGTTTCAGCCAAAGGACCTAAAATATGTTCATGTAAGTCCAGCCTATTACTGTTCTGGTCAAGATCTGGACTTCCATAGAGAAAGGAAGACTTACAGAAGACTAAGAATAAGATCTGTTATGTTTCTAGAGGGTTATTTAACCTTGTCTCTCAAGAACAAGACAATAAAGAGCTGGTAACAACACCAGAAGATGTTAAAGTGGCCCTATTGTATACTATCTCCTTTCCAAAGTTGTCTTCAACTTTCCAGTTTTCCCTCTCGACACTGTTTTCCCTCAATTATCTCATCCATTTCATGGCTTCAATTTTTACTTCTATGTGGGTGAGTTCTGAATCTGTTCTTCCAGAGCTGATCACATTCCCTATAGTCTCCCACTTCCAGTGTGTGATAAAAGGGGGGCTCCACCAGCACCTTAAACCAGCTTCATTTAAAATGTAATTTACACTCCCTTCAAAACCAGGCTCTTCTTCTAGCATCCTCTTTTTCTGTTAGAGGTACCACTATTCTACTAATAATCAAAGCTGAGAACCTCTACCCTCATCTTTGACTCCTTTTTATTTTCCCTTTTCTCCCATCTTACCCACCCTCCCCACCGCTACACCACCAAAGTCCATTAGTAACCAAGTTTTGTTCATCACATTTTCACAATGTTGGTACTTCCATCCATGCATTTCTACTTGCATGCCATGCTCCTAGTTTAGTCTTTTAGCATTTATCATCTAAGCTTCTACAGAAGCATCCTAACAGTTCTCCCTGCCTCTCATCTCTTTTCTAAGTTATTTGCCCACTGACTCAAGAAAGATCTCATTTAAGCAGTTTTTACACATCTTTTCATCCCCTCTTCTAGAGCCTACAGTTCTATTCATCTCTTTCAAAATGCCCTTACATGAACCCTCTGTGCCAGATAAATGGGTCATTCATTGTTTCATTCATTGAACAAATATACATTGAACATCTAGCTACTATATATTTGGTATGCTAAGAAATCAAATGTGAATATATATCACCCTGGACTTCAAAAAGTTTAGAGAAAGCTCTGTTTAGTGTGTGTAGAATACCTTTTGCTTTCTTGCTTCCATAACTAATGTAGAATGTTCTGTCTATTCTCAAAATTTTTCTTAAAATCCTACCACTTCTATGAAGCTTTCTTTAACCAGTCCATCACAATTCTCCCTCCCTTCCCAGAATTCCAATAGCACTTAATTGTGGTTACCACTCACAGGGCATTGTCTTGCTGACTGACTTATAGTTTTCTAATGCCATACTTAAATATACTGTGTGGGTGTGTGTGTGTGTGTGTCCCCACATGATTTCAAGCATCTGGAGTATAGGGACTGCCTTTCTTTGTTACTCATGACATTTAATGTTGTGCCTTAAACACATGATTATGCATGTAATGTGATTGAAGACACCATAGTGGCCAACTGAAGAAGGGAATTTCTGAAATAGAAATGCAGTATAGTGTCATGGAAAAAGCAATGATTCTTAAGTCATAAAAAGTGAGTTTGCCTTCCTGCTCCACCAGTTATTAGCTGAGACCTTAAATTTTGTGCCTAGTGTATGGGTTTTTTGTTTTTTGTTTTTTGTTTTGAGACGGAGTCTCGCTCTGTCACCCAGGCTGGAGTGCAGTGGCACGATCTCAGCTCACTGCAACCTCTGCCTCCCGGGTTCAAGTGATTCTCCTGCGTCAGCCTCCCAAGTAGCTGCGACTATAGGCACCCACCACCACGCACAGCTATTTTTGTATTTTTAGTAGAGATGGGTTTCACCATGTTAGCCAGGCTGGTTTTGAACTCCTGACCTCAGGTAATCCACCCACCTCAGCCTCCCAAAGTGCTGTGATTACAGGCGTGAACCACCATGGCTGGCCCTGTATGGGTTTTTTAATGAGGATTTAACTTAATGGGAAAACATGTGGAAAGAGTAGACTAGTGCCTAGAACCTAGTAAATGCTCTATAAATACTCACTTCTTTCATTTCAGTTTGGTTCTAGTAAGGCAGGTTGGGTAGGATAACCTGCTTTGGGGGCTGCTACAGTTTGGATGTTTATTCCCCCAAACCTCATGTTGAAATTTGATCCCCAGTGTTGGAGGTAGCACCTAATGGGAGGTATTTGGGTCATAGGGGTGGATCCCTCATGAGTGGATTAATGTCCTTCTGAGTAGGGGTGGTAAGTGAGTTCTCATTCTTATTAGCTCCGACAAGAGCTGGTTGTTAAAAAGAGCCTGGCACTTCCCTCCCCTCTCTCTTGCTTCCTTTCTTGCCATGTGATCTCTGCACAAACTGGCTCCACTTCACTTTCTACCATGAGTGGAAGCAGGCTGAGGCCCTTACCAGGAGCAGATGTTGGCATCAAGCTACTTATACCACCTGCAGGGCATGAGCCAAACAAACTCCTTTTCTTTCTAAAGTTCCTTTATATATAGCAACACAAATGGACTAACACAGAGGCCTTCCTACTTCAGCTTGTGTAGGCCCCCAGGAATACAACTGAGAGAGAAACACTAACCTACTCAATCACTGCTGACTTTCTCTCTATCTTTATTCTTGAAACCCTCAGCATTTAGCCTACTTTATCACATTCGTTATATCCCAACTCCCCTTCTCTAGGAAGCTTCCCACTCTAGTTTCTCCCAGTAGTCCTAAACTCCAAGTCTGGAGAAATGATTTTCTCCATCCTGCCATTCCTAGGCCTGACATCATCTTATTTACCTTTTCTGAATAAACCTTCTAGGGTATTAGGTCTAAGGATCTCAACACCCCAGAAAGGAGCCCATTCTCCTCCTCAACCTTAACCACCACCTCTCCCAGCCCCTCATAGATATTGTGAAAAAGCTTGGGTACAGTGACCTGAGCAACACAGTGGCCAAGGAAAGCCCAGGTAAGTCTAGCACCTCCACATGAAATCTCAAATAACTCAAGGGTCATCCAACCAAGAAGGAGAGTGAGTGTTAAAGTTTCTTCCCATTTTTCTTTGCACCCAGGTGAAGATCTAAAAAAAACAGACAAAACAGAAACACAAAAGGTTAAAATCCAGGAGTTCTGACCAGTGGGGTTATCCTGTCCCATCATTGTGACCACCAGCAGTGGCAACAGGTGTCTACTAGGGCTGCAAGAACTCCTCTGGTAGAGAAGGGGGAAAGGTGAGGGAGGAGTCAGCACAGGCTGAAAACAGAGGGTTTTGTTCAAAGAGAAGTCTGTGATGCAAGCTCTAGGGAAACAATGTGTTCCTTGTTTCTTCACCCCCTCCCCACCCATCAGGCCTTCACCTCCCTATTCTCCCCACACTCCAGTCGGATCATTGACCAAGTCTTTGGTCAGAATTAAGACAATAGATGCAGCCGCCTAAGAGCTTCTGGTTTCCATCTATCCATTCTCTATTCAACAACCTTAACTTTCACCATCATCCTGACTTATCCCCTTGTGGGAGGCCAGCAGTGGCTCACAATTATCCCTAATTTCAAATCGCTATTCCTCAGCTTAAGTTTCAGAGTTTAACTTTATGTTATGATTCCACGATGCTCACTCTTTGCTTTCAGCAAAGCAAATCTGCTTCTCTTCTCTCTGCTTCCAAAGACATAGACATCTGACATATTGTTTTGTCTTTTTATCTATCCATTCCTTTCTTTCAAAAGGTCTGTGTCTTTCTTTCTTTCAAAGCATGCTCAGTATTCTCCTCCAGGAAGCCTTCCCTGAGTAAGTCAAATTTCTAATTCCAACACCACTTTTATACTATGTACTCTTAGTATCTGGTATCCAATGTACAATTTTATTTGTCTGCATTTATCTGGCTCTGACTTGTATAGCCTGACTCCTTCTTAAACTAAGAGCTCCTCCTCCCCTTCAATAATATTTTGAGTGTTTTATGTTCAGAATCAAGCACAAAAAGAGTCCAAGTTACAGAGTTATAAAAAACAGAGTGGGCAACCTGGGGAGGGAGGAGGTGGGTAGTGATGGGTAGAAGATCACAAAGGTGGGAATGTGGGATGTATATTTGATATAGGAGGCACCAGGACACAAGGGTACCACCATTAAATTTTTCTTCATTGTTCGTCTGCACATACTTCTGGGCTGGGTGTTATACAGAGAAATTACATAGATAGTCTTTTGCACTTTAAGGCCTCATAAAGTAGTCACAATGATATAATAACTAAAGGACAAATGAATCCAAAAAAAAGAAAAAATCAAAAGATAATAGGCTGAAATGCGAAATTATAATACCCCACAGAAGTCAATGTAATTGAGAATAAGGACCAAGACGTGTGCAAAATGAGAGAGGAGGACGGAATTTTAAAATTGGGGTGGGAGAGGGGTAGGGAGTGGGGGGTGTTCCAGGTCCAGGCACAGTGAGACCAAGGAAGTCACCAGCTCTCCTCTAGTCCAGGAAAGCATCCTTGAAAAGAAGGAACGTTTTGAATGCCTTGAATGACAGGAAATAGATGACTTACTAAGAGCCTCGCCCTCTTTGAAAGAAAGTAGAAAGTAAACAAGCAGAAGGGGAGCATGGCAGATATGCCTGAGCCAGGCAGCAGCAGGATTTTTCTTCAGTCCCAGTCCTTCACCACTCAGCACTGTGATCCTAGGCCCTAGCGTTCCCTGGAAGAGAGCATGTTCCCAACAGGACTGGACTGGTTGGAATGAGTTCTACCCCACCCCCAGCCCCAAATCCCTTCTACTCCCTACTAGAGGGCAGAACTTCAAACCCTGAAATCAATCCCCTCATCAATACCACTTACAACGATATCATCCTTTACAATTCTCAAAGCACACTCATATGTACAATCTCATGTGAGGCTCCCACTCCCTACTGAATCTCTATTCCACTCACCATGCATAATACTGAAACTCTGTATCACAAATAAACATGGGGCTCCTAGCACCTATTTCACAGTGTCTGGTAGCTAGCTGGTGCTCATGAAACACTAAGGAACAAAGGGTTGATTAACAGATCAAATGTCTAACTTCAACAAAATGGGATGAAATTTAATATCATAAAGGACTTCCAGACTTTGTGAATGGAAATCTATGAAGAGCCAGAACCAGTGATAGTCACAGAATTGGTCCACAGCTTCTCAGGCCAACATGGTACCTCCAAAACGTCTTTTCCTCTAGCCTTAGCTTCTGAGAAAGAAAAGAAAGTGATATTTATAGTATCCCTACTACGTGCCTGTCATAGGTGCTCATACATACAGTAACTCATTTATCCAGGCCATACTCCAGCCCAGCCCTTCCAGAAAGGTTGCTTATACCTTTTTCTTTAATATCTTACAGAGGGTAAGCAAGAGGGTAACTTCACACATTTCACATGTGCCTTCCCATTATTGAGGCTTTCCTTTTGAATATGGCATTACTTTATGGTGCAGTTTAAACCCCTTTCCATTCAAAGCATCTCTCCTATAATCTCTGCCTTAGCAAGCTTCCCTGCCTTACCCCAGCACCCCTACATACATCCTGCATATACGTTGTTTTCTTCTGCTCTATGTTCCTTGCTTCCCTTTCCATGTCAAAGGCAAATAACCCTCCCTAAACCACAAAAAGGTAGATGCAAAGAAAGCAAGGACACGGGGATAAGGTAGAGGCCTTGAGCCTGGAGAGACTAACGAGGGTGGGAGGAGAGAGCCACCCGCCCTCCGTCAAGGTGGCTTTGCCTGCAGTTTTTACTATGCATCGATTTTCTTATCCATCTTCTTTAGAGCCTCTTAGATCTTCAGGCTGCGGCTGTTTCTCCAAATTGTCATTCACTCCAAGCTCTCTAGCTCCTTGCAGCAGCTAAGGGAGGGAGATGGGGTGGGGGGTGGCGGGAGAAGGCAGCCGAGAGGTGAATGAGGGTTGCTAAGTAACCGTTGCCAAGGAGCCAGTACTAAGGAGCATCCCAAACCGCCTGCTTATTCCAACCTACCCCCCTTCCACATTCTCCCTCACTTAAGTTCTCTCAGGTCTATAAAGCAGCTTGATTCTGTCACCTTCACCAGCTGCAAAGCTTTTTCCTCAGCCCTTGAGATGCAGGGCTGCAGAATCCAGTGCCTGAGGATCTCACATTCCTAGACCTGAGCTGGTCATCATGGGCACCCTTCTGTCTTTCAGATGGTACCATTAAAAATAAATGATGACAATATTTAATTTGATTAACAAAAAGGAGGGTCCTGTCTGCATAGGCAGGTTACTTGTGGTAGCCTGTTCAGAGGGTGAACACAGGGGGCAAGCGGAGACCAGACAGTGTCTGTCTCCCTGAGACAATTTGAACCTCCTCAGGGAAGCCCCACTACTCCATCTGAAATTTTGTGAATTCTAAGAACACAATATATGTTCTGTTTCAGGATCAATTCTAAACTAAAATGGCATTTTGGTTACTTAAAAATTTGATTATTAATTAGGTTTATCCATGACTGTCCCCTCAATTGATGCAGAGACTCCAGAAAGTGCTACATAATATTTTATTTAAAACTTGCCTTATTAATTCCATTTAACTCAAATAAATATGAGAAGTTCTATGGTAGGGCTAGCACAGAGCAGGGAGAATTGGTTTGGGCGAGGAGACTGTCATTGAGTTAAACTAGTCTAGGATTCAAACTCTGCCACAAATAATCCAGAAAACAGATGATCATTCTTCTGCCAACAATGCCAGACAACCCCGAAATCACCATCCCTCTGAGGCGAGTGTAGAGGAGATTAGGTAATGATCACAGATTACTCTGGATTCTTATAAGGTTCCCTACTTCCAAATTGACTAAGGGCATTCTCTTCACTAAACCCACCATTCCTATCGTATGCCACACATTGTTCTGGGTACAGCTAAAAAGCATTTCTGTCTGTGTTCAAAAGGGTCTCTCAGCCATCCTCCTGCCATTACTGAGAAAAACGGTTCCACCATCTCCCTCAAAATCTACTAGTTTTCCACAGCTGATAGTCAATACCTCTTAGATGTTCCAGATGCTGCTTCAAACCAAACAGGGACACTAAGGATAAGAAGAATTCTTTTTACCTAAAGATCTCCAAAAGATAGTTGTACAATATAGCACAGTGGTAGTGAGGAGCAAGATTTTAGAGTCAAATGGGCATAATTTCATGAGCAAGGAACATCAGACCCTCATCTGTGAAACAGGAATAATGCTGCCTATTTCACAGATTCCTTGTAGAATTAAATAAGATGGAGTATGTACCCAGTATTAATGTATTGTAAGTGCTCAATAAATAGTTGTTGCTGCCGTTATTATCAACATCATTATTATCTTTGGCCTACTCATAATAGGATAAACAAACAAATAAAAATAGGAATCCCATTCACCAAAGAACCTGTAGTCACCATGTTTCTATAGCCACCCAACTTCCAAAATTGAGTTATTATCATCTAAATGAAGGCAAAGGCTGAGGTTATGTCTAAGCAATAATGTGGCCAGAGAAGGTAACCTACACTGAGGCTGGGATAGAGCAACAGTACAGGATATAATCATGCCCCCTACCACCTCCTTAAGGATCACCACTTACATTATAAGCCCACAAAGCAAATTCTGAATTAATAAATTGAGAAGAAAGAATGGGTAAGAAAATGCTTCTCTATAGGACTAAGGAGTTCCCTTTCTCTGTCCCTTTACTCTAACCACATTTTATTTAAGTCCCTATCACCTTCACCCCTGCCCCATCTATTAGGAAAGACGAGTCAGGAGGCAACTGCCCCTTAGGCCACCCATGTCAATGTCTAGCAGGTTCTTCCTGCTAGTCCTTCCTGATGCCTAACCACAGTGACTTCTGCTGTGCCTGAAGCCCACTCCCTCATGTGCACTGCCCCTATAACTTATCTTCCCACTTCCTCAAGCTTAGAATCATAGATGAAGAAAATTGGGAGGGAAGAAAGGGAATGGAAATGAGAAAGAAAGCAAGCAAGAAGGACTGGCCAGGTGGTAGATGGAAGGAGTTCAGAGGATTGGAGACAGGGATGAGCGGGGTTGCAGGGGAAGAATGGAGTAGAGTGAGTGAAACGTACAGAACAGTCTGCCCTACTCTGCTCAGTGGTTATAGAAAGAAATAGGCCTGGTGAGAAGGGGGAAAAAGGAAGAGGAGAGACTAATGGGGAGATAGGCAGACAGCTGTTCACGAGAAAGGGAAATGAGTTTAGGTCTAAGAGACAAATTCCCAATATAGATGCTGCCTTGGTGTTGCAGAGCCTGTTGTGGAAGAGACTTGGGACTTCAAGATGTTCCCCTGACTGACGTGGGCCATAGGAGTGTCTGCTCAGGCGTAACTTGACAAGATAAACTCACATGATTGGAGTAAAGGATCCGGGAAATTATTAGCAATCTGGTTTTTTGGAAAGTCATTGAAAAAGGATAAAGCATGAGAGCAAAGTAGTTGATAGAGACCATGATTTTGACTAAAGTCTCATCCTCTATCTCATCCCCTCATTCAAGGAACCCAGAAAGGATAATCGAACCCTCTTTCTTCCTCTAACTCCCATCCTTTCCTCCTCTCCTACTGTCTTTTGAACATAGTTCCTTGGGAAAATCTATCATATTTGTCTGCACTAATGTCACCCTGGCACCAGAATCCACATTGGCCTGCACTGAGCCCTGTTCCGTCTGCCTAAGAAGGGAACAAATAACAGTGCCACCCACTGAGGGATAGACTCCAAAGGACTTCCAGCCAATAACTAAGATAGTAAGATAACAATAATCTAAGAGATTATTAACTCTGTGCCCTATCTAAATCTGGGATCCCTGGGTTCATATATTCCACTGCCTCCATATATGTTCTTGTTTCACTCTTCCTTTCCTCTTTCAAGCAATGTTACTTTCTCTTCCACCTCATTTACCTTGCACCCACAGCATAAAGTTCCTGACCAGACCTAAAGCCAACTTCAGTGTATAATCTCAGGTTCTGGCCCAAGTGCAGATGGAACAAGCTGTGCAACTGCTCTTGCATGCCTCATACTTTAGGTGATGTAAGCGATCCAGCTAAGACAAGAATTTAGCTGTTTGACTTCAAAGCCTATGGAGGTACCACTATTCTAAAGCCCGTGTCCATCTCTGATGATCAGAAGTCTGTCTTATGCACAACCTTAGCAGCTAGTAGGAATTGCAGTTCTTTCTCTTCTAAGTACTTCTTCAAAGCCAGTAATATGAGTCCTCTAAGTGCATGAGTGGAGCAAAGAGGTACGGTTTATCTTGAAGCAAAAGTATAATCTCTATCCTTGTTCAGGATGTTGCTTGCAGAGAGGCTGGTCCCAGTGGCATGGGAGAAGGCTGAAGAGAGGTGAAGGCTACAACTTTAATTAGAGAAACTTGCATTAACTGAAGTAAGACCTTCTCAGCAGTCTGAGGTGTTCCTCAGCATGACCAAGGAGGTCAAGTCCTTTGTGAGAAGGGGAACGATTATTCCTGAGCTAACAACCAAAGTGTGTTATCCCAACAGGAAGCAGCGGTTGGGAATGTGATCAATACTCTGCAAGAGACATGAACTCATGCCACCAACTTGTACCAGGAGGAGAGGGGCAGGAACGTGGTCAAAGCAAGACCCTGGCAATGAAAGGACTACCTGAGGCTGCTGGGGAATTGGCAGACCGCATGCTTCTCAAAGCCCTGGTTGCCTTTAGCCTTGTATCAGGATCCAGGAATGACCAAGAGGGTCTCTAAAGTCACCCAGGGGACATCCTTCCCCTCCCCCAAACCCTAAAGGCCCTGACCTGCTCCCCCAAGAAGTACAGAGCCCAGAACCTACTGAGACTGAGATGGGAGGCTAAAAGGGAGTCTCTGTGACAGCAATTTGTGTCTCCTTTTGTCTACCTCTGTCTCCATCTCTTCCTCCAGCTTCTCACATCCCCAGGCATTATTTCAGAGGCCTCTACCTTGATCTGTCTCCAAGTCTCCTGCAAGATCAAAGCTCTTAACACCTGTTTTGCTTGCTGGCTCCTAGGCTAGAGAAGAGGGGGCAGGGTCCATCCTGAGGCAAGGGGAGGGCCCTGACTGTGCCTCTTCCCAAGACAGAGGGGAGGGTGCAAGGGCGGCCCAAGGTAGGAGCCAAACGTAAGGCTCAGTTGGAACAACGCCCCCTGGTGGGAAGGCTGTCGTTCTTATTCAATTATTGATTTTATTATTACTGTTATTCAGGTTATACATTGAATTAACTCATAATTACAGTAGGGTAAATATATTACAGTGACAAGAAAGGCCTTTCATAATCTTCTTCTCTAAAGAAGGAAGATTCCCTGTTAGTCTCTATAGCAAGAACCTGTTTATGTCCTTCAGGTATTTATCATAATCTGTAATCATTTAATTGCTTGTTTTCTTGCTTATTGACTGTTCCCCACTAGAAAAAGCTCTATATTTAAATGAAAAAAAGAATGGATGATGAATAAATAAGTTATAAGGGAATAAACCTACCAGAGGGATAAAAACTTCCCTATAATACGAATTATATCATGTCCAGATCTTAATAACAATAGTATCTTCTTTCTTAGCATTTTGATGTTTATTTCCAGATTTTTCTATGAACAATTTTTTACATTGCTTAAATAATATACACTTAAAAATAAAAATAATATACACTTAAAAAGAAAAACACACCATCATATACATTTTATGCTATTATAAACTCACGTAAATAGCCTTTATATGACAACATATTAGAGTTCAAGTTGGAGTGAGATCATCATGTATTAACAATAATATCTTATTTTATTTATTTACTTATTTATTTTTGAGACAGAGTCTCGCTCTGCCTCCAGGCAGAGGAGTGGAGCAATCTCGGCTCACTGCAACCTCCGACTCCCTGGTTCAAGCAATTCTCCTGCCTCAGCCTCCCAAGTAGCTGGGATTACAGGCACGTGCCACCACGCTCAGCTAATTTTTGTATTTTTATTAGAGACGGGATTTCACCATGTTGGCCAGGATGGTCTCGATTTCCTGACCTCATGATCCTCCCGCTTCCGCCTCCCAAAGTGCTGGGATTACAGGTGTGAGCTGTCACGTCCGGCCAACACTAATATCTTTAAAATATCCATAATGCCCTTACTTCCACATCTCTACCCATGGCCTCTTCCTTACAACTGTATACCACTCATTAAATTTATTTTTTTGGTGTTGTTTTTCGTTTTTTGTTTTGAGATGGAGTCTCGCTCTCTTGCCCAGGCTGGAGTGCAGTGGCACGATCTCTGCTCACTGCAAGCTCCACCTCCCGGGTTCACGCCATTCTCTTGCCTCAGCCTCCCGAGAAGCTGGGACTAGAGGCGCCCGCCACCACGCCCGACTAATTTTTTTGTATTTCTTTTTAGTAGAGTTGGGGTTTCACCGTGTTAGCCAGGATGGTCTCCATCTCCTGACCTTGTGATCCACCCGCCTCGGCCTCCCAAAGTGCTGGGATTACAGGCGTGAGCCACCGCGCCCGGCCGCTTCATTAAATTTGTTTAATAATTGTTTGCTCTATGTTAAACATTGTGTAGAGAATATAAAATATTCAGGACACAGTCCCTCTGCTCCAAAAGCTTATAGTTGAGTAAGGGAGAAACAGAAGATGCACAACTATAGCTGACGATCAGTCAAAGGAAGATAGGAGTTGAAAGTAAAGAAATTGCTTCCAGCTAGGGCTATCCAGGAAGGCTCGGACAGGGGGTAACATCTAAGCTAAGCCATGATGATTGTGTAGGATTTCAGCAGTCAGAAATTGGGAGGAAGGAATTCCAGGGAAAAGACATAGCTAATGGGAAGAAATTCTTGATTTTGGGGATCATTTGATATGGAACTGCTATTTATTATTAGAAATTCAAAGAACAATGAAATTCAAGATAAAACTGCAGAAGCTTGAGGCTTTAAAAAAGGGTGACAAGAACCAGGACCTGGGTCCCAGTTCAGGTTCCATTTGTCCCCACTTCTATCGTATCCAGTGTTATTTAAGGGATGCATACAAGGTTCAAGCAGGACAGGGTGCCCATGTGCTTCCTTCTATATGTCTCTCATCTTCCCTCTTCCCCCACTGAGTTCTTTATTAACAATGAAATGATTTCTTAATCTCATTACTGAGAAAAGCACAAAGCACAAAAAAGCATATGCTACACAAATTAAGTTGGGTAATTTGCATACCTAGGGAAAGGGAGAAACCCCTCCCCCTTCCTTCTCCAGAGTCAATTTTCCTCCATCTTCTGACGCCATATGTCAATAAATATCTATATTTCCTCATGCCCTGGACAGGAGATGCTGTTAAATGTCAAATGTAAAGTAAAGTTTGTCATAAAAATCCCTCATAAAAAAATCTCCCAACTACCAGCATTGAAAGACGGAGGAAGGGAATTCCTATGTTGTGTTTGCCTCCTAATAATGTTCAGGTCATCCAGCTTCTTGCTTCCAGAAGCATCACAGACTATCTTTTCTTAAAGTTTTCTACAAAAGCATGCAGAGGCATTCAACTCCCCTTACCATCCTTGCTTCTGCGAAAGTTTGTTCTCATTCTGTTTTTTTTTTTTTTTTTATAAAACAGAACCACTGTTTAAATAACCAGTTTCTCACAATCTCAACTGTAGATGTATTCGTATATTTTTTAATTCTCCTCTTTCTGACAAAGTATAGAGTCCCACTTAGAAGCAAAGAAATAAATAAAACGAATTCTCTGAGCACTTTCTATCAAGGAGTTCTAGGAGAGTGACGGTAGATGTGGGTGGTACTCATACAAGGGCGACTGTGTGTTAGGCTAGAAAGTAAAGGACAGGAGAGGATTGCCTTGTGGCTGCTGTTTCTCTTTCTCTGCAAACCTCCTCTGATTATAGCAGATTTATAGGGGCCCCAAAGCAGCCCAGCATCTTAGCCATAAACTTCCCAGAAAGAAAACTCATTGAGGTTCCCTTGAGAGGTGATGAAAAATAAATATCAGGGTTTGGTACAAACACATCAGCCAAGACCAGGGGTGGAAGGCAGCCAGTTCCCTATAGCTGATTTAACTCATTCAGGATTTGTACATACACATACACAACATACACAAAAAGTCTAACAAATATACTCATATTTATGGACCTAGGGAGATAAGCATACCTTACTCTTCAGTGCCTATTTCCAGCCCAATGCAAACATGTGTCCACAAAGCATGTATACACACATGACTTTCAATGAGTTGTTTTATACCCAGCCTCTCACCCTTTCCAAGCTACTGACTGCAGGGTGGGACACAGTGAAGGTGAATGAGAGAATGTCTGAATATAAGCTTGCATGTGTCACTAAGTGTGTCTCTTCTATATTCCAAAAAGCAAATAGAAATTGTTTCCTTATTATTCACTGTTTGGATTATCTACTGTTTTTGATTACCTCTAAGTACACCATTAAGTTTCAATGATCATCTATCCCTTACTGAGCCACTACTCTGTGCAGAATATAGCTCAGGGGTTAGCAGCACAAGTTTTGCTCAAACTTGATGCAAATGCTAGCTTCACTACTTACCTTGCACAAATTACTTAACCTCTCTGAGCCTTAGTTTCAACTTCTGTAAAATGGGGATAACAATACTTACTTCACAGAACCGTTGTATTACATTAGATAATCATGCAAAGCACTTAGAACAATGCATAGGGCACAGTACTCAACAAATGGTAGCTATTATCACCATCACTGTATTAGACATCGAAGATATACAAAGAATATACATGGGGCCCAGCATGGTGGCTCATGCCTGTAATCCCAGCACTTTGGGAGGCTGAGGCGGGGGGATTGCTTGAGGTCAGGAGCTGAAGACCAGCCCAACCAACATGGTGAAACCCCATATCTAGTTAAAAAAAAAAATACAAAAATTAGCCGGGCATGGTGGCAGGAGCCTGTAATCCCAGCTACTCGGGAGGCTGAGGCAGGAGGATCACTTGCACCCGGGAGATGGAGGCTGCAGTAAGCCATGATTGCACCACTGCACTCCAGCCTGAGTGACAAAGCAAGATCCTGTCTCAAAAAAAAAAAAAAAAAAAAAAAAAAAAAAAAAAAAAAACGAATATGTGTAAGTAAAACAGATGTTCTTTTTCCTTGAGAGTTTTAGAAACCTAAGACAAGACAGATACATGGAGAGACAAAGGACATGGAAACTTAAAACTGTTATTTGAGGCCTAAAATGCAACTTATTCTCCTAAATCTTAGCCCTATTTTGAAATTTTTAGCAAGGGTTTTAAAGCTCTGATGAAATTATTGTTTTCTTCTATCATTCATCATCCCCATGCCCATCATCTTAAATCCACCACACATCCACATAGCCTTTCATTTAAGGAGTTGAATGGAGAATCCTTGGGATAGAAAAGATTTTGAGAATTTATTTTGTGCATTTCCCTGTTTCAGAGCAGGAGCCCTCCTAGGCATTCCAAGCCAAACTGAGGCACCCACATGCATGGCCAGAAAAACCTGGCCATCCCCTTCAATCCTCCCTTTAACTCCAGAAAATTCTTTATGTTCAATTTCAATCCATGCCGCTTCAATACTGATCTTTCCTTGTTATTTATTCTTATTGGAGGTAAAGTACACAAACCCTTCAAAAGCTTAAGAAAAGTTCTGAAATGCCACTTGATAACTTTTTTGCATTGACTATGACCTCAGGTCTCTGGAACTCTATGTCTTGTATATTTTGTCATTAGTCCATTAAATATCGTCACAAGATCCTTTAAAAAGCATTAATTTGGCCCCTCCAAGGGTATAACCCTTACCCATTCATCTGGTCTCTCCTTTAAGCCTTTGGAAGAAAATAAAATATCCTAATTTCCATTACAGGTAGTTAAGAACTGCTACTTCAATCCTCCACCCCCCTAGTCTCCTCAATTAGTATCATCAAATTGTCACTCATTTGATTAAGGGACAGTACAACCCTCAGGCAGGGGCATGACTGATCTGACCTCCCAGTCCCTTTCAGTCCATCCATCCACATGAAGAAGGGGAAGCAAAACTGGCAGCAGTCCTAACCCATGCAATGCTTGCCGAAGGGTTGCCCCTGAGCACCAGGCAGACTCCAGCGTGGGCACAGCAGAGATTTTCCCAGAGTGGGCCAAGTGCCAAAGCCTGGCATGGTGACTGGTGTGGGAGGCCTGGAGACAGGGAGGTGAGCCAGGGCCTACACTCTTCCCTCCTCCGCAGATTCAGTTTCTCCAGCCTAAGCCTCTACCCTAGTGCTCCCAATTCCAAAGTTCCTCAGCCCCTATCTATTCCCTTCCACAGTGCCCACTCTAGGCCAGATGCCTCTCACCAATCATCTAGACCTGTGCTTCTCAAACTTTCAAGAGCATGCAGATCACTTGGGGAGCGTGTTAAAAATGCGGATTCCAATTCATTAAGTCTGACCTAGGGCCTAAGATTCTGTATTTCTAACAAGCTCCCAAGTGATGCCAATGATACTTGGCCCATTGACCATACTTCGAAAAGCAGGGATCTCAATGACTATAGCAATTTCTACAAGTATCTCCCAGGAAGCATCCATCTATTCAATTCCATCTGCCTACTTATCCTCCAGATAGTAATGAGAACCATATCTCAGGCCTTCCTGATTCAGAAACCTCCCTCCATGGCATAATACACAATACAAACCTGGTTTATAAATTTCAATTCAAATGTGAACAAAGTGCAACCTTCACAAGAGTCTCATTCATGACTCCAAAGATCCATGTAGCCTACGACTACTGACATGTTTCTTTTCAAATCTGCCTATCCCTCTTTTATTTCCAAAATTTCTCCATAGACATCCTTTTTCAGGAAGCATCTCTTCACAAATATCTCTTTCTCAGTTTCTACTCATACCTTCCCTTTCCAAAGTAATGAGCTTTCAATCCCTGTCTCCTTACTATTCTCTCTTATTTTAGCCCCAGTCTTTTTCACCATTTTGGGTGTGAATTCTTACCGCAAAGAATCTTAGATGCTCTCACAATGTTTTTGCACCCAGCTCAAAAAAAAAACAAAAACAAAAACAAAAACCACCTAAATGAGTTGGCAAGGATATGGGGAACCCCTGCCTCTGCCTCTAGAAGATTTCCCTGGTGTCACCTACTCTCTGCAGGGACTATTTCAGAAATCCCACAAGTAAGAGAGTAGCTTCCCAGTCCTCCTTCCCAGGACAGGCCCTGTGTATAAATACAGAAGGAAAACACTGACCCTTCTTCCATACCAAAGCATAAATCTCTGACTGCTTCAGGAAAGATGCCTGTTGTGCCCACGCTGGAGCCAGTCTAGTCTTCAGGGATTCCATGGAGCCAGGTAGAGTGGGTTGGGCCTTCTGTCAACTTCACCACTTCCTGCTGCTCCGCAGATTCCATGGGAATAGATGGAGAGGAACCAAGGGAGGTTGTTACAAGCATTCTCCTGCCCCAGGGTTGTGTGATCCCTTGTTGCTCTTTGAATGAACAACACTGCTCTTACTGTTGGGGGAGGAGGTCTAAAGGAAGGAGAGAACCTAGTGCTTGCCCTGAATAAGATTCCAGTACGATGGAATAGACAGGATAGTGACCAGGAGTCAGGCAGAGCCAAACAAAGGCAAAATTAGAAGCAGGAGCTGGGTACAGTTCTAGATGCTAGAAGAATGGGGAGAAAGGCTGTTTGACAAAGAAGTCTCCTAGAAGATAGTTTTAAAGGAGATCGTGCTAGTCTGAAAAGAAGGAGAATCTTTGGTAGCAAGGAAATGTATAAGGCTCAATTCAATTAAACAGTTATTTATTAAATGCACATTACATGCCTGGCATCTAGTGGGTGCTGTGCAGGAGTGAACAAGAGATGCTCCTTACCTACGAGCTACAATCTAAGGGGAAAAGAAAGAAAACAAAGACACACAGAAAACTGTGCTATTTTGATCTAGGTGTACTATTAAATGAAGGCGAGTGTTAGAAGGGAGTCTTCGTTTCCCTAGCTTCATCTTTATATGTGGAGAGGCTTCAGCTGGACCTTTGGTTTTCAAAGTGTGGTCCCTGGACCAACAGCATTAGCATCACTTGGGAACTTGTTAGAAATGCAAATTCTGGGCCAGGCACAGTGGCTCACGTCTGTAATCCCAGCACTTTGGGAGGCCAAGGCAGGTGGATCACCTGAGGTCAGGAGTTCAAGACCAGCCTGGCCAACATGGCGAAATCCCGTCTCTACAAAAAATTACAAAAATTAGCTTGGCATGGTGGCAGGCACATGTAATCTCCGCAACTCGGGAGGCTGAGGCAGGAAAATAGCTTGAACCCAGGAGGCAGAGGTTGCAGTCAGCCAAGATTACACCATTGCACTCCAGCCTGGGCAAAAAGAGCAAAACTCCATCTCAAAAAATAAGAAGAAGAAGAAGAAAAAATGCAAATTCTGGACACATCCCCTGACCGCCACCACCACCCAGACCTACTGAATTTGAAACACTGGTGGTGGGGCTCAGCTATCTGTGTTTTAACCAGCCCTCCAGGTAGTGTTGACACATCCTGAAGTTTGAGAACCACTGAACAGAGTGATATCCCTAGCCTGTCTCCACTCTCTCACTTTCTTTGATTAATGAGTTGAAGAGATGGCACTGAGTGTACTCAGCCCAATCCCCTTCCAATTTTTTTTTTTTTTTTTTGAGATGGGGTCTGCCTCTGTCTCCCAGGCTGGAGTGCAGTGGTGCAATCTCCGCTCACTGCAACCTCTGTGTCCAGGGTTCAAGCAATTCTCCTGCCTCAGCCTCCCAAGTCTCTGGGATTACAGGCACCTGCCACTATGCCCAGTTAATTTTTGTATTTTTAGCAAAGATGGGGTTTTACCATGTTAGCCAGGTGCTTCTCGAACTCCTGACCTCAAGTGATCCACTTGCCTCGGCCTCCCAAAGTGTTGGGATTACAGATGTAAGCCACAGCGCCCAGCTTGATTTTTTGTTTTTGTTCTTGTTGTTGTTGTTGCTTTTGTTTTCAGAGCCAGCCTGCCCACAGTACACATGCATTCCAACCTGTTCATACACAGCAAAATTCTAACAAAAGCAGCCTCTAGCCCTGTAGTAGGAGGCAGGTGGGCGTTCAGCAGAATAAGTCTGTCTAATTTGGTGGTGCAGTATTAGCAAGCCAAGACAGCTGCAGATTTAAAGCTGATGGTTTAAATACCCGTATGTCTCCTAGGTCTTGATTATCAATGGTACTGAACATAGGTGGGGAGAAATTGCGTTTTCGTTGTTGATCTTGTTTCCAAAGCCAGCCTGCTGGCTCTCACCAATTCCAAAAGTGGGTTTAAGTGAAGAACTGGCAGGATGCGGGTTCAGACTACTTGCAGCAGAGAGACCTAGTTGAGGGTATAAGAGAGCAGAAGAGCCAGAGGAAATCCTAGAATGTTTTAACTACATGGAACCTTAGAAATCATCCATTCTTACCTCTCATGTTAAAGATAAAGAAGCAAAGCACTGAAGGATTTGGGTGGCTTGCTCAAGGTCATGTTGCTATTTAGCAGCAGAGACAAGGCTAGAACCCAGGACACCTGGCCCTCAGCCATGTACTCTCTGAGCAGGTGGACCAAAGAAGACAATAGCAGAGAAACATTCAAGTCCAAGAATACAGATATCACCCAGTAGAAGAAACAATCCCAGGGGTTAGTGGGCTTAAAGCCCAAGTGCTTTGTATGCACAGGAAAGCTCTGGCTCCAATCCGCCTGTCCATGTTGCCCCTTCACACAGCCAAGCCTCAAGCAACACAGCCTGCTCAGTGTGCTCAGGACACTGCTTCACTTTCCTGTGCTTTCCCTAGCATTACTCCCTCTGCCTAGAATCCACTGCCCAGCCCAGCACCCCCCGCCAATCCTGCCCAGGTGGTGAAATCCTATCTGTCCTTTAACAGAGCCAACTCAAATGCCATTCCTCCAAAAAAGTCTCTGATTTCACCAATCAACCCTCACCACTGTGCCAACCCAACATGATCATCCTCCACTCCGAATTCCCAAGACCCTTATTTATTCATGTGTTACTTATGGCACTTATCACTTTCTGCTTTGTATGGCGGCTATACATTACTTTTTGTATTAGAATATAAGTTCCTTAAGGGCAGGGGCCATACTTCATTACATGTGCTATCCTGTCATAACGCCTAGAACATGGTATACAATAAATATTTACTAAATCCATTATTTAACCAGCCAACCAAAGCTCAGAAGTCACATGTCAGGGAACATGTCACCTGTTGCAGCCCAAACATCACAGAAACTGACACTGAAGGACATCATAGAAAAATCAACCCTGCTTTCCCCCCAGAAAAAGCTCCAAATACCTCCCAACATTTTGCTTTTTTACACACCACATGACATAATCCCATTTGGGTTCGTCTAACTCATGTAGCTTCATGTACTAATTAAGCTGTAAGACACAACAGGGCATGAATTTATTGTGCAATAATTCACATGCGGGATGTTTGCGCAGTGCTTGGGCGTGAGTTATGACACATTAATTCACGGCCTAGAGGGCCTCATTGCAATTACAGAACCATTTTTTAAATATCATCTGGGTTTAAAATACAAATATTGGTCTCCCCAGTCTTAAAACCCTTAGCCCCAAAATGCAGCTAGCCTCCTTTCTCCTCATTCTGCTTTATCCACTTAGCTGTTCTGATGGCAAAGAATGTACAGTCCAATTCTTCATTTTACTCCCCTAGAATCAGAGGGGCACTGTGAAAAGAGAGGAAGAGGGAGAATGGGGCAGAGACTTTATAACTATCTGCAAGAGAGAGAGAGGAGCTGGTCCTCGGGTAGGGAAACACTGGAGAAATGGATCCTGCAGCCAACTAAGGGTCTATTACTAAGAAAGGAGAAGGGCCAAAAAAGACTTTTATGAATGCTGACATTCAATAAACCTTACCCAAAGCAACCAGGCAAAATTCACTGCAATGTTTATGTCCACAGTTAGGAGAGTGTGATGGGTAGGGAGAGAAGAAATAAGTCACCTGGCTCAGTAACTCACAACTAAAAACAATTCCTTCTGTCTCCTCTCTCCCCAGGGTTCTGGGAGAGAAGGTGAGCTCACTTCTGCAGATGACTCTACTCACTGGCCACACCGTGCTCTATAAACACCCTGCACCATCTGTGATGTCAGCCGCCAGCCGCCTGGAGAATCTGCCCTGCTCTGGGAGCTTGTATTAAAACACTCACTTATAACTCCCTATTAATTTTTCACGAGGAGTTATTTTTAACTTACTCAAACCATTGTCTGAATATGCCAAATATATTTTCTTAATGAACGAGCCCAGCATGTGGTTCCTCCTTCCCCTCCTCTCCTGCTGCTATTCAAATGGTCCCTTCCTCATGGGGTGCAGGGCTTGGATGAACTATTCACAGCAATGCCCCAGAAATGAGTAGTGGGGAACAGAGAAAACCAAGACACAAGGCCCACACTTTCCTCCCTACTCAGACTTTGGTTTTGAGAGAACTTCAGGAATTTCAGGAGATGTTGACAGGTTTTTAAAAACAGAAAGATCAAGTCAAAATTGAAAACTCTTCTCTACAGATTATCCAAAGGGACTCTTGGGTTATTGGATCAAATCATCTCTCTACAAATCCATCTAGACACCTTTATCTGCCATAATATTACCAGTCCCAATATTATGATTTCCTTGCAAGTAAGTGGGATAGATACACAGTCAATTTTTAACTCATGGACTGTTTCTAAACTATAAATCTGATTGAGTTGTTCCCCCACTTAAAACCCTTCCGTGGTTCCCTTCTGCCCTCAGGATAAAGTCTAAAGTCCTTAGCCTAGCCCTTCCCAATTTCTTCATCATTTCACTCCGCTTATTCCTCTAGTACCATCCTCTTCCCAAGTTGTGCTCCTGCCATGCAGTTCCACTCACCCTGCTCCCCTGCCTCTAATCCCCCCTCGGCCCCTTCACTCAGCTGATTCCTACTTATTTTTCAATTCCCAGTTTAGAAATTGCTTCCCTGGGAAGCCTCCCTTGGCTTTTTCTCTGGATTAGGTGCCCTTCCTATAACCTCTCATAGCATCTGTGCTTGCCCCATTTGGCATAAATTATCAAGATTCCAGTTCAGCTGCCTGTCTCCTCCACTAGACTCTGAGTTAGGAGCTAATAAATATTTGTTGAACAAATGTACAAACAGAGAAGAGAAAACCTGAAAGAGCAGATAATCCAAAATTCCTATCTGCTTGACTTTGAGATACATACTTTGTAGCCAAGCAACCTTTATAAATCTGACTCACGTAAATATATAAATGGTATTACATTCCTTGTAGAAGGCAATCAAAATGAAAAGTGTGAAGGGAAAACCAACTGTGATAAAACCTTGACCGCAGATAATTCATGGCATGTATAAGCCACACATAGGTGATAAAGAATTGTTTGCCATTGTGGATGCTTGTTTTAGAAATATCAGCCTGCCTTGGATTGAAGGGAACTGTCTAACCCTCGGTTAGCGGGTCCCTACTTATCTGAAGGCATCATGCTCAGCTCTCCGCAGGACATCCCCTAAGCCAGAGGTTGTCACTCGAGGGGCCATAATTAAGATATCTGGGGAACATTTTCAAACTTCATATCCTTACCCTCTGGAGATTGTTTTACAACTAGTCCCTTACTTCTTGTGACCGCTCTAAACCATCCCAAATGACAAGAACCTGTCCTAGATTTAAAAGGGACGAGCCTCTAAAACTTTCCTCCACAGGAAGGCAGCATAGTTTAGTAGTTAAGAGTAAGAGCTCTGTAGATAGACTGCTAGGGTCAAATCTCAGCTCAACCATTTCACAGCTACATGATTTTGGACAGATTCTTATCCTTATGTATTTATTTATTTATTTATTTATTTATTTATTTATCTATCTATTTTTGAGACAGAGTCTTGCTCTGTTGCCCAGGATGGAGTGCAGTGGCGCGATCTCAGCTCACTGCAACCTCAGCCTCCATGGTTCAAGCGATTCTTTTGCCTCAGCCTCCCGAGTAGCTAGGATTAAAGGCACTCGTCAACATGCCCAGCTAATTTTGTCTCTGGACAAATTCTTTACCCTCTATGTGCTTTAGTTTCCACAACTGAAAAATGGGAGCAAATAAACTTCATAGGGTTGTTAGGAAGATCAAATGCAGTAATGCTTGAAAAGTACTTAGCTCAGTACTTAGCAAAACAATATGTACTTAATACAATCTACCTAATACTTAATATTAAAATTTGATCCAAAGTCCTCCAACTTTGAAAATGAATTCATCTTTGTAAATGTCTAGCCTCAGAATCACCCACTGAAACTTGAGCTTGTTGGCTGGCCCTCATGAGAAAATAAAGACTGTTTTATTCTGTATAATTTACCTTGAATCTCTGAGAACTCTAATCAGATATCCTTGGGCCTGCTACTGGTAAACACTTTGGAGGGTCCTAGTCTTACTCAATTAGAGCAGGCATTGAAAAGGCCAAGGCTCAGCCAGGCACAGTGGCTCATGCCTGTAATTCCAGCATGTCGGGAGGCCAAGGCAGATGGATCACCTAAGGTCAGGAGTTTGAGACCAGCCTGGGCAACATGGCGAAACCCAATCTCTACTAAAAATACAAAAAATTATCCGGGCATGGTCGCAGGCAGCTGTAATCCCAGCTGCTCAGGAGACTAAGGCAGGAGAATCACTTGAAACGGGGAGGCAGAGGTTGCAGTGAGCCAAGATCATGCCATTGCGCTCCAGCCTGGGTGACAGTGAGACTCCATCCCAAAAAAAAAGAAAGAAGGAAAGAAGAAAGAAAGAAAGAAAGAAAGAAAGAAAGAAAGAAAGAAAGAAAGAAAGAAAGAAAGAAAGAAAGGGGCAAGGCTCAAATATTATAGTAAAAATAATAATAACTGACATTTATTGAACATTTACCAGGGGCACTACATTGAGTATTTTACCTATGCTTCCTCACAACAACTCTAAGAGACAAGTCCTATTGTTGCCCTCATTGTGTACACTAGAAAACTGAGATTTTGATAAGCCAAGAACTGGTGCAAAGTCACACAGAGAACAAACGGTTGTGCCAGGATTTGAACAAAGACTGTGTGATGCCAAAACTCAAGTGAACTCCTACGCCATGCTGCCCTCCTTCCCTACCGCTCTGTTGGGATTGTACACAAGTTTCCTTCAACACCCCAATTCCTAAAATGGACACAGATTGAGAGGGAGGCCAGTTTCCCTTCAATGGCTCTTCGGACCTCAAGAATACTGTCTTCTGTCCAGCCAGCCCTAAAAGGAAGAAATGATTAAAAGAGGAACACAGCATGAACAGTAATAATAATCATACATTTGCTTCACATTATTTCTGGAAGAGGCAGTACTGGGTACTACAGTAGTAAGAGCAAAGAATATTGAGTAATTTTCTGGAGTGGAGCCATAGCTCTTCTACTTAACTATATAAATTTTGATAACTTGCTTAATCTCTCTAAGCCTCAGTTTTCTTATCCATAAAATGGAAATGATAATATTTGCCTTACAGGACCAATATGAGAAATAAATGAGAAGATACAAACTATCACACACTGCTGGTGAGGGCCACCATCCTGGTACAGTCTTCATGGAATTAAATGTGCACACACTCTCTAACCCAGCAATCCCACTCCTAGGTATACACCGCAGGAAAACTCTCTGGGTTCATAAAGAGGCCGAGATAAGGATACTTATCACAGC
Organism: Symphalangus syndactylus; assembly: GCF_028878055.3. Classification (NCBI taxonomy): domain Eukaryota; kingdom Metazoa; phylum Chordata; class Mammalia; order Primates; family Hylobatidae; genus Symphalangus; species Symphalangus syndactylus. The sequence continues at coordinate 35,596,867 of NC_072439.2, forward strand.
ACTGTTTGTGGTAGTAAAATGTTGGAGGCAACCCAAGTGTCTATTACTAGGTGAATATGTAATAAAATCTACCTGTATGAGCATAGCGGTCAGAAATAATGAAGTTGATTTCCACACGGCAACATAGATAAAGCTCAGAAACAATGTTAAGTGGAAAAAGTAAAAGCAGGATAAAGCATATGGCACAATGTCATTTATGTACATTAAAAAGCGGTCAAAATGACACTATATTTTTTAAGGATACAGATAGATCTATTTTAAAATGTAAATCAGATCATGTAATTCCTCTGCTCAAAACCTTCCCCTGCTTTCCCTCCTTATTCAGAGCATAAGCCAAGATCTGTGCTTACAGTGGTCCACAAAGTCTTGCATGATTTGCCACTGACCCAGCTACCTCCCAGCCTTCTGTTTCTCTCTCTTTTCTCTCTCATCGTGCTCTGGCCATTGGCCTATACTGACCCTTCTGGCCTCCTAACATACCAGGCAAGACCTGCCTCAGGGCCTTTGTACTTGCTGTCCACCCACACCTGAACCACTCCTACCCTAGATGTCCACATGGCTGGTCCTTAATGTGCATTTGATGCACCACACCGTTTCAGTGAGGCTTTCTTACACCACCCTGAAGAAAGCAGCAATCTGCTCCTGACCACCCACAATACAACTTATCCCCTGCCCTGATTTTTTGTTTCCATAGCACTTATCACTATTTAACGCATCCACTCATTTATTTGTTCACAATCATCTCACCCCACTAGAACGTAAGCAACACAAATGCAGGTTTTGATTGTTTTGTTCACTGCTGTGAACACCAGCTGTGCACCTACAACTTCTCAGCACCTGTAACTCTGTTCAACACATAGCAGGCACTTTATATTTGGTGAATGGCTGAATGTCTCTAAATAAACATATAGAGTATGGATTGGAAGAGCACTAACTAAATACATGAAAGCAGATGGCTCCCACAAGGAAAAGAAATGAGAAATAGAGGTGAGGGGTGAAAGGGAAAAATAGAAGGAACTAAAAAGAGGCCTTACATGAACTGATGATGCTGGTGTGCTGTGAATGGGGCTTGGGGATTAACTCAGTTCTGTGCACTTGAGCTTCCACAAAGGAATTGCATCAGATAATATTGTGAGAAGACACTTCTGATTCCCTCAACTTTATCACACAGGGTGGTCCCTGGACCCTTCCCACTTTTGCTGAAGATAAAACTGGACGTACAAAGAATGAAGATACAAGGGAAGCAGCTTAAAGAACAAAATATGGGAATTAAATATTCATAACCCATGACTCAAACAGAAGCATGCAGAACAAACAAACAAACAAACAACCAGACTGACAGAAGAAAAAGCAAACACATGGTTGGGAATCCTGAGAAAACCTAACTGCAGCCCAGTGTCTAACAATAAAGAGAAGCATCTTTCTTGAATGCAATTCTCAGAAATATCTTTCCCTGTGCAATAATCTGTAATTATTCTAATGGTTTATATTCAGTCTGGGTTCTTCAAACCAGCTGTCAGAGCCTCTTCCTAATCATGCCCACCTCTACCCTCAAGCCTATTACCTCACTCCTAACTCAGCTCCTTACATCGTGACTTACCCTGCATGCAGCAAGTTTGGCCGCGTCAGTTACTGGCATGGCCAAGAGGTGCCCTTCTCACTCCTTTCTATCTGGTCTTGGCCCTCTAGCTCTTCTCAATCCTATTCTACAATCTTTCCCCCACTTCTAGAAGCCTTCCCTATGCCATCCTGACTGATTTCCCTATCTCCAACCTTCCTTCCCATTTCATCAGCACTGACAGCTAACCCTGATGCTCAGCCAAAATTAGTTTTCCCTTTCTGTCTGATGGTGTCCTGGGTGTGTCCCTTAAATTCCTTTATATCTAAAAGCCTCCAGAGGGCAGGGCCATGATCTATGTACCTGTTCCTTCCGAATTCCATGCTCCCACCACCAACCCTTGCTACCCAGGAAAAGGATCTACTCAATTATACCGAGCAACCAAAAGAGATACTTAGGACAGAGAAAATAAATACAAAGCTGTATTGATTAACAACTATGTCTTAGGATGCCTAGAAGTAGGAATTTTTTTTTTTTGAAAGAAAGAAAGGGCCAGACAGAGGTGGGAACAGGAGACTAGAACACGTATAATCTTCTATTTAAAGAGCATTTCCTAAGGATATTTCCTAATAAGGGCCCTGGGCCTGTGGATCTCAGTTTAATTAGGAAACAGTCTCTCCCAAAGGAGGTGCTTGGCCCAGGGGAGGTGCTTAAAGAAATACAGAGAAAGGCCAGAGAACACGAAGCCAGCTTGTATGAATTCCATCATGCCCCTGGCTCCCTCCTTCCCTCCCTCCTCCTCCCTGTGTTTCTCTCATTCTCTGAGCTCTTTCCAAACTCCAAAACAAAAGTTCCATCCCAAGTAGCCAAGAAGAACTCATGTCGAATCCAACAATCCACCCACTAAATTGAAGGCTGTCTTGTTTTCCCAGCCAACCCCACCCACTCTCCTTCATCCTGAAGGTCATTGTGTTCATTCCTCTGTCTCTAAGAAGGGCACTGCCCTCACTCAGGACCTTTCCTTTTCGAAACATTTTTCCAAGGAAGTAAGTTCCACTGGTTCCCATGCTTGGGTGCTAACAATCTTGCCAATCTGGAAGTTTGGCCTCACGGCTCCTGATGAACAACTTCAAATAGAGTGTGGACACAAAGTGCTCTCCTAGAAACTTTATAAATGTTCACGAGAGGAAAGCTATGGAGCTGCTACATAATTATTTCAGGTCTCAAAGCTTCCAAGAAGTGGACTTTAAAATGCAACATCTCCTAGAGATTATATCAATCTCTTTGCATGTAAATACAACTCCTTTCCTGATCCCAAATTATATAAGTTTGCTCTTCCTTAAAATTTCCAGAGAATGAAAACTCTGGAGCCAATCAAACCAATGTCTCAAAAAAAAAAAAAAAAAAAAAAAGTAAAGGTTTCTGGATATCTAAGCTTTCCCAGAGTTTCCAAAGCCCTGACTCAAGTACCTCTGCAATTATGGTTGGAGGCAATCAGAAATACAAGAGTAGAGGCTTTGTGTTCAAAGTGACCGCTTTAAATAGTAATAACCATGGCGTATGCAGTGCACCAACAGCTCTAAATGGAAACAGTTCAAAATACATAAGAAAAGGTAAACTATATAAAAGCCATCATGAACACGGGGTCTGAGTTATATATCCAAGGTCTAGAAGAAATTAGTTAAGGCCAAACAAAAAACAGAATCTTCTCATATTCTCTTTCTGTGTGTGCCTTCTCTAGAAGTCTATGTCTAGTCATGGTCCCTCATCCATTCATTCAACAAATATTTACTGGTCCTCAACTATTCAGCACTGAGGATACAGCAATTAAAACACACACACACACAAAAATCCCTCCACTCAAGTCACTTACATTCTAGCAAGAAGAAGCAAACAACAAACAAGTAGTAAGAATACATATTGTGTTAGGCCGGGCGCGGTGGCTTATGCCTGTAATCCCAGCACTTTGGGAGGCTGAGGTGGGTGGATCATGAGGTCAGGAGATCGAGACCATCCTGGCTAACATGGTGAAACCCTGTCTGTACTAAAAATACAAAAAAATTAGCCAGGCGTGGTGGCAGGCGCCTGTAGTCCCAGCTACTCAGGAGGCTGAGGCAGGAGAATGGCGTGAACCCGGGAGGCAGAGTTTGCAGTGAGCCGAGATCGTGCCACTGCACTCCAGCCTGGGTGACAGAGCAAGACTCCAACTCAAAAAAAAAAGAAAAAAAGAATATATATTGTGTTAGATTGTGGTTTGTGCTGTAGAGAAAAGTAAAGCAAGTAAAGGTTAGGATGTGCGCAGGATGGGAGTTGAGATTTTAAAACAAGTGTTCCAAGAAGGCCTTGCTAAGATGACACTTCACCAGCAGCCAAGCGCAGGTGCAGGAAAAAGCAATGGTGCAGATCTCTGAGAAGTGCAAATATAAAGACTCTGGCCATTGTTTATTGTGGTAAAATGTACATAACATAAAATTTACCATTTTAACTGTTTTTAAATGTGGCGTTAGGCCAGGCATCGTTGTTCACACCTGTAATCCCAGCACTTTGGGAGGCCAAGGCAGACAGATCTTCTGAGACCAGGAGTTCGAGACCAGCAAACATGGCAAAACCTCATCTCTACAAAAAATAGAAAAATTAGCCAGATGTGGTGGCAAGCGCCTGTGATCCCAGCTACTCAGGAGGCTGAAGTGGGAGAATAACCTGAGCCTCGGGAGGTCAAGGCTGCAGTGAGCTGTGATCATGCCACTGCACTCCAGCCTGGTGACAGAGCAAGACCTTGTCTCTAAAAAAATAAAAATAAAAGTATATAAGGCCGGGCGCGGTGACTCACGCTTGTAATCCCAGCACTTTGGGAGGCCAAGGCAAGTGGATCACGAGGTCAAGAGATTGAGACCATCTTGGCCAACATGGTAAAACCCCATCTTTACTAAAAATACAAAAATTAGCTGGGCGTGATGGCAGGCGCCTGTAGTCCCGGCTACTTGGGAGGCTGAGGCAGAAGAATCGCTTGAACCCAGGAGGCGGAGGTTGCAGTGAGGCAAGATCGTGCCACTGCACTCCAGACTGGGCAACAGAGTGAGACTCCATCTCATAAATAAATAAATGAATGCAGCATTAAATACATTCACATGAGGGTCAATCATCATCACCATCCACCTCCAGACCTTTGCCATCTTACCCAACTAAAACTCTGTGCCCATTAAACATTAAATTCCCATTCCCTCCTGCTCCCATTCCTCAGAAACCACCACTTTACTTTCTGTCTCTATGAACTTGGCTATTCTGGGTACCTCATATAAATAGAATCATACAATACGTCTGCTTGTGTCTGGCTTATTTTATTTAGCATAACGTCTTCAAGAGTATCCATGTTGTAGCATATATTAGAATTTTCTTCCTTTTTTAGAGTGACTAATATTTCACTCTACGTATATACCACATTTTGTTTATCTGTTTGTTTGTCTATCAATAGACACTTGGGTTGCCTCTCCCTTTTGGCTATGGTGAGTAATGTTACTATGAACGTGGGTGTACATATATCAGTTTGAGTCCTTGCTTTCATTTCTTTTGAATATATTCCCAGAGGTGGAATTTCTGGGTCATATGGTAATTCTAAGTTTATTTTTTTAGGAATCGCCAATTTACTGTTTTCCACGGTGGCTGCACCATTTTACCTGTCAACCAGCAGTACACAAAGGTTCCAATTTCTCCACATTCTCGCCAAAACTTGCTATTTTCTGTTTTTTTAATAATAGCCATCCTGATGGGTGTGGAATGGCACCTGACCATCTTGGGCTGGCACAGAGTGAGATAGGAAGAAGTAGTAGGGGATGAGGTCAGAGGGAAATCAGGAGGCCGATCACTCATGGAGGGCCATAGAGTCACTGTGAGGACTTTGAATTTCACACTGGGTATCATGGAAACCCTAGATGAAGTGGCAGTTTTGCATATTGGCTACTGATTGTCATGTTCTTTGAACTAAGTATTTGGTTCTCAAACTATGGAACAGGCCTCCTCCAGAGTTTGAAAATACAGCATAGAAATGGGTTCTGCAGAGTTCTCCACAGACATCTCATGGTTCTGACAACAAAGTGAGAGCTAAACAAGCTGAGGCCCTCTCCCACCGGCCTCCCTCTCCAGATGCCATATACCCACCCATGGGAGAGTAACATGATGGATTACTTTCATCCAGGTTGTTCACTTTATGGATTATCTTTAGCCAGGATTCGATCACTTAAAAAAAAATAATCTTTGTCTCGTTCACTATTTTGGATTATCTCCTCCATTTTTCTTGATAACCAAGAGCTGATATGGAGATGAAGGATACTTTTTTCCAGAAACTGGGGAAATTAAGGACTGCAAAGACAAAGGCAGGTAGATTCTCAGAAAAGGGGCAGGAGCAATGTGAATCAGGCACTCACCAGCCTTGCAAAATTAAATAGATGAATTCAGTCCCAAGCCCTGGATGCCTCAGCAAGGATTGTCAGAAATGTCTGAGATGATCAGAGCTAGGGAGAGAAAGGGCCCCAAAGGGAAGCCTGAAAACACATTTTTGAGAGGCAGAGAGTACCTCTCATAACCTCACTTCCCCCAGGCGACAGGGATGAAAGCTTCTACATCAAAATGAGAAGTCCAAGGAGTTATAGATTTTCTCAACAATAAATAATCTGGAGAGAATGGCCTCCCAACCACCGTTTATAAATGTTAGAAAATACACACTTGTGTGTGGTGAGGGCAGGGGGATGGAGAGTGGAGAAAGAGAGAATTATGGAGTTGTCCCCTCTGGGAGAGGAGGAGGGCCAGAAATCAATTTTCACTATGGCATTCTTAGGATTCAAATGGGGGCTAGGAGAGGGAAGTATGGTCAAATCTGGAAACGTAAATGACTAATTTTTCTCAGTAAGAAAACAGGCCAGGTACTCTAGGATTCTGTGTGCTATTTTTCTTTCCATCTGAGGACCACCTTGTTCATCCTCCTGTCTCTACACAGTATGAACACCACCACCACCCGCCCCGGGTAAACAGAAGCTCCGTGGCTTCCCTCAGGCCATAGTCCCTCCCTCATATTCCCTTCTCGGTGGTCTCATTAAAGAAGCCTTGGGTTAGCCTTTTCGGCCCAAAGATTTATAATAAAAATGAAACTAGGATTTAGGAGAAGGCTGCTCTTCTCTCTCTCTTCAGGTGGAAAAATAATAGACCTACATGGCAGTGAAAGTTTTAGGTCATTCATTCATTCATTCGTTCAATAAGTATTAAGCACCTACTATATGCCAGTCGCTGTGCTTGGTGCTAAGAACACAACAGGGAGGGGAAAGACATGTTCCCTGTCTACGTGGCATGTCTTTAAAAATGTTCTTATCTAATCCAAAAGTGCCAGAAATGCCTAATCTGAATCTAATGATGAAAACAACCCGTCAAATTCAGACCCAGTGACTTTCTACAAAACAACTGACCGGTACTCTTCAAAACTGTGAATGCTATGAACAACAGGCTAAGGAATGATTCCAGATTAAAGAAGAATAAACAGGCATGATAACAAAATACAGTGCATAAATTTGAATTGGATCAGGGCTAGGGAGAAACATTTTACTATAAAAAAAATTATTCAGCTAGTGCAGTGGCTCACACCTGTAATCCTAGCACTTTGTGAGGCCAAGGAGGGCAGATCACTTGAGCCCAGGAGTCTGAGACCAGCCTAGGCAAGATGGTGAAACCCTGCCTCTATAAAAAAAAAAAAAAAAAAAATTTTAGTCTGGCATAGTGGCATGTGCCAGTAGTCCCAGTTACTTGGGAGGCTGAGGCAGGAAGTTCACCAGAGCCCAGGAGGTAGAGGCTGCAGTGAGCTGTGATCATGCCACTGCACTCCAGCCTGGGCAATACAGTGAGACCCTGTCTCTAAAAAAACATTAGTGGACAATTAGCAAAATTTGAATAGGCACTGTTTTACATATGTGTGTATATATATATACATATATGTATATATGAGAGAGAAGGGGAGAGCACACAAATGTGGCAAAATATTAGCAATTTGTCAATCTTGGTGAAAAATGAATGGGTATTTATACTATTTTACAACTTTTCTGTAGGTTAATATTTTTCAAATTAAAAGGTTGGGAGGAAAACAAGAATATTCCAACAGTAAAGGTTATGGATTTTTCTTCTCTGAATAATCTTTATAAACAAACTTGCCATCATTTTTTTATTGGAAGGAAATCCTATCGAGAATGATCTAGCCCTGAATCAAGAACTCTAGATCAGAGAGGTGGGTGGGAAGATAGAACTCTTTTGTCTTTGATTTACAACCAAAATTGTCAGCAAGTAAAAATGCCTGGAAAGAAACCACAACCTTGACTCATGTTAGTATGGTTATAAAAAGTACATACTGTTATTGCCATTTTGTGGGACTAACACAAATTAATAAATCAGAGCTCTAGGCTTGAATGCTAAGAAGCATTGGGGAAGACATGCAGAGGCTGGAGACAGAGCAAAATATCTGGCAAATGGCATACCAGGGATAGAATTATGTGCAAGAATTAGGGTTACGTGGAAAGAGGCGTGAAAGGAACCAGAATGTGTTGAGCTGCAAGCAAGGTCCATATGCTATTTCATTTAACACCTATTTACTCAAGGAGAGAAGTATTATTATTCGATCTTGAAGATGAAGAGAGGTTAAATAACTTTTTCGAGATCATATAGCCAGTAAAAAGAAGAGTTAGAATTTGAACATGGTTCTTCATGAATTCAAAGCCCATGTTCTTCCTACTGTGGCACCCAGTCTCCACAAAGAACAAGGAGTCTAAGGGCATGGCTATTAAAAGAGGATTTGAACCAGTTCTTACCCTTACGCCCAGGTCATCCCCTGCCAATGCCTTCTCTTTCCTCCCCCATAGACACTGATGGGCCAGAGCTGGAAGCAGAGAAATCATTAAATCTGAAAGTTCCATCTAAACCATTTCCTGCTAAAATTCTAATCCAATCAGGTGCCAAAATGTCTCCAGACAATCTTTTTAGATGCCAGGAAAGGAGATTCCAAAGCATCCCTGTAACTATTCCAATAGTTCATAGACACAATTTTACATCTAATTATAATTCCTACTCCCACAACTTTAACCCATTGCCTTTTGCTTGGTTTTTAGTGGAAAATACAGGATAAAAGATCTCTAGATGCCAAATATAAGTAACCCCTCTGAGACTTCTTCCATCACACTGTTCTTTCATCATATTCCAAATCTTGTCTACTCACTACCTCATTCTTAAGAGGAAAAAATCATCTTCAGTGCAGGTTAGGAAGTGCTAGAGAAAGAAATGAAAGCTTGATTTTCACTGGCCAAAGGAAAATGGGGTGGTGGGAAGGGAAGCGGATATTTTTTTTTATGGTAGCCCAATGGCAGGAAAATGGTTGCAATTTCCCTGACAATCTACACACCTCCAGATTTGGCCTCCCAAACCTCAGCAGTCACCTAAGGATTCCAGATGCTACCGGCACACACCGTTAGGAAACATCTGTCACGAAGAACAGCCCCAACTGGGACAAAGGAGAGTAGGAAGGCAGATGGTACAAGTTTAATGAGGATGGTTTAACAAAACATCTTTTAAGCTTTCTAATTCACTTGGCCATTTGCTCCCCAGACTTGGCTGCCAATCAGGAGCAGACTGTGGGGGGATGTTTGCCAGAGAATGGCAATCCCTGAACCTTAACTCAGGAGAACCCAGTACCAGAAAAATGTCAGCTTGTCAGTCATTCTAAAATATGATTAACCCCATTCCAGAGCTAGCAATTCATGGTGATACTGGGGAGAAGGATTTGAGCTACGTGAGGTTGTTCAGTCTGGTTTGGTTGTTCTTGACAGCCAGAGGCCTTACTTAGCAGAATATCAAAAACAAGTATTAGTGTGCCCCATGTCCATGTCTAGCTCTGAGCTCATGACAACTAGAGCATTTCTAATATTTATTAATCATTCATGGAAATAATCAGAAAGACCAATGGATATCCAGCATCAACACTGATCTCTTAGCCTTTCTATTTTTAGATTGCCTCGTTCTTTTTTAAGGTTATTAAAGAATATGAACTTGAGGTAAGAAATAATGGGTTTTCTCAACATGCTATCAATATAGGAAAATCCATGGAGAAGATAAATTACTTTTCCATTTCAGTTTCCAAGGGAAGAAAGCCCCAGATATGGCCAAAGACAAGGGAATTGACAAAGCAGCCTCAAAGGATCCTGATTTTATTCAGGGGCATTGCATGAAAATTTGGATTAAACCTAAGGAATCCCAGCTGAAATCACTGGTTTCAGATATATGTGGATCATTATCCGAGGCCTGAATTCAACCTAGCTGACATGCCATTTTTCCCACCAGAACTCTATCTAGTAGATTCCTACAGTTTGCAAAGACTGCATCCCAGCCTCCTGCTATACTCCTTGATACACCCTCCTGGCCTTTAGCATTGGTAACCCTAAACAATGAGATCCTCACAGAGCTCACTCAGATTCACCCCGGCAACCATCAGAGAGTGCTGCCCTTCTTTAAAGCAGGCTACAGCCCTAAATCACATTCACCGTGATTGCTGCATTGCAGCAGATAACTGAAGTGTGAGTGCCCTCTACCCTCCTTCTGGAAAATGACACTTTCTTCAAGGATTGAAAGCAACACACACACACACACACACACACACACACACACACACACACACCCTACACCTTCTCCCTACCAGACCTGCAGTTTTCTGCTCTCTGTTAAATCCAAACTTTTAAGATTGTATTTCCAGATCTTTCTTTTCATTGTTCCCCTAACCCTTACTCTTATTATTAACCTTTTCTGTGGCTCTTTGCTTGAACAGGACCAATCTTTCCCCATATATGAACATCTTGCTATCATCACCTCAACCATCACACGGACAGTCCCTCTCTACCTAGAACACCTTTTTTCCAAACTGTTCAACAAGCCTCTCCTTCAGGAAGCATCTCTAACCACACCTGCAGATATCTGACCTCTCCGCTATGCCCTCTTTGCCTGCTCTCGTCCCCTCATTACTGTCCAGAGTTCTGTCCATTTGCTCCTAACTTCTTTCCTTGCTGCACTGCCAGTGTCTGTGCCTTGATTATGTGCCCAGCCTCCTCCATCAGACTGACCTCCTCTGCTCCCCCTTCCTTTGGATTAGTTGGCAGTGAATATGAGTCTCTTGCACAGGAGGTTTTAGGACAGAATGGCATAACTCACTGGCCTAGAACTTTGCACTGAGAAAACGCCTGGTTAGGGAAGAGGGTAGCAGTGGTAGATGGTTAGGTGCAACAAAGTAGCACAGCTCCTGCCTGATGACGCTTTCAGCTTGCCTGTCCTTCCCCAGCTGAAGCCTGAGGTACAGAGTTAACTGGCCACAGCCAAGGGAGCACCCCATGATCTACAGCCCAATGTGGTGACGTCAGAGATAATGAAACAAGAATGCAGGTCCAAGTCTCTTCCACACCACAAAGTGAAAATGCAAAAGAAGTAACCCAAACTGGCTAGGACTAAGGACGTTATCTGTGACACTTACTATTGGCTCCAGTGTCATCCCCTTGATGTCCAATGACCAAATTGACGAACAATACAGTTTTATTACTTTCATTGCTTTACTTAATTGTGAAAACAAGTCACCTAATACTTTGGCATTAGGCAACCTGGTGTGATACTCAAACTGCAATAAAGAAATCTCAGCTTAGACTGCAGAAAGGAGGGGTGCTCCAATAATCAAATGGTTGAATATTGTTTAGAATAGGATTTTCCTTTGTTTTGGGAAGATGGGGAAGTGTCCGTGAAGTACACTTATATTGTAAGCTCCCAGGAAAGAGAATTTTCTCTGTTTACTACCATTTGTCCTATACTTCTATAAATAAGTTCACAGATGCATTCTGTTTAGTTTGGATTGGGTCTACAGTGAGAAATTGGATGATCTCTATATGGTTTGGTGTTTCCCTCAAGTGGATACCACTAAAAGTTTCTAAGTGACAAAGGCTAGATTCAAACTACTGAAAATCAGATTTCAGCTAAGTGTAAGTGAATCCAAAGACAAATTCCAAATTAGAAAATTCAAGCACCAAAATGATTCCTTTTGCAAAGGAATTCAAGCAAAAGTAATGTCTTTTTTCCCTAAATTATTACCACCACCACGACCACCAAATCACCACACACTCACACACAATGCAAGACAAATGGTGGCAAATAAAGAATTCCCCTCTTTGGGAGCTTACATTTAAGAGATTTTGTGGCTACTTCCCCACTCCTCAAAATAAGTAAAAGATATGTAAACCATGGACTGAAATGTATAATCCTCAATCAGAAATACACAGAAAAATGTTTATATCAGAGGCAAGGGCATGCCAAGATCCCAGATGACATCATAGTTGACAGAAGATATGAGCAGGAAGGGCTTCATTTTCCAGTGTTGGCAAGATTAGGGAGTATCTTCCCTGCACCTCAGGTCAGTCTGATAAACCTTCATGGAAGAGGAGGTAACTGCTCCATATGGGGATTTGGTTTCCCTGGGAAACATCACTTCAATCTACATCTTCATGGTGGTGAGAAGCTTTGCTATGAGCCAGTAAATCAAACCTCACTTAGGCCTTCCTTCCATGCCTCCCATCAAAAACAAAAAAAAATAAAAATAAACTCTACATATGCTTTGAACCAGTAAATCCAGTTTGCTCAACTATATAGATCCAGTTAAATGTTTACTACAGATTCTAATACAAATCTAAATACCAAAATATAATAATAATAATTCTCAGTCTTGGTCTGTGCTGAAAAGGAAAATAGAAAGAAACAATTTCAGCACTAATAAGTGTGTTACTTCTCCACAGGGAAAGAGAAGTAAAGCTGAGATGGCTTCCCTAAAAGGTTGGAAAGAAAGCTAGGGTAACCAAATCTAGCTCATACTAAAGAAAATAAATATCCAAGCTTATCTCCCAGGAGTCTTCTGAGAATGACCCCACCAAACTGCTTACCAGGCATCTTCCCACACCTGTGAACTTTCTGTGTCCTGCATTCTGTCTGAATGATACTTGAGAGAATACTTTGTCTCCCTATCTAAAATAAAAACTCCTTAGGGTGGAAATTGTTTTATGTTCACACACTAGGCTAGAAATTATAATTCTGCAATAAATATTACTAGCTCAACCAAGTATTGAACTTGAAAACTATGACAGCCCCCAAACTGCTCAGGAGACCAAGGGGAAACACAGCCACCTCCTCCAATTCACCTACCTACCCTACCACCCCAGCACTGCAACTCTTAAATCTCATTCTAGCTGGGCAGAGGCCAAATTCCAAGAAAACCCATTCCGATGTAGACCAAACCACTGGAGGCCAAATGTACACCAAAATGATATAGACAAAATCTATCCAGATGTAGACAAAATTCATCTAGATACAGACCAAAACATTTTTGCTTTCTTCCCTCCATATTATGCAGTCCCAGCTACATGCAGACACTACACTAGTACCATTGTGCTATGATTTGGGTAAATAATCAGACATCCAAAGCGTCTCTAGAGGCTACGTATACTTCCTATTATCTGGTGTCATTTCGGAACGGTTGTGAATAAGGTGGCTTTTCTGAGCCTCTCTGGGACAACTTCAGAAATGGCAGAGTTAAATCCGAGTCTCTTCATTCAAGATTTGACACATTCACAGGTTTAGTTTTAGTCAGAATCCAATTTTGGAAACTCTTAACATTTCTATCACACCAAAAAAAGATTATCAACTTGACAAATCAGAAAACCTGGGCTTCTGCTTCTAGAGCTCTTCAGAAACTAGATGGGCTACCAGAATCAATCAGAATTAGATTTTCCAAACAGAATCACAACAGGAACTGGGAAAAGCCAGGGAGGGTGTAAAAGATTAGAGATTTAGGCTGGGCACAGTGGCTCAAGCCTGTAATCCCAGCACTTTGGGAGGTCAAGGTGGGCAGATCACGAGGTCAGGAGATCGAGACCATCCTGGCTAACCCGGTGAAACCCTGTCTCTACTAAAAATACAAAAAATTAGCCAGGCATGGTGGCATGCATCTGTGTTCCCAGCTACTCAGGAGGCTAAGGCAGAGAAATCGCTTAAGCCCAGGAGTTAGAGGCTGCAGTGAGCCATGATCAAACCGCTGCACTCCAGCCCAAACAACAGAGTGAGATCCTGTCTCAAAAAAAAAAAAAAGAAAAAGTGACAAAGACAAACCAAAAAAAAAATCAAAAATTATTTTTATTAACTTGGAATATACTTTTTAAAGGAAATTGGGTTTTCCACATGATTTTGCTTAAACTAAGATTGAAATGAGTCTGCCTTCTGGAGACTCACATGTTAACTGATAATAGAGATGTTTTCCTAGAGCACTGGACAGCAAGAGAAAGTGAACCCAGAATTAAACTATTGCCACATATAGTTAATAACTCAGGTGTCATACATGAATAGGTGTTGTCTGGGTTTCTGGTATTGGGGGTATTGCCGAAAGTGTATGTGTGTGGGAGGTGGGGAACAATTTAAGACTCCAAGGACCTTCAAAATTAAAGAGCTTTAAACATGTTTTGTGATAGAAGGAAACTGCCTCTTGGAGACCAAGGAAGGCCGTCCTATTTCAGGCTTCTCCGCTAAGCCTTTATCAATCAATAAATATGCCTATCATGTATATAAAATTAATAGATTCCAAGAGAGAGAATAGAGCCATCAGGTTTCAAGGTTTATTTAGTGCTGGCTCATTTGCAATATACTTGGGACCTGAGACAAGCCTGCCTTCAGTGTTTTAAAGACCACTAGCAGCCACATCCCAACAGAATTTGGTAATCTTTCCTCCTATAGCTAATCTGTAATTCCCACCACTGCTTGTTTTTTATTGTATTTTATTATTATTATTTTTTTTTTTTAGCTACTTGAGCACCTAGGAAGAAAACCCTCAAAGTCCTCTCTCTCATCATTGTGCACCACCTTACCAAACTGGAGCTGATATTCTGCAATGTCCACATCAGTGTCCTCCCTAAGTAGATGAGCCACAGATAGTTTCAGAATCTGAAGTGACACCAGGTGGTAAAACATGAAGGAGGCAGCAGACCCAGGTGGGAAAATCTTCATTCATTCGAACAACATGTCTGTGCACATACCATGTGCTGGGCCCTGTGGGAGAGATAAAGATAAATAAAGCAAGCCCTAAATAAATAAACCAGGCCAGAAGGGAAAGCCAGGAATGGGGGCATGCAAAAAGGAGGGAAGGATGGTGGAGGACGAAGGCTAGGAAATAACCTCCCCTAGCTTACATGTTCCTAGGACCAGCTCTACTGAAGTTTTCTGGCTTGGAGTAGAATGGAATGTAGGCCCCAAATCATTCTACCCCCAGCAAACTCACCCACCCTCCTCAGGCCCACAAGGCCTCTGGTCTGCACTCCTCAATCCAGAGCTCTGCCCTGGCACCATGGAATGCTCTCTGCTCAAAGCCTTCAGGGGTTCTACACTGGCACCACTCCAGGACCAGTCTGCTCAGCCTTCTTCCTCCCTGGCTGTCTCAGTTATCTTACCAACCCCATAACCATGAGGAATCACTTATCCATGGTCTTTTTCTGGTGGGGGGAGAGGGCAGGAAGTGGGACCCCAAGGAGGCTGGAAGTAGTGGAACTTTTGAAGGGGGTTTAGGAAAGGGGAGGAACAGTGTGAAGGAGGTGGCATAGCCCAGAATCCAGGAAGAAAGCCGGAGGCAGGCAATGGGAGAAGCAGGGGCACCCAGTTTGGAGAGACAGTGGAGTGGAGGCTTAAATGGAGCTTGGTTGGAGACCAGGCAACAGGAAATGGATTTTTATTTTTTTAAGACGGAGTCTCGCTCTGTCACCCAGGCCGGAGTGCAGTGGCACAATCTTGGCTTACTGCAACCTCCACCTCCTGGGTTCACCCGATTCTCCTGCCTCTGCCTACCGAGTAGCTGGGACTACAGGCGTAAGCCACCACACCCAACTAATTTTTGTATCTTTAGTAGAGACGGGGTTTCTCCATGTTGGCCAGGCTGGTCTTGAACTCCTGACCTCTGTGATCCACCCGCCTCAGCCTCCCAAAGTGCTGGGATTACAGGCATTAGTTAGTTACCACGCCTGGCCAGGAAATGGATTTTGAAGTAAGTATGTGTGCCAAGTGAGTACTGGATATGGAAGAGGTCCTGACTGGTTGAAGGAGAGGCTGGGAAGGGGTTGGTGCCTTGCCTGTGAAAATACAGGGGTCAGGGCCGGGTATGGTGGCTCACACCTATAATCCCAGCACTTTGGGAGGCTGAGGTGGGCGGATCACTTGAAGCCAGGAGTTCGAGACCAGCCTGGCCAACATGGCGAAACTTAGTCTCTACTAAAAATACAAAAATTATCCAGATGTGGATTATGCCTGTAATCCTAGCTACTGGGGAGGCTGAGGTATGAGAATCGCTTGAACCTGGGAGGCGGAGGTTGCAGTGAGCTGAGATTGCACCACTGCACTCCAGCCTGGGCGACAGAGGCAGATTCTGTCTCAAAAAAAAAAAGATAAAATAAAATGTGAGAGTCAGTCCCAGGTGCAGATAAAGAACCTCCACTCAGGAGCCCTTTCAACAAGGATAGATGCACCAGGCCCCCAGTCTCTCTCGAAACACCCCTACTGGGTTCCTCTACCATCATCCCCCAATTCTCATCCCCCTACCCACATTGTCCCTCATCCCGGAGATAAAATTAAAAGGGAGATGGTTTAGGCTTCACTGTGGGAGATCTCCTTAGAGAGTCATTCAGCATTCACAGCATATGTTAACTGACTACTCATTGATTATTGTGATGGAGGAAATAAAGATGAAAAAGATATAGTCCCTGCTTACAGAGTTTCCTGCTCTCTGGAATGGAGATATTCAAACAGTAGGGCTTCCAAGACCCTGAAACAGGTGACCAAAGGAAGGTATCTCCTCCTTCCCTGATGTCAATCTTCAAACAGACGAGACTGGACTCCCAGGGACGGAATAGGTGGAGTCAGCCTAGAGACTAAGGGCTGAATGGACAAGTGATCAGCTCAAGAAGCCACTGGTCTCAAGGGAAAGGGGTACTGCTGCCTTTACTCAATAGGGCTGCTAATCCTCTACACCCTAAATGAGATGAAAGAAAGACTGGGGTGGAGGCGAGAGAGGGGAGGAGAAGGGTAGAGGCAAGACCCTGGAAGCACAGTCTATACTAATTATATACTAAGACATAATATTGGAATTAGAGCAGAGAGAATTGCTCCAGATCTCAGAAAGAATTGCCAACTGAGAAAAACCTAAACATCACATTGATTTTGCCACAGTGCTTCTCTATTAGACATGAACCAAGGGCATTAACTGAGCACCTCCTTTGGGCCTGGCACTACGCTGGGTAGTGGATGAGTGGCCCCAGTCAAGACTACAGAGCCAGGATGCCTAGAGGCAAAGGAGACAGGCAGGAATTGGAAGGATGGCTGTAATGACAGAACAGTAGGGGAGGGGCATCTGGGTGTTTGATTTATGTCTGCTCCAACAGTCCTAAGCTGTCTTCCCCCTGCCTCAAGCTGGGATTTTCCCAGATGTGCATCTGCTTGAGGGAAAGAAGGGCGGCACAGGGGGAGGGTCTCCATGTCCTTGCATCTGGTCCCAAGAGCAATCCCTTCTCCTTTCTCTCTGTGCTGTTCACTGCATGCTGGGTAGAGGGTGGGAGGCTGGGGGAAATGCCAGGGCCCCCAGATAATCACCAGGTAATGAAAAGAACTGGCCCAGGGCTGGGGGGGAATGCAGAAGATGCCGAGTTGGGGCTGTAAATCTCCCTGGGAGAAGGGGGTACAGAATGGGGGACCCTGACAGTTGGAGCCCATCCAGGTGATTTCGCATGAAGTATCTGAACCTTGAGGGGTGGGAGGGGGGAAGATGAGAGGCAGGCAGGGGTGTGAGCCACAGAGAGGAGAAGACGCTGAAAGAGACAGGGAGAAGAGAAGCAAAAAGGAGAGATGGAAGGGAGGGCAAGAGATGGGAAGAGAGACGCGAAGAGCGATGGGGAGGCAGCCAAACGAGACAGATGGGAGGGGAGGTGGATGGAGAGACTAAAAGGCACACACAGTGAAACTCATAAAGACGTGATGGTATGAGAGACCCTCCGAGACTGAGGGAGGGAAGCGGGGAGGGAGAGAGAAGGGCTGATGGTGGACACAGTCCTAGAAAAACTCAGACCAAAAAATATCTGGAGTCAAGGATATAGAGAGAATGCCGACAGACAGACAGACAGACCTGCCTGACAGAGATGAGGGTGACAGAGGCAAAGAAGGAACAAAGAAAACAGGGTTGCAGTGAAAAGGGGGGAGGGAGTGAGACAAAGAGAGAGAAGGAGGCAAGTGTAGAGCAGGAGGAGGGAGTGAGGCCAGGGAGGGGGATATATATTTTCTTTATGATCCTCTTCAATCTCACTCAGCTCGCTGCTGAGCTGCTTCCCCTCTCAGGTGCTGCTTGGTGGCAGATGTGCCCAGAAAGCTGATACGGTGAGGCTGCTGCCAGAGCCCCCAGGCTCTCTCCCAGAGCCAACCTGGGGGGCTCACAGAGACCCCTACATGGACATGACAACCCAACCTGCCTTCCTGTCCCCAAAATGCTGCAGTCCAGAGAGGCCTGAAGCCCAGCTCTTAATTTTTCAGAGCTAATGCAGCCTGGCACAACCAGTAGAAGGGGAAGTGGGGCAGAGGAGGAGGAGAAATAGAGGCAGGCAGGCAAGGGAGGCACATTCTGGGGAGGGTGCTGGGGACAGTCTTTGATCAGGGGTCAAGGGGAGAGGAGTAAAGAGAGGTAAGGACTGAGGAGAGATCTGCATTTGAGAATGAAATTAGCAGCATGCAAAGGATAAGGGAGATAAGACACCAGTGACGCCCATTACTTTGGGGTCAACAATGTAGACACCTACTGAGAAGCCATGACCGATGCCTTCAAGCAACTCTCTACTAACAGACCCCACAAATATATACATGAAACCCATGAAAGGAGAAACTGAGGCATAGAGTAGAGATCCTGAGACCAGTGAATGTGCATGAATCTAGGTTTTCAGGGACCAGAGATAGAGTAACCAGCCAAGTTTCTGAAGACCTAAGACTTAGCATGACAACCTGGACCCTGCCTTTTTTCCCTAAGCTTTCTTGAGGCTCAGGAAGTAGCTGAGCTCTGCAAAGACCAGCTCCCCCAGCTCCCCTCAGGGCCGGGGAAGACCCTAAGAACATTAACCCAGGCAATCTGAAGGGAAATTGTCCCCACTCCTTCCCTCCCAGCCTCATGCAAGGTCCAAGAGGCCAGATGTCCCAGGATAGCCAGAGCCTAAGGAGTCTGCTTAGCAGCAGGAAGAACTTTATCACAGCTTATTTGGGCCTCCCAGAGGCAAATTGAAAGGCTGCGAGGAAACAACTGAGGTCTCTACCTATTCCTACACCCATCCCATAGGGGTATGGGTAGAAGGCCAGGGGACAGAATCAGAAGGACTTCACAACCTAGGAGAAAAGGAGAAAAGCCAGTACCCAGGCAACAGCTAGGTCAGTCAGTAGCTGAAAGACCCCCAAGGCAGCTGTAGATCTCTGTTCCTGGCCTGAGTCTCTCAAGCCGGCAACCGGGAAGCTCTGCAATACCAGAGGGGGCCGCTAGGGAGTGCTCGCCAACAGCCAGGCTCCAGAAAGGAAGCAGCCGGCCAAGCCAAGAAGACCGGAAGGCAATCGATCAGAGTCGCCCTGGCAACCGGGCTGAGCCCGAGACGGACAGCACGTCGATAATGAAATCATCGTTAAATGACTTCAAGCCCTAATTAATAATCCAGGCCAACCGAGGCCATGCCTGACTGGGGTCGGGGGAGGGGATGTCATTGTTGGGGAGCACTGGAAGCTTCTGGACAATTAATCAATTAATCCACTCACTCAATAATTGGCTCCTTTGTCCTCTGCCATGCCCCCTCCCCCACCTCATCCACCTCTGACTGTGGAGAGGGGAAGAAGAGATGTGGGGCTAATAGTTTCCAAGGGCCACAGTTCCTCCCTCTCCCTTCCTTTTTTCCACACATCTGTTTCCTGAGCCAGCTCACAAAAGCTTCCCTAAGTCAGGACTTCCCTGCGCTCTTCTACAGGACCTACGAAACAGTGAACATTTCAGGACCCGGAGTCCCCTGCTATCCAGGTACCTCCCCAGATCCCCTGCTCCCTACCCCACTTCCTCCCATCTAATCCCCCCTCCCCAGTACACACAGACACACACACACACACGCACATCACTGACCCACAGCCCACTCTGACTCTGACTGAGGAAAGAGCACCAAACAATGAATCATGAGAGTTAGCTAAATCCCAGCCACACCAGCTCACCACTTACATACATAACCTTGGGCAGGTTACCTGCCCTGTCCAAGGCCTCCATTTCCTCATCTGAAACCTGAAGGAGGCCAAGTGCAGTGGCTCACATCTGTGATCCCAGCACTTTGGGAGGCCGAGGCAGGAGGATCACCTGAGCCCAGCAGTTCAAGACCTAGCCTGGGCAACATAGCAAGACCCCCATCTCTATTTAAAATAAAACCTCAAGGGATCCAACTGATTTCCAAGGCTCCTTCCTGTGGTATCATCTATTATTACAATAATCGGCCCTGGATCATTTCCCACTCCTCTCTACTCCGTTCCCTTACTTTGGGGAGGTAAGAGGGAGATTGTAAGGAGTTCCAGGTCCTCATTTAGCAGGTGCTTCATCTCCAAAGAACTCACCTCGAGAGCCAGAAAAGGGGATGGTAGAAGAGTACCTGAAGGGAAGGCTCCCCCAGCCCATCCCCCACCTGGCCCGTCCTTCTGGCCCTTGCCACCCACCTTGCTTATTGCTCTCCACAACCCCCAGCAGGAAATGAAAAGGGTACAGGAAATTGCACTTTAAATCCCCTAGCTCCTGGCTCCCTCCACCAAGCCAGGGAGCTGGGGGCAGGCTAACTTCACAGACCAGGCTTTCTCTGTTTGTAATTAGTAAGACACTTAGGAGGAGAAGGGGGTCCCCGCAAAAAGAGCCCCTCTCTCCAAAACAGCTAATCAGGTTATCCAAAAAAGTGGTGCTAGGGAAAGCAAATGGGATTTGCAGAGAAGGAAGAACCAGAGGATCTTGGGCAAGATAAAGACAGCTGGTGAGACATGGACTGGATAGGCAGGTGGTAGCCTCCTTTCTGGGAGAGGTGATTTATAGCACCACCTGAGGCCAGGAGAAATGGTGTGCAGCCAAAGGCTGGGATGGGCAAAGAGCATAGAGAGGGGACCCTCCAGAGACGCCCTGCAGAGAGGACCAGGAAGCAAAACCCACCAGGTCCATCCCACCCCTGTGGACACTTAAGAGGTTAATAAAGTTCAGAATGTTCAGGGCTTATGTGTAATTAAAGCCAGGAGCTGGGTCATTCCATTTCTTCAAGTTCCATCTTTTACTTTCCCCTCCCCGACATACACACATCTTTTACAAAAGACATTGAACCAGATCCTGGACTTTAGATAATACCTCCACTAAAGAGGAGGGCTTACTGTCAGCAAAAGAAATGTAGAATAGACTTTAGAAAGGATTTCCTTTGAGTTAGGGTTGGTAAATGCTAGGGCAAATGAAATGATATAGAATCTCCAACAACACATTTCCTACCACACACACACACACACACACACACACACCCCAAACGGGAAAAGGAAAGCCGTCTCTCAACTGCTATTCTTTTTCTGGGGGATTGGCCTCCAGGTGATGTGTCCCACATCATGGGACAAAAAAGCCTCTCTAAACATTAGGAAAATAACTCCCATCCCACCCTTCACCCCATGAGGAAGATGATTGTTTCCCTCCCCAGATCTTGGCAAATGCCCTGCTCAAGGATCGCATAGCATGTGGTTAAGAGCCCTGCATGCAGCTTGGTGGCTTCTCCCCAAGCCCTCCCTCTCCTGTTTTATCTTAACCTCTCTGCGCCTCGTGTCCATTCTTTGGACGCACCCTATGAACCCGGTCCTGGAGAGAGGGAAGGAGTGCAAAGGCAGGAGAGGACAGGGTCTTGCTCTCTGGGATGTGAGAAGCAAGACACAAAAGACAAGAAACCGAAGCAGAGAAAAAAAATTCAGCATATAAATCGGTAGAGTGTAAACAGATCCTTTTAGTGCTGAAACATGCATAGGAGAGTGAAAACAGAGATTGAAAGTATGAAGCAAGATCAGAGGGAAGTAAATGCCAGGTTGAGAGGCTGGAGAGAGTGCAAAGGGGTTGGGAGGAGGAAGACTGATGTCCCTAGCAGGTATGAAGAGAATAAGCTGGGATGATATCAAAGAGGAAGATGATTTTTAAAGCCTAATAAACTGAGATTCAACTGTACACAGTTCTTTTTGCATAAATCTCATTTTATTCCCAGTAACAAGCCACGGGAGCAAGTATTAGTGTTGTCATTTTATAGATAATAAAATAAAGACACAGAGAGGTTAAGTAACTTGCCTCAGGTCACGGAACTGGTAAGTAGCCAGGAATCAAGTTGCTGCATTCTGATGCCAACTCCTGCTGGTTCTGTCCTGGGAAGCAGCCAATTTTAAAGCCTGATTGCACAGGGAGAGATTAACCCCCATCTCCCCTACCCAGGGCAAAAAATCTGCTTCCTCATGCCCTTTTCAGCCTGTTCTGCCTGGGAGATCTCGATCAAGTTGGTTAACTTGTGTAGCCTCATCTGTGAAATGGGAAAGTAATATCGAACCCTTTGAAGGTGAAAGTCTAGGCTAGATAATTTATTGAAGATTTTTTAGCTTTAAAATGAATAATTCAATCCATGAAAGGAGTGAGTAAAGGAGATAGCCAGAAAAGAGGTCTGAAGCCTTCTATCTTCCCATTACCCATCCCCGTCCCCAGCTCTATCTCCTCCCTCTTTCTGTTTGGGGACCTCCGGAGGCCTCTCTCCACATTTCATAGCCTGAGCAGCTGTCTCCACCTAGCCATGGTTCACTAGCCCGTGAAATCCAGACTCATTCATCTTCATGCCCCACGAGGACATACCAGGGCCCAGGAAGTCAGCCTGGCTTCCTAGCATCTTGCCTACCCAGCCCAGGGTCACGGTAGAGCTACAACAGCAGGACATTTTACGTTGCTGTCCTATACCTCCACCACCACTGCTACCCTATCCCAGGTGTCTTCAAGAACATCTCAGCCCAGGCTCTCTGCTGCAGCCCAGCAAACCTGCCCTCCCAAGCCCTGCATCCTCCCCGCCTCGGTCTCCTCAGTACACATTCCCCAACACACACACACATACACACACACACCCCTATGTATTCCTTCCCTATCTGCCTCCAAGGTTCACATTAGCCATCCCTTACCCCAAGATAATGCACTTCACTGATGAGAGCTCTAACTTGCTAGTTCCCTTCTTTCAGTTTTGCTGCTCCCTGCTAACCAAATGAATACCATTCTCCCTATCCTCTAGGGACCCTCCTAGACTTCCTTCAGATCTTCCTCCATCCTTTCTTATTTGGTCATTCCCAGTCTCCCCAATGCCAGAGTCACAGGACTTGTTCCAGTTGCTCCTGACCAACTCGACTGATAAGCCTTTGTTGAGGGCGTGCCCAGAGCTCCATGCCTCTTGGCTGGTCTTGACGACCAGCCTCATCTTACCATGAGCCTAGGAGTTCCGACAGGGCAGGATTTGTGCTCCTCCCTCTAGATCTCCCCTCAGTGCCCAACACAATGGGCAGCACACACAGGGGAAGGTGTGCGACTCGCTGATTCTGCTTCTTAGGAGTCAGGAGGGAACTAGGGAAAGAAACTCAAGCAGAGACAGAATTCCAGGCCCACACTTTGCAATTTGCCTTTAAAAATCTCAAAGCACGTGTGTGTGTGTGTGTCAGATGTATAGATGGGAGAGAAGTATGATGGTATGAGGTTCTAGGAGTCTGGTTCCTGCCTTGGTGCAGGAGTCTTGGGCGAGCTGGACTCCTAGATCCACTGCAGCCCCCAAGAGGACAGAGTCCCATGACTCTGCAGCTCTAAGAGGGCAGCCATACAGCTGAGGCAGGACTAATGCAGGTTGACGTGTCCCTTAGGTTTTAATTTGCTCAGTCCAGTGTGCCAGACCACATGGTTTCCTTTGTTCTGCAGTTCAGTTCAATCCCGGTCGTCCCTTCTTGTACACACTCAACAGCACTTCTTGCAATCAGAGCCTAGTGCATTTGTTAGGTTGAACCATTTGCAATTTCTGATATTCAATTTTGGGGGGCCTATAAAGTCTGTGACTTTGGTTTTTCTCTCCTCAAAACACTTTAAGAAAACTCCAGGCTAGGGAGAGGAGCAGATTAAGGAAAGGCAGAAGGGAAGGGCTAATAGACTAAGTCCCATGTGCCAAGCATGTTACACTCGTTATCACGGCGCTAATTCCCACAACATGAAGCACCTAAAATTATTTCCTACATTTTACAGCTGAGCAAGCCCAGGTTAAGACTCACATGGTGAGGCCCAGGGCTGGGATTCAAACTTAGCCACAGACCCACAGCCACCTAGAACCAGGGAAGTCCTGGCAGAGCTGGAGGGCCAGCAAGCAATGTCTGCAGCTTCGCAAAAAAGGGAGAGAAGGAAACGAGCCAAACTCGACTTCGCTGGTTGGATCGGTCCAGAATAGCCCCAATTAGTAGGGTGCGGGAGCAATGCCCAACCTGAAACCCGAGGGTAGACGGCCCAAAGGAAGAACCCAGGCAGAAAGAGACAGACGGCAGGGAGAGGCCTGGAAGGCGGCGGCGGCAGCGGGCAGAGGGGCGAGCGGAGGGGACCTTGGAGGGGAGCCCAAGGGGTGTGTAGGCAGCGCCGGCGGGCAGCGAGGAGCCCGGCTGTAGAGTCTACCACGCTCGGCATCCGGGGTGGGCGGTGCAGGGCGGAGAAAGTCCAGGAGAAAGTCTGACAACCACGGGGAGAGGGGGAGGGAGAGACCCTGTGGAAGAGAGACGGAGACTGCGGCAAAAAGAGGAAAGGAGGGTTGCGGGCACCGAGGGGGAGCTGGAGTCAGCCGCAAGGAGAGAGGGAGCGGGGGAGGAAAAGAGGCGGGAGAGAGACCCTAAAAAGCAACCTAGACGCTCCAGCCGGCCGCTCTGGTGTGGGGAGGGAGCGTCATCTCAAGGACACTGAAAAAGTCAGGTGGATGGTGCAGAAATGCGGGAGCCGCGGCCCTGGGCGGGCGGGCACCGGCCCGCTGCCCTCGCCCTGGGACGCCCCCGCTCCGCACCCTGCAGGCCCGGATCGCACCCCCACCCCCAACCCCACTCCCGGCCCAGCCAGTGCTCGGCGCTGGCATGAAATTGGCTGCAGCCGTAATGA
The DNA here is from genome assembly GCF_028878055.3 of Symphalangus syndactylus. NCBI lineage: Eukaryota > Metazoa > Chordata > Mammalia > Primates > Hylobatidae > Symphalangus > Symphalangus syndactylus. The sequence continues at coordinate 35,621,739 of NC_072439.2, forward strand.
GTCCGCGCCGCGCGGAGGAGGCTGAGGGCCCGCCAGGGAGCCCTGCGCGCCTCGTTTAGCTTGTTTATTGTTCAGGCCTAATTAAAACGTTCCACCGCGCTGCATTTACATCCGCCCCCCGCTAATGAATTCTCGGCCGCCGGGCGATTTCGGAAACTGCCGCGGGCCGGAAGGGGGGTGGGAGGCGACGGGGCTGGGGAAAGAGTGAAGGAGAGGACACCCACGCACACCCCTTTCCACAGCCAAACGAGCCATTACATATCTGGCGATTGGCTCCGAGGTCCGAGTGAGACCCCCGAGCCCCAGCGCCCCCAACCCCTGCAGGCGTTGGGAGGTGCGGAAGGCCGGGCAGCAGGGCTCAGAGGAGGGGCGGCGGGAGGGAGGCCAGGAGCGAGTGTGTGTGTGTCCTGTGCGTGCGGAGGCCTGTGGGTCAGGAGGGTATTGCACGTGGGCACACCTGCTCCGTGAAGCGTGTCCGCGGAGCAGCCTGTGTGCGCAAGAGTGAGTGTGTGCGTCTGTGTGTGTGTGTGAGTGTCCGTCCCTTTGGCTGTTCATGTCCCTTTCTCCTCCGCAGGGGGAGTCGGCGCCGGGCTTACAATGTTCCTGTTTCTCCCGCCGTAGCTGTTTTCCGTTTTGCTGTTTACCTCCTTGTCACGACCTCAGCGAGGGCAGATGGAGCCAGTGGAGGGAGAGAGACAGACGGCAATGCTTGGGTAGCCAGGGCTCCCTGCCGGCCCCACTTCTCCTGCAGACACGAGCACGCACACACACACACACACACACGCAAAACACACATGCTGCCCTTCGCCACACGTAGCCAAATAAAATACACAAAAAGCAACTGAGATACCATTCGCACATGACCACATGGAAACACACAAATGAACAAATGCGTTCAGGCATAGATAGCCACATGCCAGTCACACAGATGGATAGACAAGAGCCTGGGGTACAAAGCCACATGGCACAAAGCCACCTGGATGTATATGCCCCTACACACGCACACAGAAAAAAACATGCAAACTTAAGTACACACCTATCCAGACAAGTGTGAGTGCACAAACACACACACTCACACACTCTACCTGACACGTTAGTGCATCCCCATTGGGCCCCAGTTTCTCTCAGCAAAGTCAGATCACCCAGCCTGACTTCAAAACCTGCCCCCTTCCATTCCCCTTCAGGCTGGTTCCTGAATCCAGCTCGTTGCTCCAGGCTAGCAAAGCTGTCCCCAGCCTCATTTATGGTTTGCTCACCTACCTCAGCACTATCAGCCAGAGGTACTCCTGCTCTTCTCCTAATGTATTCCATGCCCTGTTGGGTTTCTCTTTGCACACCTCTCTAACTCCCCCACTCCTAGCAGCCTTCCCTGATGAACTAACTGGCTTGGATTCTGAATTTGCCCTAGTCATTTGCACTTGTTGATCTTTGCTGTGGTGAATGTCAACGGGGTAACTTTGCACCTATAAACATAATGTTGGCAGGGAGGAGGACTGTAAGATCCCTAAGGCCAGCACCACTGTGCCCAAGATCATCAGATGCCAGGCCTTATCCCTCCAGTGCCAGGTTGTGAATGCTCCTGGGAGCATTACTGCTCGGTTTTAACAAACAGACAGAAAAATGAAATTGGCCCTCAAGCAGCCACTGGAAGATCTCCTTCTGTCATATCTTGCAAGGTTCCCCTTCAGGATGGCCTTTCAGAGCCACTTTAGAGGACGGCACACCCTCCTCTATGTCTTCCCATTTTCACCTTCTTTTTAACTGGATATACTGCTCCCCAGCTGGGTCCTCACCTGATTCTCCAGCCTTGATTCCTAACACTTAGGCTGTTTTCAAAAATTAGATCTACCCCTAAAGGATACAAATTTGCCTCTGGTGCAGATGCTCAGAGCTATACTGCAGGCTCTAAAGGTGATCCCCAAAGAGAAATTGCCAGGAATGACCCAGGCACCTGCAGCAGCTGCTGAAACCTGCTATGTTAAAGGAGATAGCATGCATTGGAATAGGTTCTTTGTACTTAAAGAAAATGACAAGGTCACCCTAAAAAAGAAAAAGAAAGAAAAACTCATTGATTGCCTCCCCAACTCACTGCAGGGTTGTTTCATCAGGTAAACATGATGCTGGGTTGATTCCAGCCCAGCATCTCCAGGTAGATAGGTGCCCTGCCTGCTTTCCCTCCCTATTTCCCCTTAGTCTGCCTCCCTCTCAACAGCCCCCTCTCTCTCCATGCCCCTCTCGCCCTCCTGCAGTTAGAGGCACCCTCTGCTCCCTGTCTTTTATACACACACACACACACACACACACGCACACTTCTTGCCTCCATCATATTTCTTTCTCCACCTCTGTCTTTCTCTGACTGTCCTCTGCCAATTTCTCCACTCCCTTTTTCAATATCGTTTTCTCTCCCTCTGATCTCTGCTGGGGCTCTGCCATTCTTTTTCTTTCTCAGTCTTTCTCTAACTTCCATCTTTCTTCTGTTCTCTCCCCCACACCCCACCATAACTGCTCCAAGTGGTCCATGCAGAGGGAGGGTGTGTGGCTGTCTGGTTCAGCACCAGACAACTCTGGCATTTTGAAGAGCTTGGAATTGCCAGGTTCCTGCTCACACACACACAACACACACACACACATACAAACTCACACATATGGGCCTCCCCACCCACCTGAGTCCCAGGCCCTGGAAGGCCAGCAGAGCCCTCAACCCAGAATCCCCATCTCACTGCCTCCCCACCATCGCTCTCATTTCCTTTCTCCTTGGAAACCCATCTTCTCCCTCCCCTTCTCTGCTTCTCTCAGTCTACTGATACACTTCTGGTATATTATCGGCCCTGGCCCTGGCCCTGGGTCAGTGTGCCTTTGGCTCAGGGTACATGGCTTTCAGTTTCTCCCTGGGCCTGGGACCTTCTCATGCCTCTGTGTCCGTGGCTGCTCTGCTATGGCTGGTTTCTGGGTGGCTCTGTCCTTGTGTGAGTCTTCGATCTTTCTGTCTGCTCTCTGGATGCTCCTCTGTCTTGGTTCTGTCCTGTCTCTAGGTCTGTCTCTCCTCTGTCTTTCCCTTTCCACTCGGCAGTGTCTCTGCTCCCTCTGTCCGTCTCTCTTCATCTCCAGAGTGCTGGGAACCACTGTGCCTTATGGGTCCCACTCTGTCCATCTTGGCTTGAATTTACTGGGTCTTTCTGTCCCTGTCTGTGTGTCCGTCGTCTCCCCCCTTCTCTGCCTCTTTTCCTGCCCCGCAGTGATGGGGATGGAGTTGTGGGGGCGCTGGCGCGGAGGGCTTGGAGAGGGAAGGGGGCGGGCGGCCCTTTGTGTGGAAGATTGACGGCCCGCGGCACAGCCTCCGCAGCGCTGATTAGGATGCAGTGCGGGCTCCGACTGCAGCATTCTCCTCCTCATCGAACATTCTCCACACTCCAAATGGAGATCCCCTCCCTGCCTGCTCCCCTGGCCTCTTGGGATAGTATGGCTTACCCCTGCCCCCAACCCAGTTCCTCCACTGGGAGCCACTGGAAATTCTGGGAGGGCACCCAAGGGCCCCCTCTCCCACCCAGATATCTACGTGTCTTGTACATTCTAAGAGAGGAGAGGTGGGAAGCCGACTGGAGGAGCTTTACTGGAAGGGGATGTGGGAAGGTCACAAACTGCTTGAGAGAGTTGTCTCCGCATCCCCAGCCCAGCAGCACCTTGCATCCCTCAGACACACATGGAGCAACAAGTGCAGGGAGATGTGGCAGGTCTCAAAACACAGGAAGGGGAGCAGGAAATAGGTGGCGTGCCTCTTTTATCCCCTCATAGCACCTGTAGACCTACCCTGTACATAGTAAGTCCCCAGTAAAATGGTCAGCTCCTATTTTATCAGTTCTCCCCAAATCAGTGCCTAAATCAGTGGAACTCAATTCCTTTTAATATACCTCCTGACCCACCACCCCCAGTAACTCAGTATCTGGCCCCTGGATAATATCCCCAGCCACACCTTCCAAGCACCCCAGTAATCATCAGATCCCAGCTCCAAATCCCAGTCATTCCAACCACGACTCCTCCAGCATCTGCCTTGTGTCCCTGCCCCTTCCTCTTCCTCTCCCTCCCTTGCCCACCCCCACGCAGCTTGGCCCACTGGGTTTCTCCCCCAAAGACAGGCAATCACTAATGAGCATTGAGTGCAGGGAGGGGAGGGCCAAGGGCAGCCTGGTGGGTGGGAGGGGATTCCAGAGCTAGCAAATAACGAGCCCTGTCAGCATCTGTCAAATATGCCATCTCCCTCCATCATCCCTGCCTCCTGCCTCCTGGCTCCTGCCAATCCATCTCCCTGCGAACACTGACGGACTGCGCTCAAGTGCAACTGCCAAGAAGCCCAGATGCACAATGCGTGGTCTACTCCAGATCCATTTTCTCCAGGAATGTCACCAGACCCTGATTTTAAAACTCTGAGCGACCCTAGGAATACAGGGCTGTAGGATGAAACCCAAAGAGGAAGAAGAGAAATTGCCCGCTGTTCAATCTCAGCCCCTTGTCTCCACTATCCACTTTCCAAAACCAGAACTTAAAACTTCAGGCAAAGGTATGGAGTGTTAAATCTCTGGAAGACCTTCCCAGCTTTGAAGAGGTTGTGGATGCCTCCAAAACTAGGGAAACTGTTGGGGGAAAGCTGCGGCTAGAAACCCAAGATCTCTTCTTGTAATATACGCAGTTTCCACCAGGGGGCGAGGAACGCGGCTCTGCGGAGGAGCGGAATCTTAGCAGCGACCTGCGAAGGGCTCAGCGGCCACAGGAGGGCGGCAGAGAACAGCGCTCCCTACAGATCCAGACATCGGCCCTGGGTGCTGTCTGGAATCCAGGCAAGGCCAGGCTGGGCTGCCCTAGGCTGGGGACATCTTTAGCTCAAGCAAGAACTCATGAATTTCTGAATTCAGGAATCCTTGCATCCCTTCTCAAGCTCTCTAGTCCCTGAAATGCCATCACCCTCCTCAGCCTCCCTTCCATTTCTCATTCTCCTAGCACTGGGGCTTGTGGCACAGAAGGACCCTGTGGCTTTTCCTTCATGGTATAGCAGATGATAGCCACGCTCCTCTGTGACATTCCCTAGGGTCCCAGCTGATAACTGGAGCCAGAACCAGAACCCACGACTTCTTGGTTCTCAGCGCAGGGGTCTTCCCATTGTGTCAGCTGCAGCTCCTGAAATAAAACCATACCCTACAGGCCACAACCAGACAGCATCTCAAATCCCGGGCTTAAACAATCAATGCCAAACCTACTGTGTTCCATATGTTTACATATGGAACTGGTGCATACAAGACTGTTAACCCAGGACACAGATGTGTGCTGTAGCTACCTGGCTGTGCACCCCTCATCCTCAGGTACCTGGCCCTCTGTCCCTTCTCTTCCTACTTTCTGAACTGCAAAAGAAGCTTCTCTTCATTTATAATTTGGGCTTTTCACTGGAGTTCCAGAAACTCCTCGAAGCTGTAGACACAGAAGCCCTTTCCCAGTTCTAACCTTGGTCCATCTTACCACAGCCCTTTATAGCTGGAGGAGAGGGCCTGCACGTGATCTTCAGCTCTCTCTTCCCAGGCATCCCCTCACCTGGTCCCATCACTGCTTCTTGCCTCTCCTGTCCCTCTGCTGACCAACCCATGCCTCCTCCAGATTCTTCTTGCTGCCACTGGTTCTCCTTTCATCTCAAAAGCTGAGCCACCCAGGGAGGTAGGCATAGAAAAGAGAAAGGAAGAAAAGTAGGAGGGATTGGGAAGAAAATCTGTCTACAAGCCAGAAGAGGACTCTGTCCCTGCCCCCTTTACTCTCTGCTGGTAAGTTCTACTTAGAGTCTGACCTCAGTCCTCTGGCTAGTCCTCACTTTATCTACTCTCCTTGAAGCTAAAGAGCTAGAGAAGCTGAGAGTAAATGAGGAGAAATGGATCCAACTGTGTCGGGGGTATATGTGCAAGCTTGTGGACTGATGGCCTGAGTGTATGTATACACTTGCAGCACACACCACCCCTTCCACATTGCCCCCCCCCCACACACACGTATTCCATGCCATCCCCAATCTAGGATTCCTCCTATAAAACAAGAGGAGAAAAACATCCCAACCTCTCAAACACCTTATTCTAACTTTCATCCTCCAGGGGAAACCTAAAAAGACAACACCCTCCCCCTCTGTTTCCCCCCTTCCCATGTCCTTGTCCACTCTGGTTTTTGAGATTTCTTCTTAAACCCCGTGGGGTGCAGCCCCTACACACCTTCTCCAGAATCCAGGAGGCACTAGAGCCTCCTCCCTGCAAAGGACTGAGACAAACGCCAATCACGTCGGGGCCTCTTGCAGTGCCCATTCTGCTATGAATTCCCAAGGTCAAAACCATTCTGGTGTTATTAAAAACATAAATGTTGCATACCAGGCAGCAGGGGGAAAAATTATAAGGCAGACAGATGAGAGAGAGACAGAGGGGCCAGTAATTGTCTTCGTCTTCCCCGAGTCAAGCTCCACAGGGCTGGAGCCGCACACAGAACATTGCTTTTTAATTTAACTCAGTAAGGTCAGCAGCAGCAAATGAGGCAGGGGAGGAATGGCACCTCAGAGAGAGGGCACCGGGGCCTGCAGAGCCGGGGCTCCTGGCCAAGATCTCCAAGAAGTGCCAGGGGAAGCAGAGAGAGAATGGCAGGGAGGATTCGGTGACCCTTGGCTCACCAGAGAAGGGAGCTGGACTGAGGGGGAGTGATATAGGAGCTCCAAGAATCATTATAAGAGCTTCTGAGAGCCTGGGATTTAAGTGGAAAGAAAGAAACAGGCTTCAGAGGGACTCTTAAGTGAGACCAGAAGGCCTGATAGAGACAAATATCCCCATCTTCACTCTCCCCAGTACCCACTCTACAGAGGAGAATAACAAGGCTCGTGGTTGGAACTCAGAAGTTCCCCTTTCCCCCAGTACCTATGAATCCTGGAGCCCAAGTGGAGAGAATTCTCCAGTGAGGTGGGCCACTCTGTCACATCCCCTTCATCTCCAAGGATCCAAGGGGGCAGGGAAGAGGAAGATGGCAGGAGAAACTGAGGCAGAGCAGCCCTCCCTCAGAACCTTCCTCATCTTCCCCACTTTCTTAGGGTCCCAGCTTCCCATCTGCAGCTCTGATAGCTGTATGGTGGTTCTCTCCATTTCCAGTGCTATAGGAAGGATTGGAGTTAGACCAGAGAAGGGACTTCCCAGATCAGCATCTTGGTCATAGGCACAACCCAGGATGGGGTAGAAAGGCTAAGGAACCTAGGATTTTCTGAATAGGACCAATGAGCTGAGCATGATGGGATGAAGGAGCCTGGAGAAGGTGGGAGACTCACTGACTGGGGTGGAGAGGAGCTGTGAAAAAGCCGTGCAACAGTCACAGGCAGAGCATCCTGTGATGCTCAAATACACTTTGAGACTTACTGGAACTTCTGCAGATCAGACCTCAGCTCCTCCTGCTTCAGTTTCAGACTGTTGCCCTTTTAGGGTTTTTGTTTTAGTTTTAGGGAAGGAGGATTAGAACAATAGGTTTGAGACTGAAGGACAGAGTTTTAATTCTCTGTCTCCATCCTTAAGTGTCCTTACTACTTGGCAGGTTTATACTTCCCTGTCAGTCAGGAATTAGGAGACCCCAATGTCAATTTGGAAATCTGAGGTTTGCTACCCTCATAATGTACACCCCTGCCATCATCTCCTCCTCGCTTTCCAGAAGGTCCCACTTTCAGCGCTGGGACCTCAACCCTGCAGTTCTCCGTGTCTGCCACAAGGTGGCGGCCAAAGCATCGATTGACCCAGAGCTAGACCTGGTGCCTCACTAGAGCCAGGACCCTGGCCTCCACCCAGTCTCCACTCACCCCTTCCCCACCTGCGGACTGCCAACCCAGAGGGACCCAGGAAAGGAGAAACGTTCTGGAAGGACTCCAGCTCTTCGGATAAGTGGGCTGGGTGAGGATTGGGCGGGAGAAGGAAAGGGAAGGTGCAAGGGAAACCAGAGAAACACAAACCGGAGAAACACGAACCTGGAAGTGGGGGCAGTCAGGTGTGGTGAGAAGCCCAAGCTGAGAATCACAGAGGGGCTGCCTGCCGCTGCCCACACCATACCCAGCGCCCCAGCGGCTCCAGCACAGCAGCCTGGAGCTGTTAACTTGCCCAGAGGCAACCAGAGCAGAAGTACCAGGAGCTGGGGTTGGGGGAGCCTACCCCAGAGTAAGCCACCAAGATCCGGCCAGGGAAAGGGTCTGCGCCACCTTCTCCTCCTCAGTATGAGACCATGAGACCCAGCGGGACTCCGTTATCCCTGCTGTTCCCAGAAAGCATTAAACAGGGAACGGTCAGTCAATCTCTCCTGCAGTACTGATTCTCCTGGTGCGAGAAGAGGGTCCTGGAAGACAGGAAAGAAGAAAGAAGGCAGATCCCTAGAGAGGAGAAAAACAGCCCTGCTCACAGGGAGGTGCCAGTATGTGGGGAACAGGAAAGATAACAGGAAGAGGCCTGCAAGCACCTTGGCAGTGGTTTAGAAAGGAAACATTTGGGATCCAGAACCAGGAGGATCAGTCAAGGAGGGCTTCCTAGAGGAGGACAGTATGGGACAATCTTGTAAAATGCTGAGAGGCTGGTCTGGAAAAAGGAGAGAGATAGTTCAGGCTGAAGACAGACTATCTGTATGAAACCGTTTGGGGTCAGCGGACGACTAAATATTTGGATGGCTGCTCAGGTGGATCTTAGAGACCACGCCACCCTGCAGCGGGAGAATGGGGAGTTGAAGGAACAGGCATGGTGCATGTGAGGCAATGAGGCCTCAAGACTCAGCTGGCATGGCTGGGCAGCACCCAGGCCTAGCTGAATATTCCTCCCTCTCCCCCACCCCCATATAGCCAGGAGAATAAGAACAGAATATAGGATCCTCCAAATAGGGCACAAGAAGGACTCCTAGACCAGGATTCAGGGGCCTGGGTTTTTCAGAAGCAGCTACTGCATAGCAGGGGACACTGGGTAAATCTTCCCACCTCTGAGGACTCTGGCTGCTGTCTGTACAGGCTGAAACTGATGCTCTCTGACCTCCCTTTTCTGAGACTGTCCTGTTGATGACTGCCCTCCTCCCAAAGAATGGTCTGACTCATCTGTGACCTGCCAGGCTTTAGTCCTCCTTCTCTCAGTGTCCCTATACTCCAGACACACTCCTCCATCCAGAAGAAATTACTCCATTTCTGTGGTGGAGGGATGGAGGTGCAAGGCCCTAATTTCACGAACTTAGCCTGGGCCTATTGGGCATCAAACATGACAAGAGGATCTGAAGTTAGACTCAAGGAAGAACTTCCCAACACAAGTGGCCTGAAAACCTCAGCTTGTGTGAAGTGCAGTAAGAATATATACTAGTGGCCAGCCAGGCACGGTGGCTCACACCTGTAATCCCAGCACTTTGGGAGGCCGAGGCAGGCAGATTATGAGGGCAGGAGTTTGAGACCGACCAGCCTGACCAACATGGTGAAACCCCATCTCTACTAGAAATACAAAAATTAACCGGGCATGGTGGCATGTGCCTGTAATCCCAACTACTCAGGAGGCTGAGGCAGGAGAATCATTTGAACCTGGGAGGCGGGAGGTTGCAGTGAGCCAAGATGGTGCCACTGCACTCCAGCCTGGGCAACAGAGCAAGACTCTGTGTCAAAAAAAAAAAAAAAAGAAAGAAAGAAGGAATGTATACCAGTGGCCTCCAAGAGACCAGGAAACTGTTTTGGACCTCTGAATAGTGCCAATGAGACAGAGAGAAGTTTTGACTGTGGTTGTGGTCCTCCTAGTTAGAAGGTTGCACATAAAGACTTCTGGGGGCCGGGCGCAGTGGTTCACGCCTGTAATCCCAGCACTTTGGGAGGCCAACGCAGGCGGATCACGAGGTCAGGAAATCCAGACCATCCTGGTTAACATGGTGAAACCCCATCGCTACTAAAAATACAAAAAATTAGCCCAGTGTGGTGGCGGGCGCCTGTAGTCCCAGCTATTCAGGAGGCTGAGGCAGAAGAATTGCTTGAACCCAGGAGGCAGAGCTTGCAATGAGCCGAGATAGCACCACTGCACTCCAGCCTGGGAGACAGAGCGAGACTCCATCTTAAAAAAAAAAAAAAAAGACTTCTGGTAATTCTAACACCCTAAAGTGGAGTAGGGTGAATCTAGAGTTAGGAAGTGCAGGTTGGTTAGAAGCTAATGGTCAAAATCTGTGGAGTGGGTGGCAGAGGAGAGAAGTGAGTAGGCCTGAATTCTCCACAGTCTAGGCAGCCTGCCATCCTGGCCCCACCTCTTTATCACCCTCCCAGGTCAGACCAGAGCCTCTGAGCACTTCCAATTCAAACCTTGAGTGAAGGCCTCAGATCCTAGTCTCCATCTCAGACCCCGGACCCTGATGCTATCCCCCTGTGCCTGGAGGGGCAAAAGCACCCACTTCTCAGGCTCCCCAACCAAGTAGAAACAGCCTTCCTCTCCTGGCCTCCCACCCAGCATCACCACATACCACATCCTGGAACCTGCTACAGATTTGCATAAGTCAAAGACATCTTCACCTGAGTCTTCCAGCTCCCCCAAGGCACACCACATGCACACATACACATATGCACACATTCACCTGCACACATGCAGATACACAGGTGCATACTCATACATGCATCATACATGGACACACATAACCTCAAAATACACGCATATGCACACACCCCGTCATCACAAACACTCTCACATACATGCAACATACACATACTCATAAACTCACCCACATTTACAGACACACATCACATGCAAACTTACACATACTCATCAAACACACTTGTTCACACTCATGCGCACATCCTCCGCTATTCCTTTCTACTGATTAAGGATCAAGAGCCCAGGCTTCTAGATTCTAGAGATTTAGAATATCCAGCAGAATGCATGTAAACTCACAGGAAACCTATTTTGAGTTTCTTAGCCCAAACTAGAACTTCTTTACCATATCCTCTTCCCTGCCTCCAGATCTCTGGACCTCTGGTCCAGATCATGAAAATGGAGGCTGCAAAGATAACTCATTCGTTCATGCAACAAACGTTTTCAAACACCTGCCACCTATGTGCAGGAAGCTGAGGTAGACACATAAAAGCCTAAGACCTTCTGCCCCCTAGTGTAGTGGAAAGAACAAGAACTCATGAGACAAGGACCTGAGTTCAAATCCTGCCTCCGTCTCAACAAGCTGTGTTACCGTGCGAACATTACATAACCTCTCTGAGCCTCAGTTTCGTCACCTGTAAGGTGAGGTTAATAAAACCCAGTAATGCTACGAGGAGTAAAGGGCAGGGAAAACCTCCAACAGCAATGTGCCCATCCATGAAAAGGGTCCCCATTCCCTTCCCTAGCCCCTGCAGCGGAGATGGGGTGAGAGCGACTCCCCAACACCCTCCCTGTCCTGCCGTCACTGAAGCAGAAACCCAATCTCCTTCAGCCTCAGACCCCACAGGTGGGCAGACTTCGGGAAACTTAATCTCGGACTTGGGCAGCTCAGATCTGACTCCCCCGCCCCCGCCCCCGCCCTCGGCCCCCGCCCCCGCCTTCGCCCTCGGCCCCCGCCTCTCCTGGTCCATCATGCCTCTCGCCCGTTTGCAGGTCGCGTTTTCCGTAATAACCTTTAATGCGGCTGGCCACGGCCCAAATGTTCGCGATGGAGCGCTGGGCCCCGCGCATCAGATGGACGATGAAGTGTTAATCATCCCCCAGGGAGCCGTCCCGCGGAAAGTCGTCATTAATTTCTCTGAATTACACCAATTCCGAGACATTCTTTATGGATAGACAGTGCGAGAGACAGTTATATGACAGGACTTGCTGTGCTAAGCAGATGTGGGAGAGATTGCGTCGCCCCATGAATACTAAACAATCGCTCAGAAGAAACCCCACTAGCTCCTGCGCTCAGAGCTGGGACTCGGCTTAGCCCGTCTCCCACCCTGATGGGCACACCCCTGCAGGTGCCTGGGGTTGGGGGAGGAGCGCTGGCGCCCATCCCTGCTGCATAGGTGGCCTCCTCGGCTCCCCTCCGAAGTCAGGCCTCGGCCTCAGAGCAAGAAGTGGCTCTGAGGCTCTCACCCTCACCTTCCTGGGACCCTGCAAGGACCCACAAACACCCTTGCCTTCCCTGCCATAGCCTTTGCTCCCTGCATTCCTTCCAGGGCCTGAACTGCTTCTGAACGTCTTGCTGTCTCCCCTCTCTCCGACTCTGATCCTCCTCTAGCTCATCACCCAGACGACTCACTACCTGCTCGTTTCTGAGTCTCCATCCTGGTTCTCCCACCTCCCATCCCGCCCCGCCTCCATTCCTCCGACCCCCTCTTCCTGCCTACCTCCCACTCTGCTCACTTCCCCAGCCTGACCACCTTCCACCCTACCCAGGCTGCCTGCCCATCTCCCCAGACAACCCCTCCTGGCAGTGGGCATAGCTTTCCCATTCCCTCCCTCGCTCCAACCGGCTGCACCCTACACTGTGCCCCATTTCAAGTCATCTCTCCTACGTCTGCTTTCACACCTGCTCACCCTTCAGAATCTAGCGGGGGAGGGACAAAGTTCAGAGCAGAATGAAAGGAAAGAGGTGTGACCCTTTTCTCTCTCCTCCTGCCCTCTGCCTGCTCTCCTCTCTTCTTTCTGGGATACTGGGAGGGGAGTCAACGAGAGCTGGAGACACCTCCCCACCAGCAGAGTGGTGGGCGCCAGGGAGTGGGGGAGAAGGAAGAGGGTGGCCGGGGAAACCTGCCCAGGCGATGGGTCCCACCTGGGGAAAGCCCCGCCCACCACAACGAGCTCCGCCTCCCCTGAGCGGCCGGGGAGGCCCCGCCCGGCCCGCAGCTCGGCCCCGCCCTAAGGCCGAAGGGTCCTCCTTGGCAGCCCGGGGACTTTGGGAGGGCCAGGTTTCTCGGTCACCCCAGGCCATTGTCCCTCAGGGGAGGACAGAGGCAAGTGCACACTGTTCCTGTCAGGCTGTCCCTCCGCCTTTGCCGGAGGGAGGACCCCCTCAGCGCCTTGCGCGGGTCTTGGGGAGAGGAAGGAAAGTGCGCAGCCTCTGCGTCTTTCCTCCTCGCACGTAATTTATGTCTGAGAGCGAAGCAGATGGCGAGTAATTTAGCCATTACCGTGTGCGGGAACGGGACTCGCGCCTCCACATGGAAGCCAAAGATTCCCCGCCGCAGTCTCATCTCATTTGCTGCCTGTTTTCTCTACTTTGTCTCCCCTTCCCCCGCCATACCTCGCTGAATCCCAAAACTCAGGCAGAGGGGATCTTCTGCTCGGGGTCCCTTTTCATCCTGACCCCTCTCGACAATCAGGCCTAGGTTTTCTGCCTCAGAAAACACGAGGTAGAGCCTGTTTGCTTACTGGGAGGCCTTCCTTCCCCTCTCACCTTCAGCCTTCTTGAGGCTGTAAGTGACCGTACTGTACTGGGAGGCTGTGGGGTTCTCTTCCAACCTTCTCCCCTACTGCCACTTCTTCAGGCTTTCCACGGTATTTTCCTCAAATATCTGGGTTCCAGAACCCCGGTTTCAGAATAGGCTTCTGGACCCCAAAGTTAACCAGCGGCTAAGGAGCCTGGGTGCCTGCATGGGCAGCAAGGGGAAAGCAGTGATTGTTAAGGTGAGAGGAGCCCCAAAGCCCTTTGGAGCTCTGTCCACGCAGTGAGCATGTAATGAGTATGCAATGGCTGATAGAAGCTGGCCTGAGTGAGGAGAGGGCAGGCAGAGGGGACAGGAATGAGGCTGGAAGCATCTGACATGCCTCCTTCCCCTTCTACTCCCTTCCTTTCTGGGCCACCTGGGGAAAGGATGCTGTGAGATAGGCCCTGGGCCTGGAGACCTCCCTAAGCTGCACGGGAGTCGGGGGTGTCCTCCCTTCCCTCTACCTCTATCCAGCCCAGCCCAGGACACAGGACATCCACAACCAAGAGGCTGTACCCCACACACACCCTGTCTTCGGCCAGGGCCCCTAGATCTCTGACCTTCACTCTCACCCCTAATCCTGGACTGCAGCTTGAATGCTCCCATTCCAACAGGACTTTAGGTGACCTCTGGGCTCTGCAGAGCTGGCCTCTCAGGCTTTGAGACACCCTCACCACAAACTCCCCCAGCTCCTCATTCCTCAACACCAGAGGAGCACTAATTAATTAGCGTGTGCAACCAGCCATAGGCACGATCTCGTTACTCACCACAGGGACCCGCTGTTAACATACCAGACCCCCGGGACGCGGGCACATGCCAATTACACAGCTAGCAGCTCGGCTAATCACAGCTCCTGGTGACACTGTGGCTTACAGAGGAATCCCCACTTCCCTCCTCCTACCTCCCCCTACACTCCTGCCTCTGGGAACAGGAGGCTGGAAGGGAGGATGTGAAGACTGGGTGGGGAAAAGTTGAAATGCTGAGAAACAGGAGGCCAGCCATGGAGTAGCTGAAGTGAGAGTGGGACTGAAAAGTTAGAATTCCCCTACAAATCACTTCGGGCTGTAAACAGACACTATGGAATTAGTAACTGCAACAAGAGGGTGTGCTGGTGGACTACAAGAAGGACTTCCTGATGAGGCCATTGCTAGGGTAGAATCGGACCTGACAAAGGACAGCCTTTCTTCCTACAAGAAGCAGCCAAGGGAAAATGGCCTGTGAGGTGGAAGAGGAAGGGAGAGAGGGGAAGTTCCAGGAACTCAGGTATCTGGTGCCATTCTGTCCCTCAGCTGCAGTTCAAGGGTACAGAGAGGAGGCAGCCTCACTGCAGACACAGATAGACGGCTTCCCTCCCACACACGTCCCATTGACTTTGCCATTCTGCTGTCACTCCACAGCTTCTCTGAGATTTAACATATTGACTCTCCGAGCTGCAGAAAATTGAATTTTCTTCATTACGACTGTCTCCCGACAAAAGCAGCTCATAAATTCTCCATCTTTTTCAGGCTTCCCGCCCCCTCACCACCCAACATCTCTCCAGGGTATTCACATATTTGAACATGCCATTCACATGGGTGTAAAGGCAAGGCATGACCAGCATTCCCCACGGACACACCATTCACAAAGACAGCATTCACCCCATCCCTCACTGCCCATACATAGATCCAGTCTACACCCAGACCTGGCCACTGTCATCAGAAATGAGGGTTCATGTCTTCCACAACCAGGGTAGGTCCAAGTATATGGTGCCCCATATAGCAGATTCACATGTCCCGTATCAAGGGGTGAAAGGTCCCTTGCCTTAGCCAATGCGTGTATGTCTATATTGTGCCCCATTAGCAGTCTCATGGATGACACTGTCACGTGGGACAGAGTCATCTCTCCTGAGATACAGTATTCACTCCAGGTCCACCTCAGTGCTACCTGGGCATAGCTACAGGTCCCTCCCCACAGTACTGGAATCCCTGATTCCCACCTGGGAATATGCCCACAAGTATGAAACATACGCAAGTCTCTCAAGCTTTGTATAGTCATAGACATGGAAGGAGGAGAGGAAACATCTCCTAGGACCTACTGGGGAGTCTTCCTTCACACCACAGCAACCGCTCCTGTCTCCTCCCAACACTGTCCCCTGCCCATACACATGTTAAGCAGCTGGTCTTCTTCCATGACTATAGTACCTCAGCAGTACTCCTTAAGGCACAGACACCTCCCTTCCACAATCAAGGGATGTTGGACTTGGCCTCCCACTCCAGAGTGTGCTCTCCCCATCTGACTCTCTCCTGCTTAGGCCCCAGGAACAGCACTGGGGGAGGGCAGGGCCTAGTTCCTTTGGCACCTGGGCCAGCCTGGCAGCTGAGGCTGTAATAGATGGGCAAGAGGCCAGGCTG
Source organism: Symphalangus syndactylus (assembly GCF_028878055.3). Taxonomy (NCBI): domain Eukaryota; kingdom Metazoa; phylum Chordata; class Mammalia; order Primates; family Hylobatidae; genus Symphalangus; species Symphalangus syndactylus. The sequence continues at coordinate 35,637,546 of NC_072439.2, forward strand.
ATGGCCAGCACCATGTGGCTTGTGCCCAGGGCCAGATTGGGACGGGAAGTGGTGGGCTAGGTGCCCAGGCACTCCACCTTCCAAAATGCCACACAATCTGTGAGTGGAGAGAAACAGAAAGAGGGACTCAGATAGATTGACGAGGATACCCCCTGAGACCAGACTAAGTCAATCTCTGGCCCCTCAACAGCCACTCCCACCCCTACAACACTGACCCAGGCACAAAGGAAGTCACCACAAACAAGAGAGGACAACCAGTTATTTTCAAGAATGACTAGCCCTACCTCACCAACAGGAAAACTAGAGATTGTGGGGGTACAATCAGAAACAATGATAAGAATGATTCCTCTATTAGGAGAGGGGCTGAGACTTGGGAGGTCTCCATGCATTTTTATGTGAGCTAATTAATATACAAATGTTATGTACAATGAAGATGAACATCTATTGCCTTTGCAATCCCGAACCTGCTCCTCTTGGTACTAATACACACACACACACACACACACACACACACACACACACACTCTATATGATTAGCTGGACTGTTTTTCCCAGCACGTAGGTTTCTAAGCTATCTTCTGTCTTATCCCTTAAGAGCAAGTTTGGCACTACACAAAGGTGGCCAGGAAGGTTGGGCTCCACAATACAAGGAAAGGCTTTCTGGAGACTCAGATGTACCTCAAATCTTCTTTGTCCAGAAGGAGAACAACCTCCCCCATGCCAACCTTACCCATGCCCACCCGTAAACCTACTCCTGGCTGGGCGCAGTGGCTTACACCTGTAATACCAGCACTTTGGGAGGCTAAGGCGGGTGGATCATTTGAGGTCAGGAGTTTGAGACCAGACTGGTCAACATGGTGAAACCCTGTCTCTACTAAAAATAACAACAACAACAACAACAAAAAAAACTAGCGGGGCGTGGTGGCGCACGCTTATAATCCCAGCTACTGGGGGAGGTGGAGGCAGGAGAATCGCTTGAACCTGAGCGATTGTTACAGTGAGGTTACAGTGAGCGGAGATCACTGCGCTCCAGCCTGGTGACAGAGCGAGACTTCGTCTCAAAAATAAATAAATAAATAAATAAACAAACAAACAAACCTACTCCTTCTGCCAACGTCCCCTCTCAGGGAAGGACTGCATCCCCTCAGATGCCCAAGCCAGTACCCTGGGATTAGCCATGACCCTTCCTTCAGGTTAGGATGAGACATGGGAGCCTGTTGCATGTATTAAATGACTTAGTGACTTTTTTTTTCTTTTCTTGAGACAGGGTCTCACTTTGTTACCCAGGCTGGAGTACAGTGATGCGAACACTGCTCACTGCAGCCTCAACCTCCCGGACTCAAGTCATCCTCCCACCTCAGCCCCTAAGTAGCTGGGACCACAGACATACACCACCATGGTCAGCTAATTTTTGTATTTTTTGTAGAGACGAGGTTTTGCCATGTTGTCCAGGCTGGTCTTGAACTCCTGAGCTCAAGCAATCCTCCCACTTCAGCCTCCCAAAGTCCTGGGATTACAGGCATGAGCCACCACACCTGACCCCCTTAAGTGATTTTTTTAAGCTAAAAGTTTAACTTTTTTAGCATCACATGTCTACAGACATCAAAATCATTACTTTAAAAATCAAAATGTCCTGTTTCCTTCATTGTCCACATCCTGCGTGCTACTTCCTAAATATCTCTGTGTCTATCCAATTTGCTGCATTCTCTCTGGCAGACGAGAGACAGGTCTTAGCAAGATAACTGAGCTGCTTCCTTGTTGCGTTCTCAGGCTCCAGGGTTAACCTCCCCACTTCTCCCAATTCCCATAGCACTAGGGAGGCCAGAGAAGCATAGGGGACAGGCCAAGCCACACAGTTTCCCAGAGAGAAGTATTTTGAAACTTCCAGAAAGCTGATAGAATTGCAAAGTACATGAAATCAGCTACTTAAATTGTGACCACAACACACAGCTATTTATTTTGTGATGGGGTAAAAATTTTCAAACTTTTTATCAATAGAATAATAAAAATAAAGAAACTCTATAACCATATGAATAACACTATCTTGAGGGAAAGCGGCCACATTCATGACCAGTCAGCCAGTGGCCTTATGCCCCACCAACATTTTGGTTGGCTGAATTCCAGTCTTTCTTCAGCAGGGGATCTTTGCTTATGTGTAATTCACAAAGTTGATGCTCTATAAATTTCAGTGGAATAAATGTGACACTAATAGAGGTATGAGCACGTGGCCAGATTAGAATCAAAAGTCTTCTCGTCAGAGGTATCTCTTCTCCCAGGACAACTCTACTGATTCTAGAATGTTGATTCAACCCATGTTGATAGAGCATGGAATGGGCACAAGACTAGATTCCATTTCCAGCCCCTATTATATGAGGCCATATGATGGGTTCCCACCAATAGGATATAAGTGGAAGTAATGTGTTACTCCCAAGCTGTGAAAGTTTAGAGTGTGGGCCTTCTCCACATGCTTGCTCTTCCCCATCTGCTGGCGGTGACACCTGGGCAACCTGAAGCCACATATTTCAGATGGCAGATCCACAGCATGAACAGATCTGGATTCTTGAGTCACCTGACCACAAATATCCACATGGGACTTATGTGATACATAAATTCTTATCACATTAAGACACTGAGATCTGGGGGTTGTCTGTTGCAGCTGTTATATCTACTCTAATACACAAATCAAGGTAATGAGGCCAAAATGGCAAAAAAACAGACTTGTAACACTGTTGAATTTGGACTGTGATGGATGCAGAGGGCACAGGAGAGCACTCTCGAGTCAGGAATTCTTGATTTACATCTCATACTAGGGGCTGGGTACAGTGGTTCATGCCTGTAATCCCAGCTTTTTGGGAGGCCAAGGCGGGCAGATCACCTGAGGTCAGGAGTTCAAGACCAGCCTGGCCAACACAGTGAAATCCCGTCTCTACTAAAAATACAAAAGTTAGCCAGGCATGGTGGCAGGCACATGTAAATCCCAGCTACTCAGGAGGCTGAGGCAGGAGAATTGCTTGAACCCTGGAGGCAGAGGTTGCAGTGAGCCGAAATCATGCCACTGCACTCCAGCCTGGGTGACAGAGTAAGACTCTGTCTCAAAAATAAATAAATAAATCTCATACTAGCTATGTGGCTTTGCTCAAGTTATTTAATCTTTCTGAACTTTCATTTTTTTCATTGATAAAAATTATATAATAATAGTATGATCTGAACACTTTGATAGTAGAGTGGGTTGATGGGTCTGCGGAGTGAAGGAGCTGCAGACCTGAGTATAGTTGAGAACTCTAAACCATTCTTCCACCCAGCCCTAGGTCAACCAAGGAACTAAGAGGACAAAAGAAAATGGGCCGGAGACCTTAAAGAAAAGCCCCAAGGAAATCAAACTTTGCGCTAAAATTACATCAGTGTTTTTCCTACTTCCCACAGAGTCCACAGTTTGGAAACATTCAGAACAGCCTACAATATCTGATAGAGCTTCTTCTGTGTGTTTGTAAAGCACCCAGCAGAGTACCTGGTACATGGCAGACACTCAGTACTATTAATAACACTGGCCATTATTATTTTCTCAGAAAGCATCTTGTTATATCGGGAAAGGTATAGGTTTCAGAATAAGATTGTTCTTAGAGGCTTTTTTTTTTTTAGACCGGTCACATTCTTGTCGCCCAGGCTGGAGTACAGTTGGTGCATTCATGGCTCACTGCAGCTTTGATTTCCCAGGCTCAGGTGATTCTCCCACCACAGCCTCCCAAGTAGCTGGGACTACAGGTGTGCACCACCACACCTGGTTAATTTTTGTATTTTTAGTAGAAACAGGGTTTTGCCATGTTGCCCAGGCTGGTCTCTAACTCCTGGGCTCAAGCAATCTGCTGGCGTTGGCCTCCCAAAATGCTGAGATTATAGACATGAGCCACCGCGCCCAGCCAGTAAGTTACTCTTAAAGTCTCAGTCTCTTCATCTGTAAAATCTGGATAGCACCTTGCACAGTTATTGTGATGATTCAATGGGTGAAAGAGCACCTCTCACATAGTAGGCACTCAACTAGTGGTAGCTCCTCAAAGCATTCCCAGAGTCCAGGGCCAGCTTCCATTAAACATTTATTATGTGGTGGGCACCGAGCTACATGAGGCAATACCAGAATTAGGACTTTTGCAAAAGAGAAAAGAGACAACATTTCAGGGAAATGGATTTATTTTTCAGCAGCTCCTTCCCCAGTTCTATGGAGCCCTTCGACAATCATGGCAGTCATCTCCCTTCCCCAGACAAGAGTTAAACTATATTCTGAAAAAAAAAGAACAGTCCCCAAATCTCCCACTCTCACTCAGAATTCTTTGATCCCAATAACTGTAACTTCCACCTGTCTTCACAGTATTATTCCCCTTTTTCAAAAAATCTTCAGTGACTAACTTCCCATTCCTGATGGGAGTGAAGTCCAAACCTTTGCACATGATGTATTGATTAGGAAAACAGTAGCTACTATAAAAAATAAACCCCACATTTTAGCAGTGTAACAAAAATTGAAATTGATTTATTGGTCAAGTGAAATCTAAAACACATGATCCTGATTAGTGGTCAGCTCTCTGCCAAGTGATGATTCAGGGAACCAGCTTCCTTCCATCCTGTGGCTCCACTGTCTTTAATATGTGGCCTTCAGAGTCACTGTGCCTAAGGTCATCTTCATCAAGCTAGACAGGAAAAAAAATATGAACGATCTTTTTTGGAGGGTTTTAGGGGCCAGACTTGAAAATGGAACACATTAATTAAAGGAGAAGCTTAAAAATGTGGTACAGCTGTGTGTCCAAGAAAAAGAAAGAAACAGGTTCTGATAAGCACAGCTTATCAGGCAGGTTCTGGCTCACCTGACATTCAAAACTCTCTATACTCTGGCTTAAGTCTGTCTTTCCAATTTTATCTTCCATTGTCCAATTATCCAACTGTAGCTTCTTTTTGTTGTTGCTGTTGTTGTTGTGTTTTGTTTTTTGAGACACAGTGTCACTCTGTTGCCCAGGCTGGAGTACAGTGGTACCACCCTGGCTCACTGCAACCTCTGCCTCCTAGGTTCAAGCGGTTCTGCTGCCTCAGCCTCCCAAGTAGCCGGGATTACAGGCACGTGCCACCACACCTGGCTAATTTTTGTATTTTTTGGTAGAAACAGGGTTTCGCCAGTTGGCCAGGCTGGTCTTGAACTCCTGACCTCAAGTGATCCACCCACCTCAGCCTCCCAAAGTGCTGGGATTACAGGAGCGAGCCACCACGCCTGGCCTCCAACTGTAGCTTTTATTCAGCTTTGCTGCAATCACAACCTACCCCCAAATCTAAGGGACTCACAACAACCAATGCTGGCTTCTGATTTATGTATATGCAGGTTGTGGGTAAGCGGCAGCTTGGCTCCACAGGTCTTCTCATTCCCGGGCCCAGGCAGAAGGAGTAACTCTCATGTGGATTATTCCCATTCTAGTGGAAGAGAAGAACAAGAAAGTGGAAACTCACGTGTTCAAACATGGCATGAGTCACATCTGTTCACATCCCATCAGCCAAATCATGAAACATGACAAAGCCCAAAGTCAACGACATGAGACATCTATTCCTTCTACAGGAGATACTGCAAGTCACATGGAAGTGGGCAGGAATGAGAGAGGAAATAATTTCAAACAATTACTCCATCCACTACAACTGCCATTTTCCATCTGGAGTACATGGCAGACATTACTACCCAGCACTCTTTCCTCAGAATCCTCAACACAACATTTCAGGCAGACATTACCAATAATCTGAGTTTGCCTAAATAAATAAATAAAGGTTGAAATTGATGTGCTATTATGTGACTCTAGGCTCATTATCCATTCCCACCTCCAAATCTTTGCTTTGGCCTAGAAGAAGCTTACCCTCCCCATTCCCCATCTTGCCAAACTACCCAAATTTAATCTATGCTTCAAATATTTGAATATTTGAAAGTAATGACTATAATTAAAATAACGAATTACATTTATTATTTTAAAATAATGAATTACATTTATTATTTTAAAATAATGAATTACAATTTATTATTTTAAAATAATGAATTACAATTTATTATTTTAAAATAATGAATTACAATTTATTATTTTAAAATAATGAATTACAATTTATTATTTTAAAATAATGAATATTTTCTATTCATTCTTTCAATAAAATTAACTGAATACCTAGTATAGTACCTGACACATATTTGTTGAATGAATGTTTCACATTACATTGTGCCTTGCACTGAGCACATAAATGCTCAGTGCACATTTGTCTCCCGTTAATGAACCAGCACTGTTCCTTAGAACAATGGGAGTTAGTATCACATGCCAGAGTTTCTGGACTGGGAGTATGGTGACTGCTTGTGCTTAAATCCTGATTCTGCCACTTACTAGCTGGATGACTCCAGGCAAGTCATTAATTGTGCCTCAATCTCATCATGTGTAAAATGGGGATAATAACAAGGCGTATTACATAAGCCTGTTGTATTAAATGGGAAAATTCTTAGCATAGTTTGAACAGATCATAAGCACCCAAGAAATGGAAGTTGTTACCATTTTTAGCTCCGAGACTGTTTTCTCGTAGACCTTTATTTTGGGCGGAAGACAAGAGCCAAGAACACTTGAGACTTGGTTCCTTGAACAGACCTCACTCTTAACCCACTTCAGACCTTGAGCTACCTCCTCATCCAGAAACTGGTTCCCTAACTCATAAATCCTGATTAATGACACAGACACATCACCTTAATGTTTGTGCAGCCCAGTCACTAATTGTTAAGTGCCTGGAGATCTTCAGATGAAAGACACTCAGGGCAGACACTGCATTCAGTCATAAAAGCAAAACACTACCAAAAAACTTGGAAAAGGCAGAAGCTCCGTAACTTAGTGAAGTAGAGAATTAAAGCAGGCACCTAGGAAGAGGAAATCAATCCTTAAGACTGTAATCCTTTAATGCAGAGCCAGAGAAAGAGTTAATTCTGAATGCCTCCGACTACAGGGATGGAGAATGGCAAGAGTGGGGACAGGATGCCCAAGTCTATAACGTGACTTGGGGTGTGGGGGACGTGTCAATCTTTCACCTCTCCTAAATAAAAACCAGAACGTCAACATGTATTGTTATCCTAATTAATTTAAGCCACTTACAAGGCTTGGGCAAACAGGCCCCTATAAGTGGCTTGTTTGTGAATTGTGACAGGTCCTGAATTATGCCAAGCTCCCTTTTCAATTTCATTCTTCTCATTCCACCGCTCCTACCACCACCTCAGTCAATTGTATCCTCTTCCTAAACCCAGAAGCCACTCTAGGGGAGCCCAGTCCAGATGTGTATGGTCAGGCCCCTCAGCACTGAAATCCTCAAGTTGGAAGAAAATGGTCAGCCGTGCAGAAGACATCATTCTTACAAGGTCTGTCCCTGAGACTGAAGTAAAGAAGAAACTGCTATACCCCAGCTATCAGTTTCCCATCCCCAAAATGGTGGGTAGCTGTGGTGTAGTAGCAAGAACATATGACGTGGAATTAGCCAAGGCTAATACAGTTCTACATTTCATAGCTTTGACACTTCACACCGCCTCCTTAACCGTACTTCAGTTTCTACATCTATCAAGCGTGCATAACGCTTAACGCCTACCTCACAGGTGGGTGTGAAAAGTACAGGACGGGACGCAACAGAAACCGCTCTGCCCGCCGTTAAAGCGTTATACAGAAGGCGTTAGAGCCGTAAATCCTCCCCAGCCCCCAACAACGCACGTTACAAACCAGCAGCCACCCCTAATGCAGCCGGCCCCCTCCTAAGGGATCATGGGCCTTGAAGTCCTTTGGTGGCCACACCCTCGTTTGCTGTCACAGGAGTGAGAACTACGCCTCCCAGGATGCCGCGGTGAGGCCGCCGTCACGGACGCCCTCTTCCCCGCCCTCCTTGCGCGCAGCCTTCTGGGATGTATAGTCCTAGATCCGAGCGCGCGGCGGCAAAAGAGCGCAGAAGAACCACAAACCCAGAAGCCCTCGCGCCCACTCTTCTCCCACCCCCTCCAGAAGTCGGAGTGCTGTTTTTGTTGTTGGTGAAAAGGTGAGGGGAACAGCTGATCCGACTGTTGGGTAAGAAACTTGGCCTAATTGGGGGCGATCTTATGGGAGGAGAGGGTCACCCCACTTTCCAGTTTAGGGAAGGATAACGTAAGGGAACTGTCGAAGGGGGATACAGGAGCGTTTGGGTTTTAACGCTTTCCGTACTGGAAAAGCCACCCCCGCTGTTTGGGGAGATCTTGGTTTCAAGGGGACTCTGATTGGGGGGGGCGCTCCCTCGTCGTCCTCTCTTTCTTCTCAATACGTCTCTATAAAGCTGATCCCTTTAGGGGAGCTGAAATCTGCTTATTCTTTCCCAGGCAAGACGTGTCCCCTACACGTCTTCTCTCTCTCCCCTACGCAAATCCAAAGGCCTTTACGACGCTGAATCCCTGGGGAGGAAGGGGGACCTTCCAAGTTGTAGAAAGTCAGGGAACTCTAGAGCCCTACAGAGTAGGGGGTGGGACACCCGCTCTCCGCCCCCAATGTGAACATCTGAATCAGGCTACACACCTACATCTTAGGTGCCCAGAACTTTCTTTCGGACATGAAGAATGTTTACAGCTGTTACGGATTTTCTTTGTGGGGTGTGTTTTAGGGTTCTCCAGGTATATCTTTGGGGACAACTTACCCCCACCCTTAGAAAGCTGGAAGAATTGCATTTGGAGAAAACATGGACTAGTTTCAACCGGGAATTTTTCAGAGAGATGAACATAAAAAAAAAAAACTTTTTGTTCTACCTATTTGGGGGGCAGAAGCTGCCCCTTTTTGTGTTGCTGGCTCACCTTTATCCACTGAGTTTCTGTTTTCTTTTAAAGCTCCTGTCCCCTGGACTTCAGCCTGGTGTGGGTTTGTGATGTTTGGGGGCGTGCATATGACTAGTGGCAATGGCTGGTTGGACATGTCAGCTGTGAGTGACACAGGAAGTAGATTAGTGGGCTGGAAAGGAGTGATGAATAAGAGGGCCATCTCACAGCCCTGGACTGAGGAGTTCTCTTGATCGTTATTATTGTTATCTGTCCTCACCCCACCCTCATATTTTCCAAATAACTCTCTCCAGCTAACTTGGAACACCCCTTCCTCTCAACCCCATCCTATAGTGTGTCTCCAGCTACCAATACAAACAGATGGAAGGATGGAGGCTGAGGGGAGCAGAGAGAAAATGAGGAGAGAAATACTAAAGTGAAACTAGTAGGTTTCTAGTCCTGCTGCAGGCACAGTCTGGAGAGAAGAATGTTAGGTTTTTTTTGAAATATCTCCCCTTTCCTCAACGTTAAATATACATTTCCACTTCTTGGGGCCCCTTACTTTCCACTTTCTAGTCTGTTCCCTGCCCCGGGGTGGGGCTTTCCTGGCTCCAGGCCCCCACATTCCATCTCCCCACCCGCACCACGTTCCTGCTAAGCGCCTCACTCCACCCTTGAAGTTGCCGCCTCCAGAATTCTTGACTTTCTGGAATAATAAGTCGAGGGACAGAACCTGTCTTTCCTTATATCCTCCCCTTCCCTTTGTCTCTTGGATGCCAGCAGAAGCTTTCTGCTTCCCTAGAATTCATGGGGGTAGGCAGCTCAGAGAGATGAAAAGAGCTGAGAGCTCAGGAGCCTAAGGATTTGGGCTGTCAGTTCCCCCCGACCCCCAGCCATATTCTAGCTCTGAAAGCTCAACCATTCCTTTCAGAGATTAGTTGCTGCTTTCTGATATCATAACTCATTCCTAGATACAGCTGGGTCAACAAGCTTAGGAGTAGTTAAGGACACCTCTCTCAATAAGAGGGCCCCACACCTCAGTTGGATTTTGAATTCAAGAGCCAGGATGTGTGGGAGATGGGATGGAGAAATGGAGGCTGTCGACCAAGTCTCAGTATCCCAGGCTCTGTCCCCCTCAGTGTCCTTTTGGGAGCAAAATTAGAGAAGTCTGAACCCTCAGAAGGGTCTATGAGCCAGAGCGGGTACAGTGTGAGACAGGATGGGGACGGACTTGGAAGGCCAGACCTACATCAAAAATGTCCCATAACCCTCAGGGACTAGAAACCAGGTATGCCTTATCTCCAGGTTTAGTGGCAGGGGCTGTGAGTGTGTGGTGCTGGAACTGTGGGGGGAAGGAGGTGAACTGGAGAGACTTTAGGATATCAACCCTTTCTTTCATAGGAAGACGGATATCTCAAGGCCAGAATGGAAGAATCACCACTAAGCCGGGCACCATCCCGTGGTGGAGTCAACTTTCTGAATGTAGCCCGGACCTACATCCCCAACACCAAGGTGGAATGTCACTACACCCTTCCCCCAGGCACCATGCCCAGTGCCAGTGACTGGATTGGCATCTTCAAGGTATCTCTGGAACCCCTTTTGGCTTAGGTTTATGGACTGTGGGTTGGTTGGAATAAGGGGAATGATTGGGCTCTTGAATTCTCAACCTCATGTTGATAGAGAAGAAGAGAGAAAGATGTCACAGATGACAGAGGCCATCTGTATAACCAAAGCACATATTTTCTCCATCTTAGCCTTGTTCTTTACTGACACATTAGTGTCCCTCCACTTTCCCTTTCTCTTGTCATTGTTGCCACTGTAGCTCCATCCTGCCCCCCTTATTCAAGCCCTCAGCCCTTTCTTCCATCTGTAGAAGGTAGTTCCATGACCATACCTTTCTCCAACCTTGGGCTTTCACAGGTGGAGGCTGCCTGTGTTCGGGATTACCACACATTTGTGTGGTCTTCCGTGCCTGAAAGTACAACTGATGGTTCCCCCATTCACACCAGTGTCCAGTTCCAAGGTACAAGGGAAGATGGAAAATTGGGAGAGAGGAGCCAAGGCAGTAGAGGTTTGAAAGAAGGTAGTGGGCTCAGAAACATTAGAAGTTAGGCACAAAGGACAAGGAAAAATAAACGAAAATAAATATAATGAGAATATATCCAACAGGGCTCAGCAGATAGAGAATCATGGGATTATCGCAGAATCAGGGACATAGAAACAGAAGGAACTTCACAGGGCATCTAGTCCCATGTCCTACTCAAAGAACGAAAAATGGGGGGACGGGGGGTAAGGAAGAGGGGGAGGTAGCATTATGTGGTGAGAAGAGGGAAAGACCTGGGTTCAAATCCCACCTCTAACACTTACAAGCTGTTTGGCCTTGGGCAAATTACATAACCTCCCTGTGTCTGTTATCTTAACAGTAAAAGGGGATGCCTGGCTTATAGGGACATTACAAGGATTTAAAAATGAAAGCTGTAGGCCAGGTGTGGTGACTCCAGCACTTTGGGAGGCCAAGGTGGGTGGATCACTTGAGGTCAGGAATTCAGGACCAGCCTGGCCGACATGGCAAAACCCCGTCTCTACTAAAAATACAAAAAAATTAGCCAGGCATGGTGGTGCATGCCTGTAGTCCCAGCTACTCACGAGGCTGAGGCAGGAGAATCTCTTGAACCTGGGAGGCGGAGGTGGCAACGAGCCAAGATCGCACCACTGCACTCCAGCCTGGGCGACAGAGCAAGACTCTGTCTCAAGATAAAATAAAATAAAAAGTGTTACCACAGTGTCTGGTACATGGTAGGCACTCACTACATGGTAACTAGCATGATTATGATAGAGGGGGAGTGGGTTTGGGAAAGAAAGGAAGGAGAGGGACAGGCAGAAAGGAGGGAGAAGAGTATCCTAGGAAAAGAAATGGCCTGTGGGAGGTGGAGAAGAGAAGAAACAGTATATGGAACACTGAGCAAGGGGCTAGAGCCAAGGACAGTGGATCACTGGGGTCCTGGGTCCATTCTTCTTCCCACAGCCAGCTACCTGCCCAAACCAGGAGCTCAGCTCTACCAGTTCCGATATGTGAACCGCCAGGGCCGGGTGTGTGGGCAGAGCCCTCCTTTCCAGTTCCGAGAGCCAAGGCCCATGGATGAACTGGTGACTCTGGAGGAGGCTGATGGGGGCTCTGACATCCTGCTGGTTGTCCCCAAGGCAACTGTGTTACAGGTGAGAAAAGAGCAACAGAGTTATTCCCAGGCAAGGGAGTGGGAGACAGCATTGCAAGAGGACCCTTCCTACCTTACCCTCCCCTCATCTGTGGCCTCAACTAAAGATCTCACTGAAAGTTAGACAAAGTCCTGCCTCCAGGAGAGTCTCAGTCTAACATAGACATACACGAACATGTAAGGCAGGAAAGGAGACCACCCACAGGCCAGTGTAACTCAGGATTTCATAAGAACTTTTGCAGCCTTCCTTCTCCACGCACTACATCCTGCCCTATGCCCTAGAGGAAGATCAAAGGGTGGAGAGAGGCTACTCCAGGGAACATTCAGAGAAAGGGGAGCACAAGACCTGCTTCCAGGACAAGTGGGGAGTGAGAGCAGATAGGCAAGGCCCCAGACCTGTACTATCCAATACCAAAGGCTCTTAACTATATATGGCTCTTGAGCACTTCAAATGCAATTAATCCAAACTGAGATGTACTATAAGGGTAAAATATATTCCAGATTTTGAAGACTTAGTATTTTTTAAAGAGAATGTAAAAGACTTCAATAATTTTTATTTTGACTACTTGTTGAAATGATACTGTTTGGGGTTTTTGTGTTTGTTTTTTGGGTTTTTTTTTTCTTTTCTTTTCTTTTCTTTTCTTTTCTTTTTTTTTGAGACAGCCTTGCTCTGTCACCCAGGAAGATGTTTATATCTCACGTAAGTGAAAGATGTGTGAGCTCCTACTCTCTGTTGCGTTTTCACAATCATGATTCTCATTTGAGCCTTACAACAATTCAGACTAAGGGATCATGTTACAGATGAGGACACAGAGACTTAGAGAAGTTAAGAAGCTTGTTCAAAATCACTAGCTAGCTGGGTGTAGTGGCATGTGTCTGTAGTCCCAGCTACTGGGGGAGACACTGAGGTGGAAGGATTGCTTGAGGCCAGGAGTTTGAGGTATGGTATGCTATGGTTGCATCTATGGCTAGCCACTGCACTCCAGCCTGGGCAACATAGTGAGACCCTATCTTTAAAAAAAATCACATAGCTAGTAAAAATTGCATTGAAGATTTGAACCCAAGTCTGTCCAACTCCAGAGCAGATAGGGTAAAATTAGGGGAGCCGTCCCTTGTGTCTGTGTTCATTGACTTGTGCCACACGAGGGATTCCTGCAATTGCTGGGTGAGGAAAGGGCCAGGCCTAGGGTGGGGTGAGGTAAGAGAGATGGGCAATTCAGAGTGCCATGAGCTGGTGCGTCTGCCTGGGTGGTGGACGGGATTCGGTAGCACACTGAGCATCCCCTTCCTCACCTCTTTATAACCCAAAGCTATGTAACTTCCCAACCCCAAAGTGCACCTGGAGAGTGGTGAGGATGGGACCTTAGAAGGGGTACTCCACCAGCACACTCCCCTTCTCCTTCTGCTGCCTGTAGAACCAGCTCGATGAGAGCCAGCAAGAACGGAATGACCTGATGCAGCTGAAGCTGCAGCTGGAGGGACAGGTGACAGAGCTGAGGAGCCGAGTGCAGGAGCTCGAGAGGGCTCTGGCAACTGCCAGGCAGGAGCACACGGAGCTGATGGAACAGTACAAGGTGGGAGCTGGGCCAGGTAGGGGACAGGGCCTGGCTGCTCACCCAGCGTCCAAAATCTGAACCCAGTGAAGAGGGTGAAGGAGAGATATTAGTGGGCTTTCACAGTGGTTCTGGCATCAAGGAAATAGGTTTAAGGGGTAATGGGTGGGATTAAACTTGATGTGACAAGAGACATGTTCCAAACTTGTAATGAGACTCAGTTCTTTGAACATAGGAGTGCTGGGGTAAGGTGGAGGTGGCCACGTTGATAGGTAAGGGAATGTTCCCTTACAGTTTCTTTTTCAAGGAAGGCAATGTGATAGCCAGGTGGGAGCAGTCATACCCTGGTGTGCTCTTCCTAAGGCTTTGTTCCACCACTTGAGAGATGAGTCCCAATCTCCCTTTTCTTCTGGGGGAAACTTAATTTCAGGGGATTTCCCGGTCCCATGGGGAGATCACAGAAGAGAGGGACATCCTGAGCCGGCAACAGGGAGACCATGTGGCACGCATCCTGGAGCTAGAGGATGACATCCAGACCATCAGTGAGAAAGTGCTGACGAAGGAAGTGGAGCTGGACAGGTGAGGGGAGTCCACTGACCCCATCACTTCCTCTCCCTTCCATGACCCCCACACTCCAGCCCCCTCTCTCAGGCAAGCAGACCTGCTGTGTGCCTCACACGCTTTCTCTTTCCCTCTCACCCTCACTCAAGCTAGTTACTGGGGATACCCTTTTCTGCCAAGCTCTCTACCATCTGTCCAAATGCTCTTCTGTATTCCTCTGCTTCAGAAATAATCATAGTTACCACTTATTGTACAGCAAAAGCTGAGCAACAGCTAGGAGTGGAGGATTTGGAAGAAGAGAATGGATGGAAGTCAGTGCAAGATAAGAGAGGATGGATTTCAGATTTGGCCACAGGAAAGATAAGATCAGATTGTGTTCTTACTATTATAACTGGTGATCCAGGAATGTTATGGAATCTCTGCCCTGGAAAAAAAGATACAAATCATAGACTCTTAGCACTGGGATTGTAAGATATGTGTGAGGGTATGTAAGAGGTCACCCTCAGGAGGCAGCCTCTTTAACATTTGACAGCTGTCATTTCTGTATCTCTTGTATTGAGCCAAACTCTACTCTCCTATAACTTACCAGGGGGTCCCGAGACCTCTGGAGCCACATAGAATAAATTTCTTTCTTCTTCCAGAAAATTGTTTTCTCTACCAAGTAGTGTAAATATTGACTACCACCTCCCGTGTCCATCCTTCAAATTTTCACCAGTTTAAACACTCTAGTTCCTTATTTCATTAAATGACATAATTATGTTTCATTTAGTACTGGTAGGTGTGATATTTTAAAAAACTGTTTAAAAGAAAGAGGCATTCTATCCAACGCCCAAAGTAGTAAGTGAGTTCATCTGAGAGGCTTCTTCAGGATATGTTAGTCTCGCCCTAGGGAGATATTAGATGTCAACATTCTAAGTCATAGGTTAGAAAAGCAGTGGTCAGATTGAGCATCTGTAAAAGATTAGGGGCTGTCTAGACCAGGGGTCAACAACTATGGCCCACAAGCCAAATCTAGCCTGCCACCTGTTGTATAACCCACAGGTAAGAATAGTTTTTACATCTTTTAATGGTTAAGAACAAATTAAAAGAAGAATATTTTGTGACATGTGAAAGTTGTATGAACTTCAAATCTGTGTTCAAGTTTTATTGAAACATCATGCTCATTCATTTACATATTGTCAATGGATGGTCCTGCACTACAATGGCAGAGTTGAGTAGATGCCACAGAGACCACATGGACTGCAAAGCATAAAATCTTTACTATCAGGCCCTTTACAGAAAGAGTCTGCCAACTTCTGGTCTGGATCAAAAGTTTATAATCAATAATGACTGCCCTTGTCTCAAAAAGACTAGATTCTAGTCTCTTGATTGAATGAAAACAATGGGAGCCATCAGCAAAACATTCCTTAAAATATTACACAAAAAGATAAGAAAAACGATTTCTGTCTAAATTGTTCTCTAGAACCTGGAATCTTGGTTTCCTGGGGCTTAGAACTGGATCAGCTGGCTTGGGGATTTATGCATCCCAGAGTGAAATGGAGCTCTGGGCCTAGAGCAGCAGCAGCAGAGCACAAGACAGAGGCCTGAGTCCATTCCTTCTCTGGGTGGAGCAGATTGTCTGACATGTCATCCCACCAATCACAGGCTTAGAGACACAGTGAAGGCCCTGACTCGGGAACAAGAGAAGCTCCTTGGGCAACTGAAAGAAGTACAAGCAGACAAGGAGCAAAGCGAGGTAAGGGGCTCAGAGTTGATTTGCTTTCCCCATTGTCCAGCCAGTGTTTGATTCCCTCTCGGGAGCCGGACACCAAAGGGAATAAAAATGTAAAGAAGACATTGTGTGCACTCTACTAGGGAACATAAGACATATACCCCAATCAGGATTAGTCAGAGTGGAAAAGTGACATATAAGGGTGTCACAAGAGAAATCTTTTTTTTGTTTGTTTTTCGGAGACAGAGTCTCACTTTGTCTCCTATGCTGAAGTGTGGTGGTATGATCTCAGCTCAGTGCAACCTCTGCCTCCCGGGTTCAAGCAACTCTCATGTCTCAGTTACCTGAGCAGCGGGGATTACAGGCACGTGCCACCATGCCCAGCTAACTTTTGTATTTTTAGTACAGATAGGGTTTCACCATGTTGGGCAGGCTGGTCTTCAACTCTTGACCTCAAGTGATCCACCCACCTCAGCTTCCCAAATTGCTGGGATTACAGGTGTGAGCCACTGCGCCTGGCCTCAAGAGAAATCTAATAAAGTATCGTGGAGCTCCAGGGAGGTGTATGAGTGCACATCTTGTTAGAGACATTAGAAAAGTCTTTTTAAAAGGGGTGTGGAGGCCAGGGACAGTGGCTCATGCCTGTAATCCCAGCACTTTGGGAGGCTGAGGCAGGCGGATGCCCTGAGGTCGGGAGTTCAAGACCAGCCTGGCTAACATGGTGAAACCCCCTCTCTACTAAAAGTACAAAAATTAGCCAGGTGTGGTGTCAGGTGCCTGTAATCCCAGCTACTCTGGAGGCTGAGGCAGGAGAATCACTTGAACCCTGGAGGCAGAAATTGCAGTGAGCCTAGATCACACTACGGCTCTCCAGCCTGGGCAACAGAGTAAGACTCTGTCTCAAAAAAAAAAAAGGGAGGGCCATGGCTGGGCATGGTAGCTCACACCTGTGATCATAACACTTTGGGAGGCCGAGGCAGGAGGATTGTTCAAGCCCAGGAGTTCAAAACCAGCCTGGGCAATGTAGTGAGACCCCATCTCTACAAAAAATTTTAAAAATTAGCCAGGCATGGTGGCATGCACCTGTAGTCCCAGCTACTCAGGAAACAGGTGGAAGGATTGCTGGAGCCCAGGAGGTCAAGGCTGCAGTGTGCTATGATTGCACCCCTGCACTCTAGCCTGGGTGACAGAGCAAGATTCTGTCTCAGAAAAAAAAGGGTGGGGTGTGGGGCATGTAGTTTCAAACTTTTTAGCAGAACCCTTTCCTCTCCTCCCACCAATACAGTTTTTAATCTTTTGTGGAGTCTCACTGAATAAACAAAAACAATGTTTTATTACTATAAATTTATTTTTATAAATTTGAATGTATAACCTTTACTTAAAAGGTAATGAAAGCAATTAGGTAATTTTGAGGCATACCAAACTTTGAAATGAGAGGCTATCGATGACTGTTCTGTCAGCCTCAGCAACTAATGTATTTCTGTATTTTATTTTGGTTGTACAATATCAAGAACACCTTGAGTCACACACAAGTAGGTGCAAATAACAATTTTTAAACTGTCCACCTTGCAACTCAGTTTACTCTTCAATTCAATAGAAAATACAATAGAAACTATTCTGAGCTTTGCACAAAAATGAATTAACCTGGAAACATATGTCAATTGGTGATCTCCAGTGTGTTAACTTGTGATTTTATGGGTTTTATTTGTTTTGTTTGTTTGTTTTGAGACGGAGTTTCATCTTGTTGCCCAGGCTGGAGTGCAGTGGCGCGATCTCAGCTCACTGCAACCTCTGCCTTCCGGGTTCAAGTGATTCTTCTGTCTCAGCCTCCTGAGTAGCTGGGATTACAGGCACCCGCCACCACGCCCAGCTAATTTTTTGTATTTTTAGTAGAGATGGGGTTTCGCCATGTTGGCCAGGCTGGTCTCAAACTTCTGACCTCAGGTGATCCGCCCGCCTCAGCCTCCCAAATCATGCCAAGATTGCAGGCGTGAGCCACTGCACCTGGCCTTGTGTGTTTTTTTTTTTTTTAACATAATTGTTAATAATTTAGAAGACATTCAAATCAAATATCTGCAGAACTCCTAAATCCCTTCTTCAGTACCCTGGGTTTATGTGGAAGATCGTTAAAAAACCCTTTGCTCAGCAGTAGAATAGGTAGAATTTGAGTAGACAGAGATGAGCGTGAGGCTATTCTAGGAATAGAGAAAGACATGAGCAAAGGCTTAAAGGCCAGAACACTCAGGGCAGTTGAATGTGCAGGTGAAGTGTTTGAGATAAGGCCTAGGTTAGACTGTGGAGGATCTTGAGCTTCATTTTTATTCCACAAGCAGTGAAAGGCTTTGATGATTTTTCAAGCAGGGGTGACATGTACTGTACTTATGGCCAGGTGTAGTGGCCCACGCCTGTAATCCCAACATTTTGGGAGGCAAAGGCAGGAGGATCCCTCGAGCTCAGGAGTTCAAGACAAGCCTGGGCAACATAGTGAGACCCTGTCTCGTCTCTACAAAAAAATACAAAAATTAGGCAGACCACACCTATATGGTGGCACACACCTATAATCCCAGCTACTGGGGAGGCTGAGTTGAGACAATTGCTTGAGCCCAGGAGTTGGAGGCTGCAGTGAGCCGTGACCGTGCTACTTCACTCCAGTCTTGGTGACAGAGCCAGACCCTATCTCTAAAAAAGAAAATAACTGTATTTAAAGAATCAGAACTGTACCTAAAGAAGAATAATCTGATTCCCTTGTGGAGAATGAGCTAGTTATGAAGTTTTTCAGTAGTCCAAGCAAGAAATGACCAGAGTCTGAGATAATGTGGTTGTGGTGGTAATAGAGAAGGGGAAATGACTGTGACCAGGATGGAGAAGCAATAGGTTTTCCTGTGGGCTGCTAGGGAGAAGACAGAGCCAAGCATGGCACCAAGGGCACCAGGTTACTCCATCCTGAGTAACGTGGGGCTAATTGGTATCCTGGACGGAAATAAGAGTAGGAAAGACTGGGATGGGGTGGGAGGTAAACTGTCGAGTTTAAGGGGCCTGTGGGGCATGAAGACTGAGTTTTGATTTAAGAGAAAGTATGGAGTAGCAGAAATGGTACATGGAATGCCTACATGGAAGACCCGAGGCTGTGATGCTGGATACCTCAGTTTGGGAGCTGGAGACTGGATATGCAGGATTGAGTTATTTGAGCTGAGAACCCAAGAAGGGCTGGCAATAGCTGAAGGCTTGAGCGTGTGTTAAATCTGAGAAGTGGAACCTTGACCTCTCTCATCACAATGGTTCACCTCCCAAGCCACCCCAACACACATACCCCTTTCCTTACCTGCTTTCCACTTCCCTCAGGCTGAGCTCCAAGTGGCACAACAGGAGAACCATCGCTTAAATTTGGACCTGAAGGAAGCCAAGAGCTGGCAAGAGGAGCAGAGTGCTCAGGCCCAGCGACTGAAAGACAAGGTGGCCCAGATGAAGGACACCCTAGGCCAGGCCCAGCAGCGGGTGGTGAGTAAGGCCCCTTGGCAACAGG
This sequence comes from Symphalangus syndactylus, assembly GCF_028878055.3. Classification (NCBI taxonomy): domain Eukaryota; kingdom Metazoa; phylum Chordata; class Mammalia; order Primates; family Hylobatidae; genus Symphalangus; species Symphalangus syndactylus. The sequence continues at coordinate 35,656,912 of NC_072439.2, forward strand.
AAACGGGAAATTCCAAGGGCAAGTTGTAGAAAAGCCTGAGTGTCTAAAGAGAAGGGGAGAGACATGGCTAAAGACTAAATAACACAACCACGAGTCCTAATGCAGTGGAGTGAAGGGAGCCTGGTTACCTCCCCGGCTGACAAATGATTCACTGGGAACTCTGATCTCCATCTCCTCCTTTCTCCTGAGGCTGAGCTGGAGCCCTTGAAGGAGCAGCTTCGAGGGGCCCAGGAGCTTGCAGCCTCAAGCCAGCAGAAAGCCACCCTTCTTGGGGAGGAGTTGGCCAGCGCAGCAGCAGCCAGGGACCGCACCATAGCCGAACTACACCGCAGCCGCCTGGAAGTGGCTGAAGTTAACGGCAGGCTGGCTGAGCTCGGTTTGCATTTGAAGGAAGAAAAATGCCAATGGAGCAAGGAGCGGGCAGGGCTGCTGCAGAGTGTGGAGGTAGAGGGATGGGGGGCACCTGGCAATCTGATGGCCACTGCCCCCACCTCTGTGGGGACTCCTACATGTGGTCAGACCCTCTGGGAGGAGAGAAGAGGGGTTGAGAACCTTAGAGGACTCGGGTGGAGAGGGGCTTTGAGGGAGGTACACTTTACTTTCTAGGCATGACCCATCCCTAACCGGGGTATCCCAATCCTGATCACCAGAGTACCTTCCTTGGAACAGAAACATTTTCTGTCCTAGACCCCAGGCCCTGCCATAATGCCCATTCCTAATCAAGCAGCACCTGCCGTCATGTCCTGTCCTTCATTCAGAGGGTATAGGAAATGAAGGCAAAAAGGGGAAAGTGCTCTAAAAATGATGCTTTAAATAAAGGAAAGGACACAGTAAGGGATGGTGCTGTTGACAGTGGTGTTCCTTTTTCTTCCCCCTCCACTCTCCCGTTTTCCTTCTTGGCTATCTCCCAGGCAGAGAAGGACAAGATCCTGAAGCTGAGTGCAGAGATACTTCGATTGGAGAAGGCAGTTCAGGAGGAGAGGACCCAAAACCAAGTGTTCAAGACTGAGCTGGCCCGGGAAAAGGATTCTAGCCTGGTGAGGCACCCAGCCGCCAAGGGTCCTGTCCTATGGCCTCCTGAGGCATCCATACCCCTTCTCTCTGTCTTGGGTACGGGCTCAGAAGTGCTGGGTGTCCACTTACATGTTGGGTGGCATTTCACTTGCACACGCAAGCCCTCGCTGGTTTGAAATGTGCATTTTTTTCTGCTCTCAGGGCACGCATCTGGGCCCAGTAGAGGTGACTTAGGAGAATTATAGAGTGGCCCCCCCAGCCTAGAGGAAGTCATCCAGGTCCCCACTCGAGAGGCAGAGACTAAGACTTAGAAAACTGAGTCTCTGTGGCCCAAGACAAAGTACTCGTGGAGGAAGAGTGTTGGGAATTCCTGTGTGTGTGTGTCAGAGCAGGGAAGAAGCAGAGACATGGGGAGACCTGGTTCTAGATTGCTGGTCCTGGTCCTAGAGTCCAGGTTCTTGGAGGTACATTCTAGGCTCCAGATTCCATTGGGCCCTCTTCCCTCAGGTACAGTTGTCAGAAAGTAAGCGGGAGCTGACAGAGCTGCGGTCAGCCCTGCGTGTGCTCCAGAAGGAAAAGGAGCAGTTACAGGAGGAGAAGCAGGTGAGCACCCATAACCCAGGCCCCGTGGATGCCACAGGTGAGGACTTGAGGGCTAGAAACTTTGTAAACTCCCGTCATCTCTTGGCTTAGAAACTGTTCTCTCCAAGAGGGCCCATACCCTGGCTTCTCTTATTAGCCGACTTGGCAGGACAGGGGATGATCTCTGGGAGAAGAGAGGGATGTAAGTGGTGAAGCAGGGGTGCTGGGGGAAGTGTCTGCCTGAAGTTGCCCCAATCTTTGCTGAAGGCATCTAATCCTGAGGAGCTAAGAGTTCTTGGGTGCAGAGAATGGCTCTGCAGGCTAGCAAGGTTGGCACCTTCCCATTCTCTAGCACCTGCCTTTTTCCTTCCCAATTCCAGGAATTGCTAGAGTACATGAGAAAGCTAGAGGCCCGCCTGGAGAAGGTGGCAGATGAGAAGTGGAATGAGGATGCCACCACAGAGGATGAGGAGGCCGCTGCGGGGCTGAGTCCGTATAGCCCCAATCTTGAAACACCTCTTCCCCACTCTACCTCCCACTGTTGAGGAAGGCTCCACGTAACCTTGCTGGGAGCTGCCTTTGCCTTCAATGTGTTTTGCCTTTTCTTTCCCAGACCCTGGCCCCTGTTTAGTCTAATGATACCCCTCATCCAGAGGAGACAGCTGGTCCAACTTCTCACAACACATCCTTTTTTCTTCTCTGCCTGCTTCATTTCCTACAGGCTGCCCGGCAGCTCTGACAGACTCAGAGGACGAGTCCCCAGAAGACATGAGGCTCCCATCCTATGGCCTTTGTGAGCGTGGAGACCCAGGCTCCTCTCCTGCTGGGCCTCGAGAGGCTTCTCCCCTTGTTGTCATCAGTCAGCCGGCTCCCATTTCTCCTCACCTCTCTGGGCCAGCTGAGGACAGTAGCTCTGACTCGGTGAGCAGTGGAGGAGCCTGCGCAGAAGCAGTAAGGAGGGGTAGGGCCAAACCCAAGTGTCCCAGCCTGGAGTGCAGCACGATCTTGGCTCACTGCAGCCTCTGCCTCCTGGGCTGAAGCGATCCTTCCACCTCAGTCTCCCAAGAGTAGCTGGGACCACAGGCAGGCACCCCCGGCTAATTAGAGAAGGAATCTTAGCCATACAGGGCTCTCTTTTTCCCAGGGGAGAGGAGGCAGGCCCAGCCTCTCTTCAATGCCACACCAGTAGATACCATCCCAAAACCCAGACCAGCCCAGTAGCCTCACTGCTTCTCCCCCACACTCATTCTCTTATTATTCACCAGTCCCTCAAAACACCTCTCCTGCCTCACTCTTCCTAAGCCCCTCAGGTCACTGTCCTAGCCTTGGCTGCTCTTCCCATACCTGTCCCAATGTGCTGCTCCCCCATCTTGGGACACCACCCAAAAGCCCAACCCTGTCTCTTCGGCATCCAGGAGGCTGAAGATGAGAAGTCAGTCCTGATGGCAGCTGTGCAGAGTGGGGGTGAGGAGGCCAACTTGCTGCTTCCTGAACTGGGCAGTGCCTTCTATGACGTGGCCAGGTGAGTTCAACCAGCAAGGCCAGGAGGGAGGTGGGAGGAGGTCAGAGGGAAAGGGCATCCGTGTGGACAGTCACCAGGCCCTGCTCCCAACCCCTGCCCTTCTTGGCCTCAGCCAAGAAAAGGAGATACAGGTATGGTTAACAAGGAAAATGACTCACTGCTCCAAATCCCAGATGCCGTCAGGTAATCCCTACCCCTATCTTATCAATGCACTCAGAGGTCCTGCCTTTAACTGGCTTCTATGTTGTTCTAGCACCATCTTCTGCAGAGCCCAAATTGCCCTGCTTCCCCTCTCTCCTGCCTCTACCCCTTCCCCAACCACCAGGTAGGTACCTAGGATCCTCTGGGGAGGAAGGGAGGTGACCACGGGCCCCAGGGATAGGAGCAGAGAGAAGACTGGGATCCAGCATCCATCTGGCTACAACTGAAATGCTTTCCCTCTTCCCTGACTTCCCTGGGTGACCCTTAGGGAAGGGAACCTACAGAGGTGGGGGTTTCAGCTATCAGATTGTCCACTTCTACCTTCCCTTTTATTCCCAGGTTCAAGGGGGCAGGTACAGGGAAGAGAGATTTGATCATCTAGTCCCAGTTTTGCCTGGATGTGAGATGGGCTCAGGGCAGGGAGGCGATGCTGTCATCCTTCTTGGCTGGAGCAGGAAGATGAAGGATGATGTCAGACTCATTTTCAGCCTCATTAGGCAGCAGACGGAGATGGAGGGAGGAGAGCAGGAGGTTGGGGGATGGGCTCTGCACTGCAGAGACCAGCAGGGGCTAAAGAAGAGAGGACATGGGGAACTGGAAAAATAAGCCTTCCAGGATTGTGGGGAGAAAGACGCTGTGGGAGAGGCCAGGATGCTGCATTAGGCACAGGGCAACCTGGGAACCCAGGCACATGGGTCCTGCTCTCCGAAGTCTGCAAGTCAAGAAGCGAACAGAGCACGCCGACCCTCTCCCTTTCCCCTCTGTCTCTCTTAGTGGCTTTACAGTGGGTCCCCTGTCAGAAACCAGCACTGGGGGCCCTGCCACCCCCACATGGAAGGAGTGTCCTATCTGTAAGGAGCGCTTTCCTGCTGAGAGTGACAAGGATGCCCTGGAGGACCACATGGATGGACACTTCTTTTTCAGCACCCAGGACCCCTTCACCTTTGAGTGATCTTACGCCCTCGTACATGCACAAATACACACTCATGCACACACACACACACACACACACACACGCGCGCGCGCATACACTTAGGTTTCATGCGCATTTTCTAGCACACTGGGCTCCATGATACTCTGTTCCCTAAGAACCGCTTCTGTGTGCCCTGTTTTCATCCCAAGATTTCTCACTTCATCCTCTCCTACCTGGCTCTTTTGTCCCAGGGAGGAGTCCTGTTCGGAAGCAGTGGCTGAATTTACCCCCTGAAAGTGGTTTTGGAGGAACCGGGATGGAGGAGGCCTTCCCCTGTGGGAATAGAATCGTTCACTCCTAGCCCTGGTTGTTTCTGATACACAGCCACTGCACACACACACTCACACTCACACTCCCTTGTCTGATGCCCCAAAGCCAATTCCTGGGGCACCCTACCCTCTCTTATTTGAGGTTTCTGTTTGTTTACCTGAGTTTTCTCTGGGGCCTGCGTAGAGGCAGCAGCATGGACATCACGGCCTCTCAGGTCCCTTTTGGTTTTCAGCTTCATTGGTTCTTCTTTCTGTTCCCCCATTGCCTTCTGTGCCCCACCCCAGCCTTTTCCATAACCTTAGGTATTCAGTTTGGAGGGGTTTTTTGTATTTTTGAGGATTCCTGTATTCTGTATCCTGTCCTCGCATCTCCTCACATGGAAAGAAATAATGTATTTGTGCCTTCTGTGAGGGATGGGGGGAACAAGTGGTCCCAGGTATCCCCATTTCCAAGCCCCCGCTCCCTTTCCAGGTCCCCCCACAGCAATAAAAGCTTTCCCCTGATATCCATCCCTTTGTAGTTTGAACAAATATATTTATATGATATATATGACTGTTGTCACAAAATGTGTTCTTATCATGAGGTGTGACTGGAACACAGGGCCCAGACCTCCGGCTCTTAGACCCTGGTGGAGGGAGGAGGGAAAGAGGGGACGCATCCCTGCCTCATGGCAGGGGATGCCGGGCAGTTGCTGTCCTATCATGCCTCCTGGTGTGCTGGCCATGAGTGGGTTGTCTCAAGCGGGAGTCTGGCTTGGATAATGCAGCAGTTGGGGAGGGAGCAAACTCATGGGTCCCTGTCACTTCTACTCAGGGTTTAGTCCCAGGGTGGACGCGTGCCGTGGAAAAGTGGGACAAGTTTCCCACTGCACAGACCTTCACCTTTCATAGCAGCCATCACTGTACCTTATGCCAAAGGGCAGGCTTTATTCCTGTCAAGAGTGTACACCTTTGAGTATCTAGTTAGTAAAAAATACCCTAAGCCTCATACCTCTAAAGGCGATTTTATATTCCTCCTGTTTCTGTTTCTGTTTCTCTGTTGCCATCCCCTCATACCTGTATGCACACTCTGACTCAACAGTCACAAAAACACATTCATCCACTCTAACCAGCTTCACGGGCTAGGCAGACACATACACAGCATCGTAAAGCATTTGTTAAGGACCTGCACGCTCACCAAGGCTCTCAGCAATGCCCTACACAAGCACATGCCTACAACCCCCTTGTCCTCCAACCCAATAGCTCCCTTCTCAGCTGCCCTCCACTCCCTTCAGGGCCCCTGTGTGGACCACCCCCACCATTCCCTGTCTCCATTCACCTGAAATGCTCCTGTCCACCCCCTTTCCAGCCCCACCTGGATGACATCTTACATCCTTCCTTCTTCCCTCACATCTCCGTCTCCTAGCAACCCCATCTCGTTCCCTGAATCCCTTCCAAGGAAATTAGAGATAATGGATCTCTCCTCTCTCCATCTCAACCCCTCTTTATTGATCCTCCTTTAATGAAAGTTAATTATAACAATGATTTAATTAATAGAATCCCTCTCTTCCTTTATTGCTTCCCGTATTAAGACTATTAATAAATACGAGCTGGGCTGACAGAGGCATCCATCACCCACCTGGGATTCCCCCCATCCCTCCTTTTACCTTCCCCCTCTCCCTCTACCTCTCTTGGCCTATAAACTTGCTGGGGTAGTGGGGGTTAATCAGAGAGGAATTATGAGCCAACATCCCCAGCAAGAGGTGCATTTAATGAAATGATGTGTGATTTATTTTCTGGAGGAGGTTGGGGCGAGAAGAATCTGGGACCCACACCTCCTGGCTTCCAGAGAGTGGCTGCCTTGTGCAAAAAAGGAGAAAAGTAGACAAACAGGAACCCAGGCCCCTGCTCCCATGCCACAGCCCCTGCCAAGCTGCACATACACCCACAGGAGCCACATGGCTGGCTGCACAAGGCCACTGATACAGACACTGTCAGACTGAAAGCACTTAAGAGGACTGCGGTATAGGTTTGTTCTTTCCCACCTCCAAAACTTCACATGGGTCCTTCTCACCTACTTCCTTTCTCTCCAGCCCTGTTCTGCTTCACTGTCCCGAATCTGCTTCATACTCCCCTCCTCCATGAAGCCCCCAGCCCCCCACCAGGCTCCTCAACATGGATATCTAGAGTTTCTAGCTGCTCCTTTCTCTGCCCTTTGTGTGTCTTTCTGGTATGCAATTTGCAGTTTCAGACTAGGGGTGCCACAAAATGTGGGGCCATTTCTCTTCCTTACTCATGGTTTGCCTATCCCAGTATCCAAAGCATGGTCCCCGACACAGAGGGAGCTCAAGGAAGGGTAATTGACTGCATGGGCCAGGGGAAACCCAGGGGCAGCCAGGTTCCAATTCTAGTTCTCTTTCCTATTCACTGAGTGGTATTTGGCTACTCAGCCTTTCTACTTATTTCTCTTCTATAATGGATCATCCCTTTCCTCCCTGCTCCCCAACATCCATGCAAAAGCTGATAGATCTGAATGGGCTCGAGACTCTAATGTGAAAGGAGATGTCAGCCAAGTAGCAGCAAATAGGAACTCATGTCAGTATTTGGTGGTGAAAGAACGAATCCAAACACACCACTCCCCCACTTATCGAACCTCAGTGGCCACCTGTTACCTACAGGAACGAGAAATGTAGATTGCTTAGTGTGCCAGTCAGGGTCTTTGCCATCTGGTCCCAACTTGCCCTTCCATTTCCCATCTACCCTAAGGAACCCTGTACTCCAGTATAACAGAACCATTCCACAAAAACATGCACTACTTTCCTCCTAGCTCAAAGGATGCCACCTGCATGGAGCCTTACCTGACTGCCCTCAGTTATCCTTTGACGTACCACATAGAGCACTTTATAAAAAGATGCTACATGTGTTTACAACTTTTTATTCTCCCTAAACTATAAGCAACTTGAGGGCAGATGCTATGCTTATACATCACTGTGTTCCTAAAATCTAGTATAGAGACTGGAACATAGGACCAGTCCTCCAGAAATAATCTTTAAATTGTTTTAATGAAATGTTTTATACATACAAAATAATATATGTAATGAATAATAAAGTGAACATCATTGAGCTCACCAACTAGCTTCAAATAAATATTACCAATACCATTAAATGAAATGCCATGTGTTGCTTCAAATAACAAAATGTGATGTCATTTGGGATAGAGGTGTTTCTTTTCTTTTTTGAAAGAGAGTCTCGCTCTGTCGCCCAGCCTGGAGTGCAGTGGCGCGATCTCAGCTCACTGCAACCTCGCCTCCCAGGTTCGAGCGATTCTCCTGCCTCAGCCTCCTGAGTAGCTGGGATTACAGGCATGTGCCACCATCCCTGGCTAATTTTTGTATTTTTAGTAGAGACAGAGTTTCACCATCTTGGTCAGGCTGGGGGATAGAGATGTTTCTATTAATTCAGGATACTTATAGAGTGCTCTGTATGGGTCAGGTGCCAGGGAATGGAGATAGAATAGTCAAAAACCCCACCCTCAGAGAGCTCTTAGTTGACATAAATCACCAGATACAAGGAAACAAGATAAATGCTACTTTAGAGGTATGCACAGCATGCTATGGGACCACAGAGAGGCAGATACTTAATGAAGACTGGGGAAGGCAATGCTTCCCACAGGTGATAATGTGGGGTAGACGTGAGCCAAGCATGTGCAGGCAGAAAGAACAAAATATGCAAAGACAACTTACGCAGAAGTCTATACATTCAGGTAGGGCTGCCAAGTGAGGATCTTACCCAGTGTGGGAAGTGAGGCTGGAAATGTGGACTACTGACATTTATTCATACATTCACTCAACAAGTATTAATTGAGTGTCCACTAGGTGTTTGGTGCTGTTCTAGATATTGGAGAAACTGCATGAACAAAATAGGAATTGGCTAGGTACAGTGGCTTACACCTGTAATCCCAACAACTTGGGGGGCCAAGGCAGGAGGATTGTTTGAGCCCACGAGTTCAAGACCAGTCCGGGCAACATAGCAAGATCCTTTCTCTAAACAATTTTTTTTTTTTTTTTGAGGTGGAGTCTCACTCTGTCGCCCAGGCTGGAGCACAGTGGTGCAGTCTCAGCTCACTGCAACCTCCGTCTCCAGGTTCAAGCGATTCTCCTGCCTCAGCCTCCTTGAGTAGCTGGGATTACAGGCGCGAGCCACCATGCCTGGCTAATTTTTGTATTTTTAGTGCAGACGGGGTTTCACCATGTTGGTCAGGCTGCACTTGAACTCCTGACCTCATGATCCGCCCCCCTCACCCTCCCAAAGTGCTGGACTTACAGGCGTGAGCCACTGCACCCAGCCCCCCAAAAAATTTTTTAAATAAACCTGGCATGGTGACATGTACCTGTAGTCCCAGCTACTCAGGAGGCTGAGGTGGGAGGATGGCTTGAGCCCAGGAGTTCAAGGGTGCAATGAGCTATGATAGCACCCTACAGCCTTGGGTGACAGAGAAAGACCCTGTCCCTAAAAAACCAAAAACAAAACAGGAATTTCTGCCCTCTTGGAGATTATACACTATTGCCGGATCATGAAAGTCCAGATAAACCAGTTAGGAATCTTATAATAATCCAGGTAAAAATGGTGAGCATCACACTTAATGTCAAAGGGAAAAGAAGCAGAATTATTTAGGAGGCCGAATTAATGAAACTTGGTGAAAACTAGATATGGGAAGTGAGCAGAAGGAGTCAAGTTTATCCCAAGTTTCTGGTTTCAGTGACCAGATAACTGATGATGCCATTCACTAAATAAATACAGTTGGTCCTCTGTATCTGTGGGTTCTGCATCTGCGGATTCAACCAACCATAGATCAAAAATATCTGGGAAAAAAAAAAACACAAAATAACAGTACAACAACTGGCCAGGCACAGTGGCTCACGCCTGTAATCCCAACATTTTGCAAGGCCAAGGCGGGCAGATCACCTGAGGTCAGGAATTCTAGACCAGTCTAGCCAACATGATGAAACCTTGTCTCTATTAAAAATACAAAAATTAGTTGGGTGTGGTGGTGCATGCCTGTAATCCCAGCTACTCGGGAGGCTGAGGCAGGAGAATCGCTTGAACCCAGGAGGCAGAGGTTGCAGTGAGCTGAGAACACGCCATTGAACTCTAGCCTGGGCAATGAGAGCAAAGCTCTCTCTCAAAAATAAAAAAATAAAAATAATAAAATAATACAGTATAACAACTGTTTACATAGCATTTACATTGTATTCAGTATTATAAGTAATCTAGATAATTTTAAGTATATGGGAGGATATGGTAGGTTATATGCAAATATACCATTTTATACAAGGAACTTGAACATCTGCAAATTTTGGTATCCTCAAGGATACTGAGTAGCAACTGGAATACAAATGGAGAAATACATTTGAGGGGGAAGATGACTGGTGCAGTTTTGGCTTGTGGAATTCTCAATGTCTTTGGGATCCTCCCAAGGAGAGAGAGGTCCAATGGGCAGTTGGGTAGACATTTAAGTCAAGAGATGAAAAGAGTGTAAAGTTGGAGATAGAGATTTAAGGTTCCTGAAAGCAAAGGTGCTAAGAGTGAAGAAAAGTCTGGCCGGGAGCAGTGGCTCACGCCTGTAATCCTAGCACTTTGGGAGGCCGAGGCGGGTGGATCACGAGGTTAAGAGATCGAGACCATCCTGGCCAACATGTTGAAACCCTGTCTCTATTAAAAATACAAAAATTAGCTGGGTATGGTGGCGTGTGCCTGTAGTCCCAGGTACTCGGGAGGCTGAGGCAGGAGAATCGCTTGAACCCGGAAGGCAGAGGTTGCAGTGAGCCAAGATCGAGCCACTGCACTCCAGCCTGGCAATAGATCGAGACTCTGTCTAAAAAAAAAAAGGAAAAAAAAAAAATAAAGGTCTCCCTGCATATATAGAGAGAAGGTAACAGGGCCAAGGGCAGAACCCAGGAGAACAGCATGGAAGGGAGGTATGGAGAATGCAGAATTATGGAGAAGACAGAGGGATCAGTCAGAGAGGTAGGAAGAAACTCAGGAGAAATGAGTCAAGGAAAGAAGCCAGTAGTGGCAGGTGCAGCAGGGAGGCCCGGGAAATAATTCCTGGAAAGCACTGGATTAGCAGCCATTGGTGGCTCAGCAAGAGGAGCTGGAGGGAAATGTTGGAGGTGGAAGTTACTGCACAACTGGACTTCACAGAACCTGCAGTAGAGACACAGTTCTTCTGATCTGTGGGAATTAGGAGTTTGTCTTCAGATTCACATAAAAATGAGGGCTTCAGGCTGGTGCATTTCCTCATACTTGTAATCCCAGCACCTTGGGAGGCCGAGGTGGGAGGATCACTTGAGCCCAGGAGTTTGAGACCAACCTGGGCAACCAAGTGAGACATCATCTCTATTTTAAAAAACAAGGCCAGGTGCAGTGGCTCACGCCTATAATCCTAGCACTTTGGGAGGCTGAGGCAGGCAGATCACTTGAGGTCAGGAGTTTGAGACCAGCCTGGCCAACATGGTGAAACCCCATCTTTACTAAAAATACAACGATTAGCCAGGTGTGGTGGTGGGCACCTGTAATCCCAACTACTTGGGAGGCTGAGGCAGGAGAATCACTTGAACCCGCGAGGCAGAGGTTGCTGTCAGCCGAGATCATGCCATTGCACTCCAGCCTGGGCAACAGAGTGAGACTATGCCAAAAAAAAAAAAAGAAAAAGAAAAAAGCCACAAGGGCTTCTGAACCAAAATATAAGAAAAATGAAGGGTAGGAACCGAGATGTCTGGAACTGCCCCATCAAAGATTTTGCTGCCTCTGGCTAGCCAGATGTGAGGCACACTCGAAGTAATGTAAAACTGAAGCCTGTGCTGTCCACTAGGGCAGCTGCCAGCTGCACCAGCCACCCTTGAAATGTGGCTAGTCCAAATTGAGATTATATAAATGTAAATTATGTAACAGATATCAAGGAATTAGTATCAACAAAATTTAAAATAGCTCAGTAAGTGTATATTGATTGCAGATTGAAATGATAAGATTTTGGATATACAGTTTAAATAAATGTTAGCATTTAATTTCTTTTTTCTTTTTTTTTTTTTGAGACAGAGTCTCGCTCTGTTGCGCTCAGGCTGGAGTGCAGTGGTGTGATTTCGGCTCACTGCAACCTCCGTCTCCTGGGTTCAAGCAATTCTTCTGCCTCAGCCTCCCGAATAGCTGGAATGATTACAGGGGCCCACCACCACGCCTGGCTGATTTTTTTGTATTTTTAGTAGAGACAGGGTTTCACCGTCTTGGCCAGGCTGGTCCCAAACTCCTGACCTCGTGATGCACCCGCCTTGGCCTCCCAAAGTGCTGGGATTACAGGCGTGAGCTACTGCGCCCAATCTCACCTGGATCTTTTTACCTCTTTTTTTAAATGTGGCTACTAGAAAATTTAAAATTATGTGTTTGATTCATATTACATTTCTACTGCACAGCGCTCATCCAAGCCCTGCCACAGAATAGGACCGCCACAGCCTGGACATGCCCAGACTCCCAAATGTTCTTTAATCACCTCAGACTCGCAATGTCCTGCCTAGCTGGAAAACAAATGCCTGAAATCCCCAAGACTGCATTTTTGTTGCACCTCTATGCCCCATACTGCCAGTCCCATAACCCAGGGCCAAAGATTTCAGTCCTCAAGGCCAGCCACAGTGGCTCACACCGGTAATCCCAGCACTTTGGGAGTCTGAGGCAGGAGGATCGCTTGAAGCCAGAAGTTTGAGACCAGCCTGGACAACATAGTGAGACCCCCATCTCTATTTATTTTTAAAAAACTGGAATTTTAAAAAAAGATTTCAGTCCTCAATACCCCATCTTCAGGATTCCCCTGTCATGGTCCTTCGCGCTTTTTCTTTCCCCAATTCTGTTGCTACTCACGTGAGAGCAGAGATGTCCTATTCTAACTTACAAAAGTAGATTTTTTTTTCCTGGCTTAGAGTCCAGAATCTCTCTCCCAACCCTGAATTTAGAAGCCATGTCTTCTCCCTGTTTCTTTCATTTCTCAACTCCCTCTTTGCCTTTCCTCCTTTCTAAAACCATGTAAATCTGTCGAATTATAAGAAACACGGTACTATGGAAATCACCCAGGCTTTATGTCCCTTTATAAATTTCATCTATCTTAAGCCCTCTTTGCAAACTGTGGCTAACATCTGCCTGTTATTGAGAAGATTGAATGAGATCAGATGTGTAAAATGCCTTGTACAAAGCCTGGCACACAGTAGGTACTTTGTAATCTTGAGTTTCCCACTTTTCCTCTTACCTCTGCATATTTGGAGAAGTAGGGAAAGAACCAGGAAAGTCCGGTTCATATGTATGGACTCACAGAACCTCAAAACCAAAAGAGCTCTTAGAGATATATTTCCAGTTACTCATTCAGTAAAGAAATTCCCTGGACCACATCTTTCGTTGGTAGTCATCCAATCTCTGCTTAAACATCTCCAGGGGCCATTCATTGGTTCACTCAATAAACAAGAACAAGGCACTGTGGGAGCCACAAAGAAGGGCTGACACAGATCTTGCTGTTAATGAGCTTATAGATTAGCAAAAAGATAATACAGAGAAATAACCATAATATAAGGTAAAAGCGATATGTGCCAAATGAGATGCCATGACAGAGAACTAACAACCTTGCAAGTTATTTCATGCTCAAAAAAGGGTAGCTCTAATATTAAAATTTCTCCCAAATCTCAGACCTCAGTTTTTCCATGCATTTCATGGAACATGGAACAAGATCCTTCCATACTAGGTCATAGGTCATCCTTAAGGAGGACCTGCGATAGCCTTAAAACTCCAGGAGGGAGGCAGGGCGCAATGGCTTACACCTGTAATCACAGCACTTTGGGAGGCCAAGGCAGGTGGGTCACTTGAGGTCAGGAGTTCGAGACCAGCTAGGCAACATGGCGAAACCCCATCTCCACCACAGATATAAAAATTAGCCAGGCATGGTGGTGCATGTCTGTAGTCCCAGCTACTTAGGAGGCTTGAGGCAGAAGGATCACTTAAACCTGGAAGGTCGAGGCTGTGTTGAGCCCTGATCATGCCACTGCACTCTAGCCTGAAAGAGACTCTAAAAACAAACAAACAAAAACAACTCCAGGAGGAGGATGTGGAAATGGACATGGAACAGGTGCAGAGAGAACTGGGGCTGGCTGCAAGATCCTCCAGCCTCTTCTGTACCACCGAATGATTTCTGGGAGTCCCTAAATGACTGCCTCAGCCTCTACCTACTACCAGCGACTCCTGTCGCCCTAGAAAGCCATGCACATCCCTACTCCCCGGATTTATCCTAATGGTTTTGCCTGTGCTTTTCTCTCCCTCTTCTCCCCATCCCTATCACCTTTTCATCATCTTTTATCAGTATCTCTACAATTTTCTTTGTATCTGCCTCTGCTTCAGTCTGTGCCTCTCATCATTTTGATTTTTTGTTTCTATTATTCTTGGAGCCTTTCTGCTTCTATCTCTGACTCTCTTTCTCTTACTCTCACCATCCTTGATTTCTTGATAGGTTTCCATTTTTCTGTCCCTGGCCTCGTTTTCTCCCCAGCTGCCGCAAAGCCATAAACCTAGCTGGCCCTGCAGCAGGCAGCCGCCAATCAGTGGGCTCCAGGAGTTGAGGGGAGGGGGTCAACAGAGAGATGGGGGGATGGAAAAGCTGAGGCACTGTTGCTATAGCAGGGGAGGGATGAGGTGCAGAAAAGAGATGTCCCTCCCAAAAGGCAGACACAGCTACCTCCACAGACAGTGTCTGGACTCCTTTCCTACAGATAGCAAATGCTTGGCCCCCACTTACTGTTGTGAGGCAGGGTACCTGGATCCCTCCCCTGTATTACCCAAACCATGATTTCTCATCCAAAACCCCTGGCCACAGATCACTAGAGATTTGCCTCCTCCTGCATTCTTAGGCCCTCCCAAGATGAGGGAGCTGAAGGGCCTTGAGGGTCTGAAGATCCTGAGACAGATGCTTACATGGACGTTGAGACAGGAAAGAATGGTCAAGACAGGTACAGTGGCAGATGCTGAGATGAGTTGGAGGAAGCACTGAGAGGAGGGAGAGTCCTCCCCAGCCAAGGCTGATCCAGAAGCTTGGGTGATCCAGGCTTCTTAGCTCCCTGGCCATTCCTGAAGCAGAACTGGCTGCCAGAATCCCTGATCTCTGGTCTAGGTTGGGGTTCAGCAGCTTAGGGTGTTACTTACTGGGCTACTACTACACAGCTTGTCGTAAGAAACCTGCTGGGTCTGGGGGGATAGGAGGGGATAGGAGGGGAAGGCGGGGAAGGCAAGGGATTAATGTAAGATTTTAGAAGAACACAGGAGGAGGAACATTTCCATCCTGTTGGGCCAGGAGACAAACCCAGAAAGTGGTCATTCCTGGTGTGCTGGCGACCCCTGCTGGCTATACACACCACCGCCTGGGAGATGGGAAGGTGCAGCCAGCCTGTGTGAGTCCAAATGCGTGTTGGATGTTACACTGCATACAACAATGACGGTGCCCATGATTACGTATGGGCACTCCTGGGTGAAGGCAGTAATGTGACTGAACACAGAAGCCCAAAAGGTCAGGCTCAGAACTTCTGGCTCCCCTCTGGGACTCTGGGTGTCTAGGAAGGATCATTGAGCCCAGCATGTCTCCTGACCAGTGTCACATCAGTAGCAGCATAGATCCACTCAGTGAGGCACTGCTGAGGTCAAAGTAAATGTAACCAGTCCAGGTGTAGGGGAAAGATTGCAGACTTTGGAATCACACTTACCTGGGTTGAAATCTTGATCCTGTGATTACTAACTGTATGACCTAGAGCAAGTTCCTGAACTTCTTTGAGCCCAATTTCCTCACCTGTAAGAGCATAATAATACCTGTCTTAGAGGGTTATTGTGAGTGTTTAGCACAGTGCCTAGCAATAATAAGCATGTAATAGAGGCTAATTTTCTGCCTCCCTCTTCCTTTATCAACCTCCCACGCTCGAGGTCAGGCAGGGATTTCAAAAGGCAAATAAACTGGGAGTAATATTGACAATGATGGTGGTGGTGGTTTATATTTACACAACTCATGCAAATCATTTTAAACATATTTTTAATACACGGCTTTTTTCCTTTTTATTAGCCAAGCCCATCATGATCATGTTTTATTGGGATGGAAATATCCTGATGTTATGGCAGGTATCTGGAAAGATGGCCTTATGAAGTGATAACAAGGCATGACAAATCTTTCTTTATTGTGATACATTTTCATTACTCAGGTTAATCAGGAATTACCCATTAGAACAAGGGTTTAAGATAAGTACATGACAGTCATCTGTGGAGATCAAAATCTCCTGATTTTCCAATGGGTATCTAATTGTTATTGCTATTGTAGAGGGACAATTAATGCTTAGATTGAACTGGTATTCAAACATTAAAATAACTCAAGGAGATATGACAGATAGTTAGAAATAGTATATTCTGAAATTTAAAAGAAAACAGATTTCAATTGCACCAAAGAATATTCTAATCCCTGCAGCTGTCCATCGATAGGGGCAGACTGCTTATTAAGAGCTCCATTTTAGCAGGAGTACTGAAGCTGAAGCTGGCTGGCTCCCCAGCAGGCTTACTGTGAAAGAGATTCAGGCTGCAGAGGGAGATTGGATAAGAGGGCTTCTGAGCTTCCTCCAAAAACACACTCAAGTGCATGATGAATACTTAGCTCGGTAGAAGTGTCGCTCCAAACGGCATTACTGCCATACCCATAGTAACTGTTCGTCACCAGGAGGTCAGGGTAAGGGCGTAGTAATAATATCAATGGTGTTCTTTTCCTCTCTGAGATTTTGTTCTCCCAAAAGAGAGGAAAGAGTCCAGAATCATTCCCCTGCTAACCATCCCCACGTTTTTCTTGATTTTGTCTGATTCATCTTTGTCTTGGCTTCATAGTATCCATCTTCAAGTATTTTAAAGAAAACCTTACTTAAGGAAAGAGTTTTTTTATCCTTTAGTTTCCTGCCTATAGGAGGTGGGCAGGCAATGAGGATGGGAAGAGGGAACAAACATTTGCTGAGTTCCTATTAAGTGTAGACATTGTAATTTTTGCATTTGATTAAGAGAGGTGTGTACGTGCTTTCATGCAAGTAAGTGTATATATGTATATGTATTCCTGCAAGTATATGTATATATTGTTTTGTATCTGTGGATATAAATGTGGATGAATCTGAAGGAATTCTCTGCTGTTCAAGCCTCTCTGAACAGGGGTCTGGGGTCTTGGTGTCTAGTTTAGTACAGGGAAATCTGTATGCAGCTCCACTGAGGATTTCAATATCTTCCGTGCGTACAGACTATCCAGGAGTTAGTTCTTCTGGCTCCAGGATCTTTGTGCAGGATCCCAGGTTTGTCTGTCCCCATCCTGCACACAAGTGTGTTGACATATCAAAACTCCTCTACCTCCTTGCTTTCCTGTGTGCATCACACTGCGTGCAGATCCATTTGTCCAACCAGCCCCACGTGAAGCCATATGTGTCCAGCAGTCCCTCCTTCCAAGGAGGACTCTGTGAAGAGTCCTTGGCACCCTCCCTTCCTGGCCACCCCCACTCCCCACTTCCCATGCCAGGAGAGATCTAATTACACAGAAATTAGTACAGAAAAGGATCGTTTGCTTTTATTGCATCAGTACCGGGGCAGCTATAAATCTGGAGCCGCCGCTGCAGCCGCCTCTGGGCACTGTGCAGGCTATAGTGGGGCTCTCACCTCCACACCTCCCTTTTCTCCTTGGCCTCTACCCCTGCCCAGGACCTGAGAGCTCTATTAGGTACCCATCTCAGTAGGGGAAGTGGAGAAAGGGGAGGGTGGGGTCAATCAAAAGAAGACACATAGTAGATGCTTAATAAATGTTCACAAAATGATTAGAGAGAGGTAGATCCCAGCAATGGTAGTAACTACCCGACTACCTAGACCCAATCACCACGAGATAAATATTTCTAGTAAAATTTCTCTCAAAATTCTTAAGCTCTTACCAGACAGACTTCCTCACTTTCTTATGAACCCAGATGAAGTATATGGAGCTATTAGTCATCCTGGCTTCTACTTTAGAGACCCTGAACTCCTTCTCAGGCAGTTTCAGGTGATGAAGACAGTCCAGGTTCAGATCTTGATTCTTCTGTTTACCAACTAATTGTCCTTGGGTATCTCCCAACCTGAGCTTTGGTTTCTTCTTCTGTGAAATGGAGGACATGAAACCTACCTCTCAGGTTGTTGTGAGGCATCAATGGGAAAGCACAATTAGTCAGGTGTGGTGGCATGCACCTGTGGACGCAGCTGCTTCGGGAGCTGAGGCAGGAGGATTGCTTGAGCCCAGGAGGTCAAGGCTGCAGTGGGCCCTGATCCAGCCTGGGAAACAGAGTGAGACTCTATCTCAAATAAAATAAAATAAAATAAAATAAAACAAAATGGGAAAGCACTAGACCAACAGGAAGGGGGTCCACTAATTGTTATTATCACTCTTAATGTCTTCTTAGCTACCACTTCCACTTCACCACCTTTACTTCTGCCTCCTCTTCCCCATCACCCTTTAACCTAGCCTATATGCCAACCAACCCCCACTCAAATAGGGGGCAATAAGATATGCAGGCAGGCTGTGCCCAACCTGGAGTGAATGTTTCTATATGTTAGTGTCTTATCAGAAGACAGAGATGAGGCCAGGTGCGGTGGCTCACGCCTGTAATCCCAGCACTGTGGGAGGCCAAGGCGGGTGGATCACTTGAGGTCGGGAGTTCCTGACCAGCCTGGTCAACATGGTGAAACCTCGTCTCTACTAAAAACAGACACACACACACACAAATTAGCCGGGCATGGCGACATGCACCTGTAATCCCAGCTACTCCAGGGGCTGAGGCAGGAGAATCACTTGAACCCGGGAGACAGAGGTTGCAGTGAGCCGAGATTGCGCCACTGCACTCCAGCCTGGGCGACAGAGCGAGCCTCCATCTCAAAAAAAAGAAGGAGGAGGAGGAGGAGGAGGAGAAGAAGAAGAAGAGGAAGAAGAAGAGGAAGAAAAGGAGGAGAAGGAGAAGGAGAAGAAAGAAGAAGGAGAAGGAGAAGGAGAAGGAGAAGGAAGAAGGAGAAGGAGAAGGAGCAGGAGAAGGAGAAGAAGGAGAAGGAGAAGGAGAAGAAGAAGAACAAGAAGAAGAAGAACAAGAAGAAGACGACAGAGATGAGGACAAGTGACTCCAACAATCCTCGGGCATCTGGAGGCAATGTTTTACCCATAGCCAACTGTCTCCAAGCTCATTCCTTGCCAGTAACTATTTTGATCTCCATTATTTGCATGGAGGGTGTAAATTAGCTCCTTGGAATACTGGAGGGTCGGCTTGTAAATGACTGTGTAGAAAGAGTCAAGGATTTAGGGAATTAGGAGGGAGCAGGAGCTGGGGATTCAGGGTGGAGACTGGAGGCTTGAACTTATCCCGGAGCAAGGTCAAAAGGCCCTTTAGGGGATCGCAGAGACAGAAACCAAATGTCCGGGCTCCCAACTTCCTGCCAACCCAGTTTTCCAAACCCAAGGATTTGGGGTCTCCTCCCTCTTGCCCTCCCCTACACTGATGTCTCCAGCCCAAGGCACTCAGCCAGGAATTCCTGAATTTACTCCTATGTGGATAACCCTGAAGAGCTCTCAGTGTAGGTCAGGAAGTGAAGAGCCAGAGAAAGGAAGGGGTGTAACCCCTCCCCCAACCCCACTGTGCTCAGATCTCCAAGCACCATTTGGGCAGGACCCTCTGCTCCCACACTTCAAGGGCAGGAGGAGCGCAGAAGGAAGCTGAGGCACTACGTCTGTGTCCAGCCTCTCACCCCCGATCTGCGTCTCAGGGAGGGTGAGGATTTGGCGTGAAGGGCAGAGCGGCGTGGGGGGCGCGGATCTCTGGCCCCCATCTCCCCCCACCCCCAGCCCCAACTCAGGCTGCAGTCTCTCCTCGTTGTAGCAGCGCGAGAGCAAAGGGACGGGCAGTAAAGATGAGTGATGGCGCGGAGACAAGCAGAAATACACCATCATGAAAATGCTAATGACTCCTTGCTCTCTTTCTTTATGGTTGGAGTAATACAGACTTCAATCATAAAAACAATCTCCCAACATTTTAATGGGCTCCATCATGCCCGCACTTGTCGGTATATTTGAAGAATAAATCACCCTCCCCGCTCGGAATGAATTCGCTGTCAAACTCGGCTCCCTCGGAGAAAATGGATGGAGAGAGAGGATGGAGGGTTTTTTTGGGGGAGGGGTCCTCTCCCCCTCTAACTCCCTTCTAAACTGGATTGTTGCGCGAGATGCCTGGATCTTGAAATGGAGGAGGGGGAGGTCGGGAATTGAGGAAGCTGAGCCGGAAGGGAGGGTTTTGGCAAACCCGGGGCGGGACGGAGGAACTTCACACCGAGAGAAGCTGCCCCTTAGATGGACGTGGAAGAAAGGGGCTGGAACACTGGCGGCATTGGAGGGAAGGGGCAAAATCTTGACCTTGAACCTAGAGAATGCAAAGAAGATGCAGAAAGCATGCAAATCCGCATTATTTCAGGTTATTTGGTTGGACTTCTTTCAGACTAGGCCTTAGGCAGGGGCGCAGAGGGAAAAGGGAATGTTCAAGAGATCTCCTTTGAGGAAGAGAAGACAGGACAACAAGCAAGCCCAGGAGTTTCGGCTCCGACCTTGCAGGTTTCAGAGCGCTAAGCCACAGGTCCGTACTGCTGAGAAGGGCCTGAAAGTCCCGGGTAATTCTTATTTCCATACAGGTGGCCGTCAGCCAATGAAAACTTGGGATAAGCATACTGCGAGTAGCCAATCCCAGTTAAGGATGAGCCGAACTGACAGGTTTAATTGCATCTTGATTGGTTGTGATGTTGCTAGGCAGAAATCGGGTCCTGGAGATTGATGCGGACAAGAGGGAAGAGACAGGTGAATAGGAAAATATCTGGAAACCTGGAGTCCTGGATTGACATGTTTCTTCCTGAGCTCCTTCATTCTCAAAGGATTGATGGAGTCAGAGGAATGACTCTCCCTTTTCTCCTTCTCTTGAGTGGGACAGAGTCCAACAGTTATATATGTTCCCCCAAAAGCCTTCCAAGAAATCTGGCTATTTCGAGGGACTTCTAGTCGAAAGCCCCCCGGGGCGGAGGGGGGGGGTATTTAAACCTCACCCCAGGTCTTCCAGAAGACTATCTTCAAGCCTTCTGGCTGTAGTTTAAGACCAATTTTCTCTAATATGCTCAGGAAATGGAGAAATCTTGCTCCACACTCGTCCTTCATATCGCATGACTCAAGGAGCAAGAGATTTCCCTACCTCCTGGCCTCTCCACCCAAGGGTGCCCTCCAGATCCAGCGAGGGGTCAAAATCCCAGACCCAAAGGTCTGTGTAGTGGCATTCCCAAACTCGCTCATTCTGACCCTTCGTTTGCACCTAATTTGCAGAGAGCAGGTCCTTCCCTCCTAACCCCCAACCCCGACCAAACCCACCTGTCTCCCTGCAGCCCCAGCCCCCCTCCCGCCACCCGGCATCTGCGGTTCCTCTCCCTCTGCCCAACTCGCCCCACACCCGACCCCTCTGTGCAGCCCGCCCGCCCCCGCCCCAGCGCGCCCTAGCCTGCAGCCCCCTGCTGGAGACAGGGCCCGGAGCCTCCCGCGGAGTCAGCCTCCCCGGAGGCCGCAGGGGCCGGTGGGGGCAGAGGCGGGGCCCGCCGCGGGAGCTGCGAGCGCGGGTCTGAGCTAGACCGTCCGCGAACAATATGCCACCATTTAAATCTGAACGCGCGCCAGCCGCCGATTGTGATGTTAATTCGGAGATGATTTAGGGGGGCGGTACGAAGTGGGGGGCTGGCCGCCTCTCTGTCAAAGTGCTGTCCGGGACCTTAATATTTGTAATTGAAGCTGATGAGGACTCCGTCTCTGTTTCCACTGATAAAAAAAGGCAGGGAGGGAAAAAGAGCAACTAAATTATGGGGCCGGCAGAAAAACATGATTAATCAAAGGTTTGAACTGTCGCCGTGTTCGAGGCCCAGTAAATCTCGTCCGGCCGGGCCCTGCGGAAGCCGAAGGATAAATCTGAGCTGCCCGGTGTTTGCCGCCCCTTTCTGTTTGCCTCTGGGTTCGCACGTCAATTAATTGAATAATTGGATTTGAAGAGATGTCAGGAGATTATAGAGGGAGAGCCGGGAGGAGTGAGTGTGGAGGAAGGGGTCTACGAGAGCCGGAGGGGTCAGGTGACGGAGGGACACGGAGAGCCGGGCCTGCCCAGGGAGCTCTTCATCCGGCTCGCCTCGGCTTGGGGTTTGCGAGGACGAGACGCCGCGAAAGGCGGCTGACCTGTGCCTTATTCTCAGCGACGGTTCCCAACCCACCTCTCCAGGCACCGCTCTCATCGAGAAGCTTTCCCAAATTCTCCTCTCTCAATTCTGCCGACTCCTTTCCCAATTCCGCTCTCCTTTTGAAGCTGATGAATGTCTCTGCGTGTTTCATTCGCAAGTGTTTATATGTTGGTTTGTGAAGAAGTGCATTGTTCCCTCTGGTTCACCCCATCTGACCTGGAGTTTTCCCCACAAAGACTGAGGGTTCCCAGAAAGGCAAGGACCAAGACTTCTCTTGGAATCCCCATCCGCAAAGGTCAGAACAGGACTTTTTTTCCTCACCCCCCAATTTCCCCTCCCACTCACACTTAGAATTCTAACCTACAATCAAAGCTACCTTCTGCTTAAGGAAAATACCTTTACAAAAACATGACATACACACGCACAGTGACCCCAAACATTTGGTCCCTAGGCCCTCAGCAGCAGCCTGACATAGAAGTAGATGCTTCAGAATTTTGGCCCTTCAGCAACCTCGGGGGAATCCACCAAAAGGATGGACCCATCTCCTAAAAGGGGAGTGATCTTGATTTGCTATTTGGGAGCATGGCAAGGTTAGGGGAGAGATGAAGTCTTCCTGCCACTGTGTGTGTGTGTGTGACAGAGAGAAAGGGGTTAGTAGGGAGAGAGAGAGATGGTGGGTTTCCCTCCCTGGTCTCCAGAGAATTTTATGCAGGAATGGATAAGGTTAAAAAAAAAAAAAAAAAGCATACAGGAGAACCATATAAATGATTCTGAAAAATGACAAGATGAAATTGGAAGCCAGGGAAGGTGATGAGGGCAGAGAAACAAAGGACGTCCTGCCAGGCTGCCTGGTGGTAAAGAAGCCCTACAGAAGGATACCAGCAGGCACCTCAGTGGAGGCTGCAGCCAGTCTGCCCTAGGCGGAAATTCTGGAGCATCTACTTCTATGTCAGGCTGCAGCTGAGGGCCTGGGGACCAGCGGTTTGGGATCAGTGTGCATGTGTATGTAACATATTTGTATTTTCCTTATACACCTGGTGAGAACAAAACACACAGCTACCCTTGACACACAGGCAAGGGAAACTAAAGAGGGAGAGCTGAGTCAAATAACAACATGAGGAGTATAGCAAACCAATTTTTATTTAAGCACAACAATTTTATTTTTAAATTTTGTTTTTTTGAAATGGAGTCTCGTTCTGTCACCTAGGCTGGAGTGCAGTCCCGCAGTCCCGCGATCTCGGCTCACTGCAATCTCCACCTCCCAAGTTCAAGTGATTCTCCTGCTTCAGCCTCCCGAGTAGCTGGGATTACAGGCGCCTGCCACCACACCTGGCTAATTTTTGTATTTTTAGTAGAGACGGGGTTTCGCCATTTTGGCCATGCTTGTCTCGAACTCCTAACTTCAAGTGATCCACCTGCCTCGGCCTCCCCAAGTGCTGGGACTACAGGCATGAGCCACCGTGCCTGGCCTGAGCACAACAATTTAAAACACTGACTGAAGCCAGCCAAAC
The DNA here is from genome assembly GCF_028878055.3 of Symphalangus syndactylus. Classification (NCBI taxonomy): domain Eukaryota; kingdom Metazoa; phylum Chordata; class Mammalia; order Primates; family Hylobatidae; genus Symphalangus; species Symphalangus syndactylus. The sequence goes on from NC_072439.2 coordinate 35,680,303, forward strand.
ATGCTCACTTGTTCAGATAATTATCATCCTGGCCAGGCGCGGTGGCTCACGCCTATAATCCCAGCACTTTGGGAGACTGAGACGGGCGGATCAAAAGGTCAGGAGGCCGAGACCAGCCTGGCCAACATGGTGAAACCCTGTCTCTACTAAAAATACAAAAATTAGCTGGGCATGGTGGCACACGCCTATAGTCCCAGCTACTTGGGAAACTAAGGCAGGAGAATCACCTGAACCCAGGAGGCAGAGGTTGCAGTGAGCTGAGATTGTGCCTTTGCACTCCAGCCTGGGTAACAGGGTGAGACTCCGTCTAATAAATAAATAAATAAATAAATAAATAAATAAATAAATAAAATTATCATCCTTTGTCTCCATATGTGGGAGGCAAAATTCCATCTATGAAAGGACAAAGTGGAAGATTTAAGCAGCTTTGGTTTCTATGTGGAGGCTCCTCAAAGAAGTCAGCCTTTGCCTGCTCTTTCTTGTTACTTGGTCTCAGTCTGTTAATGGTATTGATCCAACTATCCAGTCAAAAATGAATTGGGGACTGGGCACAGTGGCTCACACCTGTAATCCCAGTACTTTGGGAAGACAAGGCAGAAGGATCACTTGAGGCCAGGAGTTCAAGACCAGCCTGGACAACATAGCAAGATCCTGTCTCTATAAAACAAAATAATTAGCTAGGCATGATGGCACATACCTGTAGTCCCAACTGCTTGGAAGGCTAAGGTGGAAGGATCACTTGAGCCCAGTAGGTTGAGGCTATAATGAGTCATGATTGTGCCACTGTACTCTAGCCTGGGCAACAGAAAGAGACCTATAGAGGAGATGATAGAGGGAGAGCTAGGAAGAGTGCCTGTGGAGGAAGGGGTCTGTGGATAGCAGACACCTCAAAATAAAAATAATTTTAAAAAAAGGCCAGGCACAGTGGCTCACACTTATAATCCCAGCACTTTGAGAGGCCAAATCCAGAGGATCGTTTGAGGCCATGAGTTTGAGACCAGCCTGGACAACAGAGTGAGACCCCCATCTCTAGTAGTTCTAGCTACTAGGGGGCTGAGGCAGAAGGATCACTTGAGCCTAGAATTCAAGGTTGCAGTGATCTATGATTGTGCCACTACACTCCAGCCTGGGCAACAGAGTGAGATCATGTCTCTGAAAAAAAAAAAAAAAAAATGGACCCACCCCCTGCCTTTTAGTCATAGCCTGGTTTTGGTTATATGTTCTGTGAATGAACTCTTGATAGCAAGCATTCTGTATTCTGGGAAATGTTCTCATTTAAACCTAGAAATTGTGCCGATATACCTTTAGAACCATGAAAGTATATATATAAACCTATAAATGGTTTCTATTTCTATTACAGTGGCTCCCGCCTGTAATTCCAGCACTTTGGGAAGCTAAGGCAGGAGGATCACTTGAGCCTAGGAGTTCAAGACAAGCCTGGACAATATAGCAAGACCCTGTCTGTACTAAAATAAAAAATTAGCCATGCATGGTTGTTGTATTAGTCCATTTCACACTGCTGTAAAGAAGTACCTGAGCCTGGGTAATTTATAAACAGAAGAGGTTTATTTGACTCACAGTTCTGCACAGCTGGGGAGGCCTCAGGAAACTTACAATCATGGTGGAAGGTGAAGAGGAAGCAAGGCATGTCTTACATGGCAGCAGGAGATAGTGAGAGTGAAGAAAGCCACACACTTTTTTTTTTTTTTTTTTTTTTTGAGACAGAGTCTTGCTCTGTTGCCCAGGCTGGAGTGCAGTGGTGGGATCTCAGCTCACTGCAAGCTCTGCCTCCCAGGTTCATGCCATTCTCCTGCCTCAGCCTCCCGAGTAGCTGGGACTACAGGCGCCCACCACCAAGCCCAGCTAATTTTTTGTATTTTTTAGTAGAGACCAGGTTTCACCATGTTATCCAGGATGGTCTCGATCTCCTGACCTCGTGATCCACCCACCTCGGCCTCCCAAAGTGCTGGGATTACAGGCGTGAGCCACCATGCCCGGCCAGAAAGCCACACACTTTTAAACCATCAGATCTTTTAAGAACTCACTATCACAAGAACAGCATGAGAGAAACTGCCCCCATAATCCAATCAACTCCCACCAGGTCCCTCCATGGGGATTACAATTCAAGATGAAATTTGGGTGGGGGCACAGAGCCAAACCATATCAGTGGTGCATGCCTGTGTTCCTAGCTATTTGGGAAGATGAGGTGGGAGGATGGATTGAGCTCAGGAGGTGGAGGCTGCAGTGAGTTATGGTGGCACCACTGCCCTCCAGCCCCTGTCTCTATAATAATAATAATAATAATAATTAATAAACCTAGGAATTGAGAAATGGTGTCACAGGAAGAAATTAGCATCAGGGGTCCTTCTTCTGCAGCTCTCTCTATACTCCCTCATCAGCCAAGCCTTTCATGAAGCCATCAAAGTCTTCATATTTAATCTCTCAAAAAAGGACATCTGGCTGGGCACAGTGGCTCATGCCTGTAATCCCAATACTTTGGGAGGCCAAAGTGGGCAGATCACTTGAGGTCAGAAGTTCAAGACCAGCCTGGCCAACATGGTGAAACCCCTTCTCCACTAAATATATAAAAATTAGCCAGGCATGGTGGTACATGCCTGTAGTCCCAGCTACTCAGCAGGCTGAGGCAGAAGAACCACTTGAACCTGGGAGGTGAAGGTTGCAGTGAGCCGAGATCGCACCACTGCAACTCCAGGCTGGGCGACAGAGCAAGACTCCATCTCAAAGCAAAAGGACACCCATCTTGTAAATGGCAATACTACAGGCTGCCCCGATACCACAGGGAGATGAAAGATGAGATTTTTCTCCAGTATAATTGTTCATGTAAAAAAAAAAGGAAAAAAAGAAAAAGAAAAGAGAAAAGAAAGACAAGATTTAAAGGATCATCACCACCAGATTTAGGCAGCTGAGGCTGGTGGAAAGAGCACTGGCCTTGAATTCAGGATAATTAACTTTAGGTCTGGGGCTGTCCCTGTGTGATCAGAAGGGGCTGAAGACGTGAGAGCTAAAATGACTTCTGCAGCTCACACAGTGAGTGAATGGCAAGGCCACCTCAAAAACTCACTTCTCCACTCTCCCAGTTTCTTGTATAGACAGCACAGTATGGAATCAGACTTCCTCGGTTCAAATACAGCTTCTCCTACTTACTAGCTATGTCTTAGTTCCCTCTTCTGTAAAGCAGGGATGATAATAGTTCCCACTTCACAGAGTTATGATTAGGATTTAGATAATTAATGTAAAGAAATCAGGCCGGGCTCAGTGGCTCACACCTGTAATCCCAGCACTTTGGGAGGCCAAGGCAGGCAGATCACCTGAGGTCAGGAGTTTGAGACCAGCCTGGCCAACGTGGTGAAACCCCGTCTCTACTAAAAATAAAAAAATTAGCCAGGTGTGGTAGTGTGCACCTGTAATCCCAGCTCCTCAGGAGGCTGAGGCAGGAGAATCACTTGAACCCGGGAGGCAGAGGTTGCAGTAAGCCGAGATGTCACCACTGCACTCTAGCCTGGGTGACAGAGTCAGACTCCATCAGAAAGGAAGGAAGGAAGGAAGGAAGGAAGGAAGGAAGGAAGGAAGGAAGGAAGGAAGGAAGGAAGGAGGACGCAGTAAGTGTTCAATTATAGCTGTTTTTATTATGATGATGAACATAGTTCTCATAATCGACCAACCTGAATGACACAATTGGCAAAAGGTATTCACCATGCCTGTAAAATCCCTAAGGAAAGGAGTTAGCACTGCCTTGAAAAGAAAGTAGACTCTCTGCTTTGGTGACTCTAAAGACCACTTCTCCTCTCAAATCATTCTTACACCGTTAAGACAGCTAGATCTAGGTTCATACAGGAGAGGTACACCTGAAACAGCCGTATCAGTAGCTTGTTATTCAGTTGTCTCATTAATTTCCATTCATTGAATGCCTATTGGAAAAGCAGCGTGATTTGTCAATCCATCAAACCTGTAGTGAAGTACCATTATGTGCTCAACACTTTTATAGGCAGTTATCAAACCATGAGTCCATTACATTATTAGCTACTCCAGGGATATATATATATAATTTTTAAAACTTTTAATTTATTTTTAAAATAGAGACAGGGTTTTACTATGTTGTCCAGGTTGGTCTCAAACTCCTGGGCTCAAGTGATCTTCCCACTTTGGCCTCCCAAAGTGCTAGGATTACAGGTATGAGCCACCATACCCTGCCCCATTAAAACCTTTGTATCCCTAGCACCTAGCACAGTTCAGGCACATAATTTTTTTTTAATATAATAGAGACAGGATCCTGCTATGTTGTGCGGGCTGGTCTCAAACTCCTGGCCTCAAGTGATCCTCTTGCCTCAGCCTCCCAAAGTGCTAGGATTACAGGCATGAGCCGCCATGCCTGGCTGCACATGAGAACTTAATACATGTATGTTGAATGAATACACAGAAAGCATGGGAAATTTTAGAGAATAAGAATTACAGTTCCTGCCCTTGATAAGCTAAAATTCTAGTTGGTGAGGCAAGACTTGCACACATGTAAGAGAAACAGAACAAGACAAGACAGTGAACATACTAAGACATAAGTAAGTTCTAGATGACATAGACTAGGAAGAGCTCAAGGTAGGGGTGGAGGGCAGCAGGCAAGAATGCTAACATGGAAGAAGTGGGCCTAAAATAAAGAGTAGAATTTGGGGTTGGGTGGCCAGGCACGGTGACTCACGCCTGTAATCCCAGCACTTTGGGAGGCTGAGGCTGGTGGATCACCTGAGGTCAGGAGTTCGAGACCAGCTTGGCCAATATGGTGAAACCCCATCTCTACTAAAAATACAAAAATTAGCCAGGTGTTGTGGTATGCGCCTGTAGTCCCAGCTACTCGGGAGGCTGAGGCAGGAGAATTGCTTGAACCCAGAGGTGGAGGTTGCAGTGAGCAAAGATCGCACCACTGCACTCCAGCCTGGGCGACAGAGCAAGACTTCGTCTCAAAACAACAACAACCACAACAAGAATAGAATTTGGAATGACTGAGGAGGGAGAAGACATCCAGCTGCAACCTGGACAAGAGTGACAGCATGTGGCAAGAATCTATACATGTTCAGGGACAGTGACTAAACCAACTTAATCAGAGGTTCAGTGTCTGTGTTTGAAAGACAGAATACAGGCTGGACACAGTGGCTCATTCCTGTAATCCCAGCACTTTGGGAGGCCAAGGCAGGCTGATCGTTTGAGCCCAGGAATTCAAAACCAGCCTGGGAAACATGGTGAAATCCTGTCTCTACAAAAAAAATTAAAAATTAGCCAGGCATGGTGGTGCAGCTATTTGGGAGGCTGAGGTGGGAGGATCACTTGAGCCCAGGTGGCAAAGGTTGCAGTGAGCTGAGATCGTGTCACTACACTCCGGCCAGCATGACAGAGTGAGACCCTGTCTTAACACAAATAAATAAGGGCCGGGCATGGTGGCTCACACCTGTAATTCCAGCACTTTGGGAGGCCGAGGCAGGTGGATCACCTGAGATCAGGAGTTCAAGACGAGCCTGACCAATATGGTGAAACCCCATGTCTACTAAAAATACAAAAATTAGCCAGGCATGGTGGCGTGCTTCTGTAGTCCCAGCTACTTGGGAGACTAAGACAGGAGAATTGCTTGAACCCGGGAGACAGAGGTTGCAGTGAGCCAAGATCGCGCCACTGCACTTCAGCCTGGGTGACAGAGCAAGACTCCATCTCAAAAATAAATAAATAAATTAATTAATTAATTAAATTAAAGGCAGAATACATATGTGTTTGCAACCGTGTGTTTCTCTGATTGTGTTCCTAATCACCAAGGAATGGTGTTTGGATTTTCTTTTATTTTGGATTATTCACACCTTTTCTCCCTCTGTCTTAACGTGAAAACCAAGAATCAAAACAGTAACCAGCTGCTACCCTCAGCAAACCAAACAGATTGTAAAAGCAGTTACACCGTTACCACTTCTCATTTATCTGCATACAAAATAACTTACCCTCCCTCTTTCTCCCACATGGTTCCAGGCTGAGCTGGGATTATTACTGCCTAGATTATTACTGTCTTCTTTATAAATTCCTTTTTCTTAGACTCACTTCTGCCAGATAGCCTTACCAAAAAAAATCGTATTTTTTTCCCCAGCCTGCATGGTTACTTTAAGGAAAGCATGGTAGTGAGTGGGAAGAAAAACAATGTGAACTGAGTAGTGGTTATTAAATACCAGGTGCTTTGCACACATTTGCTTAATTCTCACAATAACCCTGTAAGGTAGTTATTATTATCCCCATTTTACAAGTAAGAAAACGGAGCCTCAAAGAGCCTGCTCAGGTTCAAAGAAGAATAAAGAAATATTACAATAGGGATTTGAACTAGCTCTATATCATTTTGGAGTCCATGCCTTTAGACTTGGCCAGAGGGATTTTATCTTTGGTGCTTGTTTTTTTAAAGATGGCCTCATCCTCCTCCAGAAGGAGGATAACTTAAGGCCAAGTGGATGTGTCTACCCAGAGCTCATTTCTCCCCACTCCTAGACATGCTCCAGTTACCAGAATCCCCTGTTGAGCAGCCCCTTCCAAGGCCACAGCCCACAGCCTCTTCCTGAGGACTGATCTCTTGAGAGCACAGACTGAGCTACTGGGGGCACATTCCTAGTCCTGTTGGCCTGTAGTGCAGATGGAGTTTAGATGTATGGCCTTACTGAGCGCACATTTTTGTGTGAGGCCCCTTCGGCAGTGGGACAGAGCCATGAATGGAAAGAGAACATAAGGCAAACAGGGGCTTGAAGGAATTCCAGAATTCTAAATATAAACCTTCCAGTTGATATTGATATATTTGTCAAGATAAGAGGGTAGGACATGTTTACTTAATGGTTTATTAGCTTTGATTTATAACTTTTACAACTTTTAGATATTTGGTATCGGGGCCTAAATTTTTCTCTTGCTGTGAGCCCCACAAATATTAGAGGTGGGCTCACTCATCTCACTACAGTACTCTGATTCTTCCTTCTGCCCTTCCCATTCTGTTCTTCATGGCTAGAAAGCCCCCAGACTTGCCCACCAGCAATTCCCCTCTTCATTCTCACAGCTTGCCAAATTCACCTTTTCATCAGAAATTTTCAGCTTATTACAAAACGGGCTGCTGATTTCTCACCCTTGCCCTTCCATGGTTGCCATGACTTCTGCTATTCCCCACCTAAAGAGGATGTAACTAACTTACATTGCATACTTGTAGTCATTTTTTTTTTCTTTTTGAGACAGGGTCTCACTCTGTCACCCAGGCTGGAGTGCAATGGCGCAATCTCGGCTCACTGCAACCTCTGCCTCCCGGGTTCAAGAGATTCTGCTGCCTCAGCCTCCTGAGTAGCTGGGATTACGGGCATGCGCCACCACGCCCAGCTCATTTTTGTACTTTCAGTAGAGACAGGATTTCATCATGTTGGCCAGGCTAGTCTTGAACTCCTGTCCTCAAGTGATCCACCCACCTCGGCCTTCCAAAGTGCTGGGATTACAAGCATGAGCCACTGCACCTGGCCGCCTGTAGTCATTTTACTGTCTGTCCTGTCACTCCTTTGTCCTGTAGGTCTAGGAGTCTTCAGGCTGCTTATAGTACCCAACAGTGGCTCCCTTGAGCTACAACCCTGTTCTAGCCTCTATGGAGAGATATTGTGGAAGATTCTTGCTCTTTGATGAGCTTTAATCAAATACACGAGGGCCTAGTGACTCAGGTGAGGTCGGAAAAATAAGAACAGAACCAGGGGTATCTAGAGAGAAGTTTCCATTTCATTTAGTGGGAAGAAAATAGAGGGAATACAGCCCAAAGAAAAGGTTAAACGAATGCAGGGTAATTGGGTACAGGACCAAGTTTAGAGGAAGGTTAGCCTTGGGGTAGGCTCCTAGGTTATGAAGCCTGGGGGGGTGGTTCCTAGAATGTGGAGATGGATTAGGCTTGAGGGACAGTCACAGAATGGCACCACTCGGTGACCCAGGCCAGAAAACTGAGCGCCATCTTCACCTCTCCCTTCTCCTTTATCATACACCAGTCAATCACTGAGGCCTGTAAGGTGTTCCTTCGAAAGCTCTCTGAGCTCCACCTACTTCTCACCATCCCCACTATCACCCCCAAGCTCAAGCTACCCTGTTCTCCCACCTGGATTTTGAAAACAGCCTCCTTTTTGCTCTCTGTGCTGCCAGCCCTGCCCTTTCTCATCAGTCCTCCACACTAGAGCTAGAATGATCTTTTTAAAATGCATACTTGAGCCTCTCACTCTCTTGCTTAAATGACTCCTTGTCGCTTTCTGGATAAAATCCAAATGCCTTAGCTCGATGCTCAAGATCCTTCAGGATCTAGGCACCACCAACTAGTCTCATCTCTCTGTATCCTGCCACACCACAACTGTTCATTCTGGCCACATTGAATTACTTGCCCTCTGTTGAAAAGATCACTTAATCCCTCATTTCCAAGCCTTTGTACATATTGCCCCTACTCCGTGCAACATCCTTTCAGTCCCTCCCTATACAGTTTTTTTAGGCATCTCAGAAATGTCACCTCCTTCTGGAGGCCTTCCTTGACTACCCCTTCTCAGCACTGTGATACATGTCCATCTTACGTATTTCCATAGCACCCACTGCTTACCCTTTTTATAATACTATTGTTCTGTGTTGAAATTATTTGCCTTTTATTTAATAATCCTGTGTATCGCCTGTTAAAGTTGTTAAGGGCAAGGACTCTATCTTATTCACTGTTTAATCATTCACAAAATTTCTGTTGAGAGCCTAGTATGTGCCAGGTACTGTTCTAAATGCTGGGGATACAGTGATGAACAACGTCCCTGCCTTAGAGAAGCTTATCTTCTAATGGGGTAAAAGCGGTAAAAAATAAAAATAGGTCAGTGGGGTGGCTTAAGCCTGCAATCCCAGCACTTTGGGAGGTCGAGGTGGGCAGATCACCTGAGGTCAGGAGTTCGAGACCAGCCTGGCTAACATGGTGAAACCCCATCCCTACTAAAAATACAAAATTAGCCGGGCATGGTGGTGCAGGCCTGTAATCCCAGCTTCTCGGCTGAGGCTCGAGAATCACTTGACCCCGGGAGGCAGAGGTTGCAGTGAGCTGAGATCGTGCCATTGCACTCCAGCCTGGGCAACAAGAGCAAAACTCCATCTCAAAAATAAATAAATAAATAAATAAATAAATAAAATTTAAAAAAATAAAATAAAACTACATAAGTGCTAAAAAGAAAAATAAGGAAATATAAAGGGATAAAGAAGAGAGGGTGATGGCTATTTAGAGAGAGTGGTCAGGAAAGGCATCTCTGAGGAGATGATATCAGAGAAGAGGCCTAAATGAAATGAGAGAGCCAGCCAAGGCATAATCTGGGGGAAGAAGGTTCCAGGAAGAGGAAATAGCAAGGGTCCTGAGTGAGAAAATCTTTGCTGTATCTGAAGTTCAGTAAGAGCCTATTGTAGCTGGACTCTTGAATTTTTTTCTACAAGTACTATAAAACTATTAGAAGGTTTTTTTTTTTTTTTTTTTTTTTTTTTTTTTTTATTAATTTTTTTTGCATACAAAAACAATAAACATTTTCTAAAAATACATACAAACAAAAAGATGCGTATCAAACATATTAGGAAGGTTGCACATGGGAAGTCGGGGAATAGAAATGGGGGTGGGAGTTAAAATAAATGAGAGAGGGACTTTATATGGATCAGTGATAATAACTCAATCCTCTATTTGACAAAGAAGAGGGAGAAGGAAGAGGAAGAAAAAGAAAGTGGGATAAAGGATCAGAAAGGGAGGAAAATAGAAAAAATTAGAGTATGACTCCAGGGTAGACCTGTTTTGTTGTCATTGAGTTGGTTGGTTGGTTTGTCTGTTGTATTCTTCATGTTTCGCCAAGTTGGCCAGACTGGTCTCGAACTCCTAGTCCGAAGTGATCAACCCGCCTCGCCCCCTAGAGTGCCGGGACCACAGGCGTGAGCCACCACGTCCAGCCCCCACATTGCTTCTGGCCTCCATGGTAGACCTCCCAGACGGAGCGGCCAGGCAGAGGAGCTCCTCACTTCTACCCAGACACGGGGCGGCCGGGCAGAGGCGCTCCTCACTTCCCAGACGATGGGTGGCTGTGCAGAGGCGCTCCTCACTTCTTCCCGGATGGGGCGCCCGGGCAGAGGCGCTCCTCATTTCTTCCCGGACGGGGCGGCCGGGCAGAGGCGCTCCTCACTTCCCAGACTGGGCGGCCGGGCAGAGGCGCTCCTCACTTCTTCCCGGACGGGGCGGCCGGGCAGAGGCGCTCCTCACTTCTTCCCGGTCGGGGCGGCCGGGCAGAGGCGCTCCTCACTTCTTCCTGGACGGGGCGGCCGGGCAGAGGCGCTCCTCACTTCTTCCCGGTCGGGGCGGCCGGGCAGAGGCGCTCCTCACTTCTTCCCGGACGGGGCGGCCGGGCAGAGGCGCTCCTCACTTCTTCCCGGACGGGGCGGCCGGGCAGAGGCGCTCCTCACTTCTTCCCGGACGGGGCGGCCGGGCAGAGGCGCTGCTCACTTCCCAGACGGGGCGGCCGGGTAGGGGCACTCCTCACTTCCCAGACGGGGCGGCCGGGCAGAGGCGCTCCTCACTTCCCAGACGGGGCGGCCGGGCAGAGGCGCTCCTCACTTCCCAGACGGTGGGTGGCCGGGCAGAGGCGCTCCTCACTTCCCAGACGATGGGTGACCGGGCAGAGGCGCTCCTCACTTCTTCCCGGATGGGGCGGCCGGGCAGAGGCGCTCCTCACTTCTTCCCGGATGGGGCGGCCGGGCAGAGGGGCTCCTCACTTCTTCCCGGACGGGGCGCCCGGGCAGAGGCGCTCCTCACTTCTTCCCGGACGGGGCGGCCGGGCAGAGGCGCTCCTCACTTCTTCCCGGACGGGGGCGGCCGGGCAGAGGCGCTCCTCACTTCTTCCCGGACGGGGCGGCCGGGCAGAGGCGCTCCTCACTTCTTCCCGGACGGGGCGGCCGGGCAGAGGCGCTCCTCACTTCTTCCCGGGCGGGGCGGCCGGGCAGAGGCGCTCCTCACTTCTTCCCGGACGGGGCGGCCGGGCAGAGGCGCTCCTCACTTCTTCCCGGACGGGGCGGCCGGGCGGAGGCACTCCTCACTTCCCAGACGATGGGTGGCCGGGCAGAGGCGCTCCTCACTTCCCAGACGGTGGGTGGCCGGGCAGAGGCGCTCCTCACTTCCCAGACGGTGGGTGGCCGGGCAGAGGCGCTCCTCACTTCCCAGACGGTGGGTGGCCGGGCAGAGGGGCTCCTCACTTCCCAGACGGTGGGTGGCCGGGCAGAGGCGCTCCTCACTTCCCAGACGGTGGGTGGCCGGGCAGAGGGGCTCCTCACTTCCCAGACGGTGGGTGGCCGGGCAGAGGCGCTCCTCACTTCCCAGACGGTGGGTGGCCGGGCAGAGGCGCTCCTCACTTCCCAGACGGTGGGTGGCCGGGCAGAGGCGCTCCTCACTTCCCAGACGGTGGGTGGCCGGGCAGAGGCGCTCCTCACTTCCCAGACGGGGCGGCTGGGCAGAGGCACTGCTCACTTCCCAGACGGGGCGGCCGGGTAGAGGCACTCCTCACTTCCCAGACGGGGCGGCCGGGCAGAGGCGCTCCTCACTTCCCAGACGGGGCGGCCGGGCAGAGGCGCTCCTCACTTCCCAGACGGTGGGTGGCCGGGCAGAGGCGCTCCTCACTTCCCAGACGATGGGTGGCCGGGCAGAGGCGCTCCTCACTTCTTCCCGGACGGGGGCGGCCGGGCAGAGGCGCTCCTCACTTCTTCCCGGACGGGGCGGCCGGGCAGAGGCGCTCCTCACTTCTTCCCGGGCGGGGCGGCCGGGCAGAGGCGCTCTTCACTTCTTCCCGGGCGGGGCAGCCGGGCAGAGGCGCTCCTCACTTCTTCCCGGGCGGGGCGGCCGGGCAGAGGCGCTCCTCACTTCCCAGACGATGGGTGGCCGGGCAGAGGCGCTCCTCACTTCCCAGACGGTGGGTGGCCGGGCAGAGGCGCTCCTCACTTCCCAGATGGGGCGGCCGGGCAGAGGCGCTCCTCACTTCCCAGACGGTGGGTGGCCGGGCAGAGGCGCTCCTCACTTCCCAGACCGTGGGTGGCCGGGCAGAGGCGCTCCTCACTTCCCAGACGGTGGGTGGCCGGGCAGAGGCGCTCCTCACTTCCCAGACGGTGGGTGGCCGGGCAGAGGCGCTCCTCACTTCCCAGACGGTGGGTGGCCGGGCAGAGGCGCTCCTCACTTCCCAGACGGTGGGTGGCCGGGCAGAGGCGCTCCTCACTTCTCAGACGATGGGTGGCCGGGCAGAGGCGCTCCTCACTTCTTCCCGGACGGGGGCGGCCGGGCAGAGGCGCTCCTCACTTCTTCCCGGACGGGGCGGCCGGGCAGAGGCGCTCCTCACTTCTTCCCGGACGGGGCGGCCGGGCAGAGGCGCTCTTCACTTCTTCCCGGGCGGGGCGGCCGGGCAGAGGCGCTCCTCACTTCTTCCCGGGCGGGGCGGCCGGGCAGAGGCGCTCCTCACTTCTTCCCGGGCGGGGCGGCCGGGCAGAGGGGCTCCTCACTTCCCAGACGATGGGTGGCCGGGCAGAGGCGCTCCTCACTTCCCAGACGGTGGGTGGCCGGGCAGAGGCGCTCCTCACTTCCCAGACGGGGCGGCCGGGCAGAGGCGCTCCTCACTTCCCAGACGGTGGGTGGCCGGGCAGAGGCGCTCCTCACTTCCCAGACCGTGGGTGGCCGGGCAGAGGCGCTCCTCACTTCCCAGACGGTGGGTGGCCGGGCAGAGGCGCTCCTCACTTCCCAGACGGTGGGTGGCCGGGCAGAGGCGCTCCTCACTTCCCAGACGGTGGGTGGCCGGGCAGAGGCGCTCCTCACTTCCCAGACGGTGGGTGGCCGGGCAGAGGCGCTCCTCACTTCCCAGACGGTGGGTGGCCGGGCAGAGGCGCTCCTCACCTCCCAGACGGGGCGGCCGGGCAGAGGCGCTCCTCACCTCCCAGACGGGGCGGCCGGGCAGAAGTGCTCCTCACCTCCCAGACGGGGCGGCCGGGCAGAGGCGCTCCCCACCTTCCAGATGGGGCGGCGGCCGGGCAGGGGCTGCAATCCCAGCACCCTGGCAGGCCAAGGCAGGCGGCCGGGGGGTAGAGGCTGCCGCGAGGCCAGACCACGCCACCGCCCTCCAGCCCGGGCAACACCGAGCACTGGGTGAGCGAGACTCCGTCTGTAGTCCCAGTACCTCGGGAGGCTGAGGCGGGCAGAGCACTCGGCGTCAGGAGCTGGCGACCAGCGTGGCCAAGATGGCGAACGCGTGCCTGCATCCAAAGGAGAAAAGGCAGGCAGCGGTGGCGGGCGCCGGCAGTCCCAGGCAGTCCGCGGCGCGGGCAGCAGCAAGCCGAGTAGATTGTAGCCTGGGCCAGAGAGGGAAAGAAAGAAAGAAAGAAAGGAAGAAAGAAAGAAAGAAAGAAAGAAAGAAAGAAAGAAAGAAAGAAAGAAAGAAAGAAAGAAAGAAAGAAAGAAAGAAAGAAAGAAAGAAAGAAAGAAAGAAAGAAAGAAAGAAAGAAAGAGAAGGAAGGAAGGAAGGAAGGAAGGAAGGAAGGAAGGAAGGAAGGAAGGAAGGAAGTATTAGAAGGTTTTAAGTAGCAAGATCCAATCTATATTTTCCTTTTTTTTCTTTATTTTTTATTTTTTAGAGGCAGAGTCTTGCTTTGTTACCCAGGCTGGAGTGCAGTAGTGCAATCATAGCTCACCACAGCCTCAAACTCATGGGCTCAAGCTGATCTACATTTTAAAAGACCAGTTTAGCTACTCACTGTATGGAGTGTAGACTGTGGCCAGGCCAAATCAGAATCAGGGAGATCAGCTAGGAAGTATTGCAGTGACCCAGCAAGAGACATAGTGGCTTGGACCAAGTTAGATTTTGGAAGTGGTGAGGAATAGGCAAATGTGGGAGATATTTGTACTCTCAGTGTTTAGCATGGTGTCTGCCTAGACATTCAATAAATATTTGATGAATTAATTAAGAATTAATTAATCCAACTCAATAAAGACTGAGCTAGAACTGAAATCATCCATCCTTAGATCTTCTACTAAAATCCCAACCCCTCCACAAACTGCCACTAACAAGGATCAGTACTAGGACATATATTTGTTAATTCCTAAAAATCAATAGGAAGATAACAAATAACCCAATAGGAAAATGGGCAAAAGACATACATGACTAGGCATTTCACAGAAGACAGAACATGAATGGGCAATAAATACATGAAAAGATACTCAACCACTCAACCTCATCAACAATAGGGGAAATATAAATTCAAACCACCATGAAATTCCTTTTTTTTTTTTTTTGATATGGAGTCTTGAACTGTCGCCAGGCTGGAGTGCAGTGGTGCATTTTTACAGGTGTGCGCCACCGCGCCCAGCTAATTTGTGTATTTTTAGTAGAGATGGGGTTTCACCATATTGGCCACGATGGTCTTGATCTCCTGACCTCGTGATCCTCGTGATATACCACACCTGGCCATAAAATTCCATTTTATACCCAACAAACTGACTAAATACCAAGTGTTGGCAAGGATAGGGTAGCAACTGAGACTCTTATATACTTTGGTGCACTTAAGTATTAGAAAACAAATTGAGCCAGGTGCGGTGGCTCACACCTGTAATCCCAGCACTTTGGGAGGCCTAGGTGGGAGGATCACAAGGTCAAGAGATCAAGACCATCCTGGCTAATATGGTGAAACCCCATCTCTACTAAAAATACAAAAAAAAAAAAAATTAGCCAGGCGTGGTGGCAGGTGCCTGTAGTTCCAGCTGCTCGGGAGGCTGAGGCAGGAGAATGGTGTGAACCCAGGAGGCGGAGATTGCAGTGAGCCGAGATTGTGCCACTGCACTCTAGCCTAGGTGATAGAGCGAGACTCCAATTCAAAAAAAAAAAAAGAAAGAAAGAAAAAAGAAAACAAATTGAGATTTTCTAGCAAAGTTGAAGATATTCATATCTTACAACCCAGAAATTTCCTTTTTTAAATTTTTCCTTTTTTATTTCCTCTTACCTGAAACAATTCCCTTTTATACATATACCCTGAAGAAATTCTTCCCCACGTATACAGAGACATGTTCATAAATGTTCAAAGCAGCATTGTCTGTAATAGCAAAAAGATGAAAACAAGCTCATATATTCATTAACAGGAGAATTAGTCAATAAATTGGTGGGTTACTATACATCAATGAAAATGAATAAACTACAACTACATACATCAACATAGATGAAACATAATGTTGAATAATGTTGAACAAAACATAATGTTGAATAAAAAGGGCAAGTCAAAGATGTCTACAAACAGTATTATATCACTCTTTTTTTTTTTTTTTTTTTTGAGATGGAGTCTCACTCTGTCACCCAGGCTGGAGTACAATAGCGCAGTCTGTGCTGACTGCAACTTCTGCTTTCCAGGCTCAAGCAATTCTCCTGCCTCAGCCTCCTGAGTAGCTGGGATTACAGGTGCCCACCACCACGCCCAGCTAATTTTTGTATTTTTAGTAGAGACGGGGTTTCACCACATTGGCCAGGCTGGTTTTGAACTCCTGACCTCAAATGATCCTCCTGCCTTGGCCTCCCAAAGTGCTAGGATTACAGACATGAGCCACCATGCCTGGCCTTGTTTTTTCTTTTTCTTTTCTTAAATTAGGGCATGCTGTTGCACACAGTGGCTCATGCCTGTAATTCCAGCACTTTGGGAGGCCAAGGCTGGTGGATCACCTAAGGTCAGGGGTTCGAGACCAGCCTGACCAACATGGTGAAACTCCGTATCTACTAAAAATACGAAATTAGCCAGATGTGGTGGTGCACACCTGTAATCCCAGCTACTTGGGAAGCTGAGGCAGGAGAATTGCTTGAACCCAGGAGGCGGAGGTTGCAGTGAGCCAAGATCATGCCACTGCACTCCAGCATGGGTGACAAAAGCAAAACTCCATCCCCCACCAAAAAAAATATAGGGCGTGGTTTAATGGGTGTCCATTTTATTACTATGCTTCATAGTTCATATAAAATGTCGGTTCAGGAAAAGTTGTTTTGCTTTGTTCATGCCTGTGTCCTCAACACCAAGAACAGTGCCTAGCACATAGTAGATGCTCAAAATATATGTGTTGAATAAATGGATATATATTACTTGCATTGTTTTATATGAATCAAATGTTTCATAATTTTCTTTTTTCAAACGTTTTGTTTTTAATTTTTGTAGCGATGGGGTCTCACTATGTTGCCCAAGCTGGTCTCGAACTCCTGGGCTCATGCAATCTCCCTGCCTCAGCTTCCCAAAGTGCTGGGATTGCAGTCATGAGCCACCATGCCTAGCTAATTTTCTTAAAAGGAAAAAACCTACTTTAATTATGTTGCCCCGTTGACTATTCTAGCTTGAAGTCATACAGCTTCCACAACTCCTATTACTCATATAGCCTATTAAATTCTGCTGCACATTATAGTTATATGTGTACTTCTTTCTTACTGATTTTAAATTTATGAAGACAAAGGAGTATGCATTCTCATTTTTTATACCCATTCACAATATGTAGCACAATACTTTGCACATAGCAGATGCTCAATAAATATTGGTTGTGGCCGGGCATGGTGGCTCACGCCTGTAATCCCAACACTTTGGGAGGCTGAGGTAAGCACACTGCTTGAGCTCAGGAGTTCAAGGCCAGCCTGGGCAACATAGTGAAAGCCTATCTTTACAAGAAATACAAAAATTAGTCGGGCATGGTGGCGCATGCCTGTAGTCCCAGCTACTTGCGAGGCTGAGGCAGGTGGATCAATTGAGCCCAGGAGGTCGAGGCTGCAGTGAGCCATGATTGTGTCACTGCACCCCAGCCTGGGCAACAGAACAAGACCCTGTCTCCAAAAAATAAAATAAATAAAAAATAAACAAATTCAAAGGAAGGTGAAGTTCTTCCCCAGCAAAAATGTTTTTGGTCATCCCTCTGCCACCATCTCTCCCACTGATTCCTCCCTCAGAAGCCTGGATACCAGTGATCCTTTCCCTTCCTTCATCTACTGTTTTCTTTCTTTAGAAGTAGGGAGGTTTACCGATGTCTCACAGTCCTGATGTCTTAGGGAACTGATTTAGCAAGGAAAAGTAGAAAATCTATCAGTCAGTCCCCACCAGCCCATCACAGCCCAGGAGCTTGAAATTAACCATCACCTATAAATAGAGAAACTCAGTATGTAAGAAGTATTGGCAGTGCAAAGTTTCCACTTTAACTTGCAGAAAAGTGCCTGTTTAGCAGAAAGGAAGGGAATCCTGGAAAGTTAACACTGGATGAAATCTTAGAGATCACCTACTTCTCTCCCTGATTTTTCCAAATGAGGAAACTGAAGCTTCGAGAGATGAAGTAACTTGCATAGTTATTCGACTATTTAGTAGCAGGGCTGGGACTAGACTCCAGTCTCCTGCCTCGAAGACAGCTGTTCTATCCATACCACTTGCTGGCAACATGTGCATCTAGCAAAACACATCATAAAGTATCCTCATCTTAAGCCATCAGGAATGGAAATCAAACCATTTAAACCCTTCCTCTTCTCTCTAGCAATATTTTTTCTTTGCATTTCTCTGTGCCCTGGTGTGTCTCTCTCTCTCTCTCGTTTTTAAAATCACTCCTGTTTCTTTCGTGGCTCTTTCTCATTGTGGCATGCCTACATGATTATCTTGATTTTTCTGCTCTAAGCTATGGTTTCTTGTCCAAAGAAACATATATAAACCAATCAAAACCCTTCCTTGGTGACCTTTGTAGAAAAGGACACTTGGAATTTCGATATGAGAGAAGCTGAACCTCTCTCTTAGCCTATCCAGTCAATTAGTATGAGTCTCTGGCCCCCCTGACGGTTGTTAACCAATCCTAAGAAAGGAAAGATCAACCTCATTTCTTCGTCACCACTGTGCAGGGAGGCTGCCAACCAGTCAGAATCTGCCACTCACAGTCATTAAAAAAACTGGCTTCTTTTTCTTTTTCTTTCTTTCTTTCTTTCTCTCTCTCTCTCTCTCTCTCTCTCTCTCTTTCTTTCTTTCCCTCCCTCTCTGGCCCAGGCTACAACCTACTCTGCGGCCCGCGCCGCAAACTGCCTGGGACTGCCAGCGCGCGCCACCGCTGCCTGCCTTTTCTCCTTTGGATGCAGGCACGTGTTCGCCATCTTGGCCACGCTGGTCGCCAGCTCCTGACGCCGAGTGCTCTGCCCGCCTCAGCCTCCCGAGGTACTGCGACTACAGACGGAGTCTCGCTCACCCAGTGCTCGGTGTTGCCCGGGCTGGAGTGCAGTGGCGTGGTCTGGCCTCGCGGCGGCCTCTACCCCCCGGCCGCCTGCCTTGGCCTGCCAGGGTGCTGGGATTGCAGCCCCTGCCCGGCCGCCGCCCCATCTGGAAGGTGGGGAGCGCCTCTGCCCGGCCGCCCCGTCTGGGAGGTGAGGAGCACCTCTGCCTGGCCGCCCCGTCTGGGAAGTGAGGAGCGCCTCTGCCCGGCCACCCACCGTCTGGGAGGTGAGGAGCGCCTCTGCCCGGCCACCCACCGTCTGGGAGGTGAGGAGCGCCTCTGCCCGGCCACCCACCGTCTGGGAGGTGAGGAGCGCCTCTGCCCGGCCACCCACCGTCTGGGAGGTGAGGAGCGCCTCTGCCCGGCCACCCACCGTCTGGGAGGTGAGGAGCGCCTCTGCCCGGCCACCCACCGTCTGGGAGGTGAGGAGCGCCTCTGCCCGGCCGCCCCGTCTGGGAAGTGAGGAGCGCCTCTGCCCGGACACCCATCGTCTGGGAAGTGAGGAGCGCCTCTGCCCGGCCACCCTGTCTGGGAAGTGAGGAGCGCCTCTGCCCGGCCGCCCCGTCTGGGAAGTGAGGAGCGCCTCTGCCCGGCCGCCCCGTCTGGGAAGTGAGGAGCGCCTCTGCCCGGCCGCCCCGTCCGGGAAGAAATGAGGAGTGCCTCTGCCCGGGCGCCCCATCCGGGAAGAAGTGAGGAGCGCCTCTGCCCGGCCGCCCCATCCGGGAAGAAGTGAGGAGCGCCTCTGCCCGGCCACCCACCGTCTGGGAAGTGAGGAGCCCCTCTGCCCGGCCACCCACCGTCTGGGAAGTGAGGAGCCCCTCTGCCCGGCCACCCACCGTCTGGGAAGTGAGGAGCCCCTCTGCCCGGCCGCCCCGTCTGGGAAGTGAGGAGCCCCTCTGCCCGGCCGCCCCGTCCGGGAAGAAGTGAGGAGCGCCTCTGCCCGGCCGCCCCGTCCGGGAAGAAGTGAGGAGCGCCTCTGCCCGGCCGCCCCGTCCGGGAAGAAGTGAGGAGCGCCTCTGCCCGGCCGCCCCGTCCGGGAAGAAGTGAGGAGCGCCTCTGCCCGGCCACCCACCGTCCGGGAAGTGAGGAGCGCCTCTGCCCGGCCACCCACCGTCCGGGAAGTGAGGAGCGCCTCTGCCCGGCCACCCACCGTCTGGGAAGTGAGGAGCGCCTCTGCCCGGCCACCCACCGTCCGGGAAGTGAGGAGCGCCTCTGCCCGGCCACCCACCGTCCGGGAAGTGAGGAGCGCCTCTGCCCGGCCACCCACCGTCCGGGAAGTGAGGAGCGCCTCTGCCCGGCCACCCACCGTCCGGGAAGTGAGGAGCGCCTCTGCCCGGCCACCCACCGTCCGGGAAGTGAGGAGCGCCTCTGCCCGGCCACCCACCGTCCGGGAAGTGAGGAGCGCCTCTGCCCGGCCACCCACCGTCTGGGAAGTGAGGAGCGCCTCTGCCCGGCCGCCCCGTCTGGGAAGTGAGGAGCGCCTCTGCCCGGCCACCCATCGTCTGGGAAGTGAGGAGCGCCTCTGCCCGGCCACCCATCGTCTGGGAAGTGAGGAGCGCCTCTGCCCGGCCACCCCGTCTGGGAAGTGAGGAGCGCCTCTGCCCGGCCACCCATCGTCTGGGAAGTGAGGAGCGCCTCTGCCCGGCCTCCCATCGTCTGGGAGGAAGTGAGGAGCGCCTCTGCCCGGCCGCCCCGTCCGGGAGGAAGTGAGGAGCGCCTCTGCCCGGCCGCCCCGTCCGGGAGGAAGTGAGGAGCGCCTCTGCCCGGCCGCCCCGTCCGGGAGGAAGTGAGGAGCGCCTCTGCCCGGCCGCCCCGTCCGGGAGGAAGTGAGGAGCGCCTCTGCCCGGCCGCCCCGTCCGGGAGGAAGTGAGGAGCGCCTCTGCCCGGCCGCCCCGTCCGGGAGGAAGTGAGGAGCGCCTCTGCCCGGCCGCCCCGTCTGGGAAGTGAGGAGCGCCTCTGCCCGGCCGCCCCGTCCGGGAAGAAATGAGGAGCGCCTCTGCCCGGGCGTCCCATCCGGGAAGAAGTGAGGAGCGCCTCTGCCCGGCCGCCCCATCCGGGAAGAAGTGAGGAGCGCCTCTGCCCGGCCACCCATCGTCTGGGAAGTGAGGAGCGCCTCTGCCCGGCCACCCACCGTCTGGGAAGTGGGGAGCGCCTCTGCCCGGCCGCCCCGTCCGGGAAGAAGTGAGGAGCGCCTCTGCCCGGCCGCCCCGTCCGGGAAGAAGTGAGGAGCGCCTCTGCCCGGCCGCCCCGTCCGGGAAGAATTGAGGAGTGCCTCTGCCCGGCCGCCCCGTCTGGGAGGTGAGGAACACCTCTGCCCGGCCACCCATCGTCTGGGAGGTGAGGAGCGCCTCTGCCCGGCCACCCATCGTCTGGGAGGTGAGGAGCGCCTCTGCCCGGCCACCCATCGTCTGGAAAGTGAGGAGCGCCTCTGCCCGGCCACGCCCCATCTGGGAAGTGAGGAGCGCCTCTGCCCGGCCACCCATCGTCTGGGAGGTGAGGAGCGCCTCTGCCCGGCCACCCACCGTCTGGGAAGTGAGGAGCGCCTCTGCCCGGCCACCCACCATCTGGGAAGTGAGGAGCGCCTCTGCCCGGCCACCCACCGTCTGGGAAGTGAGGAGCGCCTCTGCTCGGCCACCCACCGTCTGGGAAGTGAGGAGCGCCTCCGCCCGGCCACCCATCGTCTGGGAAGTGGGGAGCACCTCTGCCCGACCACCCATCGTCTGGGAAGTGAGGAGCGCCTCTGCCCGGCCACCTATCGTCTGGGAAGAAGTGAGGAGCGTCTCTGCCTGGCCGCCCCGTCTGGGAAGTGAGGAGCCCCTCTGCCCGGCCGCCCCGTGTCTGGGTAGAAGTGAGGAGCCCCTCTGCCTGGCCGCTCCGTCAGGGAGGTCTACCACGGAGGCCAGAAGCAATGTGGGGGCTGGACGTGGTGGCTCACACCTGTGGTCCCGGCACTCTGGGGGGCGAGGCGGGTTGATCACTTCGGGCTAGGAGTTCGAGACCAGTCTGGCCAACTTGGCGAAACATGAAGTATACAACAGACAAACCAACCAACCAACTCAATGACGACAAAACAGGTCTACCCTGGAGTCATACTCTAATTTTTTCTATTTTCCTCCCTTTCTGATCCTTTATCCCACTTTCTTTTTCTTCCTCTTCCTTCTCCCTCTTCTTTGTCAAATAGAGGATTGAGTTATTATCACTGATCCATATAAAGTCCCTCTCTCATTTATTTTAACTCCCACCCCCATTTCTATTCCCCGACTTCCCATGTGCAACCTTCCTAATATGTTTGATACGCATCTTTTTTTTGTATGTATTTTTAGAAAATCTCTATTGTTTTTGTATGCAAAAAAAATTAATAAAAAAAAAAAAGAAAAAAAAGAAAAAAAAAAAAACTGGCCAATCAGGCCAACCTTGTTATATGGTCTGGTAGGAAAAGAAAGGGACTGATTGGAAAGGGTAGTTCTGTCTCCACACCCTTTCCTTCCTGGACCGCAGTTTTCCCTTTGTGAAGTGAAAGAAGGACCCTTCCCCAAGCCTATAGTTAAGAAGATCCCCCGACCCTCAGCTAAGCTTCTTTTGGATCTTTTGTTGTCTTCAAATTCACCCCTCCCCTTACAAACCTCCTTTTTGTAGCCTCACTGCTCCCTTGCGGATTTGATTTCTTGCTTCAAGCCTCGTAATAATAGTCCCAGGATTCTCAGCCTCCCCTCAGATCTCCACTCACCAGCAAGTAAAATAACTTGTTTTGTATGATTTATGCAAATGAAAACGTTTTTAAAGTGTAGTTGAGTCTCTTTCAGGAGATACTACCTCAAGGACCTTGCAATAAACAGTCTATATAGGTAGCAGTGCAGAATTGAGTTGCAATGCCCTTAACTATAGAAGCAGTGATGATGGTGGTGGTGATGGTGGTGGTGGTGGTGGTGGTGACGAGATGATTTTGATGCTAGCAATTACTGAACTCTTACTGGGTACCAAGTACCTTGCTAAAAGCTTCATATGTATTATCCCAATATTGGCTGTGTGATAAGTACTATTATTCTTCCCAATTTACATAAGAGGAAATAGATTTAGAGGGGGCTAAACAGCTAGCTCAAGGTCACACAGCGATTTGGGAACCCAGATTTGTCTGAACGCAGAAGCCATTATTCTATGAGGGTAAGGGAGTGTTAAACATCGCAGGCTGTAACAACTTTTGGAAAGAGCCAGCTTTAGCTTCCTCCCAGGCCCCTTCTCTGATCCTCCTCTGGGATTGTTAGCCATATCTGAGTGTCTAAATTGTCACAACAGCTGCGACAGCCGTTTGGGGGTGGTGGCTCCTAAGAACCGTGGACTTTCTCTGCCACTGAGGATGAAGCTGACAGCTTAAAAGAATTCCGTTTTGGTGGGAATGGAGATGTCTGGAGACCTCAGGGGATAAACTTGTGTCTTTGCTAGCCTGTCTTTCTCCTAACAGCATCTCCACAGTGCCTGGCACCACTTGGTACTAGATAAATACCTGTTGATTGATTCCCAAGGATCCCAGTTCCATTTCCCACGTACCTGCCCGCTCGGGGCGCAATCAACAACTAGAACTGGAGATTTGGCGATTTCAGAGGAACCTGTGAGAATCCTAATGGAGCTGGAAACGTGAATTTAGGAAAGACAGGCAGTCTACCACCCTCCTCTTCTCGCCCACTTCTCCTATTTCTCCCCACTCCTTCCCCTCCGTTTCAGGAGCTCAGGGCCATAAAAATGCAGATGGAGGATCGGTGTGAAATAACGGGCCCATATAAATCCCTCTGCCGCCCGCCTGTAAGATGGATTGGCCGCATTGAAATTCCTCCGCGAGGATAATTAAACTCGGGGCCTCATCCGGGCAAAATTACATTCCTGTAATGGCGTCGCTCGGGGTCCCGGGAAATTGCTCCGTGGGCTTTCAGCGGCGGTTTTTATCGCCGGCCGGGGTGTGCCTGGCTGCGGCTCGCCTCTCCTCTGGGACCGTAAAGCTGCTGCCGTGATTTATCCTCCCCTTCTCCCAAATCCGATTAAATGGAGGAGCTCGGGGCCGGGGCGCTGCGGGGCCCGGGAGCCAGGAGGGGGCGGCGGGAAGGACGGGGCCAAAGAGGGGAGGACAAACGGCCCCTCAGAGGGTGGCGGATTTGCCTTTATTTACAGCCGCGGCTTTCTTTTTATTTTTTATGGGGTTTGGTGAGTTTTTCCCGTCTTTCTCGTGCTGCATTCAAGCACGATGCAGGGACGGCAGGGGTTTGGAACTGGATAGGCCTTGTCGCCCTGTTCCAAAGGGCAGGGCAGGTCCTGTCTGGGAGACAAGAGGGCCTAGGAAAGATGAGGACCAGGAAGCCCCCCCCCACCTCCTTCCATCAGGGGAAGGGCGAGCGAAAGGGGAGAGAAAACGGACGTTCAGGAGAGCATGGGGGCGGGAGGGGGGCGCTGCTTATCCCCACTCGCGTAGTTGAAACCTGAGCAGAGGCTCGGGCAAGCCTGGAGTGACCTCGCAACCTTACAGCGGGTCGCAGGTGCCCGTTATTCCTAGACTGTCCCAGGAACCAGGAAAGAGAGATTCGGATCATATTTAGCCCTGTCTTCTGGCTCGCTGATGCTGCTTTTCTCATGGTTTATCACCGGAATGGAAAGGAGGAAACGGAGAGAGGGGAAAAGGGCGAAGCCACCAGAAGCAGCTGCGGCATTTTGCTGACTATTCGCCCATTGAGCCGGTTTGCCATCCAGTGATGCCAGGGTCCCGGCGCGACAGAAAGCAGGACTCCCACAATCTTCCTCCTGCTGCATTTTAGGCACTGAACCCCAATCCCGACTGTATGTTAACACTGAATTCTGAGTAGGAGTTTTGTTTTGGCAGTGTAACGACTGCGCATGCTCGGAAAGGGGACGCAAGTCCGAGATCCCAAACGCGGTACAGACCAAACTGCAGGCCACGTTACGGATCGGCTTACTCCGCGGAGCTGGCCTCATTTCTGCACAGTCGGCGCTCCCTCTAGTTTCTCCTCTCGAACGCCAGGTGGAGCAACCGGCCGGATACCGCCACAGCCCTGGCAGGCGGCGCTGTGATGCCTGAGCTGATCCTGTATGTTGCAATCACTCTATCCGTGGCTGAGAGACTCGTTGGCCCGGGTCACGCATGCGCTGAGCCTTCCTTTCGCTCTTCCCGCTGCTCCGCCCCTCTCCGTCTTCTCTGCAGTGGGAGCAGGTAAGGCCTTGGGGCCTAGTGCCCGCTGTGCGCCGCGCACGCGCGCGGGACACCTCACCTCGCGCGAAAGCTTCGAGGCTCTTACCTTGCGTGCTCCCACCCTGGTCCTCTCGCCCTTCCTGGCTCCTGCTATCCCTTCGCCTTAGAGCTGGCTCTTCCGCTTGCCGGTGACCTCCAACCGCGCGGGCCTGGCGCCATCTTGGATGTCTCGTAGGGGGAGGGTGCCTTGGAGCTAGCCAAAGTTAGATCCTGGAGTGCTGCTTTTTACCTGTTCCACCCAGCCCCTACAGACACGCTTTTCTCGCCTTCTGGCCCTTTCAGATTGTCACAACCCCCAGGCTCTCCCCTCCTATCTCTGCTTTCTCTTCTCATCCTGACTTGTGCCTTCTTTATTCTGAAATCTCCAGACTTTAGGCCCCAGGACCTCAGGTGCTCCGAGCCATGGAGATAATGGATCGTCTAAAGTCACCAATCCCTCTAGTCAGCACCACCCAATTTAAAAAGTAAACCTTGAACATGAAAGAAGTGGGAAAAAAAGCCAAAACATCTCCTCCCGTTAGGTTGTGGCTTGGGATAGCTAAGGCAGAAGAGAGAGGCTGGTTGCTTTGGAATCACTAGTTATTTACCAGTACCTTTCTCGCATCCTGGCACGCTGGTGAAGCTGGAAAAGTCACAAGTAGTGGGCTAGAGATGAGGGTTTCTGTTGAGGCAGCAGGCCCAGAAAGGTGGGGTAAGGCCAAGCTAGTGGGGCCAGCATGAGTCCCTGCGTGCTAGCTTTCCCGTCAAGGATTAATTAACCTCCCCAGATTCTGCTGTTACAAGGAAAAGAAGGTTTAAGGAAAGGAATAGTTAAGTTACCACTCCTGTGACTCATCTACACTGAGGAAAAAGCCCGTGATGATTTTGGAGTCCTGATTCTGGATAGTGTCTTTGCCCAAGTTGTAGGCTAACAATTGCAGACTTGCCATGGTTAGATAGCCAATGGTGGGATCCCTTAATTGCCACCCCTTGTTGTGGGTTTATTACATGCCAGCACCACATTAAACTCTTTATGTATGTTAATTTGTAAATGAACATACTTAATCCCCCTAAGAGCTGCATTTTACAAAGATGATAATAAGGTATAATTCCCTTAGGAAAAAACCACCTCTTCTTTTCCTAAAAGCCTTAAAGAACTATTGGATTTTGACCCAAGAAAACCTGAATAGTACGGCAGCAAAATTGGGTTAGAGTTACATATAGGCAAAAATCGGAGTTCTAGATAGGACAAGAGTTGAAGACATCCATTAACTTAAAAGTAATTAAGGCTGGGTGTGGTGGCTAACACCTGTAATCCCAACACTGGGAGGCCAAGGTGGGAAGATCGTTTGATGCCAGGAGTTGCACACTAGCCTGGGCAAAAAATAAATTAAGAGCAATTAAGATCTTGGATTCAGAAGTGTTTTAACCTGGGACAGTCTGAGTTCGGTTCATTTAATGAAGTGGCATTTAATAGGCCTAAGCATTCACTGAGTATTTCAGCCCGTGACCTATTAGAAAGCATGTAACTTTAAAGATCCAAGTTCAAGTCTATACCACTACCGCAGTTTCAAGACTAGGTTTAAGGTCACGCTCTTGCGTTAAGTATATCTAATAATCATCTGGGAAACTTGTTTGAAATACAGGGCACTTGAGCCTTATTCCCAGAGATCTTTTTTGTTTGTTTATAGACGGAGTTTCACGTTGTTGCCCATACTGGAGTACAGTGGTGCGATCATAGCTCACTGAAGCCTCCAGCTCCTGGGCTCAAGCAGTCCTGCTTCAGCTTCTGGAGTAGCTGAGACTACAGGTGCACTTCCACCTCACCTGGCTAACTTTATTTTTTGTAGAGATGAGGTCTTGATGTTTGCCCAGGCTGGTCTCAAACTCCTGGCTTCAAGTTATCTTTCCGCCCCAGCTTCTCAAAGTGTTGGGATTACAGGAGTGAGCCACTGAACCTAGATCCCTCAGGATCTTGACCAGGAAGGTCCAAGTTGGACCCAAGAATATGCATTTTTTAATACGTACACCACCCAGATAATTCTGGTTCAGATGGGCTTCTCACTTCACTTGGAGAAACCCTGCCTTTAGGTTTTTAACTCACCTTCTGTTTCAAGTAAGTTCACTTCTACCAACTTAGATACCTATAGGGTGTCAGGTCTTCTTTAGATCTTGGGGAGACACAATTTAATACTTTTTTTTTTTTTTTTTGAGCCGGAGTTTCCCTCTTGTTGCCCAGGCTGGAGTACAATGGCACAATCTTGGCTCACCACAGCCTCTGCCTCCCGGATTCAAGCAATTCTCCTGCCTCAGCCTCCTGAGTAGCCGGGATTACAGGCATGCACCACCATGTCCGACTAATTTTGTATTTTCAGTAGAGACGGGGTTTCTCCATGTTGGTCAGCCTCATCTCGAACTCCTGACCTCGTGATCCGCCCGCCTCAGCCTCCCAAAGTGCTGGGATTACAGGCGTGAGCCACTGTGCCCAGCCACTAATACCTTTTAGGTAGACTAATAGCAGAATTCCCCCTTGATCTTCCTCATCTTATTAATACAGGAAATTGAAGTATTTTGAGGAATCCGATGCTTCCAGGGATCAGCAAAGAGATTGTTGGAGACTTTCCAGTGTCTTGGCCTTCAACAAATATCTCCCAAAACTACAAACACTCTAAAGGGCAACTTTTTGTTTGTTTGTTTGTTTGTTTTGAGACGGGGTCTCGCTCTGTCACCCAGGCTGGAGTGCAGTGGCATGGTCTTGGCTTACTGCAACCTCCGCCTCCTGGGTTCAAGCAATTCTCCTGCCTCAGCTTCCTGAGTAGCTGGGATTACAGGTGCACGCTACCACACCTGGCTAATTTTTGTATTTTTAATAGAGATGGGGTTTCACCATGGTGGTCAGGCTGGTCTTGAACTCCTGATCTCGTGATCCGTCCACCTCAGCCTCCCAAAGTGCTGGGATTACAGGTGTGAACCACGCACCCAGCCTAAAGGGCAACTTTTAAAGGTCCAGATGATGAAGTCTTGAGAAGGGTTCCTTTTGAATAAAAACTAAGGAAAACTTAGGCAAAAGACACTCTGGGAAAATTCCTGTGGCAACTGCAAATCATGAGGCTATGGAAATGGGTAACAGGTCTTACCTGAACCCAAGTATTCACTTGTTCACACCAGGGGAAGTCACTTGGTTATAAGGAAATCTTGGGAGCTGTATGGGGTTTCTGGAAGAAGTCATGACTTCAGGATTTTCATTCTATTTCTGCCGATGACTTAAGGTCAGTCACTGTTTTCTGGGCCAGTTAAGCTTTCTAGGGCCCCTTTTCTGCGAATAAGGATGTAGTTTAGTGAATAAGGAGAGTGTTTACAATGCTGCTTCTGTAATTCCAGCTCTCCTGCCACAGCCCCTCACCCCCTGAAAATGTTCGCCTGCTCCAAGTTCGTCTCCACTCCCTCCTTGGTGAGTACCTGCTTTTCTGGGAGAGTTTTAAAGGAGAGACATCTTGTCTCTCTCTTTCCATCAGACCTTGTTCTTCACAGCAAGGCTCGGGGAGAGGAGGTCCAGGCGGGCAGATCACTTGAGGCCAGGAGTTCGAAACCAGCCTTGCCAACATGGCGAAACCCCATCTCTACTAAAAATACGAAAACCAGTTGGGCATGGTGGCAGGCGCCTGTAATCCCAGCTACTCAGGAGGCTGAGGCAACAGAATAGCTTGAACCCAGGAGGTAGAGGTTGCAGTGAGCCAAGATCGCACCACTGCACTCCAGCCTGGGCGTCAGAGCAAGACTCTGTCTCAAAAAATAAATAAGTAAGAAAGATTCTTGGGGAGAGAAGGCCCTCTGCTATGACTGCCTAACAGGAGAGAGTGAGTGCTTGCTAGATACTCTCCTGCCCC
The DNA here is from genome assembly GCF_028878055.3 of Symphalangus syndactylus. Classification (NCBI taxonomy): domain Eukaryota; kingdom Metazoa; phylum Chordata; class Mammalia; order Primates; family Hylobatidae; genus Symphalangus; species Symphalangus syndactylus. The sequence goes on from NC_072439.2 coordinate 35,708,714, forward strand.
GTATCCCTTGGCAGCCAGTTAATTTTTTTTTTTTTTTTTTTTTTTTTTTGAGACAGAGTTTCGCTCTTGTTGCCCAGGCTTCAATGGCGTGATCCACCACGACCTCCACCTCCTGGGTTCAAGCAATTCTCCTGCCTCAGACTCCCAAGTAGCTGGGGTTACAGGCACCTGCCACCACACTCAGCTAACTTTTGTATTTTTAGTAGAGATGGGGTTACACCATGTTGGCCGGGTTGGTCTCAAGCTCCTGACCTCGTGATCCAAGTAGAGACAGGGTTTCTCCGCGTTGATCAGGCTGGTCTTGAACTCCCGACCTCAGGTGATCCGCCCTCCTCGGCCTCCTAAATTGCTGTTATGATAGGCATGAGCCACCACGCCTGGCTGTGGCCAGTTAATTCTTACCCAGCCATCTTAGGAGAAGAATAGAGATGAGAATCTAGACTAAGATCAAGTTATTCCTACTCCTGAAACTATATGTCATGTAAACTGGCCATCCAGAGTGGTAAACATAAGTAGATTGCATAACTTGGACTGAGTATGCACTGTGTATAGGATCTTGTCCTGAGTGAGCCATATCTAAGGAGTTCATTCTGAGACTTAAATTTGGATAGGAAGCTAAAATTTACATAAGTACACATTGGAAAAGTATTTGACTCAGAAACAACAGTATGGAAGAAATTTTTAAAATAGTAGCTAGAGGAGGCGGTTGGTTCATTCACAAATAAAAAGGAGTACCATTTATTGAGCATTTACCATGTGCCTTAGCACTGAGTTTACTAATTGGTATACATAATCTCATTTACTCTTCAAATCAACCCCAAGAGATGATATTTTGATTTCATAAATGAGAATACAGGCTTAGAAAGGTTTAAGTGACTTATCCTGAGAGTACACTGCTGATAATAGAATTAAGAATCTCACTTTATCTGATGCCTAAAGCCCTGGCTATTTTTTTTTTTTTTTTTTTTTTTGAGATGGAGTCTTGCTCTGTCGCCCAGGCTGGAGTGCAGTGGCGCAGTCTCGGCTCACTGCAAGCTCCGCCTCCCGGGTTCACGCCATTCTCCTGCCTCAGCCTCTCCGAGTAGCTGGGACTACAGGCGCCCGCCACCACGCCCGGCTAATTTTTTGTATTTTTAGTAGAGACGGGGTTTCACCGCGATCTCGATCTCCTGACCTCGTGATCCGCCCGCCTCGGCCTCCCAAAGTGCTGGGATTACAAGCGTGAGCCACTGCGCCTGGCAGCCCTGGCTATTAATCACCGTGTGTCTGTTTTGGTGTCACTGTCTTGGGGTTAGTCAGAAAAGGCTACCAGAAGGTGGTGAATTTTGAGCATGAATCTTTGTTCCTATTTTCCAAAAGGATGTGTTCAGGGAAAGTTACTGGCTTCTTTCTTGTGGGCTGACCATTACCCATACAGATGGCCCCCAGCTTTAGATGATTTGACTTAAGATTTTTTTTTTAACTTTATGATGATGCAAAAATGATATGCATTCATTAGAAACCATACTTTGGGCTGGGCGTGGTGGCTCATGCCTGTAATCCCAGCACCTTGGGAGGCCGAGGTGGGTAGATCACCTGAGGTCAGGAATTCAAAACCAGCCTGGCCAATATGGTGAAAACTAAAAATACAAAAATTAGCTGGGCGTGGTTGTGGGCGCCTGTAGTCCCAGCTACTTGGGAGGCTGAGGCAGGAGAATTGCTTGAACCTGGGAGGTGGAGGTTGTAGTGAGCCGAGCCGAGATCACGCCACTGCATTCCAGCCTGGCGATGGAGCAAGACTCCGTCTCAAAAAAAAAGAGAAATCATACTTCGAATTAGGAATCTTTATCTTTTCCCAAGCTAGCAATGTGTGGTACAATACTCTGTTGCAATACTCAGCAGCAACCCACAGCTCCCAGTCACCTGCCCAATCACAAGGGTAAACCAGTACTGTACAGTGTACTGTGTTGCTAGGTGATTTCACCTAACTGTAAGGTAATGTAAGCTTTTTGAGCACATTGAAGGCTAGGCTAGGCCAGACTATGGTGTTTGGTAGGTTAGCAGTATTAAATGGTTTTTCAAAGTATGATGGATTTATTGGCACATAACCCTGTGGTAAGTTGAGGAGCATCTGTATATATTTCCCTTGTTGAGTAAGGCAAATGCTTCTGAGGCTTAGATTTCTTCTCGTTCTCAAGAGCTATAAAAGGATACAGCAAGGTTGGATGCTCCTTTATGGCCCAAAAGTAAGTAGACTTTCTTTCCTTAAAGCAAAGTCTGAGAAGAGAAATGGTGTGGTTCTTTAATTTAGACTTTGCTAAAAGGAAGAATGATCCAAAATTCTAACGTACGTGTGAAGATGGAAAGGCCATCAGAGGAAGGAAAATCTCGTCTGATGATTTAACAACAGGGCATAGTTCTGAAACTCCTCTCCAGTCTTCCTTGACCCTCCTGCCCCTGTATGTCATTCCCGCTAGGCCAAGAGCACCTCACAGCTGCGGAGCCGTCCACTATCTGCAGTGGTGCTGAAACGACCGGAGATACTGACAGATGAGGTACCTTACCGGTGGAGTTGGGTCTGTGGTTTTGGGGGTGATGGGTCAGGAGGGTTACCTGCCAGAACCAGGAGGTAGAGTGCTGAGGACAGTCATCACAGGCTAAAATTCATGAATGGCCAAGGCCATGGGCTTTAGGTGGAGATGGAGGACACTTAATATGCTGTTTGCTATAGTGCTCCAGCTTTTGCCACTGGCAGCACATGCCCTTGTGCACTGCTGCTAACTGGTATTACCTGGCCTAGTCTACTGACTTCAGTTGGAAGCATTTAGTCCTAGGAAGATGATCTCCTTGGGACAGCAAGAATTGACTAAGACCTCAGTCTTAAACTTCTTGACCACACCTGAATCTTAAAGGCATTTGAAGTCTACATCCTACGTTAAAAGGTTCTACCTGCCAGCATTTTAGGGCATTAAAACAATTTTCTGTTTGGGGGAGAAACAATGGGATTTGGCAGCTTAAAGGTTTTAAATGGTACAAAAGTTACCAAAGCAAAAAACTTTACCTTCTACCTGCCTCTTTTTCACAGAGCCTCAGCAGCTTGGCAGTCTCACGTCCCCTTACCTCACTTGTCTCTAGCCGCAGCTTCCAAACCAGTGCCATTTCAAGGGACATCGACACAGCAGCCAAGTTCATTGGAGCTGGGGCTGCCACAGTTGGGGTGGCTGGCTCTGGGGCTGGGATTGGGACTGTATTTGGGAGCCTCATCATTGGTTATGCCAGGTAAGATAAGTTGGACCCTCCACTGGTTATCTGATATGCTTTCCAAAGGTCAGAAAATATTTGGGGGTCTAGAAATATACTATTCCACACTGTAGCCACTAGCTACATGTTGTTTGTTTGTTTGTTTTGATACAGTAACGCTCTGTCGCCCAGGCTGGAGTGCAGTGGCGCAATCTCAGCTCACTGCCACCTCTGCCTCTGGGTTCAAGCGATTCTTGTGCCTCAGCCTCCCAAGTAGCTGAGATTACAGGCGCGCACAATGACGCCCACCTAATTTTTGTGGTTTTAGTAGAGATGGGGTTTCGCTATGTTGGCCAAGCTGGTCTCGAACTCCTGACCTCAAGTGATCCACCTGCCTCAGCCTGCCAAACTGCCAGGATTACAGGCGTGAGCCACCGTGCTTGACCTGAATTTTAGTTTTAATTAATTAAAAATACATAGTTTAGGTTTTCAGTTCTTCAGTCACGCTAACCATATTTAGAATGCTCAGTAGCCAGATGTGGCTAGAGGCTACCATATTCAACAATGCAAATATAGAATGTTTGGCTGGGCACAGTGGCTCACTAATCCCAGCACTTTGGGAGGCCGGGGCAGGCGGATCACTTGAGGTCAGGAGTTCCAGACCAGCCTGGCCAACATGGCGAAACCCCATCTCTACTAAAAATACAAAAATTACCTGGGTGTGGGGGGCGTGCGCCTATAATCCCAGCTATTCAGGAGGCTGAGGCAGGAGAATCGCTTGAACCGGGGAGGTGGAGGTTGCAGTGAGCTGTGAGCCGAGACCATGCCACTGTACTCCAGCCTAGGTGACAGAGTGAGACTTTGGGAAAAAAAAAAAAAAAGAAAAACAAATATAAGCTGGGCGAGGTGGTTCATGCCTGTAATCCTGCACTTTGGGAGGTCAAGGCGAGTGGATCACCTGACGTCAGGAGTTTGAGACCAGCCGGGTCAATATGGTGAAACTGTGTCTCTACTAAAAATACAAAAATTAGCCAGGCGCTGTAGTGGGCGCCTGTAGTCCCAGCTACTCGGGAGGATGAAACAGGAGAATTGCCTGAACCCGGGAGACAGAGGTTATAGTGAGCCAAGATGGTGCCACTGCATTCCAGTCTGGGCAACAGAGTGAGACTATATCTCAAAAAAAAAAAAAAAAAAAAAGTATATATATATAGAATGTTTATATCATTGTGTCATTGAAGAAAGTTTCATGAACAGCTTTGGTCTAGAGCATGTGTTGGCTAACTAAGGCCTAAGGGCCAAATCTGGCCCATAGCCTGGTTTTGTATGATTGAGCTAAAAATAATTTTACGGCTGGGTGTGGTGCCTTACGCCTATAATCCCAGCACTTTGGGAGGCCGAGGCGGCCGGATCACAAGGTCAGGAGTTCGAGACTACCCTGGCCAACATGGTGAAACCCCTTCTCTACTAAAAATACAAAAATTAGCCAGGCGTGGTGGCAGATGCCTGTAATCCCAGCTACTCAGGAGGCTGAGGCAGGAAAATCACTTGAACCCAGGAGGCGGAGGTTGCAGTGAGTAGAGATCATGCCACTGCACTCCAGCCTGGGCGAAAGAGTGAAACTCCATCTCAAAAAAAAAAAAAAAATAGTTTCACATTTTTAAAAGGCTTCATTTTTGTTTTAAAGCAAAAGAGACTATATGTGGCCCACAAAACCTAAAATTATTTAAATGTGGCCCTTTACAGAAAAAGTTTACCTTCCCTGTTCTAGAGACTCAGTGAACATAGTGGCTTTACTGCTATTTTTCCCCATCTCTGGGAATTTCCCTCTGTCACTCCTGGGAAAACTGGCACTGCAGCCAGCCCCTGGTTTCTGACGCCCGGGACTGTTTAGTACTCCCAGCTGTGGATAACTCAAAGTTAAAACTAAATTAATCCTCTAGAGACCAGCAAGTTCTCTTAATGTCTTTTGGGAAATAGAGTTCTTTTTAAGAATTTGTATTAAACAAGAAGTCTGACTGCTGCTTTATTCACTATTCTATTAAATGTTGGTGTCGATTTACCTTACCCATCAAGACTTCTGGAGGTATCAGAGTAAGGGAAATACAGATTATATATGGGCCTTCAACACTGGGAGTCCTTTATCCATACTACTTCAACTCATAAACCCCATAGACCATTTGTAACTTCTTTTTTTTTTTTTTTGAGACAGTCTTGCTGTCTCCCAGACTGAAGTGCAGTGGCACAATCTCAGCCCACTGCAATCTCTGCCTCCCGGGTTCAAATGATTCTCCTTCCTCAGCCTCCCAAGTAGCTGGGATTACAGGTGCCCACCACCATGCCCGGCTAATTATTTATTTTTTTTTTTTTTTTTAATTTTTTTTTTTTTTTGAGACAGAGTCTGGCTCTGTCACCCAGGCTGGAGTGCAACTCTGTAATCTTGGCTCACTCCAACCTCCGCCTCCCGAGTTCAAGCGATTCTCTTGCCTCAGCCTCCCAAGTAGCTGGGATTACAGGCATGCACCACTACCCTCAGCTAATTTTTGTATTTTTTTCTCTTTTTTTTTTGAGACGGAGTCTCGCTCTGTCGCCCAGGCTGGAGTGCAGCGGCTGCAGTCTTGGATCACTGCATCCTCCGCGTCCCGGGTTCACGCCATTCTCCTGCCTCAGCCTCCCGAGTAGCTGGGACTACAAGCACCTGCCACCATGCCCGGCTAATTTTTTGTATTTTTAGTAGAGACGGGGTTTCACCGTATTAGCTAGGGTGGTCTTGATTTCCTGACCTCGTGATCTGCCCACTTCAGCCTCCCAAAGTGCTAGGATTACAGGCATGAGCCACCGCGCCCAGCAATTTTTGTATTTTTAGTAGAGACAGGATTTCACCATGTTGGCCAGGCTGGTCTCGAACTCCTGACCTCAAGCGATCTACTCGTCTCGGCCTCCCAAAGTGCTGGGATTACAGGCGTGAGCCACCGCGCCTGGCCTAATTTTTGTATTCTTAGTAGAGACAGGGTTTCACCATGTTGGCCAGGCTGGTCTCCAACTTCTGGCTTCAAGTGATCCGCCTGCCTTGGCCTCCCAAAGTGCTGGGATTACAGGGGTGAGCCACTGCACCCAGCCCATTTGTAGTTTCTTAAAGCCCCAAATCTTTTGACTATTTGAAATGAGAGAACATAATCTGTCCCCCTTACTCTCGTCTTCTAGAAGAGCGGTGTTCTAATTGTGTTCCATAAATCCTTAGGATTCTGAGGTTATGCCCCAGAGACTGTCTTAGAGAATAAAGAGGAGACCAAGCCGTTAAAATTTCCCCACTACTTTTGTACCATTGCAGTTTGACTTTTAGATGTTTTCTATATTGGAGTTCTGGTTAAAGTTTGAAAACACTGCTCTAGATAGACCCTTCCACTCTGGATGCCTCTTCCATCCTATTTGGGCCCTGGATATTAAGTGTCTAGGCCAAGAGGTCTTAATTTGTGTTAATGAGATGGGTGAACCATTAGTGAAGGTCATGATTATACCTGGACCATGTTACAGGATTTTAGATTGTCTGCTCCCCCTTCATTCAGTTCCTATAGAGCCTTTGGGGAATCAGGGCAAGAATTTGGGCATGGTGGTGTTACCCTAAAAGCTTCTTTATTATGTAAGGTAATCTTGAAGAGGGGAATTCTCCCTGAGCCCATCTTAGATATTTATCCATTTCTTTGTGTGAACTAGAAATTCAGTCTTTTCTCCTCTCCTTCTCCCAGGAACCCTTCTCTGAAGCAACAGCTCTTCTCCTACGCCATTCTGGGCTTTGCCCTCTCGGAGGCCATGGGGCTCTTTTGTCTGATGGTGGCCTTTCTCATCCTCTTCGCCATGTGAAGGAGCCGTCTCCACCTCCCATAGTTCTCCCGTGTCTGGTGGGCCCTGTGTGTTCCTTTTCCTATACCTCCCCAGGCAGCCTGGGAAATGTGGTTGGCTCAGGGTTTGACAGAGAAAAGACAAATAAATACTGTATTAATAAGATGTTTCTTGAGTCTCCTGTGTATATTTCTTTTCCACAGTTGGCTGAGTGCCTTGGTGAGAGCACAAGGCCCGAAGCGTAGTGATGGTGCTAAACTCAACATGGATTTGGCTGAGCTCGCTTTTTCTTAATTCTGTTTCAGGAAAGCTTTATTTGAAATAGCATAGCATTTTAAATTATTTTCACCTGGCATGGCCTGCCACTTGCCTGGGAAGATTGGGGTCAGTAGCAACTTCAAGTTCTAGCTTAAAATGTTGGCTAATAGGCTTTCTGTTTCCACGGTCACTCTCCTGGCTCAGGCCCTCATTGTCATCCACCTCGTCTATTGCAAGAACCTCTTAACTGGCCTTCTGCCTCCAGTCTTTTCCCTCCAGCATTTACTTCTCCCTACCACTGCCAGGTGAATCCTCCTTAAGCATAAGACTGGTTTTATCAGTTGCTGGCTCAAAAAGTCACCTCAACTTTCTCTGCTGTATCTGTTATTAGTCCTATACACTACCTAAAGTGACTGTCATTTTTCAGTTGTTTTCCTGTCTTTACCATATCTTCCTGCCTTTTCCTTTATGCTCATTTCTGCTTTCTTTCCCTGAATCTTTGCTCACTTTCCTCTTTTTCGAACTCTGTTATCCCTAAAAACTTAAATTTAACCTCCATGAAGCTATTTTCTGGTTTCCATCCACCTTCAGCCAAAAGAGCATTAAAGAGCCAAAAGAGATCGCACCACTGCACTCTAGCCTGGGCAACAGAGCAAGCCTGTCTCAAAAAATGTTTTCCAAATCCTTCATTGTAATATTTATTTATTTATTTATTTACTTTTGAGATAGGCTCACTCCGCTGTGGTGCAATCTCAGATCACTGCAACCTCTGCCTCCCAGGTTCAAGCGATTTTCCCGCCTTAGCCTCCTGAGTAGCTGGGATTACAGGCGAGCACCACCATGCCCAGCTAGTTGTTTTTTTGTGTGTGTTTTTAGTAAAGACGAGGTTTTGCTGTGTTGGCCAGGCTGGTCTCGAACTCCCGGCCTCAAGTAATGCACCCACCTCAGTCTCCCAAAGTGCTGGGATTGCAGGCGTGAGCTACCATGCCTGGCCTGGAATCAAAATTTTTAAAAGTCTGGGCCAGGGGCGGTGACTCACACCTGTAATCCCAGCACCTTGGGAGCCTGAGGCAGTCAGATCACCTGAGGTTGGACGTTCGAGACCAGCCTGACCAACATGGAGAAACCCCATCTCTGCTAAAAATACAAAAGTAGCCAGGTGTGGTGGCGCATGCCTGTAATCCCAGCTACTTGGGAGGCTGAAGCAGAATCGCTTGAACCCGGGAGGTGGAGGTTGTGGTGAGCTGAGATTGTACCACTGGTCTCCAGCCTGGGCAATAAGAGAGAAACTCCATCTCAAAAAAAAAGAAAGTCTGGCCAGAAGGCATCTAGAGAGAAAACCCAAGGATGCTGAAGGCAGCAAGACCTGCTTCCCTCTTCTGTTTCTTACAAGAGTCAGTTGTGTTTCTTCAGCACCACAGGAGGAGCATCGGTAGGTTTGCGCCATCCTAAAATTAGAAGCAAATGGTGCCCTTTGAAAATCACCTCAATGCTAAACAACAGTCATGAGGAACCATGCTCCAGCCTCCCTTTCAAGATGGATTTAATAGTTTGAGGCCTTCCAAGGGCATCAGGATGAGAAAGCTGACCAGGAACAACACTGGTAATTTGGCTTGAGTTGGGGTCCAGGAACCTAGGGCAGCTCTGTGTCTCCACACAGATGAGGTGAAGGAATATTCATGTATAATTCAGGAATAGAAAAAGTAAGGGCAGTAGTGAGTAGAGAATGTTGTCCTGATCCCTCAAGTTCTAAGCAATGAAACTTTGTCTTTTGTTGTTGTTGTTGTTTTTGAGACGAGTTACATTCTGTTGCCCAGGCTGGAGTGCAGTGGCACAATCTTGGCTCACTGCAACCTCCACCTCCTGGGTTCAAGCGATCCTCCTGCCTCAGCCTCCCGAGTAGCTGGGATTACAGGCACACGCCACCATGCTCAGCTAATTTTTTGTATTTTTAGAGAGAGGGTTTCACCATGTTGGCCTGGCTAGTCTTGAATTCCTGGCCTCAGGTGATCCGCCCACCTTGGCCTCCCAAGGTGCTGAGATTACAGGCGTGAGCCACTGTGCCCAGCCAAAATTTTGTCTTTATTGGGCCGTATCTCAAAATGGCATGCATTTTCCAACATGTATTCTTAGGAGACATTCCTGGATATCTTCGCGTTCTCACCATTTGATGAGGAAAAAGTAAAACACAGGAAGATCTTTTTGTCCCCAGGCATCCTTAAAATTTATTTTTGGCTGGACGTAGTGTCTCATGCCTGTAATCTCAGCACTTTGGGAGGCCGAGGCAGGTGGATCACGAGGTCAGGAGATGGAGACCATCCTGGCCAATGTGGTGAAACCCCGTCTCTACTGAAAATGCAAAAATTAACCAGGCGTGGTGGCACGCACCTGTAGTCCCAGCTACTCGGGAGGCTGAGGCAGGAGAATCGCTTCAACCTCAGAGGCAGAGGTTGCAGTGGGCCGAGATCGCACCACTGCACTCCAGCCTCGGCAACAGAGCAAGACTCTGTCTCAAAAATATATATTTTTAAGCATTTATCTCAAGGCACTGTGAATATTAGCATACTGTAATCAAAGTAGCCACTTTAGAAATGGCAGAAGACAGGGATAGAATACCAGGCATGAGGTTAGTCCTCTTCATCCCAAATGCTTGGCTTCTCTTATTAGTGTAAATGGTTAGTTAGAGATAATTTATTCCTGCTTCTTCCCCCAACCACCAAAGAGAAATTTCCTCTCATCTTTTGAATAAGTGCTAGGGTGGGCAGAATTTTTTAAGTGACCCCTTAAGAATGTCCTACCCTGGCCGGACATGGTGGCTTACGCCTGTAATCCTAGCACTTTGGGAGGCCAAGTTGGGCGGATCACTTGACATCGAGAGTTTGAAGCAGCCTGGCTAACATGGCAAAACCCTGTCTCTACTAAAAGTACAAAAATGAGCTTGGTGTGGTGGTATGTGCCTGTAATACCAGCTACTTAGGAGGCTGAGGTGGGAGAATCGCTTGAACTCAGGAGGCAGAGGTTGCAGTGAGCCAAGACCATGCCACTGCACTCCAGCCTGGGCGACAGAGCGAAACTGTCTCAAAAAAAAAAAAAAGTCTTTTGTTTTTAAACATATGCCATACTCTTACTATATCTGTTTTGTTTATGTGAAATAGGTGTGTGGTTTTTTGGTTTTTGGTATTTTGTTTTGCTAGTGTTTTAACAGATGAGAAAACTAAGACTCAGGTTCAAGAATCATGATTTGGACCTGACAGGGTGACACATACCTATAATCTCAGCTACTTGGGAGGCTGAGGCAGAAGGATCTCTTGAGCACAAGATTTCAAGACCAGCCTGGGCAACATCACAAGACCTTGTCTGTTTTTTAAAAAAATGAATGAGGCCGGGCATGGTAGCTCACACCTGTAATCCCAGCACTTTGGGAGGCCAAGGCAGGTGGATCATGAGGTCAGGAGTTCGAGAGCAGCCTGACCAACATGGTGAAACCCCGTCTCTACTAAAAATACAAAAATTAGCTGGGCATGGTGACACACGCCTGTAATCCCAGCTACTCAGGAGGCTGAGGCAGGAGAATCACTTGAACCCGGGAGGCAGAGGTTGCAGTGAGCCGAGATTGCACCACTGCACTCCAGCCTGGGCAACAGAGCAAGACTCTGTCTCAGAAAAAAATAAAAGAATGAAAGAAGGCCGGGCGCGGTGGCTCACGCCTGTAATCCCACCACTTCATGAGGCCGAGGCAGGTGGATCACCTGAGGTCAGGAGTTCAAGACCAGCCTGGCCAACACAGTGATACCCCATCTCTACTAAAAATACAAAAATTAGCTGGGTGTAGTGGCATGCACCTGTAATCCCAGCTACTCAGGAGGCTGAGACAGGAGAATCACTTGAACCTGGGAGGCAGAGGTTGCAGTGAGCCAAGATTGTGCCACTTCACTTCAGTCTGGGTAACAGATTGGGACTCTGTCTCAGAAAAAAAAAAAAAAGAATGAAAGAGAAAAGAATCATGACATAGTTTTCTAGGTTATCTAGGTAGGAAGTGATAGAATAGAATAAGAACCCTTGTCCAAAGCTCCTTCTATTATACTATACTGCTTCCTGGGGTCAGGATACCATTGGAGGAGAGGGAAAGACAAAATCTGGACAATTTCTGAAGTTTCTCAGTGAAGGTGATTGATCTGGTTTTTGTTTTTTGGGGGTTTTTTGTTGTTGCTGTTGTTTTTGTTTTTTTTGAGATGGAGTCTCACTCTGTTACCCAGGCTAGAGTGCAGTGGTGCGAACTCGGCTCACTGCAACCTCCGCCTGCTGGGTTCAAGCGATTCTCCTGTCTCAGCCTCCTGAGTAGCTGGGATTACAGCCACATGCCACCATGCCCAGCTAATTTTTGTATTTTTAGTACAGACAGGGTTTCACCATATTGGTCAGGCTGGTCTCGAACTCCTGACCTCAGGTAATCCACCTGCCTCGGCCTCCCAAAGTGGTGGGATTACAGGTGTGAGCCACCGCGCCCAGCCTTAATCTGTTTTTCTTATTATTACTATCCCTGCTCTTATCTTGCAGATAGGTAGCATTTTGCCTACCACTGGGTTCATTCTACCCCACTGCTTATTTTCTGAGTTTATGGGTAGGCTGTTTGGTTGGCTCGGCTCTGTCCCCAAGATAGATATTTTTAACCATAGTGGATTACAGCCTTCCAGGAACTGTGTGGCTGCTTTTACAGAAATGAACTCTGCATATCTTGCTGGGGGATGGTTGGGGTGTGCGTGTATGTGTGTGTGTGCGCGCGCACGTGTGTGTCAGGATGGTATCTGAGCCTAAACAGACTTGCAACCCCTCTGTATCCCCATGGCTTTTCCACTCCCATCTCCCAACATCTGGAGTAGGGACTTCAAGTTTCCAAAACATAGCTGCAAAGGGTAACAAACAGCTAGCCCATAGCTCACTTAGCAACAGGACAATAGTCAGTAGGGATTTAAGATAGGGAGAAAATGTAGCTCAGGGAAAATGTGTGCGGTACAAAAGACCCACAAATTTTTCAGAAAGCAGCTTGGCCCTGTGAAGTTGACCAGATTGAAAGTCCCAGAATCCTGGGTTCCAGTCACTCATGAATGGCTTTTGGTTAATTCTTCCTGTGCTTCAATTCCTTCTCTTGTGTGAAATGGGTAACACCTTATCTGCCTCCCTGAGATGTCATGGAAATAAGCAAAATTAGGTCTTAAAACTACTTGGAAACTGAAATTGTGAAAATTATCTTTATCTCTGTTGTTTCTTAGTTACCAGTTTACCAGAAGTAACTTAACACTAGGATTCTCTGCCAGTACTAAAATTAGACTACCACTCTGGGCTTTCCTTTTCTCCCTCTTGCTTTTGTTTTCGGGACGTGGGGGAGACATCTGTGCTGCTGGAGTTAATAATAAACTAAAGACTAAAGAACAACTTCTCCCACTAGAAAATACTATTTTCATCCTACCCACCTGATCAGGCTTTAAAAGAAGGAGCCTAAATCTGCCATGGATTTTGATTATTTGATTCACTTTTGGAAATGTGCCTGAGAAAGCCTAGGGAATGAGAGAGTGGAATAAATGGAATCGGAATATAGAGAAACCAAGCTCCTGATATTTCCAGCCTCCCTTTCCTGGCCAGATAGGCTTTCTGCCACTAAAATCAAGGTTCTCTGTCACATCACAAAACGGCCTGAAGTTACTGTTAAGTATGCTGACATCTCTGGAGGTGGGAGGTTTGGGTATTGGACACTTTTCCTGCCTAGGGACATGGGAAAAACGAATAGGCAAGGAGAGAATCAATCTTTTCCAGCTGCAACCTAGAGAGAAAAGGAACAAATTCTTCACCAGGGAAGATTGTGTAAACAGCGCCTTTGGCTGGAGCCATAGGGTTGGGGAAGCAAAGAAAGGGATCTTTGTTCTCTCCTACCCCAGCCAGAGCACAATCGTAGAGCTGGGATTGTTTGCTTTGGCAAAAGACTCCCTGCCTGAAAGAGCTAGGCGTTCCAGAGACTGGTGAGGCCTCTGTTGGGTTTCCCTTACAGAGCTGAAGAGAGGACAACTCTCAGCCTAAATCTTTTACCTAAGGAAGTGAGCTGGGGACTCAGGAGGCCTGAGGCATCTGGGTTATACTTCTCGACCCTGGTTTGCCTCCTTCTCTTCCTACATCCACCTCATTATAGTTAGTTTAATTGGCCTCAGTCCTCCTGCCTTTAAGGGTGCTTTTGGTTCTTGTACCAGTGTTCTATCAAAAAAAAAAAAAATTTTTTTTTCACAGACAGCAAGACAATGCCAGAGCTCCTGGTCTAAGGAACCCAGCAGGAAAAGGGGATTTTGAGATCATCTTATCCAGCCTGTGACTTTAGGTGGTATTGCACACGACCCTGACAATTGCAGTCAATCTTTTCAAAAATCTCCGGAGATGTATTTCTTTCCTTGGATAACATTAGTGTCTCACAAATGAAAGATAATATTTATGTAGTGCCGCTTATGCCAGGTGCTTTACAAATGCCATTTTATTTAATCCTCAAAGCCACCCTATGAGGTAGATATAATGACCCCTGCTTTGCAGATTAGGACACTAGGGATTAGCAAGATGAAATAATTTGGCCAAGGTCACATAGATGATATATTAGTTTGCAAGGACTGCTATAACAAAATACCACAAACGGAGTGCCTTTGACAATAGAAAGTTGCCAGGCGCAGTTGATCACCCCTGTAATCCCAGCACTTTGAGTGGCTGAGACAAGCAGATCACCTGAGGTCAGGAGTTCAAGACCAGCCTGACCAACATGGTGAAACCCCATCTCTACTAAAAATACAAGATTAGCCGAGTGTGGTGGCACATGCCTGTAATCCCAGCTGCTCAGGAGGCTGAAGCAAGAGAATTGCTTGAACCCGGGGGACGGAGGTTTCAGTGAGCCAAGATCGCGCCATTGCACTCCATCCTGGACAAGAAGATCGAAACTCCGTCTCGAAAAAAAATTAAAATAGAAAGTTACTAAAGTTAGCTGATATGCTCGTGTGCACCTGTAATCCCAGCTACTTGAAAGACTGAGACAGAAAGATCTCCTGAGCCCTGTAGTTTTATGCTGCAGTAAGCGATGACTGTACCACTACACTCCAGCCTGGGTAGCACAGTCAGATCTTGCCTCTGTAACTAAATAAATAAGTAAATAAATAAATAAAACAATAGAAAGTTACTATCTCACAGTTCTGGAGGCTAGAAGTTCAAGATAAAGGTGTTGGTAGGGTTGGTTTCTTCTGAGGGCTGTGAGGAAAAATATGTTCCGTGTTTCTCCCCTAGCTTTCTGTGGTTTGCTGGCAATCTTTAGCATTTTTTGGCTTGTAAGTCTATGCTTTCATCTTCACGTGGCATTGTCCCTGTGTGCGTATCTGTGTCCAAGTTTCCACTTTTTTTTTTTTTTTTTTTGAGACGGAGTTTTGCTCTGTCGCCTAGGCTGGAGTGCAGCGGCGTGATCTCGGCTCACTGCAACTTCTGCCTCCTGGGTTCAAGCAATTCTCATGCCTCAGCCTCCCGAGTAGCTGGGACTACAGGCACACACCACCACCACGCCAAGCTAATTTTTGTATTTTTTAGTAGAGATGAGGTTTCACCATGTTGGCTAGGCTGGTCTCAAACACCTGACCTCAAGTAATCCGCCCCCCTCGGCCTCCCAAAGTGCTGGGATTACAGGCATGAGCCACCGCGCCAGACCTCTGTATTTTTTTTTTCTTTCAGACCTCTGTTTTTTTTTTTTTTTTTTTCAGACCTCCGCTTTTTATAGACACCAGTCATATTGAATTAGGGGCCACCCCTATTGAGTATGACCTCATCTTAACTAATGACATCTGTAATGATCCTATGTCCAAATAAGGTCACATTCCAAAGTACAGGAGGTTAGAACTTCAACATATGTACTTGAGGGGGACACAATTCAACCCCTAACAGGTGGTTGAATCCATCTTGGATCCATCTGACTCCAAAGCCATTTAATACTCTTTCCACTGCACTGTGCTGCCTCGTAAAAATCAGGAAGTTATTCAAAATGTCTTCTGGTTTCCAATACCTTCCTTCTACAATCCAAACTCTATATTGCTGCTAGAGTTATCTTTCTAACATGTGAGTTTCATCAATCACCCTCCTTAATATCTTTTAGTGACTTCCAGTGGCTAAATAGACTTTGAATAAAATCCAGACGTCTTGTGGTGGTAAACAAAGCCTTTCTTTCTTTCTTTTTTTTTTTTTTTTTTTTTGAGATGGAGTCTCACTCTGTTGCCCAGGCTGGAGTGCAATGGCGTGATCTCGGCTTACTGCAACCTCCGCCTCCCAGGTTCAAGCAATTCTCCTGCCTCAGCCTCCCCAGTAGCTGGGATTACAGGCATGCGCCACCAGGCCTGGCTAATTTTTTTTGTATTTTTAGTAGAGACGGGGTTTCACCATATTGGCCAGGCTGGTCTCGAACTCCTGACCTTGTGATCCTCCCGCCTCAGCCTCCCAAAGTGCTGGGATTACAGGCGTGAGTTGCCACGCCGGGCCAACAAGGCCTTTCCTTCATGCCTATATTTTCAGTCCACTTGCACTCTTTCCTCCCATCCAGTCACCATAAACTCCAACCATACTGGCCTATTTGCAGTTTCTCAAACACATTATGGTTACATACTCCTTCAGGCCTTGCTTTCCTCCATCACTTCTCTCAATCTCTTCCTTTTACAGTTATCCTCATTTTAACTATTCATAACAACCTAAGGCTGAGCTGGATGAGGCGGCCTGTGTCTATAGTCCCAACTACTCAAGAGACTGAGGCAGGAGGAGCACTTGAGCCCAGGGTTCAAGACCAGCCTGGGCAATAAAGTGAGACCCTGTCTCTATTAAAAAATGGAAATATTAGCCGAGAGTGGTGGCACGTACCTGTGGTCCCAACTACTTGAGAGGTTGAGGCAAGAGGATGGCTTGAGCCCGGCAGTTTGAGGCTGCAGTGCCCAGTGGTCACGCCACTACACTCCAACCTTTATTTTAAAGACCCTGTCTCCAAAAATAAATAAAAACCCAAGGGTCATCCTGGATTCCTCTACTTCCTTGACTCTCTACATCTACCTCCACTGTCACCACCCTACTCTCAGCCACCATAATCTCTCACTTGTACTGCTGTTACAGCCTCCTAACTGGTCTCCCTGCTTTCATTCTTGCTCACTCCCTAGTAAAGTAATAAAGCAAAATTGTAATTGTTATTCTTCTGAATAAAACCATCAATGGCTTCCCATTGGACTTAGAATAAAATCTGAAGTCCTCACAACATCTACATATATACATATAATTGCATTATCTATCACCATATAACATTATCCCAGACTTAGTGGCTTAAAACAACAAATATTTATGTCACAGTTTCTGTGGGTCAGGAACTCAGGAATGACTTAGGTAGTTGGTTTTGGCTCAAGATTTCTCAAGAAGTTGCAGATAAGATGTCAGACAGAGCAGCAGCCCCAGATGACTCAAGGAATGGGGCTCAAGAATCCAGTTCCAAGATGTCTCATTCATCATTGTTGGCAAGAGGACTGTACCTTACCACATAGGCTTCTCCATAAGGCTAGGTGAGTGACTTCACGGTATGGCACCTGGCTTCCCCCAGGTGTGTGACGCCAGAGGGGGAACGGGGAAAGCTGCAATGTCTATTATGGCCTAGTCTCAGAAGTCAAATACCATCACTTCTGCTGAATTCTGTTTGTTAGAAGCATGTCATTACATAAGAACACCCCACACTCCACAGGAGAGGAATTAGGCTCCACCTGTTGAAGAAAGGAGCGTTAAAGAATTTGTGGACCGGGCCATGCCTGGTGGCTCATACCTGTAGCCCCAGCACTTTGGGAGGCTGAGTCTAGGGGATTGCTTCAGCCCAGGAGTTTGAAACCAGCCTAGGCAACATGGTGAAACCCAATCTCTACCAAAAGTACAAAAATTAGCCAGGCATGGTGACCTGTACCTGTGGTCCCAACTAATCAGGAGGCTGAGGCACAAGAATCACTTGAACCCGGGAGGTGGAGTTTACAGTGAGCTGAGATTGAGCCACTGTACTCCAACCTGGGTGACAGAGCGAGACCCTGTCTTGGCGGGGGAAAAAAGGATTTGAGGACACATTTTAAAACCATACTCTGGCCGGGTGCAGTGGCTCACACCTGTAATCCCAGCACTTTGGGAGGGCGAGGCAGGTGGATCACCTGAGGTCAGGAATTCGAAACCAGCCTGGCCAACATGGTGAAACCCCGTCTCTACTAAAAATACAAAAATTAGCCGGGCGTGGTGGCACGTGCCTGTAGTCCCAGCTACTTGGGAGGCTGAGGCAGGAGACTCGCTTGAACCCAGGAGGCGGAGGCTGCAGTGAGCTGAGATCATGCCACTGCACCCCAGTCTGGGCGACAGAGTGAGACTCTCAAAAATAAAATAAAATGAATAAAAAATAAAAACCATACTCTTGGCTGGGCACGGTGGTGCACACCTGTAATCCCAGCTACTCCAGAAGCTGAGGCAGGAGAATCGCTTAAACCCAGGAGGCGAAGGTTGCAGTTAAGCTGAGATTGCGCTACTGTACTCCACCCTGGTTGAAGTACAGTACTGGGTGACAGAGCAAGACTCCATCTCAAAAAAAAAAAAAAAAGAAGACAACAACGGCAACAACAAAAAGCCGTACTCTTCAAGCTCATTCTTGTTGGTTAAAAAAACAAAAACAAAAAAAACTCATTACTAGGTGCTGGTTCTTTTAAAATTCAGGTTTATTGGGGAATAACTTACCTAAAGTAAAATTCACTTGTTAAATAATGCGCTACCCACAGACGGGGGGAAAGACAACGGACCCACAAGGCAGCATGAGAAGAGTGGTCCCAGTCGCCATGAATGTCCTTCCCTTGCATGGTTTAGGCCTGGCCCTGCAGAGCATGGCATCACATATTGATCAAAATTCACTATTTTTTAAAAATTAGATTCATGCGGGCTAGGCGTGGTGGCTCATGCCTCTAATCCCAGCATTTTGGGAGGCCTAGGTGGGTAGATCACTTGAGGTCAGGAGCTCAAGACCAGCCTGACCAGTATGGTGAAACCTTCTCTCTATTAAAAATACAAAATTAGGTCCAGGCGCAGTGGTTCATGCCTGTAATCCCAGCACTTTGGGAGGCTGAGGTGGGCGGATCACGAGGTCAGGAGATCGAGACCAACCTGGCTAACACAGTGAAACGCTGTCTCTACTAAAAAATACAAAAAATTAGCCAGGTGTGGTGGCGGGTGCCTGTAGTCCCAGCTACTCGGGAGGCTGAGGAAGCAGAACGGCATGAACCCGGGAGGCGGAGCTTGCAGTGAGCCGAGATCGTGCCACTGCACTCCAGCCTGGGCAACAGAGCGAGACTTCGTCTCAAAAAAAAAAAAAATTAGCCAGGTATGGTGGCATACGCCTGTAATCCCAGCTGCTAGGGAGGCTGAGGCAGGAGAATCTCTTGAACCTGGGAGGTGGAGACTGCAGTGAGCCAAGATCTCAGCACTGCACTCCAGCCCATCGGATCTCATGAGACTTACTCACTATCACGAGAATAGCACGGGAAAGACCAGCCCCCACAACAGGTGGGAATTCTGGGAGGTACTGAGATTTGGGTGAGGACACACACAGCCAAACCATATCAATGTTTTTGAGATTCATCCATGTAGGTACGTGTACTATTCCTTTTTATTAATGAATAGTATTTGACTATAGGCTGTGCTATAATTTTTTACCCATTCACCAGATTATCTACAATTAAGTGGTTTCCAGTTGGGGCCTATGAGCATTTCTTTTTTTTTTTTTTTTTTTGAGACGGAGTTTTGCTCTTGTTGCCCAGGCTGGAGTGCAAAGGCACGATCTTGGCTCACCCCAACCTCCACCTCCCGGGTACAACTGATTCTCCTGCCTCAGCCTCTCGAGTACCTGGGATTACAGGCATGCACCACCACACCCGGCTAATTTTGTATCTTTAGTAGAGACAGGGTTTCTCCATGTTGATCAGGCTGGTCTCGAACTCCCGACCTCAGGTGATCTGCCTGCCTCGGCCTCCCAAAGTGCTGCAATCACAGGTGTGAGCTATCGCGCCCAGCTGCTGCTGAGCATTTCTATACAGTTCTTTGCATAAATATATGTTTTTCTTTCACTTGCGTAAACACGTAGGAGTGGGATTTCCAGGTTATTTGGTTAGTGTAGGTGTAACTTTATAAGAAACTGCCAAACTGTTTTCCAATGGAAGTACATCATTTTGTATTCCACCAACAATATATGAGAGTTCCAGTTGCTCCTTGTCCTCCCCAGCACTGTGTACTGTCTGTAATTTTTATTTGTTTATTTATAACCTGTTTATAAGTTTCCAAAGTCTTTGTTTTAATTTGTTTTCTTTTTTATTTCTTTTCTTTCTTTCTTTCTTTCTTTCTTTCTTCTTTCTTTTTTTTTTTTTTTTTGAGACAGGATCTCGCTCTGTTGCCCAGGCTGGAGTGTGGTAGCATGATCACAGCTCATTGCAGCCTCAACCTCCCAGGCTCAAGTGATCCTCCCACTTCAGCCTCCCAAAAACTCTTTTTTAAAATGTCTTTTTAGGCCGGGCACGGTGGCAGGTGCCTGTAGTCCCAGCTACTCGGGAGGCGAAGCTTGCAGTGAGCCGAAATTGCGCCACTGCACTCCAGCCTGGGCGATAGAGCGAGACTCCATCTCGAAAAAAATAAATAAATAAAGTATTTTTTATATATAAAAACAGAAAATATAGGAAGAGGTCTCCCTATGTTGCCCAGGCTGGTCTCAAACCCATGGGCTCAAGTCATCCTCCCACCTCAGTCTCCCAAAGCGTTGGGATTGCAGGTGAGAGCCACCACACCCAGCCTGTATATATATATATATTTTTTTTTTTTTTTTTTTTTTTTTTTTGAGACGGAGTCTCGCTCTGTCACCCAGGCTGGAGTGCAGTGGCGCGATCTCGGCTCACTGCAAGCTCCGCCTCCTGGGTTCACGCCATTCTCCTGCCTCAGCCTCTCCGAGTAGCTGGGACTACAGGCGCCCCCCACCACGCCCAGCTAATTTTTTGTATTTTTAGTAGAGACGGGGTTTCACCGTGTTAGCCAGGATGGTCTCGATCTCCTGACCTCGTGATCCACCTGCCTCGGCCTCCCAAAGTGCTGGGATTATAAGCGTGAGCCACCGCGCCCAGCCTTTATTTTTTTTTTGACGGAGTCTCTCTCTGTCACCCAGGCTGGAGCACAATGGCACTATCTCAGCTCACCGCACCTTCCGCCTCCTGGGTTCAAGCAATTTTCCTGCCTCAGCCTCCTGAGTAGCTGGGATTACAGGCATGCACCACCATGCCCAGCTAAATTTTTTTGTATTTTTAGTAGAGACGGGGTTTCAGCATATCAGCCAGGCTGGTCTTGAACTTCTGACCTCGAATGATCCACCTGCCTCTCAGCCTCCCAAAGTGCTGGGATTACAGGCATGAGCCACCACACCCAGCCCAGCCATGGCTTTCTATAAGTACCTAGAGCATATTATCTAGCTAGAGGTATGTACTTCTTCAGAGGTTAGTCAAAAATGAAATAACACTTGGTCTTTTGGTCTTTTTTTTTTTTTTTTTTTTGAGATGGAGTCTCGCTGTCAGCCAGGCTAGAGTGCAGTGGCGCAATTTCGGCTCACTGCAGGCTCCGCCCCACGGGGTTCCTGCCATTCTCCTGCCTCAGCCTCCCGAGTAGCTGGGACTACAGGCACCCGCCACCTCGCCCAGCTAATTTTTTGTATTTTTAGTAGAGACAGGGTTTCACCGTGTTAGCCAGGATGGTCTCGGTCTCCTGACCTCGTGATCCACCTGCCTCGGCCTCCCAAAGCGCTGGGATTACAGGCGTGAGCCACCGCGCCCGGCCATACTTGGTCTTTGGTTGCTCTTGTAGACACAGCTATTCTGTTGTATCTCAAATGTGTATAGCTAATAACCTCAAATATGGTTCCTTTTGGTGTAACTATGTAAGCTATTAGAAATACTATCATGGACATAGATTAGCCACACCTGGTCTAATGATGAAACCTGATTTCCTTTCTGCCACAAGTAAAGGAATAGCCAGCAATATTCCTATGAATGACAATCAGCAATCAAAATGATTAGAGACTTTTTTCCTTACTTAAAAAATAATTTTGAGGCCAAGCATGTTGGCTCACGCCTGTAATCCCAGCACTTCGGGAGGCCAAGGCAGGCAGATCAGCTGAGGTCAAGAGTTCAAGACCAGCCTGGCCAACATGGTGAAAACCCATCTCTACTAAAAATACAAAAATTAGCCAGGCGTGGTGGTGGGCGCCTGTATTCCCAGCTACTCGAGAGGCTGAGGTAGGAGAATCGCTTGAACCTAGGAGGCGGAGGTTGCAGTGAACCGAGATAACATCACCGGACTCCAGCCTGGGCGACAGAACGAGACTCCGTCTCAAAATAAAAAATAAAAATAATAATTATGAGCCTGTCTGCCAGTCTTCCTCTGTTTCTTCTTTCCTTTCTTCCTGAAAAATTCAGTCTAAAAGCTATTAGGTGGGGAATACAGGAGTCCAATGAGATGAGGAGCAACAGTGGCCCATTTCAGGGTGTTGGAGCCTGAGGAGGATGAAGAAGGCTGTGATTCTATGTGGGGGCAGCTTCATTGGGAGAGGCTCTGTGGGTAGACCTCAAGTAGGGTAAGGAAAGGCATCCATGACAGCAGGGAGGGGCAGGCATTAATAGCAACAGAGATTGTTTACATATTATGGGGGATTGATTATGTCAATAAATATATTGAGGATAAAGGAACCCAGATTTCTTGCTGCCAGACAAGGGTCTCAACTGTAGAACAGGAAAAAGTTAGAATTAACCCTGTAACATTAGGTTAGAATTGGAAATAACCAAAGTGAAATATATATGAATTATATATTACATATATTTATATATAAATTATATATTACCCCCAGTTCTGTTCACTGAGAATCATGACACCACAATAACATTGATTATATATATACGTATATGTATATATACATATACATTTCTACAAATTCTGTTCACTGAAGGAATCACAGTACCCCAGTGGCATTGATCACACCTGGTATTGGTTTCCAAATACCATTCCCCTTTTAAAAGAACCATTGCTCCTTGGAGAAAGGGCTGATTCTAGGGCTGGGGAGGGAAAGTACAAGATGAACCTGAAATATCTGATTGTGCCAGAAGGTATGGAAGTGCTCAAAGAATGATGGAGACATATCAAAGGCTTTAGGAGCCAGCTTGAAGGGACTCCCATTGGCCAAATCTGGAACAATTTGAACATCAAACTAAATCATGACAGTAAAATATTAAAATCCATTGAATAAAATAGTAATCCATGAGTCACTCCAAAAGAAATAAATAATAAATGAGAAGAAAAAAACTTTTCTGTCTAAAATGACAGTAAATATAGAAGGAATGATGGAATTAGAATACCTGCATATTATTTAGTAACCATCATAGTAATAACTAACCCAGCTGGGCGTGGTGGCTCATGCCTGTAATCCCAGCACTTTGGGAAGCCAAAGCGGGCAGATCACCTGAGGTCGGGAGTTGGAGACCAGCCTGACCAACATGGGGAAACTCTGTCTCTACTAAAAATACAAAAAATTAGCTGGGCTTGGTGGCACATGCCTGTAATCCCAGCTACTTGGGAGGCTGAGGCAGGAGAATCGCTTGAACCTGGGAGGCAGAGGTTGTGGTGAGCCAAGATTGCGCCACTGCACTCCAGCCTGGGCAACAGGAGTGAAACTTTGTCTCAAAAATAAATAAATAAATTAGTAAATAAGCCACAAAACATCAACAAATCCTAAACCTAGTGGGTGATTTGATGAGGAATATGGTATTTCCATAGTCTCAAAGTACTTTCTCATAAAATACTCATTAATTACAAAAGGAAAAAGAATAATTTTATAGTGGAGACATGGCAAACATTGCCATAATCTGGAAATCAATGCTAACATTACCGGAAATGAGACAAATCAAAGTTATGTGTAGCCTTAGAGTATGCAACTAGAACACCATTTTTGTTGCAATTCTTGACAAAAATGCATAACCTGAAACTAAACATGAAGAAATACTGGACACACCCAATTGTGGAACATTCTACAAACTAACTGGCCTGTAATCTTTAAAAGTGTCAAGGTCATAAAAGTCAAGGAAAGATCAAGGAACTGTTCCATATTGAAGGAAGCTAAAGTGACATGACCACTAAATTCAATATGTGATTCTGGGCTGGGTCTTTTTGCTCTGAAGGATATTTTGGAGACAACTGGCAAAACTTAAATGAGGTCCATGGATTATATGGTAGTAATGTATCAAACATTAATTTTCTGATTCTGGTGGCTCTATTGTGGCTTTCTAAGAGGATGACCTACTTGGTAAGAATCATGCATAAAAAGAGAGATGATGAGGCATCATGTCATCACCTTACCGGCAAATGGTTCAGGGGAAAAGAGTTACTTGGTACTATCCTTGCATCTTTTCTTTAAGTTTGACATGAATTAAAAATAAAAGAAAATATGAATGATTTGAAACATTTAAAAAGCACTGAAACTAAGGTAATAGATACCTAGGCATCTGCCCCAAGATTAAAAGATATTAACATTTTGGCCATATTTGCCTCAGATCAACTGCCTGTGCACATTTGCCCTCTCTTTCTGTTTGCTTCAAGAAATAAAATGCGGACCAGGCTTGGTGGCTCATGCCTGTAATCCCAGCACTTTGGGAAGCCAAGGCAGGTGGATCACTTGAGCCCAAGAGTTCGAGACCAGCCTGGGCAACATGATGAACTGCCATCTCTGCAAAAAACACAAAAATTAGCTGAGTGTGGTGACATGAGCCTGTAGTCTCATCTACTCAGGAGGCTGAGATGGAAGGATGGCTTGGGCCTCAGAGGCAGAGGTTGCAGTGAGTCAAGATAATGCCACTGTACTCTAGCCTGGACAATAGAGAAAGACTCTGTCTCAAATAAACAAATAAATAAAATGCTACAGAAATGTCTGCTCTTATCATTTATATTCAGCATTATACTTGAGATTAGTTAGTGCAATAAGGAAAGAAAATGAAATTAAAAGTACAAGGCCAGGCATGGTAGCTCATGCCTATAATCCCAACATTTTGGGAGGTTGAGGTGGGAGGATCACTTGAGCGCAGGAGTTTGAGACCAGCCTACACACCATAGCAAGGCCCAATCTCTACCAAAAAAAAAAAATTTGTTTTAATTAGTCAGGTATGGTGGTGTGTGCCTGTAGTCCCAGCTACTTGGCAGCTGAGGTAGGAGGATTGCTTGAACCCAGGAGGTCAAGGCTGCACTGAGCTGTGATTATGCCACTGCACCCTAGCCTGGGTGACAGAATGAGACCCTGTCTCAAAAACAAACAAACAAACAAAAAAAAACAGAAAAAGTATACATTTTAGGAAGAAATTAAAGTGTTTTTTCACAGATAACATGATCATTTATGTAGAAAATCCTATGGAGTCCACAAAAACAAAAAAACCACTAGAATTAATAAGTGAGTTTGGCAAGGTTGCAAGACACAAGATCAACATACAAAAATCAATTATAAGCTAGGCATGGTGGTGCATACCTGTGGTCTCAGCTACCCAAGAGGCTGAGGCAGGAAGAGCCCAGGAGGTCAAGGCTATGATTGCACCACTGCGCTCCAGCCTGCGTGGCAGAATGAGATCCTGTCTCCAAAAACAACAACAAAATCAATTGTATTTTTATATACTAGCAAAAACAATCAGAAATTGAAGTTTTATAAAACAATATTTACAATAACATCAAAAGTGTGAAGTACATAGGGGTGAATTTGACAAGAGATATGCAAAACCTGTACACAGAAAACTAAAGAGAGAAATTAAAGGCCTTCAATACGTGGAGAGACATACCACGTTAATGGATCAGAAGACTCAATAATGTTAACAGTCGTGTCTCCCCAGGTTGCTTTTGTTTTTTGTTTTGTTTTTCTTTTGAGACTCTGTTGCCCAGGCTGGAGTGCTGTGGCACAAACATGGCTTACTGAAGCCTCAACCTCCCAGGATCAAGCAATACTCCTACCTCAACCCCCCAAGTAGCTGGACCTATAGGCATGTGTCACCATGCCTGGCAATTTTTTCTATTTTTTGCTAGAGATGGGGTCTCACTACATTGCCTAGAATGGATTTCTCTCCAAATTGATGTATAGATTTAACACAATCCCAGTCAATGAGTCAAAATCAAAAAGGCTATTTTCCTTTTTTAGAATATGACAAGGCTGAAAAAAAAAAGAAAAAGAATATGACAAGGCTGGGCACAGTGGCTCACACCTGTTATCCCAGCACTTTGGGAGGCTGAGGCTGAGGCAGGAGGATAGCTTAAGCCCTGAGGTTCGAGTCCAGCCTGGGCAACATAACAAGACCTTATCTCTAAGAAAAAAAGAAAAGAAAATGACAAGCTGATTATAAAACGTACATGGAAATGCAAAGAACCCAGGATAACCAGAACTTCAGCTTTGAAAGAGAACAAAATAGGCCGGGCACAGTGGCTTATGCCTGTAATCCCAGCACTTTGGGAGGCCAAAGCGAGTGGATCACCTGAGGTCAGGAGTTCGAGACCAGCCTGGCCAACAGTGTGAAACCCCATCTCTACTAAAAATACAAAAATTAGCCAGGCATGGTGACAGGTGCCTATAATCCCAGCTACTCGGGAGGCTGAGGCAGGAGAATCATTCGAACCTGGGAGGCAATGATTGCAGTGACCTGAGATTGTGCCACTGCACTCTAGCTTGGGCAACAAGAGTGAAACTCCATCTCCAAAAAAAGAAAAAAGAAAAAGAACAAAGTTGGAGGACTGACTACCCGATTTGAAAACATATAAAGTTACATAAGTCGAGGCAGTGTGGTATTGAAGTAAACATAGGTAAATAGACCAATGGAAAAAAATAGAGCCAAAAAGAGATTTACATAAGGTATGGTGGCTCATGCTGATAATCCCAGCACTTTGGGAGGCTGAGGCAGGAGGATCACTTGAGGCCAGGAGTTTGAGACCAGCTTGGGCAACACAGTGAGAGCCCATCACTACAAAAATAATTTTTATTTATTTATTTATTTATTTATTTATTTATTTATTTATTTATTTATTTTGAGACAGAGTTTTCACTCTGTCACTCAGGCTGGAGTGCAGTGGAGCGATCTCAGCTCACTGCAACCTCCGCCTCCCAGGTTCAAGTGATTCTCCTGCCTCAGCCTCCTGAGTATCTGGGATTACAGGCACCTGCCATCATGCCCAGGTAATTGTTTTTATTTTTAGTACAGACAGGGTTTCTCCATGTTGGCCAGGCTGGTCTTGAACTCCTGACCTCAGGTGATCCACCCACCTCAGCCTCTAAAAGTGCTGGATTTACAGGCATGAGCCACTGCCCCCGGCCAGGAGAAAATACTTTTTAAATAAGCTGGGTGTGGTGGTATGTACCTGTAGTCCCAGCTATTCGGGAGGCTGAGGCAGGAGGATCATCTATTGGGGATGCTGAGGCAGGAGGATCATTAAGCCCAGAGTGCGAAGCTGCAGTGAGCTATGATGGTACCACTACACTCCATCCTGGGTGACAGAGCAAGACTGTCTCAAAAAAAAAAAAAAAAAACTTACATGTGTATGATCAATTGAATTTCAGCAAAGGTGCCACGGTAATTCAAATAGAGGAAAAGATAAACTTCAACAAATGGTTCTGGAGCAATATGCAAAATAAAGCCACCTTGCTGTTCATCTCTCAATATGTACAAAACTTGTCTCAAAACTTCAACATGAATCATACACATAAATGTAAGAGCTCAAACTGTAAAACTGCTAGAAGAAACTATAGAAAATTTTAGTAACCTTGGGTTTGGCAAAGATTTCTTAAATATTACCGAAAAAGCACACAGTCTCTCTGTCTCTCTCTCTCTCTCTACCTCTTTCTCTCTCTCTCTCTCTCTCTCTCTCTCTCTCTATATATATATATACACATATATACTCCTTACCTCAAGCAATCCTCCCACCTTGGCCCCCAGAGTGCTGGGATTACAGGTGTGAGCCACTGTGTCAATATATCTTATGTTACATAAGGGAATAAGAGGAAGACAAAGATATTTGCTTGACACATGTAATGGTTAATATTAGGTGTCAACTTGACTGGATTGAGGGATGTCTAGCTGCCTGGTAAAGTATTGTTCCTGGATGTGTATGTGTTGGTGTTGTCAAAGGAGACTGACATTTGAGTCGGTGGACTGGGAGGGAAAGACTCACCCTCAGTATGGGTGGGCACCATCCAACCGGCTGCCAGTGCAGCTAGAACAAAGCAGGCAGAAGAAGGGGGAATAAGGTTGCTTGCTGAGTCTTTTTTTTTTTTTTTTTTGAGAAAGAGTCTTGCTCTATTGTCCAGGCTGGAGTGTAGTGGTGCAGTCTCTGCTCACTGCAACCTCCGCCTCCTGGGTTCAACCGATTCTCCTGCCTCAGCCTCTGCAGTAGCTGAGACTACAGGTGCATGCCACCACACCCGGCTAACTTTTGTATGTTTTTAGTAGAGACAGGGTTTCACCATCTTGGCTAGGCTGGTCTCGGCCTCCTGACCTCAAATGATCCACCCACCTCAGCCTCCCAAAGTGCTGAGATTATAGGCGT
Source organism: Symphalangus syndactylus (assembly GCF_028878055.3). Lineage (NCBI taxonomy): Eukaryota > Metazoa > Chordata > Mammalia > Primates > Hylobatidae > Symphalangus > Symphalangus syndactylus. The sequence goes on from NC_072439.2 coordinate 35,736,713, forward strand.
GAGCCACCATGCCCGGCCTCTTGCTGAGTCTGGCTGTCTCTCTCTTCCTATGTTGGACACTTGCTTCCTCTCTTCCTGCCCTTGGACGTCAGACTCCAGGTTATTTGGCCTTTGGACTCTGGGACTTGCACCAGCGGCCTCCCGGGGGCTCTCGGGCCTTTGGCCTCAGACTGAGGGCTTCACTGTTGGTGTTGGCTTCCCTAGTTTTGAGGATTTCAGACTTGGACTGAGACACACTACTGGCTTCTCTTTCCCCAGCTGGCAGATGGCCCATTATGGGACTTTGCCTTGTAATCATGTGAGCCAATTCTCCCTAATAAACTTTTTTTTTTTTTTGAGGCAGAGTCTAGCTCTGTTGCCCACGCTAGAGTGCAGTGGTACGATCTTGGCTCACTGCAACCTCCGCCTCCCAGATCTCGGCCCACTGCAACCTTCACCTCCCAGGTTCAAGCAACTCTCCTGCCTCAGCCTCCCAAGTAGCTGGGATTACAGGAGCCTGCCACCACACCTATCTAATTTTTTGTATTTTTAGTAGTGACAGGGTTTCACCATGTTGTCCAGGCTGTTTCAAACTCCTGACCTCAAGTGATCCGCCAGCTTTGGCCTCCCAAAGTGCTAGGATTACAGGTGTGAGCCACCGTGCCCAGCCAATAAACTTCTTTTATATATACATATGGTTTATTGGTTCTATCCCTCTGGAGAACCCTAATATAATACATATACATATATATATACAGAGAGAGAGATGCATGTGTGTTTGTGTGTGTGTGTATATATACACAAGCATATTTATAACAAAATAAAGAGGAATACACATAACGTTATTACAGTTCTCATTTCTGTAACTGGTTACGTGGTTGTAGCTGTTATTGATAACTACCTTCTTCAACTACCCATTCCTTTTGACTTCAGAAAGCACTTCAGCTGGTCATGTTTCTTTACCTGGTAAAGTGACCCAAACCTTCATACCTGAATGGTCTGGACCATTAGTAGTCCTTCCTGGATTGGGTTGTTGTAGTTTGCCATTGACCTTAATTACAAGGCATGGTAATACTAAGAGACACTTTGAGAGATCTCCTATATTCTAGATATACCATTCCTTAACTTCAATGTTCAGTAACAGTCCAATTTCCCCTTGGTAGTTGGGATTAATCACCCCAACCAGCACAGTGATTCCCTTCTTTGGCTGTTGATTCAGAGGCATGAGGAGTCCATGTGGCAGTTGTCCTGTGAACAGGTAGCAGTCTTAACTTCTATTTCAGTAGAATCATTGTTGTGTCTCCTAGCAAAAGCATTCTTTCCTTTGGAAATAAGACCTCTAGGCCAGCAAACCATAAGGTTGCAGGAATTGGAAGCAAAATTTTGCTAGGGTGGCCAGGTTTGGTGGCTTATGCCTATAATCCCAGCACTTTGAGAGGCTGAGACGGGTAGATCACCTGAGGTCAGGAGTTCAAGATTAGCCTGGCCAACATGGTGAAACCCCATCTCTACTGAAAATACAAAAATTAGTCGGGCATGGTGTCTTCCACCTGTAATCCCAGCTCCTCAGGAGACCAAGACAGGAGAATTACTTGAACCCAGGAGGCAGAGGTTTCAGTGAGCCAAGATCATGCCACTGCACTCCAGCCTGGGCGACAGAGCAAGTCTCTGTCAAAAAAAAAAAAAATTTTTTTTTTTTTTGCTAGGGGGTTACTAGGGGTAACAGTGAGTGGTGTCACTCCCATTTCTACCCCTTGACTCCTGGACCTGTGAATCTTGTCTATGGAGAAAATAACATCATATATTGGATGCTGATTCAACTCATATCTCCTTCTGGAGAACCTTGCCCCAGCTCTTAATTATATATTACCACCTAGCTGGAGCTGTAACTGAGTTTCCAAAAGGTCATTCCACCATTCTATCAAACCAGCTGTTGCAGGATGGTGGGGAATATGGTAAAACTAGTGAATTCCATGAGCACAGATCCATTGGCGTGCTTATTTTGCTGTGAGTTGAGTTCCTTGATCAAAAGCAATGCTGTGCAAAATACCAGGATGGTGGATAAGGCATTCTATACGTCTACTGATGGTAGTTTTGGCAGAAGCATTGCATTCAGGGAAGGCAAATCTGTATCTATAGTGTCTGTTCCAGTAAAAACAAACGCAACTCCTTCCATGATGGAAGCTGTCCAATGTAATCAATCTGCCTCCAGGGAGCTGGCTTATCACCCTAGGAAATTGGCCATAGTGGGGACTTAGTGTTGATCTCTGCTGCTGGCAGATTGGGCACTCAGCAGCAGTGGTAGCCAGGTTGTCCCTGGTGAGTGGAAGTCTATGTTAAAGAGCCCATGCATAAGTTCCATTCCTGCCACCATGGCCATTTTGTTTATTAGCCCATTGGACAATGACAGGGGTGGCTGGGAAAGAGGGCTGACTGGCATCCATAAAATGGGTCACCATACCCACTTAACTTTTTTCTTTTTTTTTTTAATTATACTTTAAGTTCTAGGGTACATGTGCACAACGTGCATGTTTGATACATAGGTATACATGTGCCATGTTGGTTTGCTGCACCGATCAACTCATCATTTACATTAGGTATTTCTCCTAATGCTATCCCTCCCCCAGCCCCCCACCCCCCCGACAGGCCCCGATGTGTGACGTTCCCCGCCCTGTGTCCAAGTGTTCTCATTGTTCAATTCCCACCTATGAGTGAGAACATGAGGTGTTTGGTCCTCTGCCTTTGTGATAGTTTGCTGAGAATGATGGTTTCCAGCTTCATCCACGTCCCTGCAAAGCACATGAACTCATCCTTTTATATGGCTGCATAGTATTCCATGGTGTATATGTGTCACATATCTTAATCCAGTCTATCATTGATGGACATTTGGTTCCAAGTCCTTGCTACTGTGAATAGTGCCACAACAAACATATGTGTGCATGTGTCTTTATAGTAGCATGATTTATAATCCTCTGGATATATACCCAGTAATGGGACTGCTGGGTCAAATTGTATTTCTAGTTCTAGATCCTTGAGGAATCGCCATGCTGTCTTCCACAATGGTTGAACTAGTTTACATTCCCACCAACAGTGTAAAAGCGTTCGTATTTCTCCAAATCCTCTCCAGCATCTGTTGTTTCCTGACTTTTTAATGATCTCCATTCTAACTGGCGTGAGATGGTATCTCATTGTGGTTTCAATTTGCATTTCCCTGATGACCAGTGATGATGAACATTTTTTCATGTGTCTGTTGGCTGCATAAATGTCTTCTTTTGGGAAGTGTCTGTTCATATCCTTTGCTCACTTTTTGATGGGGTTGTTTGTTTTTTTCTTGTAAATTTGCTTGAGTTCTTTGTAGATTCTGGATATTAGCCCTTTGTCAGATGGGTAGATTGCAAAAATTTTCTCCCATTCTGTAGATTGCCTGTTCACTCTGATGGTAGTTTCCTTTGCCATACAGAAGCTCCTTAGTTTGATTAGATCCCATTTGTCTATTTTGGCTTTTGTTGCCATTGCTTTTGGTGTTTCAGTCATGAAGTCCTTGCCCATGCCTATGTCCTGAATGGTATTGCCTAGGTTTTCTTCTAGGGTTTTTATGGTCTCAGGTCCAACATTCAAGTCTTCAATCCATCTTGAATCAATCCTTGTATAAGGTGTAAGGAAGGGATCCAGTTTCAGCTTTCTACATATGGCTAGCCAATCTTCCCAGCACCATTCATTAAATAGGGAATCCTTTCCCCATTTCTTGTTTTTGTCAGATTTGTCAAAGATCAGATGATTGTAGATGTGTGGTGTTCTGAGGCCTCTGTTCTGCTCCATTGGTAGTTCTATTTTTAGTTCTTTGGGTAATCTCCATACTGTTTTCCATAAAGGTTGTACTGAAATTACTGAAATTCCCACCAATAGCATGTAAGCATTCCCTTTTCCATCATCTGTTGTTTTCAGACCTTTTTTTTTTTTTTTTTTTTTTTTTTAATGAGACGAGGTCTCTCTCAGGCTGGAGCGCAGTGGAGTGATCTCAGCTCCCTGCAACCTCCACCTCCTGGGTTCAAGCAATTCTTGTGCCTCAGCCACCTAATAGCTGGGATTACAGTGTTTTTAGACTTTGTAATAGCCATTCTGACTGGTGTGAGATGGTATCTCATTGTGGGTTTGATTTGCATTTCTCTGATGATTAGTGATGTTGAGCATTTTTTGTGTTTGTTGGGTGCTTGTATGACTTTTGGAAAATGTTTATTCCTTTGGTCACTTTTTAATGGGGTTATTTTTTTTTTCTTGTAGAGTTGTTTGAGTTCCTTGTAGATTCTGGATATTAGCCCTTTGTCAAATGCATAGTTTGCAAATATTTTTCCCATTCTATAGACTCTGTTTACTCTGTTGATTGCTCCACTTAACTATTAAAAGCCTCTGCTACTGAGGTCATGCTTTGGTGAGCATTCATATGGGACACAAATATCTTTTCATTTTTTTGCCCAAAGAAGTCTATGCATATACCTCTTTTTCGATTTCTTTGTCACCAATTTTCTAATCATGTTCATTCCAAGTCCATGACTATCCAGCCAAACTATTGGCTACGGCCCATGAATCAATATATAATTGCATGTTTGACCATTTCTCCTTCCAAGCAAAGTGAACGACCTGGTGTAATGCTTGAAGTTCTGCCCCACTGGGAGGATTTCCCTTCACCACTGTCCTTTGGGGTGTCCCAGAAAGGGACTCTTGTGTGCAGCTGTCCACTTTTGGGTCGTGCCTGTGTAATGTACACAACCATCTGTAAATCCGGCCTGAGTCTTTTTTTCCTCTGTCAACTGATCATAGGCAACATTCCATGGGGCCATAGGTGCAGGCTGGGAGGGAGAAGGCAGAGTAATAGGAATGGGGGCTAGAGGTATTTGGATCACTTCTTCATGTAACTTACCTGTGCCTTCAGGGACTATTCAAGCCCAATCATGTACACACCACTTCTATTTGACGATGGAATGCTTCTGTGCACGCCCAATGTTGTGACTTGGTGGGGCAGATAACACTGAGTTCATGATGAGCAGCTCAGGTTTCATGGTAACTAGGTGACCCGAGGTTAAGTATTGAGTCTCTATTAAGGCCCAGTAGCAGGCCAAGAGCTACTCCTCAAAAGGAGAGTACTTCTGGCTAGGTGCCGTGGCTCATGCCTATAATCCCAGCACTTTGGGAGGCCGAGGTGGGCGGATCACCTGAGGTCAGGAGTTCAAGACCACTCTGGCCAACATGGCAAAACCCTGTCTCTACTAAAAATACAAAAATTAGCCAGGTATGGTGGCAGGCGCCTGTAATCCCAGCTACTCGGGAGGCTGAGGCAGGGAGAATCGCTTGAACCCAGGAGGTGGAGGTTGCAGTGGATCGCGCCATTGCACTCCAACCTGGGCAATAAGAGCAAGGCTCTGTCTCAAAAAAAAAAAAAAAAAGTACTTCTTTGCAGAGGATTGAAGACCTTTGAGAGTGTCCATATCTGCCCCTGACACTTCAAACACCACTGCATCTGCTGGATCACATGGCTCAAGCAGCAGAGCTGCTTGCACAGCACCCTGGACCTGTTACAGAGACTTCTGTTCTGGGCCCCACTCAAAACTGGAAACTTTTCAGGTCATTTGGTAAATGGGCTGGAGTAACATACCCAAATGGGGAATACATTGATCCTAGGAGTTTGAGTTTATAGTGAGCTATGATCACACCCCTGCACTCCAGCCTGGATAACAGAGTGAGATCCTATCTCTAAAATAATAAAATAATATCAATGTAATGGACCAGCATAATATCTCGTGGAAGAAAAAAGCAATCAAGATTTTTGTGAACTCTCCAGTGGACTGGAGAGTTGATATAGCTCTGAGATAGCACAGTGAAAGCGTATTGCTGGCCTTGCCAGCTAAAAGCAAACTGCTTCTGGTGGTCCTCATTAGATACCCCTGTGATTTCATCTCCAGCCAATCAATTGTTTCAGTTCCCCAGGCCTCTGACTGTCAAAGTACCCTTAAAAACCCTAGCCTCTGAATTCTTGGAGAGGTGAATTTGAGAAATTTCTCCCATCCATCCTCTTGGCTGGACCTGCAATAATTAAACTCTTTATTTGCTGCAGTTCTCAGTGCATTGGTATTTTTTGTTTGTTTGTTTGTTTGTTTGAGACGGAGTCTCCCTCTGTCGCCCAGGCTGGAGTGCAGTGGCGTGATCTCGGCTCACTGCAAGCTCTGCCTCCCGGGTTCACACCATTCTCCTGCCACAGCCTCCCAAGTAGCTGGGACTACAGGCGCCCGCCACCACGCCCAGCTAATTTTTTTTTCTATTTTCAGTAGAGACGGGGTTTCACCATGTTAGCCAGGATGGTCTCGAACTCCTGACCTTGTGATCCTCCCACCTTGGCCTCCCAAAGTGCTGGGATTACAGGCGTGAGCCACTGCGCCTGGCCTTGTTTTTGTTTTTATTTTTGTTTTAGACAGGGTCTCACTCTGTTGCCCAGGCTGGTGTACAGTGGTGCGATCATGGCAAACTGCAGCCTAGACCTCCTGGGCTCAGGTGATCCTCCCACCTCAGCCTCCTGGGTAACTGGGACTACAGGTGAGTGCCACCATACCCAGCTAATCTTTTGTATTTTTTGTAGACATGAGGTTTTGCGATGTCGCCCAGGCTGTTCTCGAACCCCTGGGCTCAAGCAATCTACACACCTTGGCCTCTCAACTGCTAGGATTACAGGTGTCAGCCACCACACCCAGCCTAGTGCATTGGGTTTTTTCAGGGCAGTGGGCAAAAAGAACCAGTCAGGCTATAACTTGACCTACAGAGGAGAGGGATCACAGAGCTCTTTGAGGATACTGGGGCCCTCTCACAAATTTATTTCTCATAGAACAGTAAGTCGTCTGGACCCTCCCAGTGTAGGTAAGCAGGTCTTAAATGACAAATGCACTCTAACATTCCAATTCCCTAAGCCTTTGAATCCCTTCCTCTGCATTAAACCAAGACAGGTCCAGCAATTTCAATTCAGTCTACTATGGGACATCTTTGGAATATGTTTTAGCCAACCACTCAAACTGTTAGAGCACTTTCTAACTCCTCAAGCTGCAACATTCAACGCAGTGAGCCCATATCAATAAACTGGGCCAGATCCAATTTTGTGTTGCTTACACTATTATCCCAACCCTTAGTATCTATTCCCATACATGTTCCCCAAATTTCAATTGGTATAAATTAGAAAACTCAAGTAGTCTTTTGGAGTGTAGCCCACCTCCTCCTGGGTCACACTTTACACCTCACCTTTAGACACCTGCTAGGACGCTTTTATTTATTTACTTTGAGGCAGAGTCTTACTCTGTTTCCCAGGCTGTAGTGCAATGGCACCATCTCAGCTCATTGCAAGCTCCACCTCCCAGGTTCAAGCAATTTTACTGCCTCAGCCTCCCAAGTAGCTGGGATTACAGGTGTGCACCCCCATGCCCGGCTAATTTTGGTATTTTTAGTAGAGATGGGGTTTCGCCATGTTGGCCAGGCTGATCTCCAACTTCTGGCCTCAAGTAATCTACCCTCCTCGACCTCCTTAAGTGCTGTGCTGGGATTACAGGTGTGAGCAACCACGCCCGGCCAATATATGATTTTAATTGTCTAGTTTTCAACAGAAAATTATGATACATGCAGAGAAAATCTGAATTACACAGAAAAAAAGCAGTCAATAGCAATTGTCCCTGAGAAAACCCAGATGTTGCACATACTAAAGACTTTATTTTTATTTATTTATTTTTGAAACAGGGTCATGCTCTGTTGCTCAGGCTGGAGTGTGGTGGCACAGTCATAGCTCCCTGCAGCCTCAACCTCCTGGGCCGCTGCAATCCTCCTACCTCAGCATCCCAAGTAGACAGGACCACAGGTGTGCACTACCATGTCTGATAATTTTTTTAATTTTTTGTAGAGCCAGCATCTCCCTATGTTGCCCAGGCTGGACTTGAACTCCTGAGCTGAAGTGATCCTCCCACCTCGGTCTCCCAAAGTGCTGGGATTACAGGCATGAGCACTGTTCAAACAACTAAATAAGCCATGTCTAAAGAATGAAAAAGAAGTGTCTTTGTTTTCTGTTTCTTATAACGGAATACCTGAAACTGGGTTATTTATTTATTTATTTTGGAGATGGAGTCTCACTCTGTCGCCCAGGCTGGAGAGCAGTGGTGTGACCTTGGCTCACGGCAACCTCTGCCTCCCAGGTTCCAGGGATTCTCCTGCCTCAGCCTCCCTAGTAGCTGGGATTACAGGCGCATGCCGACACGCCTGGCTAATTTTTTGTATTTTAGTAGAGACGGGGTTTCACCGTGTTGCCCAGGCTGGTCTCAAACTGCTGAGCTCAGGCAATCCACCCACCTCGGCCTCCCAAAGTGCTGGGATTACAGGCGTGAGCCACCACGCCTGGCCAGTAATTTATTTTTAAAAAGAAATTTATTTCTTTTTATTCCTTTTTATTTAATTCAAACAGTCATTGAAGGAATTTGTTTCTTACAGTTATGGAGGCTGAAAAGTCCAAGGTCAGGGAGCTGCTTCTGGTGAGAGCCTTCTTGTTGGCAGGGACTACAGAATCCTGAGGTGATACAGGGCATCACATGGTGACGGGGCTGAGCATGTTAACTCAGGTCTGTCTTCCTCTTGTTACACCATTTCCACTTCCATGATAACCTATTAATCCTTTAACCCACTTATCCATGAATGGATTAATCCATCCATGAGGTCAGAACTCTCATGACCCAATCACCTCTTAAAGACCCCACCTCTCAATACTGCCACATTAAGGGTTAAATTTCCACATGAGGCCGGGTGCAGTGGCTCACGCCTCTAATCCCAGCATTTTGGGAGGCTAAGGCAGGTGGATCACTTGAGATCGGGAGTTCCAGACCAGCCGGGCCAACATTGTGAAACTCCACCTCTGCTAAAATACAAAAACTAGCCAGGTGTGGTAGTGAATGGCTGTAATCCCAGATACTCAGGAGGCTGAGGCAGGAGAATCACTTGAACCCGGGAGGCGGAGGTTGCAGTGAGCAGAGTTCATGCCACTGCATTTCAGCCTGGGTGACAGAGCAAGACTCTGTTTCAAAAAAAAAAAATTTCCACATGAATTCTTGGGGGGATAAATATTCAAACCATAGCAGAAAGTATGAGAAATGTGTCACCAAATAGAGAATATCAATAAAGAGATAGAAATTATGGCTGGCTGTAGTGGCTCACATCTATAATCCCAACACTTTAGGAGGCCAGAAGGGGAGGATTGCTTGAGGCCAGGAATTTGAGACCAGCCTGGTCAACATACTGAGACCCCATCTCGATTAAAAGAAAAAGAAAAAAGAAGAAAAGAAATTAGTTTAAAAGAACCAGGCTGGACGCGGTGGCTCACGCCTGTAACCCCAGCACTTTGGGAGGCCGAGGTGGGCAGATCACCTAGGATTGGGAGTTCGAGACCAGCCTGACCAACATGGAGAAACCCTGTCTCTACTAAAAATACAAAATTAGCTCGGCATGGTGGTGCATGCCTGTAATCCCAGCTACTCGAGAGGCTGAGGCAGGAGAATTGCTTGAACCTGGGAGGTGGAGGTGGAGGTGAGCTGAGATCACGACATTGCACTCCAGCCTGGGCAACAAGAGCAAAACTCCATCTCAAAAAAAAAAAAAAAAAAAAAAAAAAAAAAGAACCAAATAGGCCGGGTGTGGTGGCTTATGCCTGTAATCCCAGCACTTTAGGAGGCCAAGGGAGGCAGATTGCTTGAGTCTAGGAGTTCAAGACTAGCCTGGACAACAGGACAAAACCCTGTCTCTACGAAAAATACAAAAAATTAGCTGGGCATGGTGGTGTGTGCCTGTAGTCCCAGCTACTTGGAGGGCCGAGGCAGGAGGATTGCATGAGCCCAGGAGGTCAGGGCTGCAGTGAGCCAAGACTGTGCCACTACACTATAGTTTGGGTAATACAGTGAGATCCTGTCTCAAAGGAAGGAAGGGAGGAAGGAAGGAAGGAAGGAAGGAAGGAAGGAAGGAAGGAAGGAAGGAAGGAAGGGAGGGAGGGAGGGAGGGAAGAAGGAAGAGGAAGGAAGCAAGGAAAGAAGGAGAGAGAGAGAGAGAGAAAGAAATATTGGTGTTGAAGAGTACAATAACAGATGAAAAATCCACTACAGGGTCTCAACAACAGGTCTGAGCAGACATAATGAGAGAGAGTGAACTGGAGGCAGGTCAACTGAGATTATCCAATCTGAGAAAAAACAATCAAAAGGAATGACAAAAAATGAACAGAGCCTCAGAGACTTCTCATATGTCATCAAATAAACCAAGGTGAGGAGAGAAGAGAAAGGGACAGAAAGAATATTTGAAGAAATGGCTGAAAACTTCCCAATTTGATGAAAAGCATTAATTTACAAATCCAAGAAGTCCAACCAACTCCAAGTAGGAAAAATTCAAACAGATCCACAACTACACACGTCATAACCACACCATCAAAAGACAAACATTAAGAAAGAATGTTGAAAGCAGCAAGAGAAAAGTTACTCATGTGTACAAGGGATCCTCAATATGATTTATCAACAGAAACCTTGGAAGCCAGAGGCAGTGGAATGACATCAAAGAGCTAAAAGAAAAAGATTGTCGGTCAGGTGCTGTGGCTCACGCCTGTAATCCCAACACTTTGGGAGGCCAAGATAGGCAGATCACTTGAGGTCAGGAGTTCGAGACCAGCCTGGCCAACATGAAGAAACCCCGTCTCTATTAAAAATACAAAAATTAGCCTGGTGTGGTGGTGCATCCCTGTAATCCCAGCTAGTCAGGTGGCTGAGGCAGGAGAATGGCTTGAACCATGGAGGCGGAGGTTACAGTGAGGCAAGATTGTGCCACTGCACTCTGTCAGCCGGGGTGACAGAGCGAGACTCCGTCTCAAAAATAAATAAATAAATAAATAAGAGAAAGAAAAAGACTGTCGACCAAGATGGTACATCCAGCAAAGGTATCCCTCAGAAACTAAGAAGGTGCAGTGGGTCATGTCTGCAATCCCAACTAGTCAGGAGGCTGAGGCAGGACGATCACTTGAGACCAGGAGTTTTGAGACCAGCTAGAACAACATAGCAAGACCCCACCTCTAAAACAAAAATGAAGAAGAAATTAAGAAATTAAGACATTCTCAGATGAACAAAAACTGAAAGAATTTGTCACTAACAAATCTGTCCTCTCAGGAATACTAAAGGGAGTCCTTCAGGCTTAAATGAAAGCATACTAGATAGTAACTCTAATCCATACGAGGAAGTAAAGAGCTTTAGTAAAGATAACTATATAAGGTAAATATAAAGACAATACTGTCTTTATATTTATAATTTATTTATATTTAAATATAACATATTTAAATACAATTTTTGCTTGTAAATTTCCTTTTCTCTTGTCATATTTAAAATACAATTATATTTAAAAATTATAAAACTATATTGATGGGGCTGGGCATGGTGGCACACACCTGTAATCTCAGCCCTTTGGGAGGCAGAGGCGGGTGGATCACTTGAGGTCAGCACTTCAAGACTAACCTGGCCAACATAGCGAAACCCCGTCTCTACTAAAAATACAAAAATTACCCGGGTGTAGTGGCTTACGCCTGTAATCTCAGCTATGCAGGAGGCTGAGGCACGAGAATCGTTTGAACCCCAGAAGCAGAGGTTGTAGTGAGCCAAGATTGCCCCACTGCACTCCAGCCTGTGTGTCTGAGACTCTGTCTCAAAAAAAAAAAAAAAAAAAACTATGTTGATGGGCATACAATGTAGAAACATGTAATTTGTATGACAATAACTGCATACAGGAGGAAGGTGAAAATACAGCTATGCAGAAGCAAAGCTTTTATTTATTTATTTATTTTTATTTTTTAAATTTTATTATTATTATACTTTAAGTTTTAGGGTACATGTGCACAATGTGCAGGTTTGTTACATATGTATACATGTGCCATGTTGGTTTGCTGTACCCATTAACTCGTCATTTAGCATTAGGTATATCTCCTAATGCTATCCCTCCCCCAGCCCCTCACCCCACAACAGTCCCCAGAGTGTGATGTTCCCCTTCCTGTGTCCATGTGTTCTCATTGTTCAATTCCCACCTATGAGTGAGAACATACGGTGTTTGGTTTTTTGTCCTTTCGATAGTTTGCTGAGAATGATGGTTTCCAGCTTCATCCATGTCCCTACAAAGGACATGAACTCATCCTTTTTTATGGCTGCATAGTATTCCATGGTGTATATGTGCCACATTTTCTTAATCCAGTCTATCGTTGTTGGACATTTGGGTTGGTTCCAAGTCTTTGCTATTGTGAATAGTGCTGCAATAAACATACGTGTGCATGTGTCTTTATAGCAGCATGATTTATAATCCTTTGGGTATATACCCAGTAATGGGATGGCTGGGTCAAATGGTATTTCTAGTTCTAGATCCCTGAGGAATCGCCACACTGACTTCCACAATGGTTGAACTAGTTTACAGTCCCATCAACAGTGTAAAAGTGTTCCTATTTCTCCACATCCTCTCCAGCACCTGTTGTTTCCTGACTTTTTAATGATCGCCATTCTAACTGGTGTGAGATGGTATCTCATCGTGGTTTTGATTTGCATTTCTCTGATGGCCAGTGATGATGAGCATTTTTTCATGTGTTTTTTGGCTGCATAAATGTCTTCTTTTGAGAAGTGTCTGTTCATATCCTTTGCCCGCTTTTTGATGGGGTTGTTTGTTTTTTTCTTGTAAATTTGTTTGAGTTCACTGTAGATTCTGGATATTATCCCTTTGTCAGATGAGTAGGTTGTGAAAATTTTCTCCCATTTTGTAGGTTGCCTGTTCACTCTGATGGTAGTTTCTTTTGCTGTGCAGAAGCTCTTTAGTTTAAATAGATCCCATTTGGCAATTTTGGCTTTTGTTGCCATTGCTTTATTTTTTAGTTTTTTTTGAGACGAAGTCTCGCTCTGTCGACCAGGCTGGAGTGCAGTGGCGTGATCTCGGCTCACTGCAAGCTCTGCCTCTTGGGTTCAAGTGATTCCCCTGCCTCAGCCTCCCAAGTAGCTGGGACTACAGGCACGTGCCACCACGCCCAGCTAATTTTTCGTATTTTAGTAGAGACAGGGTTTCACCATGTTGGCCAGGATGGTCTCAATCTCCTGACCTCATGATCCACCTGCCTCAGCCTCCCAAAGTGCTGGGATTACAGGCGTGAGCCACCACGCCTGGCTCTTTTTCTCTTTTTTTGAGACAGGGTCTCACTCTGTCACCCAGGCTGGAATGTAGTGGTGTGATCGTGGATCACTATAGCCTCACACTTCTGGGCTCAAGCAATCCTCCCACCTCAGCCCCTCAAGTAGCTGGGACTATGGGCACACACTATCATGTCCAGCTAATTTTTATTTTTTTTTGTCAAGATTGGGTCTCACTATGTTGCCCAGGCTGGTCTCAAACTCCTGGGCTCAAGTGATCCTCCTACCTTGGCCTGCCAAAGTCTTAGGATAACAGGTGTGAGCCACTGTACTCAGGCAAAAAGTCAATTTTATCAATCAAGAAGATGGAAAATAAAAGAGAAAAGAAAAGAAAAAGATGTAGCAATTATAATCATAAATGCACCTAACAATGGAGCTTCCCAAAACATGAAGCAATAATTGACAGACTTGAAAGAAGAAATAGGCAATTCAGGCTGGGCATGGTGGCTCCTGCCTGTAATCTCAGCACTTTTGGGAGGCCAAAGTGCGTGGATCACTTGAGGTCAGGAGTTTGAGACCAGCTTGGCCAACATGGTGAAACCCCATCTCTACTAAAAATATAAAAATTAGCCAGGCGTGGCGGCGTGTGCCTGTAATCCCAGCTACTTGGGAGGTTAAGGCAGGAGAATTGCTTGAACCTGAGAGGTAGAGGTTGCAGTGAGCTGAGATTGTGCCACTGCACTCCAGCCTGGGCAACAGAGTGAGACTCCACCTCAAAAAAAAAAAAAAAAGGAATAAGCAATTCAATGATAATCACTGAGAACTTCAATACCTCCACTTTCAATAATAGATAGAACATCTAGACAAAAGATCAACAAGGAAAGGGAGGATTTGAACAATACTATTAACCAACTAGACTTAACAGATATCTATAAAACACTCCACCTAACAATAGCAGAATATATATCCTTCTAAAGTTCACATGAGGGCCAGGGTCAGTGGCTCATGCCTATAATCCCAGCACTTTGGGAGGCTGAGGTTGGTGGATCTTTTGAGGCCAGGAGTTCGAGACCAGCCTGGCCAACATGGCTAAGCCCCATCTCTACTAAAACTATAAGAATTAGCCAGGTGTGGTGGCACGTGCCTGTAATCCCAGGTACTTGGGAGGTTAAGGCAGGAGAATTGCTTGAACCTGAGAGGCAGAGGTTGCAGTGAGCTGAGATTGTGCCACTGCACTCCAGCCTGAGCAACAGAGTGAGACTCTGTCTAAAAAAATAAATAAATAAAAATAAAGTGCATATGAAAAAATTTTTCAGTATAAAACATATTTTAGGCCAAAAGATAACTCATAAATTTTAAAGTATTGTAATAATGCAAAGTATGTTTTGTAATCATAATGGAATAAAATTAGAAATTAATCACGGAAGAAAATGAGAAATTCACAAATATGTGGAAAACAAAAAACATACTCCTAAATAAACAATGAGTCAAAGAAGAAATTATAGGGATGTTAGACAACACTTTGAAATAAATAAAAATAAAACCAAAACCTATTAAAATTTTATGGAATGCAGCTAAACCAGTGCTTAGAGGGAATTTTATAGCTGTAAATGAATAAATTTAAAAAAGAAAAAAGACCTCAAATCAATAGCCTAAACCAAAGAAAAAAAGCATCTAGGAGCTGTGGCTTATGCCTATTATCACAACATTTTGGGAGGCTAAGGCGGGAAGATCACTTGAGGCCAGGAATTTGAGACCCACCTGGTCAACATAGTAAGACCCATCTCTACAAAAAAAAAAAAAAAATTAGCCAGGCATGGTGACACTTGCCTGTAGTCCTAGCTACTTGGAAGGCTGAGACGGGAAGATCACTTGAGGCCAGGAGTTTGAGGCCAACCTGGTCAACATAAGTAAGACCCATCTCTACCCAAAAAACAAACCAAAAAAAAAAATTAGCCAGGCATGGTGACAATTTCCTGTAGTCCCAGTTACTTGGAAGGCTGAGATGGGAGGATCACTTGAGCCCAGGAGCTTGAGGCTGCAGTGAGCTATGATCGGGGTACTGCACTCCAGCATGGGATTAGACTGGAAATAAATGAAATAAGGAATGAAAAAACAATAGATAAAATCAATGACACCAAAAGTTGATTCTTTGAAAAGATGAACAAAATTGACAAAACTTTAGCTAGATTGACCAAGATAGAAAGAGAGAAGACTCAGCTGGGCCTGCTGGCTCATGCCTGTAATCCCAACACTTTGGGAGGCTGAGGCAGGAGGATCATTTGAAGCCAGGACTTTTTGGGGGGATTTTTTGGCTTTTCTTTGAGACAGTGTCTCACTCTGTTGCCCAGGCTGGAGTGCAGTGACACGCCATTCACTGCAACCTCGAACTGCTGGGCTTAAGCGATCTTCCCAACTCAGCCTCCCTAGTAGCTGGGACTATAGGTGTGAACCACCACACCTGGCTAATTTTTGTATTTTTTGTAGACAGGGATTTTGCCCTGTTGCTCAGGCTGGTCTTGGACTCCTGGACTCAAGCAGTTCACCTACCTAAGCCTTCCAAAGTGCTAGGATTACAGGTGTGAGCTACCATTCCTGGCCAAAGCCAGAAGTTTGAGACCAGGCTGGGCAACAAAAGTGAGATGTGTCTACACAAAACAAAATTCAAAAAATTAGCTGAGCTGGCATGGTGGCGTAGTCCTAGCTACTCAGTAGGCTGAGGCAGAAGGATCGCTTGAGCCCGGGAGCTCAAGGCTGCAGTGAACTATGCACATACTTCACTTCAGCCTGGGCAATAGAGCAAGACCCTGTCTCAAATAAATAAATAAATAAATAAAGCTTTCCAACTTGGGCCCGGCAGAATGGCCTGCAAAGAAGGGTGGCGAGAAGAAAAAGGGCTGTTCTGCCATCGACAAGGTGGTGACCGAGAATACACCATTAACCTTCACAAGTGCATCCATGGAGTGGGCGTCAAGAAGCGTTTCCCTTGGGCACGCAAAGAGATCTGGAAATTTGCCATGAAGGAGATGGGAGCTCCAGATGTGTGCATTGATACCAGACTCAACAAAGCTGTCTGGGCCAAAGGAATAAGGAATGTCCAAGACTGTATCTGTGTGCGGTTGTCCAGAAAACGTAATGAGGATGAAGATTCACCAAATAAGCTCTATACTTTGGTTATCAATGTACCTGTTACCACTTTCAAAAATCTACAGGCAATGTGGATGAGAACTAACTGCTGATAGTCAGATACATCAAATAAAGTTATAAAATTGCTTTCAAAAATAAAAATAAAATAAGAGAGAGAAGACTTAAATTGATAAAATAAGGAATAAAACAAAGAATGTTATCATCAGCCTCACAGAAATAAAAATGATTCTAAGGGAATATTATGAAAATTGCATGCCAATAATTAGATAATCTAGATGAAATGTAAGAATTCCTAGAACGACACAAGCTACTGAAACTGACTCAAGAGGAAATTTTAAAAAATTAAATAAACCCATAACAAGAAAAGAGACTGAATTACTGATTTAAAATAAAAAATTTCCACAAAGAAAATCCCAGGACCATATTGTTTCACTGGTGAATTCAGTCAAATGTTTAAAGAACACTTAACACCCTTCCTTCCTTCCTTTCTTCCTTTCCCTCCCTCCCCTCTCCCTTCCTCCCTTCCTCCCTCCCTCCCTCTCTCCCTCCCTCCCTCCCATCCTTCCTTCCTTCCTTCTTTCTTTCTTTAGACAGGGTCTTGCCCTTCCTTCCTTCCTTCCTTCCTTCCTGCCTGCCTGCCTTCCTTCCTGCCTTCCTTCCTTCCTTTCTTCCTTCCTTCCTTTCCTCCCTCCCTCTCTCCCTCTCTCTCTCTCTTTCTCTCTTTCTCTCTTTCTTTCTTTCTACACAGTCTTGCTCTGTTGCTCAGACTGGAGTGCAGTAGCATGATCATAGCTCACTGCAACTTCCAACTCTTGGGCTCAAGCAATCCTCCTGCCTCAGCCTCCTGAGGTAGCTAAGACTACAGGCATGTGCCGCCATGATTCCTGGATATATATATATATATATATATAGTATTTTCTGTTGAGATGGGATCTCACTATGTTGTCCAGGTTGAACTCCTAACCTCAAGCAATTCTCCCACCTCAGCCTCTCAAAGTGCTGGGATTACAGACATGAGCCACTGCACCTGGCCATACCACCAATTCTTCACAAACTCTTCCAAAAAAATAGAAGAAGAGGTTGGGTGTAGTGGCTCACGCTTGTAATCCCAGCACTTTGGGAGGCTGAGATGTGGGGATCACTTGAGCCCAGGAGTTAGAGACCAGCCTGGGCAACATGGCAAGATCATGTCTCTACTAAAAATACATAACTTTAGCCCAGCATGGTGGCACGCACCTGTAGTCCCAGCTATTTGGGAGGCTGAGGTGGAAGAATCGTCTGAGCCCAGGAAGTGAAGTCTGCTGCAGTAAGCTGAGATCACACCACTGCACTCCAGCCTGGGTGATGGGAGTGAGACCCTGTCTCCAAAAAAAAAGGAGGCAACATATCTCAATTCATTCTATGAGATCAGTAGTACCCTGATTGGTAATCAAACCAGATAAAGACATCACAAGAAGAAAATTACAGACTAACATCTCTTATAAATATAGACACTAAAATCTTCAACAAAGTACTAGAAAACTTAAATCCAGCAACACATAAAAAGATTATGCCCTATGACCAACTGGGATTTATCCCAGAAATGCAAGGTTGGTTTAACAAATGAAAATTAATCAATGTTATGCACCATATTAACAGAATAGGAGACACAAACCACATGATCATTTAAATAGACAAAACATTTGATAAAATCACTTTTTCATGATAAAAACACTCAACAATCTAGGAATAGAAGGTAACTTCCTCACTTTGATTAAACTACAGCTACCAAAACAACAACAGCTAACAACACACTTAATAATGAAAGACTTGCCAGGTATAATGGCTCATACGTGTAAACCCAGCACTTTGGGAGGCAGAGGTGGAGGATCCCTTGAGGCCAGGAGTTTCAGACCAGCCTGGTCAACATAGCAAGACCCCATCTCTAACTGAAAAAATAAGGAGGCCAGGCATGGTGGCTTATATCTGTAATCCTAGCATCTTGGGAGGCCAAAGCAGGAGAGCCAAAAAAAAAAAAAAAATTAGCCAGTCATGGTGGCTGAGGACCTGTAGTCCTAGCTACTCAGGAGGCTGAAGTGGGAGAATCATTTGAGCCTAGAAGTTGGAGGTTACAGTGAGCTATGATTGCACCACTCTAGCCTAAGTGACAAAGTGAGACCCGTCTCAAAAAAGAAAATAAAAAATATGAGTAAGTTTAACAAGAGAAACACAAGATTTGTACAATGAAAACCACAAAACACAGCTTGGCACAGTGGCTCATGCCTGTAATCCTATCAAGTTGGGAGGCCAAGGTGGGAGGACTGCTTGAGACCAAGAGTTTGACACCAGCCTGGGCAACAAAGTGGGATCCTGTCTCTAACTTAAAAAACAAAATAAGGCCAGGCGAGGTGGCTCACACCTGTAATCCCAGCACTTTGGGAGGCCAAGGTGGGTGGATCTAACCCCATTAGAGATGGGGTTTCACCATGTTGCCCAGGAGTTTGAGACCAGCCTGGGTGACATGGTGAAATCCCATCTCTAAAAAAATTAAAAAATAAAAATAAAATAAAAAATAAAAAACAAAGTAAACCTACAAAAAATACAGTTGAAAGACATTACGAAACTCTAAATAAATGTTAAGACCTTCGATGTCCATGGATTGGAACACAATATTGTTAAGATTGCAATACTCCTTGATCTACAGATTCAAGGGAATTCCTATTAAAATCCTAGATGGCTTTTTTGCGGAAATTGACAAGCTGACACTAAAATTCACGTGGCAATGCAAGGGACCCAGTATATCCAAAGCAATCTTGAAAAAAGAGAACGAAATTGGAGGATTCATACTTCCCAATTTCAAAACTTACTACAAAGCTAAAATTATCAAGCCTTTTGATACTGGCATAAGGACAGACATATAGAAGAATGAAATAACATTGAAAGTCCAGAAATAAACCAGTATATTTAAGGTCCAATGAGTTTTGGCAAGGGTGCCAAGAAGATTGAATAAGGGAAATATCTTTTCCAACGAATGGTGCTGGGACAATTGTACATGGAAAAGAACGAAACTGGACCTCTACCTCATACCATATACAAAATTATCTCATAATGAATCAAAGATCTAAATGTAGGAGCTAAAAACAACAAAATTCTTAGAAGAAAGCACAGGTGTAAATCTTTATGATACTGTATTAGGCAATGGTTTGTTAGATATGACACCAATAGCACAAACAAGATAAACTGGACTTTATCAAAACTTTTGAGCTTCAGGCCGGGCGTCGTGGCTCATGCCTGTAATCCCAGCACTTTGGGAGGCCGAGGCGGGCGGATCATGAGGTCAGGAGATCGAGACCATCCTGGCTAACATGGTGAAACCCTGTCTCTACTAAAAATACAAAAAATTAGTTGGGTGTGGTGGTGCGTGCCTGTAGTCCCAGCTACTCGGGAGGCTGAGGCAGGAGAATGGCATGAACCCGGAAGGTGGAGCTTGCAGTGAGCCGAGATTGCGCCACTACACACCAGCCTGGGCGACTCAAAAAAAAAAGCTTTTGCGCTTCAAAGGACACTATCAGAAAGTGAAAAGACAACTAACCTGCAGAATGAGATAAAATATCTGCAAATCATATATCTGATAAACGTCTAGTATCTAGAATATATAAAGAATTCTTATAACTCAACAATAAAGAGGCCAGGCCTCTTTACATGCCTGTAATCCCAACACTTTGGGAGGCCAAGATAAGAGGATCACTTGAGTCCAGGAGTTTAAGACCAGCCTGACCTAGTGTCTACAGACAATTTTTTTTTTGAGTCACAGTCTCACTCTGTCACCCAGGCTGGAGTGCAATGGCATGATCTCAGCTCACTGCAACCTCCGCCTCCCGGGTTCAAGCAATTCTCCTGCCTCAGCCTCCCAAGTAGCTGGGATTATAGGTGCCCACTACCATACCCAGCTAATTTTTGTATTTTTAGTCGAGACAGGTTTGCCATGTTGGCCACGCTGGTCTTGAACTCCTGACCTCATGGTCCACCTGCCTCAGCCTCCCAAAGTGCTGGGATTACAGGTGTGAGCCACCGCACCTGGCCTGGAAAATTTTAAAAAATCATCTGACATGGTAGCATGTACCTGTAGTCCCGGCTACTTGGGATGCTGAGTTGGGAGGAATGCTTGAGTCTGGGAGGTTGAGGATGCAGTGAGCAGTGATCATGCCACTGCACTCTAACCTGGGCAACAGAGGGAGATACTGCAAAAAAAAAAAGGCCG
This sequence comes from Symphalangus syndactylus, assembly GCF_028878055.3. Lineage (NCBI taxonomy): Eukaryota > Metazoa > Chordata > Mammalia > Primates > Hylobatidae > Symphalangus > Symphalangus syndactylus. The sequence continues at coordinate 35,757,269 of NC_072439.2, forward strand.
GGCGCGGTGGCTCATGCCTGTAATCCCAGCACTTTGGGAGGCCAAGGCGGGCAGATCACAAGGTCAAGAGATTGAGACCATCCTGGCCAACATGGTGAAACCCGGTCTCTACTAAAAATACAAAAATTTGCTGGGCGTGGTGGCGTGAGCCTGTAGTCCCAGCTACTTAGGAGACTGAGGCAGGGGAATCGCTTGAACCCACGAGGTGGAGGTTGCAGTGAGCTGAGATCGTGCCACTGCACTCCAGCCTGGTGACAGATCAAGACTCCGTCCCAAAAAACAAAAACAAACAAACAAAAAACATCAATTTAGAATAGTACCTGGAACATAGTAAAATCTATAAATATTAGCTATTGCATGTATACAGTAATAGCCAATTGTTCCAGCATGATTTGTAGAATCCTTTTCCCTCTGATTTTTTTATTTTTATTTATTTTATTTATTTATTTATTTTTTATTTTTTTTTTTTTTTTGAGACGGAGTCTTGCTCTGTCGCCCAGGCTGGAGTGCAGTGGCGCAATCTCGGCTCACTGCAAGCTCCGCCTCCCGGGTTCACGCCATTCTCCTGCCTCAGCCTCTCCGAGTAGCTGGGACTACAGGCGCCCGCCACCACGCCCGGCTAATTTTTTGTATTTTTTTTAGTAGAGACGGGGTTTCACCGTGGTCTCGATCTCCTGACCTTGTGATCCGCCCGCCTCGGCCTCCCAAAGTGCTGGGATTACAAGCGTGAGCCACCACGCCCGGCCTGATTTATTTTATTATTATTTTTTTGAGACGGAGGTTCGCTGTTGTTGCCCAGGCTGGAGTGCAATGGCACGATCTTGGCTCACTGCAACCTCCGCTTTCCAGGTTCAAGTGATTCTCTTGCCTCAGCCTCCTGAGTAGCTGGGATTACAGGCGTGAGCCACCGTGCCCGGCCAACATACAAATTTTTCTTATATATTTAAGGTATGTTTCCATCATTGTATTCTTTTAAGTAGGAATTGTTTTAGGGGAGAGTAGCTTGGAAGCCAAGACTCCTCTCAACTTTTCTCAATTCATTACTTAAGAAAGAAAAATTTTACACCTGTTTCACCTTAGATATCTAGGGAGAAATCACCTAGATTCTTCCTGCCTCTCAGAGGGTGCTGTGAGGATAGATGAGATGCTAGACAGAAAGTTCAGAAAGCTGAGTAACATAAAGCTGCAAAAGGAGAGAACAGAGATTCCATAGATAATATTTTAAGTCAACTACAGTTCGTTAAGTTGTAAGAAAATTATTTATTTATTTATCAAGACAGGGTCTCACTCTGTTGTCCAGGCTGGAGTGCAGTGGCCTGATGTGGGCTCACTGCAACCTCAACCTCCTGGGCTCAAGCGATCTTCCCACTTAGCCTCCGGAATAGCTACTACAGGTGCAGGCCACCATGCCCGGCTAATTTTGTATTTTTTGTAGAGCTGAGTTTTCGCCATGTTGCCCAGGCTGGTCTCAAATTCCTGGGCTCAGGCGATCCTCTTGTGTCGGCCTAGCAGTGTTGGGATTACAGGCGTGAGCCACTGCACCCAGCCTGTTTTTTGCTTTTCTTTTTTCTTTTCCTGGTTTGTCTTGAACAAGACATATAAATGTACGACTATAGACTTTGCATTTGGTATTTCCCCCGAAATCTTCCCAAGTCATAATTCAACTCCTGGTGTGTTACTTCCTCAAAGAGGTCTTCTCTCACACACTAGGAGTAAAGCTTCTTCCCCACTCCTAGTCACTTTCTGTCTCACTATCCTGAAGCGCTTTTCATTATTTGAAATATTTGTGTTTATTGGCTTTTTAACTGTCTCCCCTTCCTCACTCAAATATAAATTCTACCTGGGTTGATAACTCTTTAACCCCATGCTTAGAACAATGCTTTGCACGGGGGGTATAGCTCAGGGATAGAGCATTTGACTGCAGAACAATGCTTTGCACGTAGTATGCCCTACGTTTTGTGAAAATATTTGCTGAATAATATAGTGATTTTAAAAAATCCCCAAGCAGTTTCATGTATCTCATTTGATCATTACAACTATTTGAATAAAATGAGATTGTTAGTCCCATTGTACAGAGACTCAGAGAAGGTTTTCACCCAAGGCAATAGGGCTAGTAAAATGGTAGTGTTAGAATTGTCGTGCAGGTGGATTGCTTTGTCCATACACGGACTTCATTTCTAGGGCTAAGGGTATTTTAAATTACTTTGCCGTTAAGGAAGCGATGACTCTGAAAGATAGCAGTAACCACCACTACAGGCACCTGTAAAGATCCTCTCTCCTTTTTCCTTTCTTTCTCCCGCTAGATTCTGCAGCTGAACACGTGTGACCTGTGTGGACAGTACTCACTCAGTCTCCCTCCCGAGTCCTGCCCACAGTAAGCCCGGCCCCTTCTTTTGCCGGAGCCCCGCCTCTCGGCCTCTTTCCAACTCAGCCCCCACGGATCTCGCCCTTCCCCCGCGGCCTCACGGCTTCTCGCGAGAGTTGAGCGCGCCTGGCCGGACGGGAGGAAAGTATCCGTTCCGCCGAGGGGGGAAAGGAGGAGCCGGAGACAGATTGTACGACCGAGCGCGGGCAGGCGGGAGGCAACGGAGCTACCAACCGGTAAGTCCTTTTAACATTAGCTAGTCCATGATCTGACGGGAGTCTCCCCTTCAACTCTGGCCAGTCCCAGCGTTCCAGGCTGGGGTCTCCCCTCCCAGTCTGTGTTGGACGGGGGCGCTGAGGCGGTGGCCGGGCCCTGTCTGAGGAAGAGGGTGGGGCATAGGCCAAAGCCGACCAATGGGAGAGAAGGAAGCCTCGATTGGCGGCGATGAGCGCTAATGGGAGATCGCTTTTACGTTGCCGTGCGCCGCCCCTCTCCTCTCCCTACTCCCGCCTCCTTCCTTTGGGGGGAAGGCGGGGCCAGAGGCTTGAAGTGTGGGGAGAACTTGGGGGTAAGTAGCCCCGGGGGGCACAGGGCGTGGCAAGGAGAGGGGAATTGAATCCTGAGGGAAGGGTAGTCTACTGGAACCTAATGGAAGGATCATGGGATGGGGTGGAATGGGAGAAAGAGGAGGGATACTAAACTAGGTTAGAAACCCAGGGATTCCCAGAGAGTGGGATTAGGAGCTTGGAATTGGAAAAGGGTAATAGGCAGGAGGTAGGAATGAGTAGGTGAGAACAAAGATCTTGATCTGGTGACACAACACCCCCTTGGGTTTGGCAGAAAAGATAGATAGGGGTGGATTATTGGAAATGAGGGTCATGGCATTTTGATTGAATTAATTAAAAGAACATCAGGGACATGATATCAGAGAGAAAATATGGATTTGGAGAAAATTAAGTGAATTAATTTAAGAGGACAGTATGGGTGAGCTGAGTCGCCATAAGGCATGGCTTCTGGAAGGATATGAGCCTTGAGAGCGATAAGAGGTGTTTGGGAAGGAGATGGCTGATATACCCGTCTTTAGCCTAGGTATCAGGTGGTTGGGATATTGATTTAGGGCTTCTGGTGGATATGGCACCCAGACTGGTGACCAGCCCCCAAGATGCTGGGATGGGGGTTGGGAAGGAGAAAAATAGAACACTTTCATCGCTTCTCTGATTTTCCTGCTCCCTCTCTTATATTTCCCAAACTCTTCCGAAACACCGGGATGTGGGCTTGGGACTTAAGCAGTCCAAGTTGGAGCCCCATAGGGACTTATATGTTGCTCTGAATTGCTTGTTATGTTCTCTGACTGGGGTGTTTACAACCCAGGGCACCTCCTACCCAGAGTCCCGCGTTGCTACTTTCCTAACTTTAAAAGTTTGTTTTCTGCTTAACAGAGGGTGTTTTAGTATCTCTGAGGGTCATGTCATATTAAGTACAGGTGTGTAGGGGGTGTGCAGAGTCTTCTCAGCAAGCTCACATGAGTCCTGTGTTTAAAAATTTTGCAGTAGTGTAATTCTTGTGGAGATATCAGTCTTTATGGGCATTCCATGCAGAAATATAATAAAATGAAGTTTGTTTTGTTAAATGTGGCTTCCCCAGTCATTCTCGAAGAGTTGTCGAATGGGTGGTTGCAGTTTGTTTTAGTTAACTTATATAATGTGTTTTTAAATAGTGTAAATAAAATAGACATGTTATTTCAGGAAAGTGAAAAATGTTCAGTTTTTTCCTCTGTGTCCAGACTCAGAAACTAAAGCTATGTCATAATATCTTAGGCCAAGGGCTGGGGAAATCAAAAACAATTTGTACTTACACATGGAAGTTGTAAGGTAAGTGGAGGCTCTTGCGAAATGTAACATGTCTGTAAGAAAAGAAGCTAAAGAAAAGTTTGGCAGCTCTACTAAGTAGTCTTACCAGTTCTTAATTCTGTACAGAAAAGGGACAGGGCTTTGCCCTTTGTTTGATAGTTGTGTATCATTTAATAACAAATTGGATTAATATAGCCAATTTATAACTTCTTTGCTCTTGGGTAGATTTTGCTTTTACATTCCTTCTCTTCTCCTTTTACTTTTGAGAAGTGAAATAATGTCCGAAATATCAGTAAAGCTATTATGTGAAGAGAAACCAGGATATAGAGTTGTATTAACCTTTGGTTTTCTGCAATCAGCTGAAGCTTTTCTTCCTGGCCAAGAAGTTGCCCCTATAGCACATTGAGACCAATTCATTGCTGACCCCTTAGCATTAACTACTGAGCTGGGTTCTAGTATTTCACAGTAAGAGCATTGCTATTGGACGTTTAGAACATTTCCAATTTGCCTGGCAGCAGTACAAAAAATTACCCAGTGAGAGAGGAGAGTCCCTTGTTTTGGTCTTCTGCCCTAGAATTGGTGATGGCTTTGACTAGGGCACTATTAAACCCAAGATTCCTTTTTTCCTCACTAGTGCTACCATCTAGCAGAAAGCTAGAGTGATAACACTGCTCATCTTTCAACTTGTGGATCAAAGTTTACACCCTGTGGTAATTTCAGTGTTGTAATTTTTAAAGACGTTTGTTTACCACGGTTTTAAAATGTTAATAGCTCCACTTACTGTATCTTGTTCTCTTTCCTTTCCTCATTTCCAACCCAAAATGAAAATTGTTTTTTCAACCAACTCTTAAACTACTTCTTTGCCTGGAGTAAAGTCGCTGGCTCTGTCTGAACACAGCTGCTCTGAAGTTCTCAGAAGTTATTGTTTTGTGCATGTCAAGACTGAGTTTTTCCTAGGCTACGGTAGGAGGGAGTTAGTGTTACAGCAGCCTCCTATCCACGTCTGATAAGGAGGAGCCTTCTCCTTGCAAGGAAGTTTTAGGTGGAACAGATAGAACTCCATGTAAATGTCTAATAAAGCTAGCTCTCTTCTTGAGACTAGTTAGCATGCTGGTATATAATTGTCCCTTATCCCTTGATAAAAGTACTGAAGTTAAGGTACAGATGTTTCTTTGAGAAAAACAAATGCAGCATTCATTTAAAAGGAAAAAGCATTCATTTCTTTTGTTGTTGGTTTCTCAGAAAATTGTCCTACGGTTTTGGAGTTCATGAAAAAGTCTTCTGTCTCTTTAAAAATATGTCAAAGAAAATAATTTTTAAGCTTCTCTGACATTTACTCATTTTGACATGTTGCCTTCCCCTAAGGTTTCTTTTAGAAGGGATCAAATAAATTCATGATATGTGAAAACACATCATAGTTGGTATGATGTGTTAAAAGACGGTTGGTCTTTTTGTTTGTTTGTTTGTTTGTTTGTTTTTTTGAGACAGAGTCTTGCCGTCGCCAAGGCTGGAGTGCAGTGGCGCGATCTCGGCTCACTGCAGGCTCCGCCCCCCGGGTTTCACGCCATTCTCCTGCCTCAGCCTCCCGAGTAGCTGGGACTACAGGCGCCCGCCACCTCGCCCGGCTAATTTTTTGTATTTTTAGTAGAGACGGGGTTTTACCGTGTTAGCCAGGATGGTCTCGATCTCCTGACCTCGTGATCCGCCCGCCTCGGCCTCCCAAAGTGCTGGGATTACAGGCGTGAGCCACCGCGCCCGGCCTAGACGGTTGGTCTTTTAACTTTTGAATGCTCTAAGGAGAAAGTCTCCACTTCACAGATACCCTGTTCCATTATTGGAGCTTTACTTTTAGAACATTTTTTACATTGTGCTGAAGCTCTTTAGTTCTGTTATCTGAAGCCACAATAAATAAATCTAGTTCCTTGTTAACATGGTAGTCTTCAAGTATTTCATGACACTTACCGCTTTCATTCTTTTAGAGACAGGGTCTCACTATGTCGCCCAGGCTGGAGTGCAAGTAACGTGATCACAGATCATTGTAACCTCGAACTCCTGGGCTAAAGTTATCTTCTAGTCCTAGCTTCCTGAGTAACTAGGACTCTTGGCCTCAAGCGGTCCTCCCAGCCTCCAAGTAGCTGGGACCACAGGCACATGCCACCATGCCTGGCTAATTTTTAAATTTTTGTAGAGATGGGGTCTCCCTGCATTGCCCAGGCTCTTCTCGAATTCCTAGGCTCAAGCCATCTCCCCACCTTGGTCTCTCAAAGTGCTGGGATTACAGGAGGCATCTCTTCTGGGGTAAATACCCCAAGTTCTTTAAGCTTTTTTTTTTTTTTTTTTTTTTGAGACAGAGTTTCGCACTTTTGCCCTGGCTGGAGTGCAGAGTCTCGCACTTTTGCCCTGGCTGGAGTGCAGAGTCTCGCACTTTTGCCCTGGCTGGAGTGCAGTGGCACAGTCTCGGCTCACTGCAAGCCCCGCCTCCCAGGTTCACGCCATTCTCCTGCCTCAACCTCCCGAGTAGCTGGGACTAGCAGGCGCCTGCCACCATGCCTGACTAATTTTTTGTATTTTTAGTAGAGACGGAGTTTCACCGTATTAGCCAGGATGGTCTCGATATCCTGACCTCGTGATCCACCCGCCTCGGCCTCCCAAAGTGCTGGGATTACAGGCGTGAGCCACCGCGCCCAGCCAGCTATTTCTATTATTATTATTATTATTATTGTTATTATTATTATTATTATTGAGACGGAGTCTTGCTGTGTTTCCCAGGCTGGAGTGCAGTGGTGCGATCTCAGCTCACTGCAACCTCCACCTTCCGGTTTCAAGTGACTCTTGTCCCTCAGCCTCCCGAGTAGCTGGGAGTACAGGTGTCTGCCATCCATGCCTAGCTAATTTTTGTATTTTTAGTAGAGACGGGGTTTCACCATTTTGGCCAGGCTGGTCTTGAACTCTTGACCTCAAGTGATCCGCCTACCTCGGCCTCCCAAAGTGCTGGAATTACAGGCATGAGCCACTGAGCCCAGCCCGTACGATTTCTTAAGTGACATTTTTAATAAAAGTTCAGGCTCTTCATCAAGTTAGTTACCTGAGTGGTTTATGGTTCCTTATCTAGGTCTGAACATCTCAGATACAATCTAATAAATACAAACTACGGGAGGAATCACAACTTCTATTTTATTGCATTCTATGCCTCTGTTCTTAAAGCCTAAGATCACATTAGTTTGTGTAGTTGATTTTTTTTTTTTTTTTTGAGACAGAGTCTTGCTCTGTCGCCCAGGCTGGAGTACAGTGGCTCGATCTTGTCTCACTGCAACCTCCGCCTCCCGGGTTCAAGCGATTCTCCTGCCTCATCCACTGGAGTAGTTGGGATTACAGGCCTGCACCACCACACCCAATTAATTTTTTTTTTTTTTTTGTATTTTTAGAAGAGACGGAGTTTACATTTATCCCTGTAATTATCATCTTGTTAATTTGGTTTGTTGTTTTAGCTTGATAATGTCATTTCACCTCTTGACCATTTCTCATATGTTTGTATTATTGATAAATTTGATAAACATAATACCTTTGTTTTTGTTTTAGGTCACTGGTAAACATGTATAAGGGTAGAGCAATGCTATACAACATGAGTAGACTATCATTATGTTAACAGTAACCTGTTAGTCAACCTTTTGGATAAAATTCAGTTGTGAATCCCACCTGCCATTTTATATAATCTAACCTTTATTTTCTATGAAATAGCAAGAGGTATCTTGTTGAAATCCAAGTACAGTATGTTCTGCCTCTGACATCTCTGAACTCCTAGGCTAGTGACCCTGTCAAAAAAGAAAATGAAGTTGCATATTAGTTGCTGTTTGGGTATCTTATGCTACTGTTTATAGATCACTGCGTAACTTGCCAATGGTTCATAAGTGATCTGTTTAATAATTCATTTAGAATCTTTCTGAGAAATAATATTTCACTAGTCTACAATTTCTGTACTTGACCTCCCTTGCCCCACATTTTAAAAAATTATAATTTTCCCATTTCCAAGACTTCTAGTCCTGTTTTTTTTCATTTTCAAATAATTATAGAAAATTAACCATATTTCTTCATAGTTGCAGGGATTTTTTGTTGTTATTTTGTTACTGTGTTTTGGTTGTGCTTTTTTCCTTTTTTTTTTTTGAGATGATGTCTCGCTGTGTTCCCCAGGCTAGAGTGCAGTGGCATGCTCACTGCAACCTCTGCCGCCTGGGTTCAAGCAATTCTCTGGCCTTAGCTTCCCAAGTAGCTGGGATTACAGGCATGTGCCACCACACCTGGCTAATTTTTGTATTTTTTTAGTAGATATGGGGTTTCACCATGTTGGCCAGGCTGGTCTTGAACTCTTGACCTCAAGTGATCCGCCCACCCAAAGTGCTAGGATTACAGGCATGAGCCACCGTGCTCGGCCATGGTTGTTTTTTTTGAAACAGGGTCTCACTCTGTTGCCCAGACTGGAGCACAGTGGCACAATCATGGCTCATACTGCAGCCTCAGTCTCCCAGGCTCAAGCAATCCTCTTACCTCAGCCTCCTGAGTAGCTGAGACTAAAGGCTCATGCCACCATGCCTGGCTAATTTTGTTTATTTTTTTGTTAAGGTCTCATCATGTTTCCCAGGCTGGTCTCGAACTGCTGGGCTCAAACAATCCTCCTGCCTTAGCCTCCCAAAGTGCTGAGATTACAAGCATGAGCTACTGTGCCTGGCCAGATTTTTTGACATTAGATGAAATTCTGTTTCGGAAACTTTTTTTTTTTCTGAGACAGGGTCTCCCTCTGTCTCCCAGGCTGGAGTGCAATGGCGCCATCTTGGCTCACTGCAGTCTCTGCCTCCTGGGCTCAAGCGATTCTCCTGCCTCAGCCTCCTGAGTAGCTAGGACTACAGGTGTGTGCCACCGAGCCCATCTAATTTTTGTAGAGATGGAGTTTCCCGTGTTGCCTAGGCTGGTCTTGAATTCCTAAGTTCAGGTGATCTGCCTGCTTTGGCCTCCCAAAGTGCTGGAATTACAGGCATGGGCCACCATGCCCAGCTTGTTTTGGAAACTCTTCTTTTTTTTTTTTTTTTTTTTGACATGGAGTCTCGCTCTGTCTCCCAGGATGCAGTGCAGTGGTGTAATCTCAGCTCACTGCAACTTCTGCCTCCCGGGTTCAAGGAGTTCTCCCCCCTCAGCCTCCCAAGTAGCTGAGACTGCAGGCACATGCCACCACGCCCGGCTAATTTTTGTATTTTTAGTAGAGACGTGGTTTCACCATGTTGCAGGCTGGTCTCAAACTCCTGGCCTCAGGTGATGCGCCCGCCTGGGCCTCCCAAAGTGCTGGGATTACAGCGTGAGCCACTGCACCTGCCCTTGGAAACTCTTTTAGGAAAAAACTTTATTCCCTGGACATTTTAACTTAGAAATGAAAGAATTAAACTACTCTCTGAAAACAATTATATGTAGTTTCTCTATAATGTTGACATCTCCAATTTAGACCTAACTTTTCATTTTCTTTTTTTTTGGAGACAGAGTCTTGCTGTGTCAGCCAGGCTGGAGTGCAGTGGCGCAGTCGTGGCTCACTGCAACCTCTGCCTCCCAGGTTCAAGCAATTCTCATGCCTCAGCCTCCCAAGTAGCTGAGACTACAGGTGCCCACCACTGCGCCTGGCTAACTTTTTGTGTTTTGGTAGAGGTGGGGTTTCACCATGTTGCTCAGGGTGGTCTCGAAAGCCTGACCTCATGCAATCCACCTGCCTCAGCATCCCAAAGTGCTGGGATTACAGGCGAGAACCATCGCGTCTGGCCCTAACTTTTCATTTTCTGTTTGGAATAAAAACCTATACCAACTATAAACACACACACACACACACACACACACACACACACACACACACACACAAAATTGCCATTTATAATTGTAGTTTATTGGCAAGGATGGTCTAAGTTTGCCAGGCTATGTGTTGTAGGTGAAGGGTGCTACAAATGAGATACGACTTCAGAAGACATCTCTAGGGACTAAAGACTTTACATTGGCAGGCAGCAACTTTTCCTGCTTGTTAATTTTAGACCTGACAGTTGAATTTATGTTTGAGCAATTTTAGCTGATAAATGCATTTTTTAAGTACCTTCCTCTTTTGGCATTTTAATTTTTACTTTCGTTTTTAAAAAATTGCAAGTTGTGAATGAATGTGCATATTAAATTAGCATGCTACTAGGCAGGGAAACAATGCATTTTCTTTTGATACCTTCTCATCCATCTGATAGTATTAGTTATGAATTATCCTGGAAAGCAGAAGGATGGACTTGATAACCTCTCAAGATCCTTTTCAGGCCAGAACTTTCATAAATAGAAGTTATGATCAAGGAACTTACTCTTGAAGAATCAGGAAGAAAAATAGACTGTAAAGAAAATAAAATTGAAATGTTTCTTTTGACCCAGTGGGAATGGATAAACACAAGTAAGAAACATAAATGACGAGAAATAAGAACTCCTTTGAGCTAAAAACAAAACAAAAATCAACAACAACAAATATTTTGCATTGGAGTCATTTTATATCTTAAAAATATTTTATCATGACATTTTCTCTTCGACATTTCCCTTGTGGACACTTTGTGTTGAAAGAATGTTGGGTTTTGTTCCTGTTAAATCATAGTATTTTGTTTCCTTCCTTTCTCGTTTGTCCTTTTGTTTAAAAACTTTTTTTTTTTTTTTTTTAGTCTTCTGTATCATGTACTGACTGCCTCTATACAATGAGGCAAGATTCAATTCAATTTTGAAAGTATTTGCTATATCACTTCCTCGGAAATGAAGGATGAGTGTTACAATTCAGGAAAGGTTGTATGAAAAGATAAACTTGTATAAAAAGATAAGCTTTTAAAATTTTGTAGGCAAACATTTAACAAAGGTTCCCAACCAAAGCAAAGGTGAGTTAGTATAGTGGTCTTTTTTTTTTTATTATTTAAAAAAATTTTTTTTGAGACATAGTCTTGCTCTGTCACCCAGGCTGGAGTGCAGTGGCACAATCTTGGCTCACTGCAGCCTCCGGCTCCTGATTACAAGCAATTCTTCTGCCTCAGCCTCCCGAGTAGCTGGGATTACAGGTGCCTGCCACCATGCCTGGCTAATTTTTATATTTTTAGTCGAGACGGGGTTTCAACCATGTTGGCCAGGCTGGTCTCGCACCCCTGACCTCAAATGATCCACCCACCTTGACCTCCCAAAGTGCTGGGATTACAGATGTGAGCCACTGTGCCCGGCCTAGTATAGTAGTTTTAAGAAGGACATAATATGTAAGCATTGGTTGGGCACAGTAGTTCACACCTATAATCCTAGCACTTTGGGAGGCTTGGGCCCAGGAGTTCAAGACCAGCCTGGGTAACATGACAAAACCCTGTCTCTATAAAAAATACAAAAATTAGCCGAGTATGGTGACGCGCATCTGTAGCGCCAGCTACTTGGGAGGCTGAAGTGGGAGGATTGCTTCAGCCCAGGAAGCAGAGTTTGCAGCCAGCCGAGGTTGCAGCACTGCACTCCAGCCTGGGCAACAAAGTGATACCCTGTCTCAAAGAAATAAATAATACATACGTTTACAGTAAAACTCATTACAAACCCTTGATTTCAGGTTGTTAGCTTTTTCTCATCTTTTTTTTTTTTTTTTTTTTTTGAGACAGAGTCTTTCTCTGTTGCCTAGGCTAGAGTGCAGTGGCACAGTCTCGGCTCACTGCAATCTTCGCCTCCCAGGTTCAAGCAGTTCCCCTGCCTCAGCCTCCTGAGTAGCTGGGATTACAGGCACACGCTGCTACACCTGGCTAATTTTTTAGGTATTTTAGTAGAGATGGGGTTTCACTGTGTTGCCCAGGCTGGTCTCAAACTCCTGAGCTCAGGCAATCCACCTGCCTCAGGCTTCCAAAGTGCTGGGATTACAGGAATGAGTCACTGAACCCGGCCATGCCTTTTCTCATCTTTTGGCAATTTTAATCCTCAGTGTTCCCATACATTTGAAACCAGAATGTGTGTAAAGTTTCTTTTTTTTCTCTTCAATACTGTATCTCTTCTTAATAAATATCATGAAAGTCGATGAAAGTGTAGGTTGGGTGAGTTGGCCCACACATGTAATCCCAACACTTTGGGAGGCTGGGGTGGGCAGATTGCTTGAGCTTGGAGTTCGAGACCAGCCTGAGCAACACAGGGAGACCCCATCTCTACAAAAAATTTAAAAATTAGCTGGGCTTGGTGGTGCACGCCTTTAGTCCTAGCTACTTGGGAGGCCAAGGCGGGGGGATTACTTGAGCCTGGGAGGCGGAGGTTTCAGTGAGCTGAGATCACACCACTGCACTCTAGCCTGGGTGACAGAGTGAGACCCTGGCTCAAAAAAACCCAAAAGTAAACTAACGGGAGCCAAGATTTAGCTTAGAAAATCATTTCATGAGCTTGTGGCATGGACATCTGTGGTCACTTGTTTTGCCACAGCCCCACCTTCTCACAAAACCCAACTTGCTTCCTTTGAGTGGAATTGCTTACTGTTTTCTTCTGATCTGATAGATTGCTTCTTTTTGCTGTAGTAGACGGAATGTTTGTGTGCTAAATTGGTCAATTTTTGGGGAGGGCTTAAAACTTACCATGCAGTGCCGGGCGCGGTGGCTCACGCTTGTAATCCCAGCACTTTGGGAGGCCGAGGCGGGCAGATCATGAGGTCAGGAGATCGAGACCACGGTGAAACCCCGTCTCTACTAAAAATACAAAAAATTAGCCGGGCGTGGTGGCGGGCGCCTGTAGTCCCAGCTACTTGGAGAGGCTGAGGCAGGAGAATGGCGTGAACCCGGGAGGCGGAGCTTGCAGTGAGCCGAGATCCCACCACTGCACTCCAGCCTGGGTGACAGAGCAAGACTCCGTCTCAAAAAAAAAAAAAAAAAAACTTACCATGCAGTAAGAAAAAAACATTTTGTCAGATTGAAAAATAGGGCACAACCATTCTTTTTGAAATAGGAATATGCCTGACTCATTATTATTATTTTTATTTTTAGAGATGGGTCTGGGTCTGTCGCCCAGGCTGGAGTGCAGTGGCATGATCATAGCTCACTGGCAGCCTTGAACTCCTGAGCTCAAGTGATCCTCCAGTCCTCGTGCCTCAGCCTCCCAAGTAGCTGGGACTACAGACGCGCACCCCCTCGCTTCCGATCCAGCCAGTCTTTAATTATTTTGCAGAGAAAGGATTTAGCTCTCTTGCCCAGGGGTCTAAAACTCCTGGGCTCAAGGGATCCTTCTGCCTCAGCTTCCCAAAATGTTGGGATTACTGGTATGAGCCATCGCATCCAGCCCCTAACTGTATCATAAAATCAAGATGATTTGTTGAATATGACATAATTACTGTAAATGATTCATGTTGGTACTAAGTTTCTTGCCAGTAATATTTATTTAAGTTTTATCAAAGTTGAATAACACCTTGTTGGTTTTATTTAACATCATATTTCTGGTACCAACATGACTCCTGTAGCACCATTTTCTTTTTTTTTTAATTTTTCTTTTTTCTTTTTCTTTTCTTTTTTTTCTTTTTTTTTTTTTTTTTTTTTTTGACACAGAGTCTCGCTCTGTCACCCAGGCTGGAGTGCAGTGGCGCAAGCTTGGCTCACTGCAAGCCCCGCCTCCCGGGTTCATGCCATTCTTCTGCCTCAGCCTCCTGAGTAGCTGGGACTACAGGCGCCCGCCACCATGCCTGGCTAATTTTTTTTGTATTTTTAGTAGAGACGGGGTTTCACCATGTTAGCCAGGATGGTCTCAATCTCCTGACCTTGTGCTCCTCCCACCTCGGCCTTCCAAAGTGCTGGCATTACAGGCGTGAGCCACTGCACCCGGCTCTTTTTTCTTTTTCTTTTCTTTTGAGATGGCGTCTTGCCCTGCTGCCCAGGCTAGAGTGCAGTGGCATGATTTCTGCTTACCACAACCTCTGCCTCCTGGGTTCAAGCGATTCTCCTGCCTCAGCTTCCCAAGTAGCTGAGATTACAGGCACCTGCCACCATGCCTGGCTAATTTTGTATTTTTAGTAGAGACAGGGTTTCACCATGCTGGCCAAGCTGGTCTTGAACTCCCGACCTTAGGCATCTGCCTGCCTCGGCCTCCCAAAGTGCTGGGATTACAGGCATGAGCCACCACGCCCAGCCAACACCATTTTCTTTAACTTATTTTTTGAAGTTTTGGTCAATAGTAGTTTGCTAATACTTTGCACATACATGTTTGGGACTGGTGAGAGTGAATTGGCGAGCATTGGAATAACCCCAAATAGATCACTGTTGAAAAAATGTGGACAGACTTAGGAAATAAATATTTTCTCCTGAGAACTTCTAAATGTCTCAGTGATTGTCATTGTGGGATAGTGCAGCTATTTCCTACCCAGAACCAATCTTATACTTTAAGATTAAAGCCTGTCAGGTTTTTTGTTGTTTGCAACCTGTTTAAGATTTTAAATTGGTCCTTTAAATTAAAAGATAATTTTAAAAGATCAATGTTTTGGGGTTGATTACTTTTGGCTTATTGTTTTGAGGATCATACTTTATCTGAAAATGGCAGGAAAAAACAAAATTTTTTGTTTAGTTTTTGTTCAGCATCCTATCAGTTTCCAGGAGTTTTTCAACTTCTAAAATGCACACTGAGGCCAAACATAAATAAATACAATGTTCTCCAGTTATTTCTAACTTTGCTTCCTGCTGTCACTTTAGCAAATTGTGCTTCTTTGTTTTTGCTTTATTAACCTTTCTGGGGATAGCTCAAAATAGTCCTGGAATCCTCTGAAAGCCTAGAGAGCCTTAAAAAAAAACTTCAAGTAGTTGCCTGTATAAAGCTGCTTCCAGATAGGTTCTAAGCTTTGGCTATGTGTTGCCTAACTTATGATTCAGCCTAATTCTCACTCTCATCTGTTTTCAGTCATTTGCTGCAAAACTATTTGGTCTATTTAAGCTGGCTCCTTTCTTTGAAGCCAGTTTCTGCATGTCTGAGCTTGAAATCCAGAAATTAATTTCAGCCTTCTGTTTGATCAATTTAGGGCCCTCTACTGCTTGTGTATTCCTTAAAGCAGTGGATCTCAAACTTTTTGGTCTTGGAATTCACCCCATAATACTTTTAAAAATTATTGAGGGCCAGGCCTAGTGGCCCACACCTGTAATTCCAGCACTTTGGGGGGTTGAGGTGGGGGTGGGGAGATTGCTTGAGTCCAGGAGTTTGAGACTAGCCTAGGTAACATAGTGAGACCTTGTCTTTACAAAAATTTTTAAAATTACTGGAGCTTGTTGGTGCACTCCTGTAGTCCCACCTACTCAAGAGGCTTAGGTAGGAGGATCACTTGAGCCAGGGAGACAGAGGTTGCAGTGAGCTGAGATTGTGCCACTGCACTGCAGCTTGGGCAACAGAGTGAGACCCTGTCTCACAAAAAAAAAAATAAAATAAAATAAAATAAAATAACATAAAATAAAATAAAATAAAGTAAAATAATTGAGGACTCCAAAGAGCATTTGTTTATCTGGATTATATCTGTTGATATTTAGCATATTAGCAATTATGAGATAAGTTTTTAAAATATTTATTAATTTACTTTAAAATAACAAACCCATTACATGTTAACATAAATAACTATATTGTTTAAAAAGAATGTGGGGGACGAACTTCAGATCTCTTTAATGTCTGGCTAAACAGAAAACAGCTGGATTCTCATATCTGCTTCTGCATTCAATCTGTTAAGATATGTTATTTTGGTTCAAGTATTTGAAGAAAACGATGTAATGGGAAAAGAGAGGATTATTTTCAGGTAATTGTATATAGTCTTTGATACTACAGCAAAATCTGAAAAGTGATAGTTTCATAAAGGTTAGCTGTGGTATAGAATTTGAAACCCCATCTGTGAACTTTTTAGTACTGCTATGTTAAAATGCATTGGCTCAGGATAAATAGCTATCATTGGGAAATTTTTTTTAAATGCATTGGCCTCACTTGCCTTTTTTTTTCTTGAGACAGAGTCTCGCTCTGTTGTCCAGGCTGGAGTGCAGTGCTGTGAGGTTGGCTCACTGCAACCTCTGCCTCCCAGGTTCAAGCGATTTTTGTGCCTCAGCCTCCCGAGTAGCAGGGACTACAGGTGCGTGCTACCATGCCCTACTAATTTTTGTATTTTTAGTAGAGACAGAGTTTCACAATGATGGCCAAGCTGGTCTCAAACTCCTGGCTGGAGGTGATCTGCCCACCTCAGCCTCCCAAAGTGCTGGGATTACAGGCAAGAGCTACTGCGCCCAGCCAGCCACCTCGCCCAGCCTAACTTGCTCTTTAAATGGATCTTTTACTCACAAATGATTTTAACCTTCATGAACCCCCTGAAAGATCTGTAGGGATCCCTGGAGCCCACTTTGAGAACTGTAGTCTTACAGTGCCAACCTTGAAAAATGCAGCTGTTGGGCAAGGTGGCTCACTCCTGTAATCCCAGCACTTTGGGAGGCTGAGGCGGGTGGATCCGAGGTCAGGAGATTGAGACCATTCTGGCCAATGTGGTGAAACCCCATGTCTACCAAAAATACAAAAATTAGCCAGGTGTGATGGCATGCGCCTGTATTCCCAGCTACTCAGGAGAATCGCTTGAACCTGGGAGGTGGAAGTTTCAGTGAGACGAGATCCAGCCACTGCACTCCAGCCTGGGTGACAGAGAAACACTCCATCTTAAAAAAGAAAAGAAAAAGAAAAATGCAGCTGCCAGGCACAGTGGCTCATGCCTGTAATTCCAGCACTTTAGGAGGTCAAGGCAGGAGGATCACTTGAGGTCAGGAGTTCGAGACCAGCCTAGCCACTATGGTGAAACCCCGTCTCTACTAAAAATACAAAAATTAGCTGTGTGTGGTGGTGCGAGCCCATAGCCCCAGGTGCTTGGGAGGCTGAGGTGGGAAAATTGCTGGAACCCAGTAGGTGGAGGTTGCAATGAGCTGAGATGGTGCCGCTGCACTCCAGCCTGGGTGACAGAGCGAGACTCCTTCTCAAAAAAAAAAAAGAAAAAAAATGCAGCTGTTTTCCTATAATTTTCACATGTCACAACATATGCTTTCCGATTTTTTTTCAACCATTGAAAAATGTAAAAACTGGCTGAACGTGGTGGCTCATGTCTGTAATACCAGCACTTTAGGAGGCTGAGGCAGGCAGATCACTTGGGGCTAGGAGTTTGAGACCAGCCTGGCCAACACAGTGAAAACCTGTCTCTACTAAAAATTGAAAAAATTAGCTGGTCATAGTGGCACATGCCTGTAATCCCAGCTACTCAGGAGGCTGAGAAATGAGAATTGCTTGAACCCAGGAGACAGAGGTTGCAGTGAGCCAAGATCCCGTTACTGCACTCTAGCCTGGGCAACAGAGTGAGATTCTGTCTCAAAAAGAAAAGAAAAGAAAAATGTAAAAACTATTCTTAGCTTGTGGGCCATATAAAAATAGGTGATAGGCTGGATTTCGCCCATGAGTTGAAGTTGGCTAACCCATCATATATACTATTACTGGATTAAGAATTTTGTTTGTTTGTTTGTTTGTTTTGCGATGGAGTCTTGCTCTGTCACCAGGCTGGAGTGCAGTGGCGTGATCTCGGCTCACTACAACCTCCAACTCCCTGGTTTGAGCGATTCTCCTGCCTCAGCCTCCAGAGCACGTGCCACCATGCCTAGCTAATTTTTGTATTTCTAATAGAGACGGAGTTTCGCCATGTTGGCCAGGAGGGTCTCGATCTCCTGACCTTGTAATCTGACCACCGTGGCCTCCCAAAGTGCCAGGATTACAGGTGTGAGCCACCACACCCAGCCTGGATAATGAATTTTAAAATAATTGTAATAAAACATGCTTAATGTTAAAAATGTGAATATTAGCTGGGCACGATGGCTCACCCTTGTAATCCCAGAACTTTGGGAGGCCAAGGTGGGAGGATCGCTTGAGCCTGGAATTTTGAGACCAGCCTGGGCTACATGGCGAGAGCCCCTGTCTCTACAAAAAAAAAAAAAAAAAAAAAGAGCTGGGCATGGTGATGTGCACCTGTAGTCCCAGCTACTCAAGAGGCCGAGACAGGAGGATCACTTGAACCCAGGAGGTCAAGGCTGCAGTGAACTGTGATCATGCCACTGTACTCCAGCCTGGGTGACAGCGAGACCTTGTCTCAAACAAGAAAACCCACCAAAAAAAACAAACTATGAACATCACTTAATTTTCCTAAATAAAATGATACCCCAGAACATGTAGCCCCTCAAATTCATGTTTTGGGACATTTATTTATATAATAAGCATATGTAACAAGTTTAATAAGCATATATAACAGTACCTGTTATGCTCTGAAGTGTTGGTAAAACATGATTCAGTTGTAACTAGACAACTTTTAGGGGTTGTAAAAAGATGTGGTGTCCATTCTTGTATCTTTTTTTTTTTTTTGTCAGACAGAGTCTCACTCTGTTGCCCAGGCTGGAGTGCAGTGGTGTGATCTCAGCTCACTGCAACCTCCACCTTCTGGGTTCGAGTGATTCTCCCACCTCACCCTCCCAAGTAGCTGGGATTACAGGTGCCCACCATGACACCCGGCTAATTTTTGTATTTTTAGTAGAGATAGGGTTTCCCCATGTTAGCCAGACTGGTCTCCAGCGTCTGGCCTGAAGTGATCCACCTGCCTTGTTGTCCCAAAGTGCTGGGATTACAGGTGTGAGCCACTGCACCTGGCCCATTTTTGTATCTCGTTTGGAATGTATGAGACAGGTAACTAGGATCAGTCTGACCTTAACCCCTTGACCTTTTTTGTCTATATATATTTTGTAACTCTCTGCCTCAGTTTTCCAGTCTGTTAGCAAGTGCTTTACAAAACACTAATATAAAACAATAAGGCTAAAGTCTGGGCACGGTGGCTCACGCTTGCAATCCCAGCACTTTGGGAGGCCAAGGCGGGCGGATCACTTGAGGTCAGGAGTTCGAAACCAGCCTGGCTAACATGGTGAAACCCCATCTCTACTAAAAATACAAAAATTAGCCGGGTGTGGTGGCGCGTGCCTATAGTCCCAGCTACTCAAGAGGCTGAGGCATGAGAATCTGTTGAACCCAGAAGGCAAAGGTTGCAGTGAGCCGAAATCACACCACTGCACTCCAGCCTGGGCGACAGAGCAAGACCCTGTCTAAAAAAAAAAAAAAAAGCGTAACATTTAACACAATAAAGCTAATTAGTTTAAGATTATAGTGGTACATATATGCTTTCAACATATCCTTTTGGGACATTTCATTTAGTAATGAGATAATATATGCTAAACTATTATTATGCTAAATAATTCAATGGAAAATTCAGAATTTATGAACTTTTTTTTTTTTTTAGAGTCCCAGTCTGTCACCCAGGCTGGAGTGCTGTGGTGTGATCATAGCTCACTACCACCTTGAACTTCTGGGCTCAGGGGATCCTCTCATCTCAGTCTCCCGAGCTCCCGAGTAGCTGGGACTATAGGCACACACCACTGTGCGTGGCTAATTTTTTTTTTTTTTTTTAGAAATAGGGTCTCGTGGCCGGGCGCAGTGGCTCATGCCTATAATCCCAGCACTTTGGGACGCTGAGGCGGGCAGATCACCTGAGGTCAGGAGTTCGAAACCAGCCTGACCAACATGGAGAAACCCCATCTCTACTAAAAATACAAAATTAGCCGCACATGGTGGCGCATGCCTGTAATCCCAGCTACTTGGGAGGCTGAGGCAGAAGAATCACATGAACCTGGGAGGCAGAGGTTGTAATGAGCTGAGAACATGCCATTGCACTCCAGCCTGGGCAACAAGAGCAGAACCCTGTCTCAAAAAAAAGAAGAAAGAAAAAGAAAAGAAAGGCTCTTGCTTTGTTGCCTAGACTGGTCCTGAACTCCTGACCTCAAGCTGTCCTCTGACCTCAGCCTCCTAAAGTGTTGGGATTACAGGTGTGAGCCATGGCACCTGGCCTATGAACAGAAATTTTAATACCTAAATAATCTACTGCCTAGTAAAACTTGAGTAGTCTACCTTGTTTTCTGGGGTTCCCATAAACTGCATTATAGTCTCACAGTTCATGTGTTAACTGGAATCTTAAGTCACTTTGCTAGATGTAATGGAAATCAGAGCAGCACTGAGTATCCTATGGCGAATATAAAATGTTGAGACCGCTGTGGCGAAGATCTCATATTTGTACTCTTTGCTTAATGGCAGCTAAATTATCTTAGAGTCTGAAACATGGTAACTGAAGTTGTGTGTTTAGAAGAGAGCTGTTTGCATATAATTTCTTTTTATTATCATAAAGAAATAGAGCCCATAGAGCTCTGTTTGGGTACCTTTCTAAGTTTTTCAGCTAGTCTGTGCTGAGCTGAAAGGTATTCAGTACCTGCTAAACTTGGTTTCAGCTCTATATTCCCTTTGTGATGCATGGTTGGGGCAATTTCTAATTGTCTGATATAAGCATAATTGTTGTTAGAAAGCATTCATGGGTTTCTGAAAATGGGTCCTGGAAGGTAACAAAAGGAGGAGCTATTTTGAATTGCCTGTTTTACCCTGTGTGTTTATAAACAAGTTTCCACCATGTTTGTTTCTATATGAAACGGTTTATAACTTTAGAATTTTTTATGGTCCTTTTGGAACTTAATTTGTCACTTGGTTCTATTGCTTTGTAGTTAGAAAATGAGTAGTTTTGTATAATTTTTAAATATACTGTTTAGTGCTTTAGAATAGGCAGATATGGACCTCTTTTTTTAAACTCAGACTTCTTGTTTTTTTTTTTTTTTGAGACGGAGTCTTGTTCTATCACCAGGCTGCAGTGCAGTGGCGCAATCTCAGCTCACTGCAACCTCTGCCTCCTGGGTTCAAGTGATTTTCCTGCCTCAGCCTCCTGGGTAGCTGGGACTACAGGCATGCACCACCATGCCCAGCTAATTTTTTTGTATTTTTAGTACAGACGGGGTTTCACCGTGTTGGCCAGGATGGTCTCGATCTCTTGACCTCGTGATCTGCCCGCCTTGGCCTCCCAGAGTGCTGGGATTACAGGAGTGAGCCACGGCACCTGGCCAACTCAGACTTTTTTCAATCATGCGTATCTGCATTCTTTTTTCTTATTAGATTACATTATAATTTTTTGATTTATTAAAAGCAATCTGTGATTATTGTAGAGACTTTGAGAAATACTAAAAGTACAAAGAAGAAAATGGAATCGCCTAGGATACCATTATGCAGAGATAACCATTATTAACATTTTGATGTTAATTCCCTTATCTTTTCTATGCTCATTATTTTGTTTGCTTTTTTGTAGATTTACAATTATTGTGCATGTACAATTTTATATTCTGTTTTTTTCCCGTTTAACATACAGCATTTTCTCATATTTTTAGTTTTCAAAATGTTATTCTTTTATAACTTAAAGATAGTTTATTATAAGACAGTACCTTAATTTATATTTATCCATTCTTATTTAATTTAATTCCTGTTCTTTTTTGGTCATAAAGATGACTGTGGTTAAACACTCAATGCAAAAATGGTCCACATGTCTGGTTTTATCCTTAGAATAGAGAGTCTGAAAGAAGAATGAACTGTTCAAAGGATATAAAACATTTTAAGACATTTAATGTAAATGTTGCCAAATTGACTTCCAGAAAGATCGTCCAAATATGTACTCCCAAAAGTACTATATAAAAATGCCAGGCCAGGCACAGTGGCTCATGTCTGTAATCCCAGCACTTTGGGAGACTGAGGTGGGTGGATCACCTGCGGTGTGGAGTTGGAGACCAGCCTGACCAACATGGAGAAACCCCATCTCTACTAAAAACACAAAATTAGCCAGGCACGGTGGCGCATGCCTGTAATCTCAGCTACTTGGGAGGCTGAGGTAGGAGAATCGCTTGAATCCAGGAGGCAGAGGTTGCGGTGAGCCGAGATCGTGCCATTGCACTCACTCTAACCTGGGCAACAAAAGCGAAACTCCGTCTCAAAAAAAAAAAAAAAAAGTGCCCTTTCTGCTGCATACTCTATTGGCATTCTCTTGTACTTGAATATATATATATATCTTAATAGCTCTAGGTGAGGTTTTGTTTTCAAGGTTTGATTAGGGGTTAACTTGACAAATTTCTCTCCTTTCCATTTTTAGCACCGTAACCAAAAACTACAGAGCTTCATGTTATTTGGGTGATAAAAGCATAGACTTGGTTGGCTGTGGTCATATAAAGTGCCTTAGGCACAACATAGTCATAAATATGGATTTAAAATATGTGTAGCTTTAAATACATAAATACCTGCATAGCAAATATTTTGTGGATCCAGCAGCTTTCTGCAGAAACCTGAAGTTAAGTGCAAACTTAATATAGACTTTAAATATTTATTAAATATTAAATCAGTGAATATTTATTGAATATCTGCTGTGTTGTGAGAAGAAAGGCTTCCTGAAGTTTTAATCTAGATCTCTCTATTCTACCCCATACCCCTTTTGATTACAGATAATGCAGCCATTCCCTTTCTAGTCAGAAAACTAAAATAACCCTCACCCAGTCACCAACACATCACCATTTCATTTTCCTTTAATAGCAGTTATCTGCTGTTATTCTAAAATTATTTTGCTTACTTGCTTATTACTTGTTTCTTCCTTTTAGAATGTAAGTAAGCTCTATGAGGGCAGAAATCATGTCTGTCTCATTTACTCTTGAATTACTTGGGCCTAGGGCATATGGCACTGTGCTTAGGCACTAAGTAAAATGTTTGGTGAATTAATGAATTTTAAAACTCACTAAATGTGTATAATCCAAAAAGCAAATTACGGTTATTAATTTCAAACTTCTTCCTTGTTAAATCTTTTTTTTTTTTTTTTTTTTGAGACAGTTTCACTCTTGTTGCCCAGGCTGGAGTGCAATGACGCAATCTCGGCTCACTGCAAACTCTGCCTCCCGGGTTCAAGCAATTCTCCTGCCTCAGCCTCCCAAGTAGCTGGGATTACAGGCATGCGCCACCACACCTGGCTAATGTTTGTATTTTTAGTAGAGACAGGGTTTCACCATGTTGGTCAGGCTGGTCTCAAACTCCTGACCACGAGTGATCTGCCCGCCTCGGCCTCCCAAAGTGCTGGGATTACAGGCATGAACCACCGTGCCTGGCTCCTTGTTAAATCTTTTACTAAGACTGTTAACTCCTCTCTTTTGTAATCTGGAGTTGCTAGCAAAATAATTTGATAAATGACCATATACATGGCGTCTAAATGATACGTATACTGATCAACCTCTGACTAACTGAACTTGTAAATTAAGCCATCATTCTTGATGATGATTTCTTTCATGACAGATGAGTAAAATATTATTTTTGTGTAAAGGCCTATTGTCTTTTCGTTTTTACATCCAATTTGCCTAGCACTTGGTAGTTCCTTATTAGTGGTTTCTGAATGAATGAATGAATGATAGCTAGTCTTAACATCTTCTAGATTTTTATGACTCTTTGATACTTACAGTGCATTATCCTTCTAATTTTTTTGTACCTAGCAGTATCTGCTTTTTGTCATTAGGAACCTGATAACAGGCCCCTGGATGTGTTTGTATGTGGCTTTTATTCCTTGCTTAGAGTTGGGCCATCTTATTAACATCAGTTGGTTACTAGAGAAATGATCACATCACACCATATCTGCATTCTTTTTTCTTATTAAATTATATTGTAGTGGTAATATCACACCCGGTTTGGAGAATTTACTTTGTAGTCCTCAGTGACAGACTCCATGCTTAGTCTATTAAAATATATAGATATAGACATATATCTAGATATACATAAATAATCTGTTTTCTTACACAGTGACCATTTTAGGATCTACCTCTGTGTCTAACAAAAGTAACAGATTTTATGAAATTATCTCAGTTATTAAAAATCATTCTCTAAATCTTGGGTTTTCTTCAGTTCTCTCCCAGCATTTACGTAATTTTCTCTTTTGAGTATTAAGTTTTTTTAATCATTTAAAAAATTCTGGTGACTGAGTACCTGAGCCTTTTCTGCAGATGTTGGCCTCTAAGACAGCTTTTTTATGCGTCTTTGTCTTCCCTGTTCTAAGATCTTTGCTGAAAGCATCCCACTTCTCCTTGTCAGTGCTTCTTAATGTGTGTATCCCTCTTCTGTCATTTATTGTTTAGTTCTATAAAATGCTTATGTTTCATCCTGAAGAATAGGTTGGGAAGGAGATGACACACTGAGTGCCATGCCCAGACACATGATCTGCTTGTCAAGCAGTATAGTTATAAATGAGCTGTGAGTTAAATTCTAGTGAGT
The DNA here is from genome assembly GCF_028878055.3 of Symphalangus syndactylus. Classification (NCBI taxonomy): domain Eukaryota; kingdom Metazoa; phylum Chordata; class Mammalia; order Primates; family Hylobatidae; genus Symphalangus; species Symphalangus syndactylus. The sequence goes on from NC_072439.2 coordinate 35,781,740, forward strand.
GGCAGCATTGTTTTTCAAGATTTCACTTTATGTCTCAGTCTGTTTACACTACAGAAATGTGTTGCTTTTTGATTTTGAGATGGCATCAGTGAGACCTCAGTGATAATTAAAGATTTGTTTAAGTGTTAGATAGAAATCAGCAAAATGACATTCTTTATATGTAGCAATTGATGCAGCAGACTAGGAGTGAAGGAGAAATTTTTTTTAAAAAGATGTTAGACGGCCGGGCGCGGTGGCTCACGCTTGTAATCCCAGCACTTTGGGAGGCCGAGGCGGGCGGATCATGAGGTCAGGAGATCGAGACCACGGTGAAACCCCGTCTCTACTAAAAATACAAAAAATTAGCCGGGCGTGGTGGCGGGCGCCTGTAGTCCCAGCTACTCGGAGAGGCTGAGGCAGGAGAATGGCATGAACCCGGGAGGCGGAGTTTGCAGTGAGCCGAGATTGTGCCACTGCACTCCAGCCTGGGTGACAGAGCAAGACTCTGTCTCAAAAAAAAAAAAAAAAAGATGTTAGCTGGGTTTTTTTTTTAATGGGCAGACAGATCATTTTTATTTTTGTTAAATACTTAAATTTCAAAAATTACCCTAGAGTGAAAAAATTTTTAAACAAGAATAATGGAAATGACAAGAGGCAAGAGATTGAGGGAAAGATTTAAGAATAATTGTGGGTATTTAAGAAGAGAGGCTTCTTCCTCTCATTGTGATCTCCCTTTGGTGAAAATGGTAAAACAAAGGCCAGCAAATTTAGAAGGAAGCAGGAAATCCTAGTTAGTGGCTGTCAGTTGAATATTTAAGAGCAATGAAAATACTTACTTCTGTTAGATTTTAATGCTTTTTCCCCCAAAATTTTTTTGTTTTTGCTTTTTTCTTTCAGAAAGTCATGATTTTTAATCTCTATTTTCTAGTAAGTGTGCCGCTAAATAAAATTTGGAAGCCATGTAGTGTGATGTGATTGTGCAAAGCCAAGTTACATTTTGAATTTTGTGGTTTGAGGGAAGCCATTCCAGAATTTATTTCTCCACTTTCTGTGCCAATACTGTCCCACTTCTCAGCCAGAACTCTTTCCCTCCTCTAAATAGGTAGAAAAATGAGAAAATTTAGCATCAAATAACAGAACCAAGATAAAAGTAAGGAATCCTGCCTGATCCTTATGTTATGTCTACTCTAGCCCTTGTAGTTTACTTCCTGGTTGAAAATATATTAGAGGACCTTGTTGAAATAAAATTCTCATTTTGTGATTATATTAGGAAAGCAGATTCTGGGACATGTAGTGAAATTATCTCTAGCACAGGAGTTAGGAATTTTTCCAGAGATGAATTGCTTTCCAGACGTGCTCTAAGTTTTCAGCCATAATGGCCCTGGTCATTGCATTTATTTACTTTTGTTTACTTGTATTTATTTTTTGTACCATGTTGTAGTTCCCGAAAGTGCTAAAAAAAATCATGTATTTAAAACAAACAAACCAACCAGAAAACCCCCCTCATCCTGGGGCTGTGTGAAGAAGAATGAAGCTCTCATTTCCCAGTACCCAATCATCAGCTTGAGCTGGCCTCTCCTAGGAACAGAATTTATTGAAGCAATTTATCCTGGCTAAATGTGATATAAATCTGTGTACATGTATGTACGTATAGGCTCTGTTCCATTACAGCAGTGCTGTAGCATCATTTTCCTTCCTAGTTAGACCATGTTTCTATCACACTGAAAGATGACCAAGAAACCCCTTCTATTTTATGGGGCACCCCACAATTTTAAACACCGATTAGTTGTGGAATTACTGATTAGACAACCAGAAATACTGGTTTCTAACCCCAGAGTGAGTCCTAAGAGAGAAGGAGAGATGTTACCTAGCTACCCTCTGAGTTTTAAGCATGGCTTTCCGATTACCAGATTCAGTCTAGCACGTTAACATTTTATTTCAATGCGAGCCTGACAGATTGTCCTGACATTTCAGTTTATTTCCAAGATAAAAATTTGAAATTTGGTTACAGTTCTGAAGTCATTTGCAGGCATATTCAAACTGTAGTTCCTCTCTCATCTTCCCACGTTCATATTCTTTTGTATACCTTTCTCTTTCATGGAAGGATGTTTGAAAATATCCTTTAGGAGTTTATAAGACTATTTTTACCCCCCACTCCATTTTTCTCTTCCATCTTCCAAAATACGGTTTATCTTTTAGGAATTGTGTTTTACTATGATTTGCATTTCTAATCTTTATCCATCTCCACTTCTATTTTTATTCCTAGTTGGAATATGAGAAATTTCTCCCACACATTCAGATTGGAATTATTGTTCTTCAACAAAGAATTTCAATAAACACTTTGAGAGTTTAGCTTCAATAATTTAAAAAACAGTATAAACCCTGTTAAAGTCTTCAGAGAAATAGAAGGGATAGATGGTGATGCCTTTTAGTGCCATTTCTTTCATCCCCTGCAGCAGCACACATCTGTTGGCTGCAACAGAGCAGCCCAAGAACACTGGCCGAAAGCAGCACAAACAGCCGGAACATATTCCCCCAGTAAACCCCCAAAGAGTCGACATTTGTCTTATTGCTGCTTTTAAAAACCTAGCCGTAAATAGAATCAGGGAGGGGAAGGGCATCGATACTTCTCCATTTGCCACAGATGATTGGTCGGGGGAGGAGGAGGCTCCCGGTTTTCATTTTTATTTTTTTATTAATGAAAACCATTTCCCATATAGCCCAATAGGATGGGTGCTTTGTTTTCTTTGGCAATAATATGGGATAAACAGCCCTTGCCAACAGTCTCGTAGTTTATACACCAGGGAGCCAGATTATGGCCCTGTAAAATGGAGCACCCCTCCTGTAATCCCTTAATTAATTAAATGACAAATTTTGGTCTTCTCTAGTTCAGAAGTATGGCTTCCGCATCGAGCGTTCAGTGAATTTATTGACATAAGGAACTGCACTAGTTGTGATTCAACACATTGGAGAAGTGTGTTATATACTGTAGTAGAAAGAGGGAAAATCTAGCAAAGGTTTGAAATTCCTTGACTATTTAGATCTCAGTCTTTCTAATTAAAAGTTTCCATTGAGACACAGTAGATCATATGCCACCTGTCTAATGGGTCTCCCCAAAGTAGCCTTTGTTTACAACTTTGATAGATGGCATTCGTGGAACACCTGTTTCTAGGGTTGATATTTTTGAAGCACTTTTTTTTTTTTTGCTCCAGCATATTTAACATAACTTTTTCCCTCACCTCCCCCTCCTCAGCTCCGCTCTGCTATATGAAATATGGGAGACGACAGACCGTTTGTGTGCAATGCCCCGGGCTGTGGACAGGTACGTTTACAATATACTTTATTGTGAATGTCTCGTTGTGAATCAAAGTGGCTGTTTTATCACTAAGGCAAAGAGTTTAAAGCCGGTATTTTACGTGATCACTGGAGGTAATCAGATCAGAGGATTTGCAGTGTATAAATCCAAGTTATGAGGAAGTGTAGGCACTCTACCGTAATGAAATCTGCCTTGCTCTCTTCCGTATTGTTATTCTACTGCTGTTTGTTTCCCACCACACAGTGTGGAAAAATACATGTTGCTCTCTCCTCCTTTCTAAAGCTGTCCATCTAAATACAAAGCAAGTTTAGAAATGTTTTCTCTTCATGCTGGGCGCGGTGGCTCACGCCTGTGATCCCAGCACTTTGGGAGGCCGAGATGGGCAGATCACCTGAGGTCAGGAGTTCGAGACTAGCCTGGCCAAAACCCCGTCGCTGCTAAAAATACAGAATTAGCTGGGTGTGGTGGCACATGCCTGTAATCCCAGCTATTCAGGAGGCTGAGGCAGGAGAGTGGCTTGAGCCCGAGAGGTGGAGGTTCCAGTGAGCCAAAATTGTGCCACTGTACTCCAGCCTAGGTGACAAGAGTGAAACTGCATTTCAAAAAAAAAAGAAATGTTTTCTCTTCAACCTGCGTGGATATAAAAGTCTGCCTAACATATTTGGAGAGGCAGCTGATAATGTGCCCACTCATCGTGAACCTCAATTTGCCAGAATCTATTTGGATTTTTTAAATAAGGGAAAAAAAACACATTTCTTTTGACTGTTGATCCAGAAAATCATTGTTAGCAGCTGCAGCAGGTATCTATCTAGGAAAGACAAATCTAATAGAGAACTTGAGATCTCACAGCATTATATAAACATTTTCTCTGTCTAATGCCATAAATGCATTGTTCTATATGTCAGCTGTCACGTAATTATATTCATATGTGTATATTGTATGTCATTTTTCATCATATGCTTTTTTAATAAAGTAATTTTGTTGAAATTGCCTTTTTTTTTTTCATTTTGCATCTTCTTAACTCTTCTTCCTAGACCTTCCTCTATTGCCATGTTCCACAAAGGATGAAAAAAGGAATACAAAGGAAGTTTTATTTGCCTTCATTAATTTGTTTTATAGAACTCAAAGGGTTGAGTTTCTGTTCACTTAGGAATATGTCATGTGACTGTCCACTGACACTTACTGGTGGTGTGTGAGATTACACACTAGCTATATTAAACATTGTAAATATCTGGACAAAAAGAAGAGTTAAATTTCAGAGAGTCTTATGAATTTGAGAGGTAGATAAAATGGGGGTGGTGGCAAGGAATGAACAGAAGGAAGATTCCAAATTCCAGTAAATGCTAAAATTTTGACAAAAGACCAACAAAGGCATCATATTCTGCAGTATTTGCCATCCTAGAGTGTATTTCCTTTCATGTCAAAGTTTTCAACTTTATTACTTACTACGTTTCCCCATGTGATTTCATATATATATATATATATATACATATATATATATATATACATATATATATATATATATATATATATATGCATGTATCTCTAGTTATATATGGATGTATATAAATATTTGCAGTAAAAGCCAGTTGGGAAAATAGAATACATTTGTTTCACTTTTCAGACAGCTTTATTGAAATACATTTCTAAAAATGATCTCTCCTAGCCTGGTATGGCACATGCCTGTAATCCCAGCACTTTCAGAGTCCAAGGCAGGGTGATCACTTGAGCTCAGGAGTTTGAGACCAGCCTGGACAATATAGCGAGACCCTGTCTTTACAAAAAAAAAAAATTTAAAAATTAGCCAAGCATGGTGGCACACGCCTGTAGTCCCAGCTACTTGGGAGGGTGAGGCAGGAGAATCACTTGAGAGTCCAGGAGTTCGAGGCTACAGTGGGCCATGATCATGCCACTGCACTCCAGCCTGGGCAACAGAGTGAGACACTGTCTCAAAATAAATTTAAAAATGATCTCTCCAAATTTTTACATGGAATTAGATAATACTATTTACTATGATGCTTACAACCGATACCTTGTACCTTTTTCACTTCTTGCTTTTAGTTGAAAAATAGGCATTTTTGGTGAAAAGATTTATTTTTCTAATACTTACCATTATTTTCCTTCACTTATTGTTTAAGCTACTCCTGAACTTCTCTTATATGTTATATGCTTAAAACCACCCAGACAAGGACTTTGCAAAGAAGTAAAAATAGATGATAAAAATAAGGAATATATGAGAAAAGCATCTCTTAAGCTCTCTGAGGAAGAAAGATATAAATAACACCTTTTCAGGCTGTCTCATCAGAAAAGAGTAGTATCCACTGAAATTTGTGAAATATCACAGATTTGTGAAATTTGTTTTTGTTTTGCTGTGTTTTGGACTGGAGGTAGGAAAATAGTAGGGACTTTTGACTTTGGTTCCTTCTCGTAAGGTTGTGTTCCACTTACCGTAAGCCATTTCCTTCCCCTACTTCTCTCTCCTGTTTCTGAATTATTTGTTGGTATTTTGGTTATTAGGATTCATTATAACCTCCGGCTTAGGTTCTAAAAGCCTTTTTCCCCTCAGTAGGAGGTGAGTGTGGAACATTGCTACCTTTTTCTTTTGGATTCAAGATACTTATTTCATAGAAAAAGGATATAGAGGTACAACTTAAGGTTTTGAAGGTAGCATGATTCATCCCTTTACCCCCTTTGCATGTCAAAACTTTATGGTCAGGTGAGATTATAGTTCTTTAGTTATATTTAGTCTCTTCCAAGTTTCTGCCACTATCTGGTAACAAATAACTCTAGATTGGGATCTCTACAAGATTTACTGTGATTGCTTTGTGTTGTATAAAATAGTGAAAATCTGGCAGATAAGATAAATTTGGTAAAGTGAACTACCCTTGGCCTGTCATCCAACTTCCTTAATATCCCTTGAGAATGGTTTCATTCTGGAGCCACCTTGAGCCTTTCAAACTATTTATAATCCATTTGTCATTGATTCAAGTTCTTTCTTCCAGAAATGGTAGAATAATAAAAAGGCTATGTAAATCCCAGGATGGGTAATAAGGACCATGATAATTTTTGCAAGACGTGGTTTGGGACCTGCTACCATAGAAGTCTCAAAAAGCAGTGGCTTCCACTGGGTAGAGGAAGTAGGAATGAAAACAATTATAACTCAGGATACTTTTTTTTTTTTTTTTTGAGACAGAGTTTCGCTCTGTCGCCCAGGCTGGAGTGCAGTGGCGCTATATCAGCCACTGCAAGCTCCACCTCCCGGGTTCACGCCATTCTCCTGTCTCAGCCTCCCAAGTAGCTGGGACTACAGGCGCCCACCACCACGCCCGGCTAATTTTTTGTATTTTTAGTAGAGACAGGGTTTCACCGTGTTAGCCAGGATGGTCTCGGTCTCCTGACCTCGTGATCCGCCCACCTGAGCCTCCCAAAGTGCTAGGATTACAGGCGTGAGCCACCGCGCCTGGCCACTATTTCTTAAAAAACAAACAAAACTATAGGAACCTTGCATTATGTCAATATCTGCTCCTTGCCCAGACTTTACCCTATGCATTCCTAAACTCAGAAATTGTCCTGTGCCTTAATATTAAGGGAAGGTGAAAGGAAAATTCACCTAAAATAGACTAGTGGATTACGCTCTCCACTATATAATCAAAACCACTAGGCTTTCAATGGATACGTAAACATGTTTTGGTTGCTAGGTCTTTAATGGCTGTTATTTTTGGATTCTGTTCATGATCCACTTCCCAACAGTAAGTCTGATGTGACACAGCTGAGTTCTAAATATGCTGCATGTACTTAAAAAAAAAAATGCTGCTGAAGGTTGTGCTCTCTGCATTCTTATCGGAAAAGACAGGTGATAGGGTTTTTTAGCCGTGTTATTCCTATTCTCCTGTTGAGATTTTTTTGTTTCTCTTGAGGCCTCATCAATCTCATGAAGAGGAACTCAGGGAAAGCAATATCCCTGCTAATACCTCTCTGTGGAATGTGGTAGCAGGAGTAGTTAATAGAGCTGCCTCCTGAGAATGGGGTTAGTGTTGTTAAGGCAACAGTGCCCCAGATACCCTCTTGGCAGAGGACTGGTTGAATTTGAGTTGTATGGGTTTTTGAAATGTTTATAAGATAGCATCTATTTAAAGACATTGTGACTATAAAACAGCTTCGTGTTGTTAAAATAATAGAAATATAGCTTGGTACTGAATCTATTAATAGGAAGTCTTATAAGTTTTTAATACTTTTGGAGGACACTTTTACTTGAGTATGGATTATAAAGTTGTTCCATTGTATGTGGAAGCAGGAATAAATACTATGTCTCTGTCAGTAATCTTGATTTTAGATGTTATTTCATATATACGCAGTTAGATAACTTACCTTTTGGATGCTTTTTGCCCAGTTTTTTATTACTGGGATCAACAAATTCCATATTCCTATGCCTCCCTCTCAGGCACATGACACAGGTTTGCAGTATAAATTATGCAGATTTAAGTAGTCTTTCTGGTTACCACAATCAAGTGTTTGAGCAGAAGCTGGTCATATCAGCTTATTAGAATGTCAATTTCCTTAAAAACAGGAACACATTTCCTCTGAGGAGATACTACTCATGGAGAGTTAGTATCATCTTGTTCTTAGCCAGTGAGAAAGGTTTCTGTCATAACTATTTTGTTTCACCTCTGTCCTTTTTTTGTTTTGTTTTGTTTTGTTTTTCTGAGATGGAGTTTCGTTCTTATCGCCCAGGCTGGAGTGCAGTGGCACAATCTCGGCTCACTGCAACCTCCACCTCCTGGGTTCAAGTGATTCTCCTGCCTCAGCCTCCCAAGTAGCTGGGATTACAGGTGCCCACTGCCACTCCCGGCTAATTTTTTTGTATTTTTAGTAGAGACAGGGTTTCGCCATGTTGATCAGGCTGGTCTCGAACTCCTGACTGGAGGTGATCTGCCCCTCTTGGTCTCCCAAAGTGCTGGGATTTCAGGCGTGAGCCACCACACCCAGCCCACCTCCGTCCTTTTAAGGAAAAAATCCTTTGATTATTTCTCTGTCCAGTGTGACCCTGAGCGGCTATTACTCTTTTTTTGCCTGAAGAGATCTACTGTCAGATCTTCTTCTCTTCTCCCAGAGGACATTTAGGTACAGGTTGAAATTCTCTTCATATCTTTCTAAGTGAGATACGAAACATATAACTAACTCATAGACCTCTGGGGCCTGCTTTTCCTTTCTAAGGCCAAGAATAGTGATGGAGTCCTAGTTGTGATGGGATTGAGGGCAGCTTCTTGTACCTCCTTATCTTGTCATATAATAGGAATAATGTTTATGGTGTTGTAGTCCTGGCTTCACTTGGCATTTAACCAACCTCCAAAGCTGTTTATTGCTTCGTATCCTCTGCCTCCATGAACATTATCCCTTAAATCTCTATTGCTCTGTAATATATGAGGCAACAAATAGCTCCTATGATTGGTTAAATGCTGGCATGCTGTAAAGGTATATGTTTTATTGCCTATATAACACAAATCTATAGAGATTATTCCTGTTATCCCAGCCCTCCCATTAAATGGGCCATACTGGTACTGTGGGACTCTGGATCTTTAATTCTGTCCCTTTGGCAAGTTGCCCTATTATCTGGCATAAGCACAAAAGAAAAGCAGGAAAGAATGAGTTGGTGGTGATTACTAATTCTTTATGTTAGGGAAGCATCTTGAATTGGAGAATTACAACGGGAAGCAATGGCTCTGGTAGGTAAATGCCATTTGTGGTAGTTTATGCTATGTTTACATGTTTCGACAGGTGAAGGCAATTTCAGGCAAACAAATAAGCCTTTTTTCCCTACCCTCTGCCAAGAGTTTTTTAAAATTCTAATTTTTATTTAATAATTCATATTTCATTCAATAATTCATCTAGTTCCCATCTGGTAAGAGTGCCTGCATGCTGTCAGACAGCTGAAAATACACGGCATTATACACAAATTAGGTCAAATGCTAACCTTATTTTTTGTATTATGTTAACTTTGCAATAACTTTCAGTTCACTCTCTGGATGCTGCAGTAACCTGTGGTGGAAGTAGACCACTCTTACGCATCATATAGACAAAATTGGGACTGGGATTTTTTTTTCTTTTTTTTTTTTTTTGAGATGGAGTCTCGCTCTGTCACCCAAGCTGGAGTGCCGTGTTGCGATCTCGGCTCACTGCAACCTCCGCCTCCCGGGTTCAAGCGATTCTCCTGCCTCAGTCTCCCCAGTAGCTGGGACTATAAGCGCCCACCACCGTAACTGGCTAATTTTTGTATATTTTAGTAGAAATGGGGTGTCGCCATGTTGGCCAGGCTGGTCTCGAACTCCTGACCTCAAGTGATCCGCCTGCCTCAGCCTCCCAAAGTGCTGAGATTATAGGCGTGAGCCGCTGCACTTGGCCTGGGGCTGGAATTTTTTAAATGTAGACAGCTAAGAGCAGGAATTAAACTCAAGTTTCTTAATGTCAGATCTGATACTCTTGACACTTGCCCTTAGAAACATGTAGTTGGTTATTTTTGTTTTTCATGTTATATTTAAACAAATATATGTATGTTACTAGAGCACAGTAGATTAAAAGCATCCTTGCTCTGGTCTGCCCCTCCCAAAAAAGGCTGTATGAATCTAATTGGTACCATACCCAGGAAATTAAGGTGACATTTTTCAGTTATTCCCTCTTGTTTTCCTTAGATATAACTTAATATTTGAAACGGGAGCCCAGAAACTGTTCTCAGAGCATTCCTGTTAGAAAAAAAATAAAATCCTGTCTTTGCATCTCAGCTCTTCCTAAGTTAAAAGGCCTCTTTCCTACTCCCTTCTTTTGCAAACTGCTGAGTTTACAAAGTGCCTTCTGAATGTTAGAGCCTGTCTTTCATTTATCCTACCTTTGCCACTCTGGCAAAACTACATACAGCATATAGCTAGGTTGTTGACTTACAAGATATTGTCATTATATAGAATTCTTCATTCTTTTATCAAATAGTCTTCCAGCGAGTGCAGCAGATTAAAAAGCAGCCGGTGTGCTCCCTCTCTCTGGTTAGCGTATTTCTTTAATGCAGATTGACTTGCTCAGCAGTCGCATTCTGTCTGAAGCCTTTGTTAGGGCCTCTCTGTATGTGGATTCATAACACATCTGTGTGTACATCTACAGTGCTGTATAAATAATAATAAGTAATCACCAGATGGCCTATAACTGCTCCTCTGGACCCGCTGGGTCTCTTGAAGCTGTTAGTAAAGTCATCTGGCGTTTTGCTGGGGAAAACTTGTCATAGATTTATTTCTAAAAAAATTCAAACTCACAACTGGGTGTTTAGGACTAGTTATTGCTGTCTGTGTTGTAAATATTTAACAGGCTTTGTACAATGACAAGTAAAAGCACCATTACTAACCACATACAGTGGCTGTGGAGCTCTTCTTCCCTCCTGGCCATTTAGAAAGGAAAAGAAATGCCAATAAATTGTACATTATAAATAAGGTACAAGAGATGCTCTCTGGAAGATTTTTCTGAAGAGAAAAAGAATTTCAACATTCTGTTCAAAGAGTTGTGACTGGGCAAACTTAAGCTTTTTAACTATATGCCAGTGACTTAAACACAATGCCACTTTTATTTTTTTTTTAGAGATAGGGTCTTGTTCTGTCACCCAGGCTGGAGTACAGTGGTGCAATCATAGCTCACTGAAGCCTGCAACTCCTGGGCTCAGGCAGTCCTCCCGCTTCAGCCTCCTGAGTAGCTGGGACTACAGGTGCACACCACCATGCTTGGCTAATTTTATGTTTTTATTTTTAGAGACAGGGTCTTGCTGTGCTGTCCAGGCTAGTCTCGAACTCCTAGCCTAAAGCAGTCCTCTCACCCGAGGCTCCCAAGTACTTGGGATTACAGTCATTAGCAACTGCACCTGGCACAAAGTCTCTTTTAAAGTGGACTTTGTAATATTTTAAGAAAAGCCCCATGCTCTAGAGTTCAGTCATACTGAGATTTTGATCCTAATAGAGTCTTTATAACCAAGTGATAAACCTTTCTGAAAGAGTTACAGTGCTAGTCGACATTTGGTTAAATGTCAGGCCTTTGGTTATGTCTAAAAACTTAACACATAAAGTATAGTGTTTGCCAATATTATTTATACAGCAAAATATCTTTATTTTTGTCCTCTTTCCATTAATTTTTGTGAAAAGGTTATGTATTTAGTTTGGGGAAAAATGTTATTCTGATTTTCTGCTTATAATTTTCTGTGCTGTTTTGCTATTACTAATCACTTTGCTTCAGTACCTATTGTACTAGTGTACTTAGTACAATAATACATGTTTTTTAAAATCACAATAGAACTCATCATCCCTAAATTTGAGGGTTTTTTTCTTTGTTTGCTAATCATAAGATAACAACACATGTTTTAAACAGAAATTGGGTATCTTAACTGTCAAGCCTAGTTTTCTTTTGTCTGTTGGGGGTTGAATCTATTTAACCACAGAGAGCTTGTCCTTTAAATCATAGCAGGTGGATGTTACTTTTGAGGTAGAATGTGTAGAATGGTTTTCTGTTTCAAAATCTCATCTCGAAGAATTGACATACAAATTGTGAAGAAGAAATAGTTTTAATAGTTTATTGTAGGGAGATGTTGCTTTTTAAGTTTTATCTCACAAAATTATCATGTTAAGGATAGGATTTCAAGAAGGAAAGCATCATGGAGAAAAGATAGAAGCTTTGAGGTTTATCTCTTTGTAACAGTGCCTTTGTGTTTTTACTTCAAAATTTCTTTGTGCAGTGAAATACGCTACCTTTGTATTTGTGCTTTGGTAAGAATGTGGACTGTTTGCAATTGTCATGTGAAAGTACAAAGAGAATGAGAATGAATTTTGTGAAATTAGCTCATTCCCAGTCTGGCACACCATGTGCCCTGTGTGACTGCTGATTCTGCTGGCAGATTGAAGTGCCAAACCAACTTCTCTAACTGCTAAAATTGCCAGCCATCATTCCAAGCTTTTAAATCTTGTTGTTCACATCAGTGATGTCAGATTTTGAGCAAACATAGCTCTGTCTTTAAATCCCAGTGGAATTTGCAATTCCCTGAATTGAAAGAGTTCTTCCTTTTTGCCTCTGAAAAACTTGAGTGGCTGTGTGGGGAAAGTCAGCAGAATAAATCTGCAGCCTTGTCGTGTCCTTTGAGTCATTGTAGAAAGCTGAGTGCTCTGTTCGACATTCAGCAGATTGGCTGTCAGAGTTGCACTGCTGCTTATCAAAGACATGGTCTCTCAAAGAGCCATTTATGTTATTCCAGAGAGAATCATCCTGTGGCAAAAGGAACACCTCCTTTCTCCTCCCAAGGGTCAGATCTTCTTTTGATACTGGGCAATTATCCCTTGCTTTTCCTGAAAAGTAGCTCAATCCACTATAAAGATTGGCACCAGCACAGGTTGCTGATTTGGTTACAATGACAAGCTCTGATTCCTTAGCCACAGGGAGAGGCATCAGGGTGATACTCCTAAGTATGCCAGAGGCTTAATGGTGGTGATGTTTCTGCTGAGAAACTCAGTGTCCCTTATAAGTATCTTGGCTTCTGTTCTCTTTCTGTGAGGGAAATAAATGTGTTTTAGTTGTTTGCACAGTAGTCACTGTAAAATGCCACTATGAGGTTGTCTTTCCTTCCTTCACTTCCTCAAGCTTCTTTCCTGTCTTTAGTTATTGTCCTTTAGTTACATTTGAGATCAAGCCCTACAGCCTAATTTTTTACATTTTTATGTCCTTTTTATACAGCTTATCTTGGCTCTTATTAGCCGTGGTACCTGGTGGGGATTATTCACCGGTGTTTCCTCTATTTAAAAAAATTATAATAGACTTTACTTTTTAGAGCAGTGGTAAGCGTATAGAAAAATTGAGTGCAGAGTACAGAGAGTTCCCATACACCTCCTCACTCCACCCCTACTCACAGTTTCCTTTATTGTCAACACTTGCATCAGTGTGCTATATTCGTTACAATTGTTGAACCAAACATTAATATATTATTATTAACTAAAGGCCATAATTTTCATTAGTGTTCACTGCCTATACATTCTGTGGGGTTTCACAAATGTATAATAATATGTATCTACTGTAACAATACCATATGGAATAGTCTCACTGCCATAAAAATCTCCACCTATTCTTCCCACCCTCCTGAACCCCTGGTAACCACTGATCTTTGTACTGTGTCTGTAGTTTCACTTTTTCTAGAATGTCATGTAGTAGGAATCATATAGCCCTCTAATTTTTTAAAGTTGTGAGTAGATAAGCATGTGATTGGAAATTGTTGGAAAAAACGGGGAGAGGAAATTAGACGTGGGAGGCTCCACAGCTCCAAGTTCTATCTAAAACTCTAAGCATTTATCCAGGGAGATTTAGGTGGCCCAGCCTTTCTTCTCTGCTGGGAGTCTCTCTGATGTTATAGGAATTAGCTTGCCTAGTGACAGTTTTATTGGTTCTAGGTGTTAGGAGCAAGGACAAGATGAACACTGAATGGGCTGCATCTGGGGAATCAAGGTATTAGGGTTGAGCAAATGCAAGAGGAAGTAGAGCATTTGATCTCTTTTCCTTTGATTAGGTTGAGGACAATAAAGTCTCATTCTTTCCCTTCTTCCCATGGGCAGCCTTATATATGATTGAAGAACATTAGTGCAAAGATTCCTCATCCAGAAATAAACTCTTGTACTTCTATACTAATTAAAGATTCATGTAAATTACTAAGTTCTTGGAAAACTATGGAGAACTCTTTGGGGGCTGTCATTCACACTTTAGTATGAATTGGTTTAATGACTGTGATATTGGCTACATAAAGAAATGGACGTTTTTATTTGGGGCTAGGGGATCACAGATGTGGCCTGGCTTAGGTAGAATGGTCCCTGAGCAAAGGAGATATTGAGGTTTATGAGGATGTGCAAGATAAGCAGATTTACTTTTGCATTTTATTTTGGGCTATCTCAGCTTCTTTTACTAGAAGCTCATGCCTATAATCCCAGCACCTTGGGAGGCCAAGGCAGGAGGATTGCTTGAAGCCAGGGGTTTGAGATCAGCCTGGGCAACAAAGCGAGACCCTGACTCTACCAAAAAATAAAAATAAAAATAAAAAAAGAAACTACTTGAGAAGCGTAAATGTTAAGAATAGCCCGAATGAACACTGGAACCAACTTAATTTAGAAAGAAAGAACCATTTCTTTCTTTCCCTACTCTGGAAAATTTAGATTGATAAAATATGGGGGAAGGAGAAATACTGATTTCTGTAGTTCTAGGACTCATGGTTCCTGTCTGCTTAGAATTCTAGCTCGTTGGTACAGAGTAGGATCTTTTTTCATAGAGATATTGTCTCTTTACCCTCTCGATTTGACGAAATATGAGAATCTCCCAGTCTTGGCTCAGTACTACTTTCCTAACTTGTCAGACTGAACTGACTCTGTGGTAAAGTGAACACTAACCTAGGGAAAGCTCTTAGCATGGTGGTCAGGGTTCACATCAATTAGTGCATATTAACAGGTCATGTATGCATACATGCATATACAATTTAGAGGAAATGTGTTTATATGGGGTACAGGAAAATGAGCTTTCCATCCAGAAAGCATACAGGGAAGGGAGAGAATAAAATACAATGAAAATTGTTTGATTTTATTGATAACACAGCAGCAACAGCAACAATAATTATAGCTCACTGAGCTTTTATCATGTACTCTGCCAAAGTACTTTACAGGGATATTTTATTTAATCCTAGCAACCTCTGAGGGAGAATTACCAGTGAGAAAACTAAGGCTCAGAGAACTAACTTATATAGGGTTACTCAGTATTTTGTGATGGAGTTGTAACACAAACCCAGATGGTTAGTCTCCATACCAGCTCTCTTAACCACTCTGCTAAATTGCTTCCTTATTATTTTCCATACGCACATCAGTATCCACATCTAGCCTAGAAAAAAATGAGTAAGTAGTGTTTTTTTTGGTAAATGGTCCAAATCAGTCAGCTAAGTCTTTTGTATAGTTTATTACCGATCTATATATCTAGCTGCCATACCAGAGAGAGCTAAATCTGTAGCTTAGCTCTGCCTGAGCAAAAAGCAAAACAAACAAACAAAAAAGGTGTAAATTCTTATGAAAATGAAGAAATCTTTCTGCAACTGCCTCAGCCTTAGTCTACAATGTTTTTTATCTGCCTGGTAATAATGCTGAAATGTGTCTACTCTCTGAGGTAAACCACCATCATTTTGCAGAAAGGACATGATTCTAAAGAGGAAAGAAAATTAATTTTTGGCCAACCAGAGACGTAGACAGAACTAGAAAACTGGGACCTAAAATCATAGCTTCAGCATCCTCTACTAATAGGCCCAGAGAAGCATTGTGAGTGTCATCTTTGTGCATTCTAGGCTAGGTTACTTCCTGATCCATATGTTCTTCTTTCTCGCCTAAGTTTTATGCCCATAAGCTCCCACATACAAAGGATGGGTATCTTGCTTTGACTCTAGTGCCATGTGGTAATTGGGGATTTTGTTCTGGTGGCTGCCATACTTATTGGTAAGAGGAAATATGACTAAGGTGGAATTAGGGTATGATTAGAACAACACTATAATGAGATGTATAATCTGCTCAGTGATTGCTAACTTGCTTATTCTCTGACATTTTTGGCATATGGCTACATAGAGGATCTTGCCTGTTGAATAATACAGTTCTCCACTCAGGTCTCACATCCTGTCTTTCTTTGACTTCATAGCACCTCTACACATCTGCTTTTTCCTTTTCTCTTAGAAACTGTGTTGTGTTAATGCAATGGAGATTTCATTTATCATCGCAAGTGAAAATATATGGCTATGTAGATTCATGGAAATATTTACATGAAATAATTTAAGTGATAAAAATATGTAGAAGTGGCCGGGCGCAGTGGCTCACACCTGAAATCCCAGCACTTTGGGAGGCCAAGGCAGGCGGATCACCTGAGGTCAGGAGTTCGAGACCATCCTGGCCAACATGGTGAAACCCTGTCTCTACTAAAACTACAAAAATTAGCTGGGGGTGGTGGCAGGTGCCTATAATTCCAGCTACTAAGGAGGAGGCTGAGGCAGGAGAATCGCTTGCACCTGGGAGGCAAAGGTTGCAGTGAGCTTAGATCATGCCATTGCACTCCAGCCTGGGTGACAGAGTAAGAATTCGTGTCAAAAAGAAAAAAAAATACATATATATATGTAGAAGTATACATAGAGGATCAAAAGAGACCAGAGAATCTAATAGTTGATATTTACAATAAAGGGATTCTTTGTATATGTTGTCTGAATGTCTTTATCTTTCACTGGAAAGTTGCTTAAAACATACATTTTCCCATTTTCCTTTTTTTTTTTTTTTTTTGATTGCTCTATCACTCAGGCTGGAGTGCAGTGGTGCGATCTCAGCTCACTCACTGCAACCTCTGCCTCCCACGTTCAGGCGATTGTCGTGCCTCAGCCTCCCAAATAGCTGAGACTACAGACGTGAACCAGCTAGTTTTAGTATTTTTTTGATAGAGATGGGGTTTCACCATATTGGCCAAGCTGGTCTCGAACACCTGACCTCAAGGGATCCAAGTGATCTGCCCACCTCAGCCTCTCAAAGTGCTGGGATTACAGGTGTGTGTCACGTTTTCCTTCTTTTTTTTTTTTTTTTTTGATGTGGAGTTTCGCTGTGTCGCCCAGGCTGGACTGTAGTGGCGCAAACTCGGCTAACTGCAACTTCCACTTCCCAGGTTCAAGTGATTCTCCTGCCTCAGCCTCCCAAGTAGCTGGGACTACAGATGTGCACCACCAAGCCCAGCTAATTTTTGTATTTTCAGTAGAGACAGGGTTTCACCATGTTGACCAGGCTGGTCTCAAACTCTTGACCTCAAGTGATCCGCCCTCCTCAGCCTCCCAAAGTGTTGGGATTAGAGGCGTGAGCCACCGCGCCCAGCACATTTTCCTTCTTGATTCTGATGATTCATTGTATATCTGTGAACCATGTGAAATTAACTGTGCATTCAACTGTAGGAAATACCTGACTAGAGTCTTGTCTTCTCCACCTCTTACCATGAAGTCAAGTTCTTGGCTTCAGAACTGAGACTGCCTCACTGGGTAAGGTAGTAACTGACCAAAATGATCACTCGAGGTATCCAAAGATCTCATTTGTTTATTTTGCTGGGTGCCTCTGATAGACCAGTTAGTTGTGTGTGAGCGTGCACATGTGTGCGTGTGTGTGTGTATTTGTGTGTGTGTGTGTGTGTGTGTGAGTGATGACAGGAGTTCCTATAAAAAAGTAAATGCAAAGAAAAAGTGGTTCAGGGCAGCAGCCTATAGAACTGAGCTAAAAGCTTGGCTCCTGAGAAGTTATCAGAGAGACAGTGACAGTTCAATAGGATGGATGAAGACTACATTTTAATGCTAAGCTTTGATTACCTCCATTTTATGTCTCTGTTCTCAAGCTCACTGACAATAACAAATCTTACATTGGCATAGTTATTTGAATCCAGTGAAAAGAGGTGTTCAGATAATTTTAAAGATCTCAATTGTAGTATATACCTGGAGTTTGTATAATACTAGAATGGGTAAATAGTATTATAGACATCTGTCACTTTAGTGAACATCTTTTTTTTTTTTACATGGTGGCAATCTATGCACATTAATTTTTTAAATTATATTATGTTCATAACTTCAGACATTTGTCATTTTACTTCAGTTTCAGGTATTTTTTAGGACTAACGGGGAGACTGTAGTCTCCTTAGGTTGTACGTATTGTGAGGGAACAATAAAAGTAGTTACTCTAAAAATTTCAGGGGTCTAGATGTCTGTGTATATTTTATAAAATATCATATTATATTCAACACTTTAGCTTTCCCTCTTCAGTCTTTCCTGTTCTTTCCTTCTAGGCTTTACCTAGATAATTGCAGTAGTGGAAAGGGGAGACTTTATTTCAGCCTTCTTTCACTTTCTGTGCATTTGAAACTATAACTAGACAGGGCCTTATGGAGGCTTGTACTTTCAGTTATGCATATTTGACTGCCCAGATGAGGAGATTGTATACATACATAGCTGCTCTTGGCAGAGTCATGGTTAAAGGTTTAAACATACTGTACCTTGTTGGCTGTTCCCATAGTCCTAAGGGAGGCATTTTGCTTCTCCATAGACAGTAATCAGCTTGTCAGAGTGGAGTGGCTTTTTGTTTTTCCTTTATCTAGTAGAATGGAGTGGGCTAAGCCTTTCTGGGAAGCAATTTCTTCCTCCACCGCATGAACAGAAGGTTGTGGATACTGTCTCTGAAACAAAGGGGAGGTAGTGATAGAAAAATCAGTGGCTAGGGCATAATTGGATTGAAGCTCTGTCAAGGAGACACCAGTTCCTGCTTGGAAGCTGGACTTTCTGCTATGCTTTGGTTTTCCATCTTAACATTAGAATAATGAGCAATGGATACTCCAAGCTTAAAATTTTAGACTCTTTTCTGAGCACTGTATCAGAATGAATATGCAAGAAGCTATTCACATTTACTTAGTGGTTTTCAGTCTTTTTTCATTTATGCTCTTCCTTTGCTTTTTTTTAAATTAAGAAACTATTTTTTTTAGAGCAATTTTAGATTCACAGCAAAATTGAGTGAAAAGTGCAGAGGATTCTCATATACCTCCTGTCCTCACACACACTAGCCTCCCCCACTGTCAACATACTGAACCACAATGCTACATTTGTTACATTCAATGAACCTGCATTGACATATTATCACCCAAGTCCATACTTTATATTAAGATTCACTCTTGGTATTACAAATTCTGTAGGTTTTAACAAATATATAATGAGGCTGGGCACAGTGGCTCATGCCTGTAATCTCAACACTTTGGGAAGCCGAGGCAGGAGGATTGCTGGAGCCCAGGAGTTCAAGACCAGCCTAGGCAACATAGTGAGACCCCATCCCTACAAAAAAAAAAATTAAATATTAGCCAGGTGTGGTAATGTGCACCTGTAGTCCCAGCTATTCAGGAGGCTGAGGTGGGAGGACTGCTTGAGCCCAGGAGGTCAAGGCTGCAGTGAGCCATGATTGTGCCACTGTACACCAGCCTGGCAATGGAGTGAACTCCTGTCAAATCAATCAATCAATATATAAAATGACATGTATCCACCATTGTAGTATCATACAGAATAGTTTCACTGCCCTGAATATCCTCTGTGCTCTCCCTGTTTATCCCTCACTTCCCACTGACCCCTGGCAAGCACTGATCTTTTTACTGTCTCCATAGTTTTGCTGTCTACAGAATGTCGTTTAGTTGGAATCATACAATGTAAGGCCATTTCATACTAGCTTCTTTCATTTAGTAATATGCATTTAAGTTTCCTCCTTATCTTTTCATGGCTTGATACCTTATTTCTTTTTAGTGCTGAGTAATATTCCATTGTCTGAATGTACCACAATTTATCCATTCACCTGCTGGAGGACATCTTCATTGCTTCTGAGATTTGGCAATTATGAGTAAAGAAAGCTGCTATATAAATATCCATGTGCAGGCTTTTGTGTGGACATAAGTTTTCTGTTCATTTGGGTAAATATCAATGAGTGTGATTGCTGGATCGTATGGTAATACTATGTTTATGGTAAGACTATGTTTAGTTTTGTAAGAAACTGTCAAACTGTCTTCCAAAGTGGCCATATTATTTAGCGTTCCCACCAAAATGAATGAGAGTTCTTGTTGCTCCACATCCTTACCAACATTTAGTGTTGTCAGCGTTTTGGATTTTGGCCACTCTAATAGGTGTGTAATGGATTTTGTTGTTTTAATTTGCATTTCCCTGCCGGGCGTGGTGGCTCACACCTGTAATCCCTGCACTTTGGAAGGCCAAGGCGGGTGGATCACCTGAGGTCAGGAGTTCGAGACGAGCCTGGCCAACATGATGAAACCCCCGTCTCTACTAAAAATACAAAAATTAGCTGGGCGTGGTGGCGAGTGCCTGTAGTCCCAGCTACTCAGGAGGCTGAAGCCAGGAGAATCGCTTGAACTTGGGAGGCGGAGGTTGCAGTGAGCCAAGATCGCGCCACTGTACTCCAGCCTGGGTGACAGAGTGAGAGTCTGTCTCAAAAAATAATAATAATAACAATTATTTGTATTTGTATTTCCCCGATGGCATGATGTTGAGCATGCTTATTTGCCATCTGTATTTTTCTTTGGTGAAGTGTCTGACTAAAGTCTGTTGCCCATTTTTAATCAGGTTGTTCATTTTTACTGTTCAGTTTTAAGAGTTCTTTGTGTATTTTGCATGACAGTCCTTTATCAGGTGTATCTTTTACATTCTGTCCCATTCTGTAGCTTGTCTTTACATTTTCTTGACATTGTCTTTCACAAAGCAGATATTTCTAGTTTTAGCAAAGTCCAGCTTATCAATTACTTAGTTCATGGATCATGCCTTTGGTGTTGTATTTAAAAAGTCATCGCCATACCAAAGTCATCCAGGTCAGGGGTCCCCCACCTTTTTGATACCAGGGACTGGTTTCCTGGAAGAGTTTTTTTCATGGACTGGGGGTGGGGGGGATTCAAGCACATTACATTTATTGTGTACTTTATATATAGTATTATTAAATTGTAATATAGTAGTGAAATAATTACACAACTCACCATAATGTAGAATCAGTGGGAGCCCTGAGCTTGTTTTCCTGCAACTAGATGGTCCCATCTGGGGGTGATGGGAGACAGTGGCAGATCATCAGGCATTAGATTCTCATAAGGGGCGTACAGCCTAGATCCTTCATATACACAGTTCACAGTAGGCTTGGGACTCCTTTGAGAATCTAATGCTGTGACTGATCTGACAGGAGGCAGAGATCTGGCTGTAATGCAAGCATTGGGGAGTGGCTGTAAATACAGATGAAGCTTCACTCACTTGCCCACTGCTCACCCCCTGCTGTGTGGCCCGTGGTGTAGGTGTTCCCCTATATTATCTTCTAGAAGTTTTATAGTTTTGTATTTTACATTTAGGTCTGTGATCCATTTTAAGTTTTGTGAAGGCTATAAAGCATGTGTCTAGATTCATTTTTTGCATGTGGATATCCAGTTGTTCCAGCACCATTTGTTGAAAAGATTATCTTTGCTTCATTGTATTGCCTTTGCTTCTTTGTCAAAGATCAATGACTATATTTATGTGAGTCTATTTCTGGACCCTCCGTTTATTCACATAAATATAGTAATTGATGGCTGGGCGCAGTGGCTCACGCCTGTAATCCCAGCACTTTGGGAGGCCGAGGCGAGCGGATCACGAGGTCAGGAGATCGAGACCATCCTGGCCAACATGGTGAAATCCCGTCTCTACTAATCCCGGCTAATACAAAAAATTAGCCGGGCATGGTGGTGGGGACCTGTAGTCCCAGCTACTCCGGAGGCTGAGTCAGGAGAATGGCGTGAACCTGGGAGGTGGAGCTTGCAGTGAGCCAAGATCTCGCCACTGCACTCCAGCCTGAGCGACAGAATGAGACTCTGTCTCAAAAAAAATAAATAAATAAAATATATATAGTAATTTATGTGTCTGTTCTTTTTCTAGTACCACACTGTGTTTATTACTGTAGCTTTATAGTAGGTTTTTTTCTTTTTGGGGCAGGTGTTGGTAGAAACAGGGTCACGTTATGTTCCCCAGGCTGGTCTCAAACTCCTAGTCTCAAGCAATCCTCCCACTTTGGCCTCCCGTAGTGCTGGGATTACAGGCATCAGGCACTATGCCAGGCCTATAGTAGGTTTTTTTTTTTTTTTTAGACAGAGTCTTGTTATGTCGCCAGGCTGGAGTGTAGTGGCGCAATCTCGGCTCACTGCAACCTACACCTCCCAGGTTCAAGAGATTCCCCTGCCTCAGCCTTCTGAGTAGCTGGGATTACAGGTGCGTGCTACCACGCTCAGCTAATTTTTTTTTTTTTTGTATTTAGTAGAGATAGGGTTTCACCATGTTGGCCACTCTTTCTTTGTTCATTCGTTCATTTGACAGGGTGTCACTTTGTTGCCCAGGCTAGAGTGCAGTGATGTGATCTTAGCTCACTGTAGCCTCCAACTCCTCAGTTCAAATGATCTTCCTGCCTCAGCCTCCTGAGCACCACCACACCTGGCTAATTTTTTTATTTTTTATAGAGACGTGGTCTTGCAATGTTGCCCAGGCTGGTCTCCAACTCCTGGCTTCAAGCAATCCTCCTGCTTTAGCCTTCCAAAGTGCCGGGATTATAGGCATGAGGCACCACCCCTGACCTATACTAATTTTTATTATTTCTTTTCTTCTGCTTGCTTTGGATTTAATTTGCTCTTTTTTTCCCCCTAATTTTCTAAGGTGGAAGCTTAGATTATTGATTTTAGATCTTTTTCTTTTCTAGTATGTTTATTCACTGCTATCAATATCCACTAATCACTGTTTCTGCTGCATCCCACAAATTTTTATAAGTTGCATTTTCATGTAGTTCAAAATACTTTTTAATTTCTCTGGAGATTTCTTTTTTGCTTCATGTATTATTTAGAAGTATGTTATTTAATCTAAGTCCTTTCATATTTTCCAGCTATCTTTCTGTCACTGATTTCTACTTTAATTCCATTGCAGTTTGAGGGCGGACATTGTGTGATTTCTTTTAAACTTGTTAAGGTGTGTTATATGGCCCAGAATGTGGTCAGTCTTGGTAAATGTTCCATGTGAGTTAAGAAGAATGTATAATCTGTTGTTGTTGTTGTTGGATGAATTAATCTATAGATGTTAATTATGTCCAGTTGATTGATGGTGCTGTTGAGTTCAACTATGTACTTACTGATTTTCTGCCTGCTGGATATGTCCATTTCTGCTAGAGGGGTGTTAAAGTCTCCAACTGTTAATATAAGAGCAGATTCATCTATCTGTCTCTTTGCAGTTCTGTCAGTTTTTCCTTCACATATTTTGATGCTCTGTTGTTAGCTACATACACATTAACTATTTTTATTTATTTTTTTATTTTTTTATTTTTTTTGAGATGGAGTCTTGGTCTGTCGCCCAGGCTGGAGTGCAGTGGCGCAATCTTGGCTCACTGCAAGCTCCACCTCCCAGGTTCAAATGGTTCTCCTGCCTCAGCCTCCTGTGTAGCTGGGATTACAGGTGCATGCCACCATGCCCGGCTAATTTTTGTATTTTTAGAGAGACAGGGTTTCACCATGTTGACCAGGCTGGTCTCGAACTCCTGACCTCAAGTGATCCACCCACCTTGGCCTCCCAAAGTGCTGGGGTTACAGGTGTGAGCCACCATGCCTGGCCTACGTTAAGAATTTGTATGTCATCTTGGAGTATTGACCATTTTATCATTATGCAATGCTCATCTTTATTCCTGATATCTTTCTTTCTGAAATTAATATAGCTATTCTCACCTTTTTTTGGATTAGGGTATATCTTTATCTTTTTAATTTTTTTTTTTTTTTTTTTTTTTTTTTTGAGATGGAGTCTCGCTCTGTCACCCAGGCTGGAGTTCAGTGGCGTGATCTCCGCTCACTGCAAGCTCCACCTCGCAGGTTCACACCATTCTCCTGCCTCAGCCTCCTGAGTAGCCTGGGACTACAGGCACCTGCCACCACACCCAGCTAATTTTTTGTATTTTTTAGTAGAGATGGGGTTTCACCGTGTTAGCCAGGATGGTCTCGATCTCCTGGCCTTGTGATCTACCCGCCTCAGCCTCCCAAAGTGCTGGGATTACAGGCGTGAACCACTGCGCCCGGCCTATCTTTTTACTTTTAATCTATATGTTTCTTTGTACTAAAGGGGTTTCTCATATACAACATACAGTTAGGTCTTGTTTTTTCTGCAAGCTCCGCCTCCCGGGTTCACGCCATTCTCCTGCCTCAGCCTCTCCGAGTAGCTGGGACTACAGGCGCCCGCCACCACGCCCGGCTAATTTTTTTTGTATTTTTAGTAGAGATGGGGTTTCACCGTGGTCTCGATCTCCTGACCTCGTGATCCGCCCGCCTCGGCCTCCCAAAGTGCTGGGATTACAAGCGTGAGCCACCACGCCCGGCCAGGTCTTGTTTTTTGATTGACTCTGACATTGTCTCTTTTTTTTTTTTTTTTTGGCAGTAATTTTGTTTTATTAGTTAAAAGGTTTGTGAGGCTGGGTGTGGTAGCTCATGCCTGTAATTCCAGCACTTTGGGAGGCCGAGGCAGGTGGATCACCTGAGGTCAGGAGTTTGAGACCAGCCTGGCCAACATGGTAAAACCTCGTCTCTACTAAAAATACAAAAATTAGCCAGGTGTGGCAGTGTGCGCCTGTAGTCTCAACTATTCAAGAGGCTGAGGCAGGAGGATCCCTTAAACCTAGGAGGTGGAGGTTGCATTGAGCTGAGATCGTGCCACTCCAGCCTGGCTGACAGAGTGAGACTCTGTCTCAAAAAAAAAGATAAAGGGTTTGTGAGAGTAGAAGGAAATATTTAAGGTTTCCTCCTACTGTCCAAGGCTAGTTAAGTGTAAACAGAAAAAAACCCATTGGGCTGTGCTGAGACATTGCACACAATTTGTCATGTGCATCTCAGTGCTGACCAAACCACACATGCTGGCAGGCTTCACAAGCAAGAGAAGTGCCTCTTCAGGACAGGACCTTTCTATTGAAGATCCTGCAGAGGGAGAAAGTTCAGAGTTCATGCCAAACCTGCAGACTGCTTTGTCATAATTCCCCAGGATCCAGGCACAGATAGTTCCCTAAAGACACTACCATCTCTTCCTCAAACACAATTACACACACTCCACGCTATTTTTTTTTTTTTTTTTTTTTTTTTTGAGATGGAGTCTCGCACTGTCTCCCAGGGTGGAGTGCAGTGGCACGATCTCAGCTCACAGCAGCCTCTGCCTTCTGGGTTCAAGCAATTCTCCTGCGTCAGCCTCCCGAGTAGCTGGGATTACAGGTGTATACCACCATGCCCGGCTAATTTTCGTATTTTTAATAGAGACGGCGTTTCACTATTTTGGCCAGGCTGGTCTTGACCTCCTGACCTTGTGAACTGCTCGCCTTGGCCTCCCAAAGTGCTGGGACTGCAGGCGTGAGCCACTGCGCCCGGCCCTTTTTTTTTTAAGATGGAGTCTTGCTCTGTGTCCCAGGCTGGAGTGCAGTGGCACCATCTCGGCTCACTGTAACCTCTGCCTCCCAGGTTCAAGCGATTCTTGTGCCTCAGCCTCCCAAGTAGCGGGGACTACAGGTACCACCATGCCTGGCTAATTTTTTTTGTATTTTTTTTGGTAGAGACAGGGTTTCGCCATGTTGGCCAGGCTGGTCTCGAATTCCTGACCTCAGGTGATCTGCCTGCCTCAGGCTCCCAAAGTGCTGTGGTTCCTGCGTAAGGCACCACATCCGGCGTCCACACTGTTTTCCTACCTAGAAACCACCAGGTGCCTTCGTAAGCTCCCATGCTTGGCTGCAGATCCCAATACACAGCATGGGCAGAAGCCAATAGCAACCTCCAGCAGCAAGGATCCCAGCGTGCTTGGAGCTGGAGAGAGCTGATTTGAATCCCAGATTTTTTTTTTTTTTTTTTGAGACAGCATCTCACTTTGTCACGTAGGCTGGGGTGCAGTGGCAAGGTTGTAGCTCATTGCAGCCTCAACATCCCTGGCCCCAGCAATCCTCCCACCTCAGCCACTGGAGTAGCTGGAACAGCAGATAAGCACCACCATGCCCAGCTAATTTATTTTTATTTTTGTTAGAAATAGGGTCTCCTGATATTGTCCAGGCTGATCTCAAACTCCTGGGCTGAAGCAGTCCTCCTGCCTCAGCCTCACAGAGTGTTGGGATTACAGGCATGAGCCACCGTGCCTAGCTCATTTTCCTTCTCTCTAAAGAACTTCTTTTAAGATTTCTGGCAAGGCAAGTCTGTGGGCAACAATTTCTCTGTATTTTTGTTTGCTTGAGAAAGTCTTTATTTTTCCTTCACTTTTTTTTTTTTTTTGAGAGAGGATCTCACTGTGTTGCCCAGGCTAGAGTGCAGTGGCGTGATCTCAGCTCACCTCAACCTCCTGGGCTTAAGCAATCCTCCCACCTCAGCCTCCCAAATAGCTAGGACTATAGGTACATGCCAGGACACTTGGCTAATTTTGTTTATTTTTCATTGAGATAAGGTCTCACTATGTTGCCCAGGCTGGTCTCAAAACTCCTGGACACAAGCAATCCATCGCCGTGCTGGGATTATAGACGTGAGCCACACTGCATGTGGCCTTTCTTACTTCTGAAGAATTTTGCAGGATACAGAATTCTAGGCTGATAGGGTTTTCTCTCTTTGACTGTACTCTCTGCTTGCATGGTTTCTGAGAGGTTAGATGTAATTCTTGTTTTTGCCCCTCTGTAGGTAAGGTGATTTTCCCTCTGCCTTCTTTTAAGATGTTTCTCTTTCTCTTTGATTTTCTGAAGTTTGGATATGATATATCTAGGTGTAGGTTTTTGTTTGTTTGTTTTTTTGTCACTTAGCCTGCTTATTGTTCTTATGGTGTGGTGTCTGACATTGATTTGGGGGGACATTTTTAGTTATCGCTTTAGTTATTGTTTAGCAATACCAAATATTGTGTGTGTTTCTTTCTTTCTCCTATTATGCACTATTATACCTTTTGTATTTGTCCCACAGTTCTTGGATATTTTGTTGTTGTTATTTTTTTTTTAGTTCTTCTTTTCTTAGCTTTTCAGTTTTGGAAGTTTCTATTGTCATATCCTCAAGTTCAGAGATTCTTTGTTTTTAGAGATAGGGTCTTACTATGTCACTATGTTGCCTAGGCTGGTCTCAAACTCCTGGGCTCAAGTGATCCTCCAATTTCAGCCTCCCAAGTAGCCGGAACTACAGACACATGCTACCATGCCCAGCTCAAGTTCAAAGATTCTTTGCTCAGCTATGTCCAGTCTACTATTGAGCCCATCATAGGCATTCTTCATTTCTTTTTTGTTTTTTGAGACAAATTCTCGCTTGGTCGCCCAGGCTGGAGTGCAGTGGCACGATCTCAGGTCCCTACAACCTCCACCTCCTGGGTGTAAGCAATTCTCATGCCTCAGCCTCCCGAGTAGCTGGGACTACAGGCGTGCACAACCATGCCCAACTAACTTTTGTATTTTTAGTAGAGACAGGGGTTTCACCATGTTGGCCAGGCTGGTCTTTAACTCCTGACCTCAAGTGATTCGCCCGCCTCAGCCTCCCAAAATGCTGGGGTTACAGGCATGAGCCACCGTGCCTGGCCGGGATTCTTCATTTTTGTTACAGTGTTTTTTATCTGTAGCGTTTCTTATTTATTTATGTATGTATTTTATAAAGAACAGAAATTTATTTTCTCACAGTTGTGGAAGCTAGGAAGTTCAAGATCAAGGTGCCAGCAGATTTGGTTATCTGGCAAGGGCTGCTGTCTGCTTCCAACATGGATGCTTCCAGCATCCTCCAGAGGAGAGGAACTCTGTGTCCTCACATGGCAGTTGGAGGAAAGGGTAAAGCGATGCCAAATCTTTTGCCAAATCCTTTTATAAGGGTACCTAATGCCATTCATGAAGGCTGCATCCTCATGACTTAACCACATCCTAAACATTCTCTTAATAATGTTACATTGGTGATTAGGTTTCAACATGAATTTTGTAAGGGACAACATTGTTCAAACCATAGCACTAAGGAAGGTTGGGAGAGCTGCCAGAGGGAAGAACAGAGGGAGGGAAGGTTTGGTGGAGGGGTCCTAGACTGCTGTGCTGTCTAAGGTGGTTGGTGAGGCTCTCAGTGCCAGGCCCACAGTCACTGGCTAAGAACAGTCCTTGAGAAGTATGGCATGGCACAAATACAACACTGGGAACATCAGCTCAGTAGGAAAGAGACCACATTTCCCTAAGAGTCCAGGTAATCCCCTCCCCTTACATGGTATCTTTGTTTCCCAAATCTTGACCTCTTTTCTCAGAATCTCTGGGAATAACTTGGGCCAAGTTCAGGTTCTCTTAGCCCTCTGGATCCCTTCTGCCTTCATGAATATCCATAAACAAGGTGCACAGTCTTGGCTACAGCTTTTTAAAGAAGCAGAGTTACTTCCCTGGGTGTGTCCTCTGGTGTCTGGTAAGAGATGTCTTCAAGCTGAAGTCTTGCCCATACTCCCTGCACAAAAAAGCCTTCTCCCCTGAGTGTGCCTTCCAGTGCTTATCGTAGGATGATTTATACCTAATCCTTTGTCCATAACTCCTGGCATCTATAAGGCTTCTCTGCCAAGTGTGTTCTCTCATGCGCAGTTGACTTTTGGGTAAAGTCTTACCTACACTCCTTGCATACAAAAGACTTCTTTCCTGAGTGGGTTTTCTGATATGCAGTGAGAATTGCCTTCTGTAAGAAGTCTTACCCACACTCCTTTCACAAGAAAGCCTTCTTCCCTGAGTGTGTCCTCTGGTATGTGAAGTGTGACCTATTTCTAAAGCCTTGCCCTCACTTATTGCACACATAGGACTTCCCTCCTGCATGTGTATTCTGGTGCAAGAGTAATGCTGACTCATCACTCCCTGCATATGAAAAACTAATGCTTGGAGTGTGCTTTTTTGTGTATGAGTAGATTATTATTATTATTATTTTTTGGAGACTGCATCTCGCTGTTGCCCAGGCTGGAGTGCAGTGGTGCCATCTTGGCTCACTGCAACCTCCACTTCATAGGTTCAAGTGATTCTTCTGCCTTGGCCTCCTGAGTAGCTGGGATTACAGGCGTGCACCACCACACTGGCTAATTTTTTTTTTTTTTTTGAGACGGAGTTTTGCTCTTGTTGCCCAGGCTGGAGTGCAATGGCGCAATCTCGGCTCACCGCAGCCTCCACCTCCTGGGTTCAAGCGATTCTCCTGCCTCAGCCTCCCCAGCAGCTGGGATTACAGGCATGCACCACTACACCCTACTAATTTTGTATTTTTAGTAGAGACAGGGTTTCTCCATGTTGGTCAGGCTGGTCTCGAACTCTCAACCTCAGGTGATCCACCTGCCTCGGCCTCCCAAAGTGCTGGGATTACAGGCATGAGCCACCACGCCCAGCCTAGTTTTTGTATTTTTGGTAGAGACGGGGTTTCACCATGTTGGCCAGGCTGGTCTTGAACTCCTGACCTCAGGTTATCCACCCGCCTCAGCCTCCCAAAGTGCTGGGATTACAGGCATGAGCCACCACACCCAGCCAAGTAGCTTTCTTTTAATTTTTTTTTTTTTTTTTGGCTTAAGCTCAATGGCAAGAAAGAGTAACTTTATTTTCTGACTAAAGTCTTGCTCACCCTCTGCACACTTGAATGCTCCCCATCTTGAATTTACTATTTATGTTAATATATGTCTGTTTCTTTAGGATTTGCTATTTGGGCCTGGCTAGGCTCTTTTTTCACCACTCTGAAGCTTACTGGTTATAAGCTTCCCCTTGAGCTTACTTGTTGTCTTAGGAGACAACCCTTGAAGTCTGCCTCTCTCTTATAAACCAGGGTTTAGTGCTTTTTTCTGTCTCTTGACCTTCTGCTGTATCACTCTGGCTGCTTTGATGAGAATATTGTTGCTACTGTGATCCTGGGCCACAGGGCCTTTTCTGCATATAAGCCGGGAGACCTCTGAGCAGCATGGCTATGTGGCATGTATTTGCTGAGGAAGTGTTGACTGGAAAAGACCAGTGGGCAGTAGGGACAGAGATGGATTTCTGGCTTTGATCTTGCTCTCTCCTGGCTCTCTGGGGTCCTAGGACATTGTCCTGCTCGCCATGGAGAAAGAAAGCCTGTGGAAAGCTGATGTTTACCAGTTTATTATAAAGGATATTATGAAGGATATGGATGAAAACCAGATAAGGAGATGCATTGGTGGGAAGGCGTGCAATGCTTCCATGCCCTTCCTCGGCCTGTCACTCTTCTGCACCTCCATGTGTTCAGGAGCCTAAAAGTTTCTCTTTTTTCTTCTTTCTTAGAATTTCCATCTCTCTTATATTATCCATCTGTTCTAACATGTTGTTGATGTTAATCATAGTGTTTTGGAATTCCTGGACTGTTAATTCTGACAGTTCTGCCATATCTCACTGGTTCTGGTGCTTATTCAGTTTCTTCAGAGTGTATTTTTGCCTTTTAATATGACTTATAATTTTCTATTGAAAGGTGGACATGATATACTGGGTAAAAGGAATTGGTAAATACATGCTTAGTAAAGTTGTGATGAGGTATGACAGGGAGGGGAACTGGAAGTGTTCTACTGTCCTATGATTAGGTCCCAATATTTTGGTGAGCCTATGCACTGGACTATAAACTTCACCAGTGCTTCTCAGTTTTGTTTTCTTTTCCCCACTTGGATGGGACAGGATGGCCAGACGGGGGTAGAATTGGGTATTACCCTTCTCCCAGGTTAGTTAGTCTATGATAAAACCACAGCAGGTTAGGCTCTGGTAAAGTATGTTCTCCTGAGGGCAGGCCTTGTAAAGAAGAACAGAATGCTCTGGGGTATTTCAAAATGGTTCCATTGGTCCCCCCTTATTCACAAGGATACATTCCAAGATTCCCAGTGGAGGCATGAAACCAGATAGTACCAAACCCTGTATACAGTCAGCCCTCTGTATCCATGGGTTTCTCATCCATGGATTAAAACAATCATAGGTTAAAAATATTCAGAAAAAAATTCCGCAGAATTCAAAAAGGCAAAACTTGAATTTGCTGCCTGCCAAGCACTACATTGAATCCACACGAATGAAGTGATATGTAGGCATTGTATTAGGTATTATAATAATCTAGAGATGATTTAAAGTGTATAGGAGGTATGCACATTTTATATGCAAATACTACACCATTTTATATCAGGGACTTGAGTATCTGGATTTTGGTATCCTCAGGGGTCTTGAAACCAGTCCCCCATGGATATGGAGGGATGACTATACTATGTTTCCCTATATGTACATGCCTATGAAAAAGTTTAATTTATAAATTCAGCACAGTAAGAGATTAACAACGACTAATAATAAAATAGAACAGTTACAAAAATATACTGTAATAAAAGTTATATAAATGTGTTCTCTCTCTCAAAATATCCATTGTACTGTACTCATCTTTTTTTTTTTTTTTTTTTTTGGCCGGGTGCAATGGCTCACACCTGTAATCTCAACACTTTGGGAGGCCGAGGCGGGCGGATCACTTGAGGCCAGGAGTTCGAGACCAGCCCGGCCAACATGGTGAAACCCCGTCTCTACTAAAAATACAAAATTAGCTGGGTGTGGTGGTGCACGCCTTTAATCCCAGCTACTCAGGAGGCTGAGGCACAAGAATTGCTTGAACCCAGGAGGCGGAGGTTGCAGTGACCTGAGATCACACCACTGCACTCCAGCCTGTGTGACAGAGTGAGACTCTCTCTCAAAAAAAAAAAAAAAAAAAAATTTAAATAGAGGCAGGGTCTCACTCTATCGCCCAGGCTAGTCTCGAACTCCTGGCCTCAAGCGGTCCTCCCACCTCAGCCTCCCAAAGTGCTGGAATTATAGGCGTGAGCCACCTTACTCGACCAGTACTCATCTATTTTTGAACTGCAGTTGACTATGGGTAACTGAAACCATGGAAAGTGAAACCACGGGTAAGGGGAGACTACTGTACTTTTCCCTTTCCCCCCGCCAAAAGCACAAGAAATTTCCCCTGATAGTCACCGTAAGAACCTAGTAGAGCTGGGAGAACCTGGAGGTAAAACTCACAACAGTGTGGGAGCTCCTCTGTGCCTGGGTCTCCCTGGCATTTTTAACTCTCAGACTTGTCCACACTTAGCCTCTAGCTTCATCAATTATAGTTCAGGTTTTCTTCCCCTGGCACTTGATTGTCATGCAGGTTTCAGCTCATGGGTTTCTGCTCCTTTAGGTTGTGATTCTCTATATCTGCCAATTTGGGGAACAGCAGTTTGCCCTGTGAACTCACTTCTCTGATAGATCTATGAAGAGTTGTTAAGATTTTTCAGTTCAGCTTTTTATTTGTTGTTAGGATAGAGTGACAACTGTTATTCTAAGCTCTTCATATGCCAAGCCAAAAACCAGGAGTCTCAATCCTTTTGGTTTATGAATCAGAGTAAGAAATACATTTTACATTGCAACTTAAAACACTTTTTTTTTTTTTTTTTTTTGAGACGGAGTCTGGCTCTGTATCCCAGGCTGGAGTGCAGTGGCACTGTCTCGGCTCACTGCAACCTCCATCTCTCGGGTTCAAGTGATTCTCCTGCCTCGGCCTGCCAAGTAGCTGGGATTACAGGCGTGAGCCACCGTGCCCAACCAAAACACATTTTTTATATAATAGAAATTAGAGAGCCATGTAATAGTATTCACCCTTATCTAATGTGATGTACTCTGTAGTTTCTTTTATTGTGGTGGTGATATTTCAGTGTGGATTTGTCTCCCTGCTCCCTTTTTTTTTTTTTTTTTTTTTTGAAGAGATGGAGTCTCACTGTGTTGCCCAGGCTGGACTCAAACTTCTGGGCTCAAATGATCCTCCCTCCTCAGTCTTCTGAGTAGCTGGGACTACAGGAGCACACCACTGTGCCTGGCTTTCCCTTTTAAAAAAATGCTGGTTACAGGGGTTTGTGGTTATGGGTATAATTGCTTGGAGTTTGTCACCTATTGTCTGTTATCTGCCTGCTCCTCTGCTGCTCTTATAATGGAGATAATTATGTTTAAATTATGAAAAGATAATATGTATATTAGTTTCCTGTAGGTGTTATAACAAATTACCACAAACTAGGTGGCTTGAAAGAAAAGAAATTTATTATCTCACAGTTTGGGAGGGCAAAAGCCCACCAAGTTATTAAAGAGGACCGTATCCTCCTGAGAAGGCTCTCTAGGAGAATCCTTTCCTTGCCTCTTCCAGCTTCTAGTTGCTGCCAGCATTTCTTGGCTTGTGGTTACATCACTTCAATCTCTATGTCTTTCTTCACATTGCCTTCTCCCCTCTGTGTGTATCTAATCTCCCTTTGCTGCTGTCTTATAAGGACACTTGTGATGGCATTGAGGGCCCATCTGGATAATCCTGTCATCTCAAAGCCCTTAATTTAATCACCATATAAGGTAACATTCACAGCTTCTAAGAATTAGGACATTGATATATCTTTGTGAGCTGTTATGGATTGAACTGAATTTTTATGGTGAAGTCTTAACCCCAGGTACCTTAAAATGTGACCTTATTTGGAAACAGGGTCATTGCAGATGGCATCAGTTAATATGAAGTCATACTGAAGTAAGGTGGGCCCCTACTCCAATATGACTGGTGTCCTATAAAAAGAGGAAATTGGACATAGACACACACACACACACACAGGCAGAACACTGTGTGAAAATTGGATTTATGCTGCCACAAGTCAAGGAACGCCAAAGACTGCCAGCAAGCCAGAAGCTAGGAGAGGCATGAAACAAATTCTCGCTGACATCCTTCAGAAGAAACCAACCCTGGTAACAGCTCTGGCCTCCAGAACTGAGAGATAATAAAGTTCTGTTTAAGCCACCTGGTATGTTGTATTTTGGCAGGACAGGTCTATACTGGAGGCATTATCGGCCTACCGTACTGTGGTTGAAATCTGCAATTGCTATACTGTTGTGAGTTGTTACCTAGAGGTGAGGACTGCAAGTTCCAACCTCTTAGCCCCTGCCTGACACCCATCAGTATTTTTAATGGCCTTTGTATTTTCCTCTCTCTCTTCTCTTCCCCTAGGCTGTTGTAATGTGATATGGAGGTTAATAGGATCCCATTAGCACTTCCTTGTTTGTCTACATTATGATATAATGGAGTGGCAGGTTCTATATAATTGGAACAATTTGTTACCATTTTAGACCATAATCAAAAATTGAACATGGGTTTTCCCAAATGTCTCTGGTGAGAGACTTAGTGCACACAAATCCCTTGTAAAAATAAAATCAAGGCATTTGATTTTATTCTTTACATATCTGCCTGGTATCTCTAACCTTGAGGAAGCCTGGGGTCAGGTTTCCGGAAATTAGTCCATGAATAATTTTCTCAATTCAGTCAGACCCTCATAAGCCTTTGTGGGTTCAGTTCAATAAAAAATATTTGAATAGCCAGGCGCGGTGGCTCACACCTGTAATCCCTGCACTTTGGGAGGCTGAGGCAGGCAGATCACAAGGTCAGCAGTTCCAGACCAGCCTGGCCAATATGGTGAAACCCCGTCGCTACCAAAAATACAAAAGTTAGCTGGGCATGGTGGCACACGCTGGTGGTCCTAGCTACTGAGGAGGCTGAGGCAGGAGAATTCCTTGAACGCGGGAGGCAGAGGTAGGTTGCAGTAAGCTGAGATCGCACCACTGCACTCCAGCCTGGGCAACAGAGCGAGACTCCATCTCAAAAAAAAAAAAAAAAAAAAAAATTTGAACATCTACAATGTGCCAAACAGCATGCTAGGTACTAGTGACAGAGAGATGTATAAGACATGAAAGTATTCACTGCCTTATAGGAGAGTCAGACACATGAAAATGTAATTACATTCTAATATGATAAATATAATAATGTAAATATTTGCAAGTACTGAGAATTCTGGTAAACATCAGAGAAGGCTTCCTGGAGGAAATGATGCTTTAACAGGTTTTGAAAGGTAAATAGAATGTCCCAGAGAAAGAAGAGAAGAACATTCCACATATAAGAGAATAGCAGATGCAAGAGAATGAAACAGCATGATATGTTTAGAAAAAATGCAAGTAGTTGAATACTGTGATGGAGAGCAGCAGGAGATGAGGCAGGAACAAGACAATTTCCTCAGCTGCTGCTGTTCTTCTGTGTTGGATCACTATGACTGTCTAGAATTATGTGGATAAGTGTTACTGTTAGGCAGTGTAGATTCCTTTTTTATTTTTTATTTTTTTTAAGAGACATGGAGCCCTGCTCTGTCGCCCAGGCCAGAGTGCAGTGGCACAATCATAGCTTACTGCAGCTCTCTCTTTCTCAGCCTCCCAAGTAGCTGGGACTACAGGCATGTGCCACCATGCTTGGCTACTCTTTAAATTTTTTAAGAGACAGGATTTCAATATATATAGCCCAGGCTTGTCTCAAATTCCTCAGGTGATCCTCCTGCCTCAGCCTCCCAAGTAGCTGGGATTACCAGCGTGAGCCACAGTGCTTAGCTGCAATTTCATTCTTTTCCCCTGCCTGCCTGCCTTCTTTTACTGTAGACCTCTAGTCTGTGGCCAGCATTCTAAAAAATATCACTTATGGTTAGAAAGTAAACATCCAAAATTGAAGTTTTCCATTTGCCTGACTTTGTAAAAATAAAGATAGCTTATCAGAACTTTCCTGGTTAGACACAAAGATAATCAGATGAATACATCAACAAATTATGGTAAGAATTTTTTGCTGCATTAAATTAAGATGGCAGGGCAGAATTAGAGCACTCGACCAGTTTATGCTTTATATAGAAGACCTGCCAAACTATTTGAGCCTTTATCGTTGCCTATTTCTTTACCAGGCTGCAACCTCTTCTGTGGTTTCTGAGTCCCTGGGCCCATAAGCTTTGATAGCTTGTTTAAAACAAAAGCTTAATACTGTATTTTGGTATTATTTTAAAGTGAGGGAAGGAGAGAGAGAGAAAGAGAGAGAGAGTATGTGTGCGTAATCTCCTTGTAAACTTGAACCAAGTTTAGAGACGGTTTTAGAGACGAGTGCATGTGAGCACGCGCATTCTTTCTCTCCTCCTCCTCACCTTCCAGTTATATATTTTCTTTTGGCTTGACTGTTACAGTACTAAATTGCATAAGGCCTTAAAGATCAGGGCAGGGTTTTTGTTATTGTGGTCTCAGTACTGACTTGTATGTGCTCTACTCTGAATGTATTGTAAGCATTCAAAATTTTAAAACTCCTGTATTATCAGGAAGTATTTACAGTATTGTTTTTCCACAGTGAAATTTTCAGCAGCTCAAGCCAAACCACAATGTAATAGGTTCATACTTTACACTCTGTAACTTTGTCCTTCCCACCCATTCGTGAGATCCAGGGATTGTAACACTTAATGTGTAGCAAATTAGAAGATAAAAGTATTTGAATGTTTTTCAAGGATTTTGTACCTCATAACATCCTAATAAGAATTTGGGGAGAGAGATGAGATTGAAAAATAGAAATGTATAATGTCAACAAGAACTTAATAGGGCTGTGTGATAATTATTTTGATTTAAAAATAACCTTTTCTTGCTTTGTTAAGAACTACAGTTATCCCTTTGGGGACTTTGATGGTACCCCAGCTAAGTGGCTACCTCTGGATAGGAGAATACTAAAAGGTCTACCATTAGGCAAGAGCTGTGGAGAAAGCAATTAGCCATGTAACTGACACAGGACCAGGCCTGGCTGAATTGCTGCTGGGATTTCTCTGCCTCCTAGGCACTGGTCCTTCAAAGTTTGTTGAGCATTTAATTCATCCAAGTAAGTAGCTGCCATCTAAGGAAAGATAATGGATCTCTCCTTGTTAATTCTTAAGCATAGTTCCCAAGAGTGCCCTGGAGTTTGATGAAAAGCCAAACATTAGGTATTGAGGAAGAGGGGCAGTGAGAAATAAGAAAATATGCTGCTCCAGTCTAAAACTCCATTCTTTAGTGAGGAGTGATCTTTAACTGCCCCAGTTTCCAAAGCAGCATTATAAGGTGCCACTCTCTTACGATCTTGTTCTTCCCAAAAGCCCAGTGTATAGCCATTGTTTCTAAGGAAGCTTGAGGCAATAGGTGATGATGAGATGGAATTTATTTGGTATATTATATGAAAAAGAAAACAGAATTCTGCATTAGGATACAACTGATAAATATTCATGAAGATGTAGAATAAAATACTTTCTTGTATATTCCATTTCTAAGTTCCTTAGATAGAAAATGAAGTAGAATCTATACATATTGAAAATCGTATATTGGTTAGGAATGGTTTCAGATGCAAATACCTAACAGTAGCTTAAAACTGTGTGAACACAGGCCAGGCGGAGTGGCTCACGCCTGCAATCCCAGCACTTAGGGAGGCAGAGGCAGGCAGATCACAAGGTCAGGAGTTAGAGACTAGCCTGACCAACATGGTGAAACCCCATCTCTACTAAAAATACAAAAATTAGCTGGGCATGGTGGCATGTGCCTATAATCCCAGCTACTCAGGAGGCTGAGGCAGGAGAATTGCTTGAACCCGGGAGGCGGAGGTTGCAGTGAGCCGAGATCATGCCATTGCACTCCAGCCTGGGCAAGAGAGCGAGACTCCATCTCAAAACAAAGCAAAAACAAAAAAAACCTGTGTCAACATTTATAACACAAGGTGTCCACAATTAGGACTGTTTCAGCAGCTAAGCAAGTTTGTCAAGGACCTAGGTTCTTTCTCTCTGCTGTACCATTTTTAGCTTTTACCTTTTAATCCTCTTTCCTGTTGCCTCACTATCAGAGGATGGGAAAGAAATAAGGGGCAGGTAGCATCAGGAACTCTCTTGTTCTGGCTTTCCCTTTTATAAGGAGACAAAAGCCTTACATCAGAAGTGCCATCCTCCACCCACCCCACGGTGGATTTCATTGTCTTATTGGCCTGAACTGTGTGACAGGTTTAATACCAGCTGCATAGGAAAAAGGAATATCTGGCTTTTCAGCCTTTATAGTGAGGCAAGCAAGAGAAAATGGTTGAAAAATGGGGGTTGGGTTAAGAAACCAATAATGTCTTCCTCAAACCTATTGCCCCTTCCCTTTCACTGCCTTACTCTCCCTTCTCCTAAGCAATCCAGTTATACAAGGCATTAATTGACAACAATCTTCTCAGGACTGATAGTTTATAGTTTATAGCTGATATACTTTGGCTGTATCCCCACCTAAATCTCACCTTGAATTGTAATAATCCCCATATATTGTGGGAGGGACCTAGTGGGAAGTAATTGAATCATGGGGGGCAGGTTTTTCCCATGCTGCTCTCGTGATAGTGAATAAATCTCACTAGATCTGATGGTTTTATAAAGGGGAGTTCCCCTGCACATGCTCTTCTTGCCTACCGCCATGTAAATGTGACTCTGCTTCTCCTTTGCCTCCCGCCGTGATTGTGAGACCTCCCCAGCCATGTGGAACTGCGAGTCCATTAAACCTCTTTCCTTTATAAATTACCCAGTCTTGGGTGTGTCGTCATTAGCAGCGTGAGAACAGGCTAATACAATAGCCTTATTGAAAAAAGTCATAAGAGAGTACTATTAAAAAGAGAAGGGGGCCAGGCACAGGGGCTACCTGTAATCCCAGCACTTTGGGAAGCCGAGGCAGGTGGATCACTTGAGGTCAGGAGTTCGAGACCAGCCTCACCAATATGGTGAAACCCCATCTCTACTAAAACTATAAAAATTATTTGGGTGTGGTAGCACACACCTGTAATCCCAGCTACTCAGGAGGCCGAAGCACGAGAATCACTTGAACCTGGGAGGCAGAGGTTGCAGTGAGCCAAGATCATGCCACTATACTCCAGTCTGGGTGATGAAGTAAGACTCTGCCCCCTGCCCCCCCCCCCCAAAAAAAGACAGCGCGAGAGAAGAAAGATTAAAGAATTATACTTTCTGCTTGACTGTGGTGTTTAGGAATCACATAGCAGAAACTGAGATGACCAGGACTTTGGCTAAGTATATCTATACCTATGATGAGGTTATATTTCTCAATCCCATCAAATAATAAGTAACATTTGAAAACAAACAAAAAACTAATCTTTTTTAACCCAAACTGATAAGAAATTATATTTACCACCCTCTTTCCTACATTGCCCAATCCCTGATGGAGTTGGCCTAAATGACCTTTGGAGCTCAGTTTCCTTTTTGCTGTGATTTATTGGGCACCTGCAACTTACTTGGCAGAAGACGTGACCCATGGGGCTCATGAATTTTCACATTTGTCAGGAGGAAGGAACAAGGAACCAAAATAGAAGCAAGTATTGCAATATGGCTGAGTACTTAAAACTTAAGCTACTTAGAGGAATAGTTATACCATTGGTCTGTATAATGTAAAACAGAGGTGTACAATCTTTTGGCTTCCCTGGGCCACATTGGAAGAAGAATTGTCTTGGGCCACACATAAAAATATACTAGCGCCAACAATAGCTGATGAGCTAAACAACAGCAAAAAAAATCGCCAAAAAATCTGATAATGTTTTAAGAAAGCTTACGAATTTATGTTGGGCCATGTTGAAAGCCATTCTGGGCTGCATGTGGTCTGCAGGCCGAAGGTTGGAAAAGTTGATGTAGAATAATAATGCATTGCTATTAAACCCAGATCATAACGATGAAGACCCAACAACTCAGTGTTGACTATGGGTTTAATATTCTTTTTCTGTTCCC
Organism: Symphalangus syndactylus; assembly: GCF_028878055.3. Classification (NCBI taxonomy): domain Eukaryota; kingdom Metazoa; phylum Chordata; class Mammalia; order Primates; family Hylobatidae; genus Symphalangus; species Symphalangus syndactylus. Next base: position 35,821,243 of record NC_072439.2, read on the forward strand.
CTCTAACTAGCTTGTTGATTTGATTGTAACATACTTTTCCTTTTGTCAGATACTGGAGCATACTATTTTTTAAAGGAGGAATCCAGTTCTTGACACTGTTTGACACCTACGAGATGCTCATATTCTGCCTGTAAAATTCAAATAATTGAGATCTTAAAAGAAAATGCTCAAAAGGATGTGGTTAAAATTACCACTAGTGGTTTGGGGAGTGAAGAAGGAACTTAAAAGGGAATGGCTTGTAAATTCACATTTTTTTGCACAAGATATTTTAGTTTAGTTTATATTTTGAAACAGAGTCTTGCTCTGTCGCCCAGGCTGGAATGCAGTTGTGCGATCTCAGCTCACTGCAGCCTCCACTTCCTGGGTTCAAGCGGTTCTTGTGCCTCAGCCACCCAAGTAACTGGGATTATCAGGCGTGCACCACCATGTCCAGCTAATTTTTTTTTTTTTTTTTTTTGAGACGGAGTCTCGCTCTGTCGCCCAGGCTGGAGTGCAGTGGCGCAATCTCGGCTCACTGCAAGCTCCGCCTCCCGGGTTCACGCCATTCTCCTGCCTCAGCCTCTCCGAGTAGCTGGGACTACAGGCGCCCACCACCATGCCCGGCTAATTTTTTGTATTTTTAGTAGAGACAGGGTTTTGCCATGTTGGCCAGGCTGGTCTCAAACTCCTAGCCTCAAGTGATCTGCCCACCTCAGCCTCCCAAAGTGCTGGATTACAGGTATGAGCCACCGCATCTGGCCGCAGAGGGCATTTTAATTGGTAATAAAATTCAGTGCTGGAATCAGATACCCTAAGAAAGTGAATTGACCCACAAAGACCATGGCACCAGTGTCCTTTCATACAACAGCAGTGTAATTCTAGCATTGTCTTAGGTGCCTTTCTGTAATAAAGGGAATCTGGTGTCAAAAAAAGTAGGCAAGAGGATACACTAATTCTCACTGATTTGAAAAGTGAAATTTACTTTGCAAATGGAGTTGGAAAGCCATCAGATCTTTCTGAAAGTGTGCCATGTTAAGGTCTGAGAATCCAAGAGTGATAAAGCTTTTCAACAGTTACTCTTATGTCACTGTATAAAACTTTACCCAATCACTGAAGCAAGAATTTATTGAGTGCAAAACTGGGCAAGCCCAGAGGTGGGGTAGGTGAGAAGGATAAAAAATAAGTGTGAGACATGTTTTTAACCCTCTAGTAGTTTACAGTCTACTTTGTTTAAGACAGCCTTGTTCTGTTGCCCAGGCTGGAGTGCAATGGCACAATCTTGGCTCACTGCAACCTCTGCTTCCAGTTCAAGTGATCCTCCCACCTCAGCCTTCCTAGTTGGGACTACAGGCACACACCACCACACCTGGCAATTTTTTTTTTTTTTTTTTTTTTTTTTTGGTAGAGGTGGGGTTTCACCTTGTTGCCCAGACTCAAACTCTTGGGGTCAAGTTTCACCTTGTTGCCCAGACTCAAACTCTTGGTCTCAAACTCTTGGGGTCAAGCAGTTCTCCCGCCTCAGCCTCCCAGAGTGCTGGGATTACAGGTGTGAGCCACTGCACCTGTCCATACAGTCTACTTTAAAAAGATAAAAATTGTGAGACCATATAGACTAAAATTATATATATATAATTATATAAATACATTTCCATTTGAATACTACACAAGTTCAAGAAAGATAGATCACTGGAGGTTGGAGTCATTAGAGAAGCTTTCAAAAAGCTATTAGATTTCAGCTGGGCCTAGAAAAATGGTAGGATTCCAATAAACAATGGAGAGAGGAACACATGTCAAGGAATATGGGAATGTGTGTGGAGGCACAAAATTGAAAACAAATAGACTTTGCAGATCAGTAAGAGACTGACCTGGGTAGAAGGTATTAGTAGAAGAATAGGAGAAAATAAAATCATAAACAAGGACAAGAGGACAGAAAGGTAATGTATTTTACATTCCTTTAAAATCTCTTTTGGGAATGATTTCAAACCCACCCCACCCCCAAGAGTCAAATCCTTCCTAATGATTTAAATCCCCATTGCTGCCATTTTGTCTTTTTCCTGTTGTTACAATTTTTGAAATTCTATTTGTTTCTTACTCTGATCTTCTTGCATCCTTGGATTAGCCTATTCTTGGTCCTGACTGGGCCCAGCCTCTGGTTCCATAGGAAAAAGCTGGTGTTTAAGATAGATACCAACTCTCCTTTTGGATATGGATGATGAAAGTTGTCCCACCATTGCACACATGGGCAAAATTTTTTTTTTTTTTTTTGAGATGAGGTTTCGCTCTTGTCCCCCAGGCTGGAGTGTAGTGGCATGATCTCGGCTCACCGGCCTCCTGGGTTCAAGTGATTTTCCTGCCTCAGCCTCCCGAGTAGCTGAGATTACAGGTGCATACCACCACACCCAGCTAATTTTTTGTATTTTTTAAGTAGAAGTGGGGTTTCACCATGTTGGCCAGGCTGGTCTCGAATTCCTGACCTCAGGTGATCCGCCCGCCTCACCCTCTCAAAGTGCTGGGATTACAGGCGTGAGCCACCGCGCCCGGCCCACATGGGCAAAAGTTTTGTAGGTTGGGGTTGCTTTGTAGCACTTTAGTGAGACGTGCTAGTTGGCATTTACTCAACAAATATTAAGCACCTACTGTGTACAGATACTGTTCTAGGTGCTTGGGATTTGTCCATGAACAAGCAAATGGAGAGATCCTTGTTCTTGAGGAGCTTACATTCTAGCAGCAGCATGGCAGCTAGACCAACTATCAAATAATATCTCTGCTTTCAAAATTACTTTTCTTTATACGGTGGACTTATTTGTTAAGCTGCCAGAATCTTTAAGATATTCCAACAGCCTTCCCAAAACAGAAAATTCCTCAATCCATAGACAAATGAATTTACCTTAGGTACAGTTTGGTGGGTTGTCCCCGCTCCTCTGTTTAGTTTGTCCTCCTTCATTCCCCTGACAACATTTTATCTTTGAGTATTTTGGGGGAAAGTTTTCTGTTCTTGTTTTTCCTCTATAAATTATCTCACTCACACATGCAGCATATGAGCTACTGTTGCTGTGGTTGTATTTTATTTGTTAAACAATCCTGTACTTTGAAATGATTCATTTAAGAGCCATGAAACATTCAAAGCAGGATGTGTGACTCGCATAGCAAACAGTAGCATCTTTTTTTCCTTTTTATTTATTTATTTATTTATTTATTTATTTATTTATTGCCCATCACTGGCTAAACATCTTGAAGTGGAGAGCAGGAGCCTAGGATTGACCAAGGTAGAAATGAAAGTTATGTTTGGTTTGAAGTATGTGTGTATTTAATCCCTTCCTTCGTCTCCCTTTCCCTGCTTTCCCAAACTTAAATGATGTCTGACATTGGGAACAGAAGCACTGCAGTGAGGGCAAGAAGCCTTGTCAAGACTTTTACAGATCTTCCAGTTTCTCCTTTCAGAATATGTGATCAGTTGAAGTGATTAATTAAATAGTGTTCAAAAAAAGATCAGTTATTTCTTCCTTCACCTGCTCAGCACCAGTATCACTGTATTCTAGAACTTACTCCTCATAGTTTTTCTCAAGTTTTCTATGACTTTTTTTTTTTTTTTTTTTTTTTTTAAAGAGACAGAATCTTACTCTGTTGACCAGGCTGGAGTGCAGTGGTGCTGTCTTCTATGACTTTTTCATACTATTTTCTTTCATCAAAATACGCCTCCTTCCTTCCTTCCCTCCCTCCCTCCCTCCCTCCCTCCCTTCCTTCCTTCCTTCCTTCCTTCCTTTCTTTCTTTTCTTTCTTTTCTTTCTTTCTTTTCTTTCTCTTTCCCTGCCTTTTCTCCTTTCGCTGCAGGCACGCATTCGCCATCTTGGCCACGCTGGTCGCCAGCTCCTGACGCGGAGTGCTCTGCCCGCCTCAGCCTCCCGAGGTACTGGGACTACAGACGGAGTCTCGCTCACCCAGTGCTCGCTGTTGCCCGGGCTGGAGTGCGGTGGCGTGGTCTGGCCTCGCGGCAGCCTCTGCCCCCCAGCCGCCTGCCTTGGCCTACCAGGGTGCTGGGATTGCAGCCCCTGCCCGGCCGCCGCCCCATCTGGGAGGTGGGGAGCGCCTCTGCCCGGCCGCCCCGTCTGGGAAGTGAGGAGCACCTCTGCCCGGCCGCCCCGTCTGGGAAGTGAGGAGCGCCTCTGCCCGGCCACCCACCGTCTGGGAAGTGAGGAGCGCCTCTGCCCGGCCACCCACCGTCTGGGAAGTGAGGAGCGCCTCTGCCTGGCCACCCACCGTCTGGGAAGTGAGGAGCGCCTCTGCCCGGCCACCCACCGTCTGGGAAGTGAGGAGCGCCTCTGCCCGGCCGCCCCGTCTGGGAAGTGAGGAGCACCTCTGCCCGGCCACCCATCGGCTGGGAAGTGAGGAGCGCCTCTGCCCGGCCGCCCCGTCTGGGAAGTGAGGAGCGCCTCTGCCCGGCCGCCCCATCCGGGAAGAAATGAGGAGCGCCTCTGCCCGGGCGCCCCATCTGGAAAGAAGTGAGGAGCGCCTCTACCCGGCCGCCCCATCCGGGAAGAAGTGAGGAGCGCCTCTGCCCGGCCACCCATCGTCTGGGAAGTGAGGAGCGCCTCTGCCCGGCCACCCCGTCTGGGAAGTGAGGAGCGCCTCTGCCCGGCCGCCCCGTCTGGGAAGTGAGGAGCGCCTCTGCCCGGCCGCCCCGTCTGGGAAGTGAGGAGCGCCTCTGTCCGGCCACCCATCGTCTGGGAAGTGAGGAGCGCCTCTGTCCGGCCTCCCATCGTCTGGGAGGTGAGGAGCGCCTCTGCCCGGCCGCCCTGTCCGGGAGGAAGTGAGGAGCGCCTCTGCCCGGCCGCCCCGTCCGGGAAGAAGTGAGGAGCGCCTCTGCCCGGCCGCCCCGTCCGGGAAGAAGTGAAGAGCGCCTCTGCCCGGCCGCCCCGTCTGGGAAGAAATGAGGAGCGCCTCTGCCCGGCCGCCTCGTCCGGGAAGAAGTGAGGAGCGCCTCTGCCCGGCCGCCCCGTCCGGGAAGAAGTGAGGAGCGCCTCTGCCCGGCCGCCCCGTCTGGGAAGTGAGGAGCGCCTCTGCCCGGCCGCCCCATCCGGGAAGAAATGAGGAGCGCCTCTGCCCGGGCGCCCCATCTGGGAAGAAATGAGGAGCGCCTCTACCCGGCCGCCCCATCCGGGAAGAAGTGAGGAGCGCCTCTGCCCAGCCACCCATCATCTGGGAAGTGAGGAGCGCCTCTGCCCGGCCACCCACCGTCTGGGAAGTGAGGAGCGCCTCTGCCCGGCCACCCCGTCTGGGAAGTGAGGAGCGCCTCTGCCCGGCCGCCCCGTCTGGGAAGTGAGGAGTGCCTCTGCCCGGCCGCCCCGTCTGGGAAGTGAGCAGCGCCTCTGCCCGGCCGCCCCGTCCGGGAAGAAGTGAGGAGCGCCTCTGCCCGGCCGCCCCATCCGGGAAGAAGTGAGGAGCGCCTCTGCCCGGGCGCCCCTTCCGGGAAGAAGTGAGGAGTGCCTCTGCCCGGCCGCCCCGTCCGGGAAGAAGTGAGGAGCGCCTCTGCCCGGCCGCCCCGTCCGGGAAGAAGTGAGGAGCGCCTCTGCCCGGCCGCCCCATCTGGGAGGTGAGGAGCGCCTCTGCCCGGCCACCCATCGTCTGGGAAGTGAGGAGCGCCTCTGCCCGGCCACCCACCGTCTGGGAAGTGAGGAGCGCCTCTGCCTGGCCGCCCCGTCTGGGAAGTGAGGAGCGCCTCTGCCGGGCTGCCCCATCCGGGAAGAAATGAGGAGCGCCTCTGCCCGGGCGCCCTGTCCGGGAAGAAGTGAGGAGCGCCTCTGCCCGGCCGCCCCATCCGGGAAGAAGTGAGGAGCGCCTCTGCCCGGCCGCCCCATCTGGGAGATGAGGAGCGCCTCTGCCCGGCCACCCATCGTCTGGGAAGTGAGGAGCGCCTCTGCCCGGCCACCTACCGTCTGGGAAGTGAGGAGCGCCTCTGCCCGGCCGCCCCGTCTGGGAAGTGAGGAGTGCCTCTGCCCGGCCACCCATCGTCTGGGAAGTGAGCAGCGCCTCTGCCCGGCCGCCCCGTCCGGGAAGAAGTGAGGAGCGCCTCTGCCCGGCCGCCCCGTCCTGGAAGAAGTGAGGAGCGCCTCTGCCCGGGCGCCCCGTCCGGGAAGAAGTGAGGAGGGCCTCTGCCCAGCCGCCCCGTCCGGGAAGAAGTGAGGAGCGCCTCTGCCCGGCCGCACCGTCCGGGAAGAAGTGAGGAGCGCCTCTGCCCGGCCGCCCCGTCCGGGAAGAAGTGAGGAGCGCCTCTGCCCGGCCGCCCCGTCCGGGAAGAAGTGAGGAGCGCCTCTGCCCGGCCGCCCCGTCTGGGAAGTGAGGAGCGCCTCTGCCCGGCCGCCCCGTCCGGGAAGAAATGACGAGCGCCTCTGCCCGGGCGCCCCATCCGGGAAGAAGTGAGGAGCGCCTCTGCCCGGCCGCCCCGTCCGGGAAGAAATGAGGAGCGCCTCTGCCCGGGCGCCCCGTCCGGGAAGAAGTGAGGAGCGCCTCTGCCCAGCTGCCCCATCCGGGAAGAAGTGAGGAGCGCCTCTGCCCGGCCGCCCCATCTGGGAGGTGAGGAGCGCCTCTGCCCGGCCACCCATCGTCTGGGAAGTGAGGGGCGCCTCTGCCCGGCCACCCACCGTCTGTGAGGTGAGGAGCGCCTCTGCCCGGCCGCCCCGTCTGGGAAGTGAGGAGCGCCTCTGCCCGGCCGCCCCATCTGGGAAGTGAGGAGTGCCTCTGCCCGGCCACCCATCGTCTGGGAAGTGAACAGCGCCTCTGCCCGGCCGCCCCGTCCGGGAAGAAGTGAGGAGCGCCTCTGCCCGGGCGCCCCGTCCGGGAAGAAGTGAGGAGCGCCTCTGCCCGGCCGCCCCGTCCGGGAAGAAGTGAGGAGCGCCTCTGCCCGGCCGCCCCGTCCGGGAAGAAGTGAGGAGCGCCTCTGCCCGGCCGCCCCGTCCTGGAAGAAGTGAGGAGCGACTCTGCCCGGCCGCCCAGTCCGGGAAGAAGTGAGGAGCGCCTCTGCCCGGCCGCCCCGTTGGGAAGAAGTGAGGAGAGCCTATGCCCGGCCGCCCCGCCCGGGAAGAAATGAGGAGCGCCTCTGCCCGGCCGCCCCGTCAGGGAGGTGAGGAGCGCCTCTGCCCGGCTACCCATCGTCTGGGAGGTGAGGAGCGCCTCTGCCCGGCCACCCATCGTCTGGGAGGTGAGGAGCGCCTCTGCCCGGCCACCCATCGTCTGGGAGGTGAGGAGCGCCTCTGCCCGGCCACCCATCGTCTGGAAAGTGAGGAGCGCCTCTGCCCGGCTGCCCCATCTGGGAAGTGAGGAGCGCCTCTGCCCGGCCACCCATCGTCTGGGAAGTGAGGAGCGCCTCTGCCCGGCCGCCCCGTCTGGGAAGTGAGGAGCGCCTCTGCCCGGCCGCCCCGTCCGGGAAGAAGTGAGGAGCGCCTCTGCCCGGCCACCCATCGTCTGGGAAGTGAGGAGCGCCTCTGCCCGGCCACCTGTCGTCTGGGAAGAAGTGAGGAGCGTCTCTGCCTGGCCACCCCGTCTGGGAAGTGAGGAGCTCCTCTGCCCGGCCGCCCCGTGTCTGGGTAGAAGTGAGGAGCTCCTCTGCCTGGCCGCTCCGTCTGGGAGGTCTACCACGGAGGCCAGAAGCAATGTGGGGGCTGGACGTGGTGGCTCACGCCTGTGGTCCCGGCACTCTGGGGGGCGAGGCGGGTTGATCACTTCGGGCTAGGAGTTCAAGACCAGTCTGGCCAACTTGGCGAAACATGAAGAATACAACAGACAAACCAACCAACCAACTCAGTGACAACAAAACAGGTCCACCCTGGAGTCATACTCTAATTTTTTCTATTTTCCTCCCTTTCTGATCCTTTATCCCACTTTCTTTTTCTTCCTCTTCCTTCTCCCTCTTCTTTGTCAAATAGAGGATTGAGTTATTATCACTGATCCATATAAAGTCCCTCTCTCATTTATTTTAACTCCCACCCCCCATTTCTATTCCCCGACTTCCCATGTGCAACCTTCCTAATATGTTTGATACGCATCTTTTTGTTTGTATGTATTTTTAGAAAATGTTTATTGTTTTTGTATGCAAAAAAAATTAATTAAAAAAAAAAAATACACCCCCAAGTATATGGGCGCAGATAAACCCAACTCTTTGGAAGGCTGAGGTGGGATGATCGCTTGAGGCCAAGAGTTTGCAATCAGCCTGGGCAACATAGCAACACCCCATCTCTAAAGTAAACAAAACAATAGTCCATGGTGGTGCGAACCTGTAGTCCCAGCTACTTGGTAGGCTGAGGTGGGAAGATTGCTTGAGTCCAAGAGTTTGAGGTTACAGTGATCTATGATCACATCACTTCACTCCAGCCTGAGCTACAGAGTGAGACCCTGTCTAAAAAAAAAAGAAAAAGAAAAAAAAAACAAGCCAAAGTATAGATACTGAATTAAAAGAAAGCAATTCTGTCCATGAAGTACTGCCAAACCCAGAAACTTTGGAGAAAAGGGGTAGTTAGGTTTCAGCATAAATTACTTTTCAGACTATTACAAATGTAAACTCAGTTCCTTGTATTATTTCTTGACAGTTTACGCACTCAGGGCTCATTTCCTAATAACTAAAGAGTTCTGATTGTCTTTTTCCCCCAGTCTACTCTTCTAAAACAAGGAAAGGGACATGAATTCATCATAGGTCAGGATATTAAGAGCATTTTTAAATGTGAGGCAAATCCTCATGAAAACGGGTGCTGTGGCGGCCAAAAGCAACATTTCAGGAATGTATCTGGCTAGGAGTTGAGTGCATATTGCAGAGAAATTTCATCGGTCACAATGCTTTACCAAGGAGTTAGCTTGAAACCGTTAGATTCCTAATCCTCGTATGCTTGTGCCTGGCTCAGAGTCAAAAGGCAAAAATTTAGTTTTAGTTTGGCCTTACGTCTCATTTGCTCTGAGCCTTCTTTTTGGGTCTGTTCAGTGCTGCTATTTCAAAATACATCTAGAGAATAGGTTAAATGAGGTTAGGAAAAGAACTGCAGTATCTCTAGGCATTTACTGTTTAGAATTATCCTGCAAAAAAAAATGTCACTTTTTACTATAATACCTGTCTCTCTTGAAATTTAAAAAAGTAAAGAGGAGGCCAGGCGTGGTGGCTCATGCCATAATCCCAGCACTTTAGGAGGCCAAGGCGGGTGGATCATGAAGTCAGGAGTTCAAGACCAGCCTGGCCAACATGGTGAAACCCTGTCTCTACTAAAAACACAAAAAATTAGCCGGGTGTGGTGGCAGGTGCCTGTAATTCCAGTTACTCGGGAGGCTGAGGCAGAAGAATCGCTTGAACCCAGGAGGCGGAGATTGCGGTGAGCCGAGATCACACCATTGCACTCCAGCCTGGGCAACAAGATCGAAACTCCATCTCAATAAATAAATAAATAAAATTTTTAAAAAGTAAAGAGGAGGGAACTAGTTGAATATGTGCTGTGTCCAAGGTACTGTACTGTCTTATGTAATTATTTCACTTAAAAGCTTAAGAAAACAGGGATATATGGGAGGCTTCTGTGATGTCTGAAATGTTTCATGTCTTGAACTAGGTAGTGATTACACAGGTATATGCAAATTTAAAAATTAATAATTCATTGAGATGTACACTAAGGATTTTTGCATTTTCTTTTTTTTTTTTTTTTTTTTTTGAGACAGAGTCTCACTCTGTCGCCCAGACTGGAGTGCAGTGGCATGATCTTGGCTCACTGCAACCTCCCGAGTAGCTGGGACTACAGGCACGTGCCTCCACGCCCAGCTAATTTTTGTATTTCTTATAGAGACAGGATTTCACTGTGCTGGCCAGGCTGGTCTCGATCTCCTGACCTCAAGTGATCTGCCCACCTCTGCCTCCCAAAGTGCTGGGATTAAGGGTGTGAGCCACTGCACCCAGCCCATTTTCTGTATTTTATACCTCAGTCTTAAAAGGGCCAGGCATGGTGGCTTATGCCTATAATCCCAGCACTTTGGAAGGCTGAGACAGGAGGACTGCTTTTGAGCCCATGAGTTTGAGACCAGCCTGGGCAACGTAATGGGACCCCCATCTCTAAAAAAAAGAAAAAAGAAAAAGAAAAAAGTAAAAAAATCTGAAGACTTTATTCATTGAGATTTATTCCTTATTTACAGTTTCCACCATCTGTGTTCTTCTTCAGGTCATTCCTTTTTTTTTTTTAAACAGATACAAGGTCTTACGATGTTGCCCAGGCTGGTCTTGAACTCTTGGGCTCAAGCCATCCTCCCACCTCGGCCTCCCAGAGTGTTGGGGTTACAGGTGTGAGCCACTGCACCCAGCCCATCCTAACTCTTTACTTAGCTCTGTTCGTTTAGTAAGTTTGTGAGGAGGAAGGATTCTAGATTCTCCTATTACAGAAGGATAGGTGAGAGTAAAACTTACTAGAAATGGAAAGAGTTTTTACCAAAGATGTCTCATAGAAAGTTAATTGTTAATAGGAAATGTACTTTCCCTGTCCATTCTGGAGGTAGTATATCAGTTTTCAGATTGACTTCCTCATAGTTCTGACATTCTATTTTATGCTTCTTAGTATTTCTTAAACGAAAAGAATCTTCTTTCTTGCTACTTTTTTTCTTCATAAGGGAGTAAAAATCAAAAGTAGCCAAAATTGTTTTGATTAGCTTCTTCTATATTATCTTTTTGTTACTAACAAGGCAGTGCATGAGAATTCCATTCAGTCTGTTCTCCCAAATACAGTGCCTTCTGTCTCCATCTTCCTAATTTCCCTATCTAAGTATTTACAGATCTGGAGTCCATCAGCCATTTTATAAAACGAGGCTGGAAGTTTTTTGCCTGTCCTTTTTTTCTTCCAAGTTTCAGGTTTAAAAACGTGTTGGCAGTTTGGAAAAGGAAACTAAAAAGCAGCTTTTTTTCTTATTTCTTTTTCTCTTCCCCTGTTACTCTGTATCAGGGTTTCTCAACAAACACAACTGATATTTTGAGTTATGCAATTCTTTGTTTTGGGAGGCTGTCCTGTGCACCATACAATATTTATCAGCATCTCAGGCCTCTACCTTCTAGAGGCCAGTAGCATCCTCCCAGATGTGACAAACAAAAATGTCTCCAAACATTGTCAAATGTCCCATGGGGGACAGAGTTACCTCTGGTTGAGAACCACTGTCACATACTCTAAACTGCATTTAAAGAAAATGGATTTAGGGAGGAAGATTTAAGATTGGTACATGATTAAAATTCCCGTGGGATCTTGGAGCATATTATCTAGATTAGAGCTGTCCAAAAGAAATATAATGCAAACCACAAATGTGAGCCACATACGTAAGTTTTAATTTTCTAGTAGCTACATTAAAAAGTGAAAGTAAACAAGTGAAACTAATTGTAATAATATATTTTATTTAACCTGGTATATCCAAAATAGTATCATTTTGACGTGTAATCAACAAAAAATTATTAACAAGATATTTTACTGAGTCTTTGAAATCCAGTGTGTGTTTTTATTTTCAGTACATTTCAATTCAGACTAGCCACATTGCAAGTACTCAATAGCTATGTGTGGCTAGTCGCTACCATATCAGATAGTGCAGATCTAGATGATCTTAGTCTTCAGATGGGGGTGCAAATTAGTCTTGGCATAAAGGAGAGGAGAGAAACTGTCCTGATTTTGTATTAAGCCTTCTGCTGCCTTGGAGATAGTTATTATATTTACCCTACAGTGAGGGCAAGTGTGTTCCCTGAGTGAGTGGCTATTTGCCAAAACCTTAGACATGGGTAATGCCAAAGAACAAAGGAAGATCCTTTAAGGGTATTAACAAATGAGGGGCTGGGCATGGTGGCTCACACCTGTAAATCCCCACACTTTGAAAAGCCAAGGCTGGCAGATCACTTGGGCTCAGGAGTTCAAGACCAGCCTGAGCAACATGGTGAAACCCCGTCTCTACAAAAAATACAAAAATTGCCCGAACATGGTGGTGCATGCCTGTAGTCCCAGCTACTCGGGAGGCTGGGATGGGAGGATTGCATAAGTCTGGAGGGCAGAGGTTGCAATGAGCCAAGATCGTGCCGTTGCACTCCAGCCTGGGCAACAGAGCAAGACCCTGTCTCAGACAAACAAGAAAACAAATAAGGGAACTAGATTTTTTAATGGGGAATAATTTAAAAAGGAAATATTTTGGGGAGTCCCTTCACCCATTTTAATTAAATAGAATATATTTTTACTTAGGTCAAGATTTTTATCACTTAGTAACACTTTAGCTATTTTTAGCCAGGCACAATGGTGTGCACCTATAGTTCCAGCTACTCAGGAAGCTGAGGCAGGAGACTCATTTGGGCCCAGGAGTTCAAGAACAGCCTGGGCAACATAATGAGATCCCATCTTATTAAAAAAACTATGATAATAATTTTAGCTATTTTAATTGAGAAATTGCTTTCAGAGGGATGGTTTCCTATGCATGAAGTTTATGACTAATCTAGAGAATTTCTTTTTTTCTTATAGGGGTCCATCCCACCCTTACCTTGCCATGAGTGAGGGCACACCAAGCACCCACAGCCCCCTGGCTTAGGCCCACTCACCCCAGCTGTGGCCAAGGACAGGAAAACTGGGACTCAGTATTCTAGAGAATTTCTGAAGTGTTAACTCTCAATAAATGAGAGAAAATATAAGGACTATATAAAACATAGCCAGATTAGCAGTCACTTTGGTTTTTTTTTTCGTTGTTTTTTTGAGACAGTCTTGCCCTTGTTACCCAGATTGGAGTGCAATGTTACGATCTTGGCTCACTGCAACCTCCACCTCCTGGGTTCAAGCCATTCTGCACCTGGCCTGGTGATCACTTTGACAGAAAGCTTCAGTAAACTTTTATTCTCCCCCTAGGCATATGAGATAAGAATTGTATTAGAAATAGGTTTCGCCATGTTGCCCTGGCTGGTCTCGAACTCCCGCGCTCAAGCGATCCACCTGCCTCGGCATCCCAATGTGCTAGGGTTACAGGCATGTGCCACCATGCCCAGCCTAGAGTAATATTTTTAAATTCATGAAATACATAGGATTACAAAAGAAACTAATGATATTATAATATGGTTTTTAAAAATATATGATAAAAAGGCCAGGCCACTGCACCGGCCAACATTATAAGTACATTTTGAAAACTTACAGCCCTGCATAATCTACTACTTGTCATATCTCCTTAAAATTGTATTTTTTGGCTGGGTGCGGTGGCTCACACCTGTAATTCCAGCATTTTGGGAGGTCGAGGCAGGCGGATCACCTGAGGTCGGGAGTTCAAGACCAGCCTGGCCAACATGGTGAAATCCTGTCTGTACTAAAAATACAAAAATTAGCCAAGTGTGGTAGTGGGCACCTGTAATCCCAGCTATGCAGGAGGCTGAGACAGGAGAATCGCTTGAACCCGGGAGGTGGAGGTTGCAGTGAGCTGAGATTGTGCCATTGGACTCCAGCCTGGGCAACAAGAGCAAAACTCTGTCTCAAAAAAAAAAAAAAAAAAGGCGAGGCACAATGGCTCACACCTATAATCCTAGCACTTTGGGAGGTCAAGGCAGGCGGATCACCTGAGGTCGGGAGTTTGAGACCAGCCTGACCAACATGTAGAAACCCCTTCTCTATCAAAAATACAAAATTAGCCAGGCGTGGTGACGCATGCCTGTAATCCCAGCTACTCGGAAGGCTGGGGCAGGAGAATCACTTGAACTCGGGAGATGGAGGTTGCAGTGAGCTGAGATCATGCCGTTGCACCACTGCACTCCAGCCTGGGCAACAGAGCGAGACTCTGTCTCACAAAAAAAAAAAAAAAAAAAAAAAAAAAAAAAAAAAAAAATTATATTCTTTTCTTCTTTATAAACTAGGTTCTGCTTATTTCCTTTTACCAAATACCTGGCAATCCCAGGCCCTCTACAGTGACTTGTTTAACCTACAAATATCATACCCCTGGTTAATACACTATTCCTCCTTCCCCCAAACCCTCACTCTTTTTTTTTTTTTTTTTGAGATGGAGTTTCACTGTCGTTGCCCAGGCTGGAGTGCAATGGCACGATCTTGGCTCACTGCAACCTCCGTCTCCCTGGTTCAAGCGATTTTCCTGCCTCATCCCTAGCCCCCCGAGTAGCTAGGAGTATAGGCATGTGCCACCATGCCCGGCTAATTCTGTATTTTTAGTAGAGATGGGGTTTCATCATGTTTCATCATCATAGTCTGGTCTCGAACTCCTGACCTCAGGTGATCCACCTGCCTCAGCCTCCCAAAGTGCTGGGATTACAAGCATGAGCCACCACGCCCGGCCACTTTTTTCTTATGGAAACATCTGTAACTGAAAAAGATGGTGCCTGGAGTTTACCAACAATAGAGAAAACTAAAGTTCTTGGCTAAATTTTTCCACATTTTATTCAGTTTTTGTCCTAGATCAATCAGAAACCACTGAGGCTGTCTTTTTTTTTTTTTTTTTTTTTTTTTGAGACAAGGTCTTCTGTCGCCCAGGCTGGAGCTCAGTGGTGGGGTCTCGGCTCACTGCAAACTCCAACTCCCAGGTTCAAGCAGTTCTTGTGCCTCAGTATCCCAAATAGGTGGGATTACAGGCACCCGCCACCATGCCCAGCTAATTTTTGTGTTTTTTGTAGAGATGGGGTTTTGCCATGTTGGTCATGCTGGCCTCGAACTCCTTACCTTAAGAGATCCACCCGCCTAGGCCTCCCAAAGTGCTGGGATTACAGGCATGAGCCACCACGCCTGGCCCTTTTTTGAGAAAGGGTCTCACTGGAGTACAGTGGTGTAATCATGACTCACTACAGCCTCAACCTCCTGGGCTTCCCCCACCTCAGCCTCCTGAGTAGCTGGAACTACAGGTGAGCATCACCACACCCAGCTAATTTAAAAATTTTCTGTTGCTGGGCATGGTGGCTCATGCCTGTAATCCCAGCACTTTGGGAGGCCAAGGTGAGTGGATCAACTGAGGTCAGGAGTTCAAGACCAGCCTGACCAATATGGTGAAACCCCGTCTCTACTAAAAATACAAAAATTAGCTGGGCATGGTGGCATGCGCCTGTAGTCCCAGCTACCCAGGAGGCTGAGACAGGAGAATTGCTTGAACCTGGGCAGCAGAGGTTGCAGTGAGCGGAGATTGCGCCACTGCACTCCAGCCTGGGCGACAGAGCAAGACTCCGTCTCAAAAATAAATAAATAAATAAAAATAAAAAATTTTTATATAGAAATGGGGTTTTGCCAGATTACCCAGTCTGGTCTTGAACTCCTGGGCTCAAGCAATCTGTCCACTTCAGCCTCCCAAAGTGCTGCAATTACAGGCATGAGCCATCACGACCAGCCTAGGATTTTGGATCTTAAATTGGCTTTAGTTGTAAATTCAGGTAAAATAAAGTAGTAGAAACAGTTTGGTATTGCTTTCCTGACAGGTAGGAGCTGGATGGGGCCAACTCCCCTGTATTTTGTTTGCAGTCCAGAAGAGCTGTGGAAAAGAAGACTAAACGTATAGTATTTGGTGAGAAGTATACACGTGATGAAGAAAGTAAAAAGAGACGACTAACCAATCACCATTTTTAGAAGCAAAAAGACAAATAGAACCATGTTGCAGAACCTCACTGTGAAGGAGTTGTGGAAAACTGCAGCATCCGGGCTGTTACTGTGTTGCAGGCATGTTTTAATGAAGGAATATGGCCAGGAGCCTCAAAGGGACTTTTGAGAATATTATTCTTTTGAATTACTGCTGTTCATCTGTTCCCTTCACTCTCCCCCTTTTAAGAAGGGGTGGGAGCATAAATTATTGTCCAGTAACCCTATTTTACTTAGTCATAAACTGGATGGACTTAGCCCACTTTTCTTCATTGTCCTTTCACCCAAATCCCAAACAAATAAAATCTCTATACCATCTCCCTTTCTCTTCCCTCATCCTGCCTACAGGCTCCTCCCTACCCCTAAAAAAAATATTTTTTGCTGGCATTTTTATTCTACCATTATATAGTCATCAGCATTGTACTGGCCTTTTTATGGCTGATGGAGCCCAGGCGGGCTGCCCGATGAAGGGAGACAGCATTTGGCCGATGGGGCTGGTATGCACCATTATTGCTGGCCATTGGGCCTTGGTCCTCTATAGCTCCATCCTGGCTCATTAAAACTCTGAGCCAAATAGCCATGCAGGCGCCTGCTGCAGCACTGTAGGGGCCAAGAAGTTAAATGGTTCTCCTAATCCTGCATAATTTATCTCCCTGTTAGCCCCCTCATAAAAGAGTCCAATTCAGCTCTACCATGGAGGGCTTCATTCTCAATTTCCTATTTTTGTGATGGCCAACTAGTACCCAGCCCTTCCCTTCTCTCTTTATTATTATTATTAAAAATTGTTTCCCCTTGTTCAATACGAGTTTGCCTTAATGTTTTTTTCATTTGGAGCCTCCTACTTGGACGCCACTTCACCAACAATCTGTCCACTTCTGTTGTTTGGACCTGATATTACAGAGCAGTTGGTGTTGTGGTCTTCCCCCTCTCCTCTTCTCTCTGCCTTCTAGCACGCTTTTTTCTCCATCTCTTCTCCTCTTCCAGTTTTTTCTCCCTCTCCAGTTCTTCTTTCCAAGGACCAATCTCATTGCAAGATGTTTGGTAGGACATTTTAAAAGGGCACCGAATTGGGTTTTTGTTTTTGTTTTTTCACATCTCCATTTCTGTTTCATTTCAGAGATTTACAAACGAGGACCACCTGGCAGTTCATAAACACAAGCATGAGATGACATTGAAATTTGGCCCAGCCCGAACTGACTCAGTCATCATTGCAGGTATTTGCTGACCCAAAAGCCACGTGCCTTGATACCATCAGGCAGTTAAGATTAATACCAGAGACCAGATGTACTGGGAGCTGTACTCCCTTTCTACCATTAAGAGCCCTTATGTGATCTGCATTTAATCAGGAAAAAGGAACACTAAAAGCTCCCAAGTTTCTCTTGTACCCTCCACTCTGCTTTTTAATAACAAGATTGTGTTCTGTGGTTTTTGAGGGTAGGTGTGTTGAGGTTTAGTCTTAGTTTTTCTTCGGTCTATTACCATCCGTCTTTCTATTTATTAAGACTCTGAAAGATTTACAGACAAAAGATGCCTTTGACATTTTTCCCTACCCACAGCAAAGGGGTGAACAAAAGAATGCAAAAAAAAGCCAACCTAGCCTGGTTGCTTCTCTTCCACTGGGTGTCAGCTTTCCTCCAGCAGGCAGATTGTCAGTTCATAAATTCAACTTCCCTTGTGAACCCAGACACCATTGAGGGCACATTTCCAAAGTTCAAACAAGACATTTAGTCAGTGGGACTTTTCTAAGCCAATTTGGGTGACCTGGAACCTCTCAGCAGTTGTTTTAGATACTGTCTTGCTTGTATATGCCATTCTCAAGGGAGCCCTCTTAGCAACTGCTCTCAAACCAGGCAGCAATTCTGCTGTACCATTTTCAGCTAGACAGACATACAAACCAAAGTGAGCTTTTTCTTTTGATCCATGAGAGGTTCTGATTTACCTCAATCTAAGCAAGCTTAACTCAATATTTAATTCCTAGGGTGTTTAGTTGGTGGTTATTACATTAGTTAATAACTCAGATAACACACAGTTTCTCTAAGTATTACTGCCAAAATGCTACCATAGACATGGAGAAGGAGAGACAGAACTTCGTCATCATACTTCTATACATGATGAAAGGGACTTGCCACTTGCCTTTACAGACCTCCTATTCCTCATTAATTCAGCAGATATGTATTTCATATCCACTATATACATCAGGCACGTTTGCTAGGAGCTTGTAGATTTGTAATCCTGCCGGGCGTGGTGGCTCACGCTTGTAATCCCAGCACTTTGGGAGGCCGAGGCGGGCGGATCACAAGGTCAGGAGATCGAGACCACGGTGAAACCCCGTCTCTACTAAAAAAAAATACAAAAAATTAGCCGGGCGTGGTGGCGGGCGCCTGTAGTCCCAGCTACTCGGAGAGGCTGAGGCAGGAGAATGGCGTGAACCCGGGACGCGGAGCTTGCAGTGAGCCGAGATTGCGCCACTGCACTCCAGCCTGGGCGAAAGAGCAAGACTCCGTCTCAAAAAAAAAAAAAAAAAGATTTGTAATCCTTAGGAAAAAGACATAAATGGGAACATTGTCATCAATGATCCCTGAGAAAACCTGGGGGAAGATCAGGTGTGGTGGCTCATGCCTGTAATCCCAATGCTTTGGGAGGCCAAGGCAGAAGGATTGCTTGAGGCTGGGAGTTCGAGACCAGCCTGAGCAGCATAGAGAGACCTTGTCTCTACAAAAAAATGTTTAAAAATTAGCTAAATGTGATGATGCATGGCTATAGTCCTAGCTACTTGGGAGGCTGAGGTGGGAAGATAGCTTGAGCCCGGGAGTTTGAGGTTATAGTATGCTATGACCGTTCTATTGCACTCTAGCCTAGACTACAAAGCAAGACCCTGTCTCTAAAAACAAAAGGAAAACCTGGGGGAGATCTTAGGGAATAGTGGATAGGGTATACATATAGGTCAGACATAATTAATTCAGGGCATATATTCATAAAAAAATTGTAGTATTTGCAGACAAGTATAAGTGAATACTACAAACAATATGAATACTAAATGAGTTAATATTCAGTAGAATTAATCAGAGGAAATTTATCTAAGAGGTAAATTTGGGGCAAGGTTATAAAGTTAGAGAGGTTATTCCAAATGGGTGGAAGGGTCTATACCAAATCTCCAGGGATAGTAAGAGAACTTGCTCCAGGATGGTCTCAAGGAGAAAATGTGTTCTCCTGTTACTATTTGCTTTCAGTTCTGGAATGCTCATCTTGTTGCACATGACTTCAGCTATCATATATCTATGCTGGTAATTCTCACATCTCCAGTTAAGACCTGGTGTGTCATATGTATCCCAACCCCTTATGTGAACATTTTTACTTGGCTGCCTTTCAAGTCTTTATGTCAATAACTGAACTTAACCTCCTTGTCTCCTAAACCAGCTCCTTCTCCTTTGTTATTCATTAATATCAGTATTCTCAAAATCTTGAGTTGTTTTATTCTTCAAATTCTTTCTATTCTGTTCCTTCCTATTCTCCCTACCATCACCTTCTTTATACTTGGATTCCTCCAAAGTCTCCTAGCTGGCCTCCTTAATTAGTCTCTCATTCTAATCTATGTTGCATACATACTGTTAAAAAGGCAGTCTTCCTTAAATTCTACTCTTCTAGTCAAAATCTATCATTATTTTCCTATTTTCTCTTTATTTATTTATATTTATTATTTATTATTATTATTTTTTGAGACAGGGTCTCACTCTGTTGCCCAGACTGGAGTGCAGTGGTGTAATCTCGGCTCACCATAACCTCCCCCTCCCAGGCTCAAGCGATTCTCCTGCCTCAGTCTCCTGAGTAGCTGGGATTATAGGCGCGCGCCACTACCACTCGGCTAATTTTTATATTTTTAATACAGACAGGATTTCACCATGTTGGCCAGGCTGGTCTTGAACTCCTGACCTCGAATGATCCACCTGCCTCAGCCTCCCAAAGTGCTGGGATTACAGGTGTGAGCCACCACCCTGGGCCCTTTTCTCTTTAAAGCTATTTAAGGCTGGACGCGGTGGCTCACACCTGTAATTTCAGCACTTTAGAAGGCTAAGGCAAATGGATCACCTGAGGTCAGGAGTTCGAGACCAGTCTCACTAACGTGGTGAAACCCCATCTCTACTAAAAATACAAAATTAGCCGGGCATGGTGGCTCACGCCCATAATTCCAGCACTTTGGGAGGCTGAGGCAGGCATATCACAAGATCAGGAGTTTGAGACAAGCCTGGCCAACATAGTGAAACCCTGTCTCTACTAAAAATACAAAAATTAGCCAGGCGTGGTGGCGAGCGCCTGTAGTCCCAGCTACTCAGCAGGCTGAGGCTGAGGCTGGAGAATCACTTGAACCTGGGAGGCAGAGGTTGCAGTAAGCTGAGATCACACCACTGCACTCCAACTTGGGCAACAGAGCAAGACTCCATCTCAAAAAAAACAAACAAAAAAAATACAAAATTAGGCCGGCATGGTGGTGCATGCCTGTAATCCCAGGTACTTGGGAGGCTGAAGCAGGAGAATCACTTGAACTCAGGAGGCGGAGGTTGTGGTGAGCTGAGATTGTGCCATTGCACTCCAGCCTGGGCAACAAGAGCAAAACTCTGTCTCAAAAAAAAAAAAAGAAAGAAAGAAAGAAAGAAAGGGCTATTTGTACCTGGATTTTCAGGCTCTTTATAACCTAGCACCATGGCATTCACCCAAGTTTTAATTTGTTTTCTAGTTTTGAGGGGTATTTTTTTCTTTTTTTTTTTTTGAGATGGAGTCTCGTTCTGTTGCCCAGGCTGGAGTGCAGTGGCGTGATCTCTGCTCATTGCAAGCTCCACTTCCCGGGTTCACGCCATTCTCCTGCCCCAGCCTCCCGAGTAGCTGGGACTACAGGCGCCTGCCACCGCACCCGCCTGATTTTTTTGTATTTTTAGTAGAGACGGGGTTTCACTGTGTTAGCCAGGATGGTCTCGATCTCCTGACCTGGAGATCTGCCCGCCTTGGCCTCCCAAAGTGCTGGGATTACAGGCGTGAGCCACTGTGCCTGGCCGTTTTGGGGGTATTTTTTGGAGACAGAGACTTGCTCTGTTGCTCAGGCTGGAGTGCAGTAGCACAATCACAGCTCACTGCAGCCTCAAACTCTTGGACTCAAGCCATCCTCCCATCTCACCCTCCCCAGTAGCTGGAACTACAGATGTGCACCACCTCACCCATCTAATTATTTTATTTTTTGTAAAGATGGGTTCTAGCTTTGTTCCCCAAGTTAGTCTTGAACTCCTCACCTCAAGCAACCCTCTCGCCTCAGCCTTCCAAAGTGCTGGGAGGCGTGAGCCACCATGCCCAGCGAAGTACTTATTTTTGTACACTATGATGCTTTCTACATATATTAGTTTTATTTTCTCAACTAGAAAGCATTCTTAGCTGAGCACTCTGGCTGACACCTATAATCCCAGCACTTTGAGAGGCCGAGGTGGGAGGATCACTTGAGCCCAGGAGTTAGAGGCCAGCCTGGGCAACATAGCAAGACCCCATCTCTACAAAAAATTTAAAAATTAGCCAGGTGTGGTGGCGCATGCATGTAGTCCCAGCTACTTGGGAGTCTGAGGCAGGAGAATCACTTGAACCCAGGAGATCGAGGTTACAGTGAGCTATGATCATGCCACTGCATTCACTGGGTGACAAATCGAGACCTTGTCTCTAAAAAAGAATAAAGAAAGAAGAAAAAAGAAAACATTCTCTGGGGCCTAGCGACACAGTGGCTCACACCTGTAATCCCAGTGCTTTGGAAGGCACAGGTAGGAGGATTCCTTGAGGCCAGGAGTTCAAGGCCAGCCCTGGGCAACATGAGACCCATCTTAACCAAAAATTTTAAAAATTAGCCTCAGGCCGGACACAGTGGCTCACGTCTACAATCCCAGCATTTGGGGAAGCAGAGGCAGAATGATTGCTTGAGGCCAGGAGTCCGAGACCAGCCTGGGCAACACAATGAGGCCCCGCTCTCTACCAAAAAAAATAGCTAGGCATGGTGGCACTCGCCTGTACTCTCAGCTACTCAGGAGGCTGAGGTAGGGGATCACTTGCATTCAGGAGTTCAAGGCTGCAGTGAGCTGTGATTATGCCACTGCCTCCAGCCTGGGTGATGACAGAGTGAGACCCTGTATTTAAAAATACATACATACATACATAGCTATAATCACACCACTGCACTCCAGCCTGGGTGACAGAGTGAGACCCTGTATCTAAAAATAAATACATCATACATACATACATACATACATACATACATACATACATAAAATTAGCCGAGCATAGTGGTGCACACCTGTAGTCCTAGCTACTTGGGAGGCTGAGACAGAAAGATTGCTTGAGCCCAGGAGTTCAAGGTTTCTGTGAACTATGATCATGCCATTGCACTCCAGCCTGGGTGACAGAGCAAGACTGTCTCTTAAAAGAAAATGGCCAAGTATGGTGGCTCACACCTATAATCCCAGCACTTTGGGAGGCTGAGATGAGCAGATCACTTGAGGTCAGGAGTTCAAGATGAGCCTGGTCAACATGATGAATCCCCTTCTCTACTAAAAATACAAAAATTAGCCGAGCGTCGTGGTGTGCACCTGAAATCCCAGCTACTTGGGAGGCTGAGACAGGAGAATCACTTGAACCCGGGAGGCAGAGGTTGCAGTGAGCCAAAATTGTACCACTGCATCCAAACTAGGTAACAGAGTGAGACTCTGTCTCAAAAAAAAAAAAAAAAAAAATTTGGGCACGGTGGCTCACGCCTATAATCCCAGCACTTTGGGAGGCTGAGGCGGGTGGATCACAAGGTTAGGAGATCGAGACCATCCTGGCTAACACGGTGAAACCCCATCTCTACTAAAAATACAAAAAATTAGCCGGGCATGGTGGCAGGCGCCTGTAGTCCCAGCTACTCGGGAGGCTGAGGCAGGAGAATGGCATGAACCCGGGAGGCGGAGCTCGCAGTGAGCCGAGATCACGCCACTGCACTCCAGCCTGGGCGACAGAGAGAGACTCCATCTCAAGAAAAAAAAAAAAAAACCAGCCTGGGCAACATAAAGAAACCCCAGCTCTACAAAATAAATACAAAAATTAGTTAGGCATGATGGCGCACACCTGTAGTCCCAGCTACTCGGGAGGCTGAGGTGGGAAGATCACTTGAGCCTGGGAGGCAGAGGCTGCAGTGAGCCGAGATCGTGCCACTGCTCTCCAGCCTGGGTGGCAAAGTGAGATCTTGTCTCAAAAAAAGAAAAAAAAAGAAAAAGAGACCGAGTGCGGTGGCTCATGCCTGTAATCCCAGTACTTTGGGAGGCTGAAGCAGGTGGATCACTTGAGGTCAGGAGTTTGAGACTAGCCTGGCCAACATTGTGAAACCCTGTCTCTACTAAAAATACAAAAAATTAGCCGGGCATGGTGGCATGCACCTGTAATCCCAGCTACTTGGGAGGCTGAGGCAGGAGAATCATGTGAACCTGGGAGGTGGAGGTTGCAGTGAGCCAAGATCACACCACTGCACTCCAGCCTGGGTGATAAAGCAAGACTCTGTCTCAAAAAAAAAAAAAGAAAGAAAGAAAAGGAAACGTCATCTTAATTTTTAACAGCCAAAAGCCATGTTTTCTTTTTTCTCCTTTTTTTTTTTTTTTTTTTTTTTGAGACAGGTTCTGGCTCTGTCACTAGGGTGGACTGCAGTGGCACAATCTTGGCTCACTGCAACCTCTGCCTCCCAGGCTTAAGCCAATCTCTGAAAAAACTAGGATCACAGGCATGTACCACCACACCGGTTAATTTTTGTTGGTTATTTTTTGTTTGTTTTTTTGAGATGGAGTTTCATTCTTGTTGCCCAGGCTAGAGTGCAATGGTGCAATCTCAGCTCACTGCAACCTCTGCCTCCCAGGTTGAAGCAATTCTCCTGCCTCAGCCTCCCAAGTAGCTGGGATTACAGGCATGCGCCACCATGCCTGGCTAATTTTGTATTTTTAGTAGAGACAGAGTTTCTCCATATTGGTCAGGCTGGTCTCGAACTCCCGACCTCAGGTGATCCACTCACCTCGGCCTCCCATAGTGTGGGGATTACAGGCGTGAGCCACTGCACCCAGCCAATTTTTGTATTTTTTGAAGAGATGGAGTTTCACTATGTTGCCCAGGCTGATCTTGAACTCCTGAGCTCAAGGGGGCATCCGCCTGCCTTGGCCTTCCAAAGTGCCAGGATTACAGGCCTTAGCCACTGCCCCAGCCTAAGAGCCATGTCTTAAATCTGGGCAGTACTCCTATATTCCTATCCCTCCCCTCCGCCAAACATATGCACAAGTATATGCATGTAGCACCAAAACATATAGAAAGTATTCGGTAAAAACTTACTGATTTTTTTGGCTAGGTGCAGTGGCTCACGCCTGTAATCCCAGCACTTTGGGAGGCCGAGGAGAGCGGAACACCTGAGGTTGGGAGTTCGAGACCAGCCTGACCAACATGGAGAAACCCCGTCTCTACTAAAAATACAAAATTAGCCGGGCATAGTGGCACGTGCCTGTAATCCCAGCTATTTGGGAGGCTGAGGCAGGAGAATCCCTTGAACTTGGGAGGCAGAGGTTACGGTGAGGCGGAGGTTGCAGTGAGCTGAGATTGCGCCATTGCACTCCAGCCTGGGCAACAAGAGGGAAACTGTGTCAAAACAAAACAAAACGAAAACTTACTGTTTTTTTAGGATTCATTAGAGCAGGTTCAGGGTTCTCTGATATATTTTCAGTCTGTTTGTTCACAAACCAGAGCCATTTGAAAGTTAGAGGCCACCTGCAAAGTGAGGAATTAGGTTTAACACAGGAGAGCCTTTAAAAAACCAGAAATGAGCCTGAACAGCAGGGTGCAGGAGAAGTTTGTTTGAACCTCATATCAAAGGTCTGAAAGTCCCTCCTCTGCCATAGCCATGCCCTTAGCTGCCCCCTCCTGTTCCACTTGAGTTGTGATTTTGGGTATGCCCTTACTAAAGTACTCTCTAAGCATAAAGGATGATACTACTTCTACTCACCCAGGGATGGAGGGAAAGTGGCTTTATCGTTAGCCAACCAAAGCTGCCAGAGAACCTTTTAAAACTATTTTGAGAAGTAGTGGTAACTTTTCCAAACACTCTGTTTCAGAAGAGGTTTTGTTTAAATTTTTTTTATAAAAATCGTGCTGTTTCCATGGAAAATCCCACTGGACTATTTTCAATTGATCAGGCTAGAAGGGGTGTTTTGGGGTTTTTTTGTTTGTTTTTTTGAGACAGAGTCTCACTCTGTCACCCAGGCTGGAGTGCAGTGGCAGTGATCTTGGCTCACTGCAACCTCCACCTCCTGGGTTCAAGAGATTCTCCTGCCTCAGCCTCCTGAGTAGCTGGGACTACAGGCGCCTGCCACTATGCCCACCTAATTTTTGTATTTTTTTGTAGAGATGCAGTTTCACCATGTTGGCCAGGCTGGTCTCAAACTTCTGACCTCAAGTGATACACCCGTCTCAGCCTCCCAAAGTGCTGGAATTACAGGCATGGGCCACTGCGCCTGGCCAAGAAGGGGTGATTTTAACCCCAGGTCTCACTCCTTAAAATATCATTTAAACATTGTTCTGTATTTCTGTCGTTCATTCTAGTGGTATGAGATGAATCCCTGAAGTAGCATGCCAAGGAAAGCCATCGTAATAGAGTTAGGATCTGTGAACAAGATTCAGGTCTAAAAAAGCAGGATTGGGAGGGAGAAGCTCAAATGTAAAATTCAAGTTGCTTAAAAAGTTCCCATGGGTTACCAAGAGCCTTTCTCTTCAGAAGGGCAGAGGCACTGTGTTGAGGAGAGATTCATGCAGCCCCTGTGGGCATATTTTGGCTGGCAAATCTAAATCCGAATACCCTGGTTTCAGGAACTTGCTCTGGGCCTAGGTCTCTGTGAAATATAGGTCTATTGTTTACAGTTTCCTTTTCCAGCTCATGATCTTCCTGTCTTACTCCTCAGCCCCTAGATTTGCCTGGAATCCTTCAGAAGGTAACAGAACATTATTACCTCAGTGACCACAGAAAGACAAGGCACTATTTCTTACTCGGTAGCTTTAGTCAGCAAACTCAACCATCTGATCCTCAGTTTCTTCTCATCAGATTTTAACATCCATCTGCTTTTTCTGCTCACTTCAGACCTAGTGGGGAGTAAGTTTACAAAAGAAAATATTGCTTAACTATACTTGGTTTTCAAATCTAGAGGTTTCACAAAACTGTGTCACCTGTGTGGGTGGTTTGGTTTGGTTGGAGGTAAACGAGGTAAAACTAGCACTGAGAGAAAAGTGGGTACGTGGATAGTCACACAACAAAATACTGTTCAGTCTTCCCCCTGCTGGCTTTGAGGCAACACAACACAGACACCCTCTGGTGGCCTACCACCAGAGCTCGCCTACTAGAGCTCCATTAAAGCAAATTTGCCCTAACACAAAGACTCTCTCTCCAAATCAAAAAGTACAAATGCATTTTCTATATACTATTTAATATCAAGTTTTAATTTCAGATCAAAACTAAAACAGTTTCCTTTCTTTCATGTCTACAGATCAAACTCCTACTCCAACTAGATTCCTGAAGAACTGTGAGGAGGTGGGACTCTTCAATGAACTAGCTAGCTCCTTTGAACATGAATTCAAGAAAGCTGCAGATGAGGATGAGAAAAAGGCAAGAAGCAGGACTGTTGCCAAAAAACTGGTGATATTCAGACCTAGGCTATTTTCATTGTGCTTTGGGACAATTTTCTTAATTGGTTAAAACACAAAATCATGGGCTTAGTAGAGTAAAACCAGTAAAACCAGATAGTAGTTACTAATCCCAGTCAGCCATTCAGGTCTTTAGGAGTTCCAGATGATGGATCAGCACAAGTCTGTCGTCACCGAAAATTAGTCCTCTTGTTCTTCCAGGGGAGTATTAGTTTAATAATCTGTTTTTTAAAAAATATTTATATTATAAATATGTTGAAGACGTTAAAAGGTGATAAATTACTCAGATTTTGTTGGATAACATATTTGTTGCCAAATCCCACTCTTTTCTGAGCTGATCAGACTTCTCAACTGCACTGTTTTTTTTGAATCAGCAAGTCAATAAACATTTATCAAATTTCCACTCTTCTTTGTTTCAATATATGTGGTTTTTGCCTTTAAGTAGCTTTCTACTATTATTCAAAGCATTAAAGATAAAGAAGGATGTTCCTACTGTCTTTCAAAGGAGATCAACCAGGACGGTGAAAGAACTATAAACTATGTCACTTCAGGAACTTTTAAAGAAATCAAGTGGCCAAGCACATTGGCTCATACTTGTAATCCCAGCACTTTGGGAGGCCAAGGTGGGAAGATTACAGGAGTTCAAGACCAGCCTTGGCAATAACAGGACCTCCATGTTTACAAAAACAGTTTTAAAGATTAATCAGGCATGGTGGTGCATGCCTGTAGTCCTAGCTACTCGGGAGGCTGAAGCAGGAAGATTGCTTGAACCCAGGAGTTCAAGGCTGTAGTGAGCTATGATTGCACCACTGTGCTCCAGCCTGGGTAACAGAGTGAGACCCTATCTCGCTCTTTTTTTTTTTTTTTTCCTGAGACAGAGTCTCGCTCTGTCACCCAGGCTGGAGTGCAGTGGCACGATCTCAGCTCACTGCAAGCTCCGCCTCCCAGGTTCATGCCATTTTCCTGCCTCAGCCTTCTGAGTAGCTGGGACTACAGGCACCCACCACCACACCTGGCTAATTTTTTTATATTTTTAGTAGAGACGGGGTTTCACCATGTTAACCAGGATGGTCTCAATCTCCTGACCTCGTGATCTGCCCGCCTCGGCCTCCCAAAGGGCTGGGATTACAGGCGTGAGCCACCACGCCTGACCTGGAGACCCTATCTCTTAAAAAATAAAACAAAAACGGGCCAGGCGCAGTGGCTCACACCCGTAATCCCAGCACTTTGGGAGGCCAAGGCAAGCAGATCACAAGACCAGCCTGACCAACATGGTGAAACCCCGTCTCTACTAAAAATACAAAACTTAGCCAGGCATGGCGGCGCACACCTATAATCCCAGCTACTCAGGAGGCTGAGACAGGAGAATCGCTTGAACCCGGGAGGCAGAGGTTGCAGTGAGCTGAGATCGTGCCACTGCATTCCAGCCTGGGCGACAGAGTGAGACTTTGTCTCAAAAAAAAGAAAGAAATTGAGGAAATTTTGGTTGGAAAAGAGATTTAGTGTGAACAAATTGCAATCAAGAGTATTCATTAAAAGAGGGATTACATGTATTCCATGTGGCCCAAAGGTAGAAGTAGGACCACTGGGTGGAAGTTGTCACAAAATATGTTCAATTATATGTAGACCACTTGGTAGAGATATTGTAGAGGGGATTAAAATGCTGGAATCCCTTCTAATCCTGAGGCGCTATGATTCTCTGATTTTAGCCTTTATATAGTTCAGATCCCTAGAGAATTCCTTAGTTTGGAAGACCAGACGAAATACTTGAAGAAGCAGAGTCAAAGGAAGATAGTTCCCGTGGAATAAGGGGCTTGGGGGAAAAAGAAAAATGCAAAGATCAAATTTTACTTTAGAATTAGAATTCTAGGTTATTGGTCACTATTTTTAAAATCAAGTCTGTGTTCCTGATTTTCTGGAATCATAAAAGATTCCAACATCTCTATCCCAAAACATATATATAAACACATTAACCTCACAATTGCATGGTATAGTGAGGCATGGGATCCTATCAGAATATAGAATAGCTGGAACTACTTCTATTTTTCCCTATATTTAAGAAAAAATTTCCATGGGAGTGCTTTCCTTCTAAGAGGGCATAGCAGGTAAATCAAGATAGTTATACATGACTTTTCCATCCAGTTTAAGTGGTAAGAAAGCAAGATAGTGTCTTTATCACTGGAGTTATTTCCAAGTTCCATAGATTTCTATGAGTTTCTTTTTATGGTCTCTCCCTCAAACTAACAGAAAGAGGGCTGCGTGAGGCATGGTGGTTCACACCTGTAATCCCAGTGCTTAGGGAGGCCACAACAGGAGGATCGCTGGAACTCAGGAGTTCGAGACCAACCTGGGCAGCATGGTGAGACCTATCTCTACAAAAAATTTAAAAATCAGCTGAGTGTGGTAGCACACACCTATGATCCTGGCTACTTAGGAGGCTGACCCTAGGAGGTCAAGGCTGCAGTTAGCCATGATTGAACCACTGCACTCCAGCCTGGGCAGTGGAACAACACCCTGTCTTTATTTATTTTATTTTATTATGATTATTATTTATTTTATTTTTTTTTTTTTTTTGAGACAGAGTCTCCCTCTGTCACCCTGGCTAGAGTGCAGTAGTGCAATCTCGGCTCACTGCAACCTCCACCTCCCAGGTTCAAGCGATTCTCCTGCCTCAGCCTCCCGAGTACCTGGGATTACAGGTGCATGCCACTACGCCTAGCTAATTTTTTAATATTTTTGGTAGAGATGGGGTTTTGCCATGTTGCCCAGGCTGGTCTCAAACCCCTGAGCTCAAGCAATCTGTCCACCTCAGCCTCCCAAAGTGCTGGGATTACAGGCGTGAGCCACTGCGCCTGGCCCAGACCGTGTCTTTAAATCAATTAATAAAAGCAGGAAAACTCAGTAGGACATATTTGTAGTTCTACTTTTTTTCCTTTCTTTTTTTTTTTTTTTGAGACGGAGTCTCGCTCTGTCATCCAGGTGGAGTGCAGTGGTGCAATCATGATGGCTCACTGCAACCTCTGCCTCCTGAGTTCAAGTGATTATCCTGCCTCAGCCTCCCAAGTAGCTGGGACTACAGGTCCATGCCACCATGCCTGGCTAATTTTTGTATTTTTAGTAGAGACAGGGTTTCACCATGTTGGCCTGGCTGGTCTCAAACTCTTGACCTCATGATCCACCCACCTCAGCCTCCCAAAGTGCTGGGATTACAAGCATGAGCCCCTGTGCCCAGCCTCTTTTTTTTTTTTTTTTGAGACACAGCCTCACTCTACTGCCCAGGCTAGAGTGCAGTGGTGCTTGCAACCTCAAACTCCCAGGCTCAAGTGATCCTCCCGCCTCAGTCCCTGGAGTAACTAGGACTACAGGCACTCACCACCACACCCAGCTAATTTTTGTATTTATTTTTAGAGATAGGGTTTTGCCATGTTGCCCACACTGGTCTTGAACTCCAGGGCTCAAGAGATCCACTAGCCTCAGCTTCCCAAAATGCTGAGATAACAAGCGTGAGCCACCACACCTGGTCTTGTAGTTCTACTTTCAAATAGCAGAACTAGCCACAGTCTTGTCATTTTTTTCTTTCATTCATTCATTCATTCATTCATTGACAGGGTCTTGCTCCGTCTCCCAGGCTAGAGTGCATTGGTAGAATCTTGGCTCACTGCAGCCTCCACCTCCTGAGCTTAACCAGTTCTCCCACCTCAGCCTCCCAAGTAGCTGGGACTACAGGCACGTACCACCATGCCTGACTAATATTTTTTCATAGAGACAGAGTTTCACTATGTTGCCCAGGCTGGTCTCAAACTCCTGGGCTCTAGCAATCCTCCCACCTCGAACTCCCAAAGTGCTGAGATTACAGGCATGAGCTACCACACCTGGCCAAGAAAGGGTTTTGCTATGTTGCACAGGCTGGTCTAGAATTTCTGGCTTCAGGTGATCCTCCCACCTTGGCCTCCCAAAGTGTTGAGATTACAGGCATGAGCCATCACACTTGGCCTATGAGGGATTTTATACCCAATTTATTATAGGCAAATTAAAGAAAATTAGCCTCCCATAAAAAGCTTCAAGTCTTTTTCATTGCCATTTTAGCTCAGTTGACACTTCCGGGAGACTAGTTCATAGTTAATCAGCCCTTTCCTCACTGTGCATTCCTTGGTGTTTCCTCCTGCCTGTACAGGAGTGGTCCTTACTTCCCCTTAATGAGAAGTACAGGCTCAGTGGAAGGGTCTCCAGAAGTGTTTAATGAGCGTGGAACTTTGCTGAACCACAGCTTTGCTAGGAGATGCCCTAGAGGATTTCAAATCTATGGTTGTATTTACTTACAGCCTTCTCCTTCCCACTAATCTCTGACTTAAGAGATCTCAGAATTAGCTAAATTGGACCTGACGTCTTAGAAATGTAGAAAAAATGAGGCAGAAATGAAGCTACCTTTGCTGTTGCTCACCCTCCTCAGATTGGGGAAAATGAACCACTACTACTTACTACTTTCTCTAATGTAGTAGATACCGCATTATCTTTAATTTACTCAGCTAGCTATCAAGAAGGGTTAAGGTAGCAAGGGAGGATCTTGAAACAAGCAGTTGCTTCACCAAGAAGCCTGGGATACGGGATAGATAGAACAAAGGATCCACTTTGTTATGAAACTGAACTGCAATGCCAACCCTCCAGTCCTGGTGCAGTGTCAAGGCCATTATCTCAGATGGTTTATTGTTCCCTACAAGGCCGTTTACAGCTCCACAGTTCTGTAAGGTGATTGCATCACTACCAGGAAAGTGCTTTCTTTCCTTTCTGGTTTTCTCCAGTCTTGCTCCTAAGACCAAGTTCTCATTTATTTCACCAATCAGATGATCAGCCTTTCTTTTCTTTGTTACCCCAAACCCCTTGTCTGCCTGATACATCCAGCACTAGATTTTGGGGTGAGATCACCATCAAGCATGGTGAGTTCCCCAGAAAATACCTTTCCTATCTGGTTTGCAGTACTTGAATAGCCAGTTTGTCTTTGTTTGCTTTTGGTAATTGGGTAATCTAGTCATCCTTGTTGGCAGAAAAAGTGTTCACAGCTCTCCAGTGGCCAGCAGATTCAGGAATTATTTTGATTTCCTGAAAAATATTATCATAATATTTGCATGGATTTAAATGGCATCTTTTTTTTCAGGTCTTTATAAATATTTGTTTACCATTGGTGAAGCAGGTATTATCTTCATCTTATAGTTGGGGAAACAGAAGCCCTGAGAATTACAGACAAAATAATTTGGCCAGAATTGTACATAAAACATAAGGCATCCGTATTTCTTGGCCCGACACAGTGCTCACGCCTGTAATCCCAACACTTTGGGAGGCTGAGGCAGGCGGATCACCTGAGGTCGGGAGTTCGGGATCAGCCTGACCAACGTGGAGAAACCCCATCTGTATTAAAAATAAAAAATTAGCTGGGCATGGTGGCACATGCCTGTAATCCCAGCTACTCGGGAGGCTGAGGCGAGAGAATCGCTTGAACTCCGGAGGTGGAAGTTGCAGTGAGACGAGATCGCACCATTGCACTCTAGCCTGGGCAACAAGATTGAAACTACGCCTCAAAAAACAAAACAAAACAAACATAAGGGGCCCACATTTATTTGACAAGCAGTTCAGTGCTTTGAACAAGAGCTGAACTTCTTAGAAGCACATTCCCTTATCTTGGAAATGGGAAAATATAGATTCAACCTGAAAGGAATCATAGGGTTAAACTCTGTTCATTTTTCTTTCACAACAGGCTGCTGCTGGGCCCCTTGACATGTCTCTACCTTCCACACCAGACATCAAAATCAAAGAAGAAGAGCCAGTGGAGGTAGACTCATCCCCACCTGATAGCCCTGCCTCTAGTCCCTGTTCCCCACCACTGAAGGAGAAGGTAAATTCTCTACCAAGGGTCATCTCAAATGTTAATTGATAAAGTTTTGATTCATTAATTATATAAATAGTGTGTCCTAACTACTCAGGAGGCCAAGATGGGAGAATCACTTGAACCCAGAAATTCAAGACTAGCCTGGACAACATGGAGAAACCCCATCTCTACTTGAGAGGATGAGGTGGAGGATCACTTAAGCCCTGGAGGTCGAGGCTGCAGTGAGCTGTGATTGCTCCACTGCACCCCAGCCTGGGCAACAGAGTGAGACTGTCTCAAGAAAAAAAGAAAGTATGTGTTATAGGAGGACTGATTGTATTTAAAGGAATGTTATTTAGAAGATTTATATAAATTATACCTATTCTCCTTCCCAGCAATTCCACTTATAAGTCTATATGGAAGAGAAATTAGTGCATATGTCTACCAAAAGAAGTATATTAGAATGTTCATAGCAATTGTATTCTTTTTTTGTTGTTGTTGTTGAGACAGTCTCACTCTGTCACCCAGGCTGGAGTGTAATGGTGTGATCTTGGCTCACTGCAACCTCTGCCTCCCAGGTCTGAGCGATTCTCCTGCCTCAGCCTCCCAAGTAGCTGGGACTACAGGTGCGTGCCACCATGCCCAGCTAATTTTTGTACTTTTAGTAGAGATGGGGTTTCACCACATTTGTCAGGCTGGTCTCAAACTCCTGACCTCAGATGATCTGCCCGCCTTGGCCTCCCAAAGTACTGGGGTTACAGGATTGAGCCACCACGCCTGGCCAGCAATTGTATTCTTAATAGCCAAAAATCAGTCAGGTGTGGTGGCTCATTCCTGTAATCCCAGCACTTTGGGAGGCCAAGGCGGTGGAATCACTTGAGGCCGGGAGTTCGAGACCAGCCTGGCCAACATAATGAAACCCCATCTCTACCAAAAATACAAAAATTAGCTGGGTGTGGTGGTGTGTGCCTATAATCCCAGCTACTCGGGAGGCTGAGATAGGAGAATCGCTTGAACACAGGAGGCCAAGGTTTCAGTGGGCCAAGATTGCACCATTGCACTCCAGCCTGAGCAACAGAGCAAAACGCCATCTCAAAAAAAAAAAAGCGAACTGATAATTATACAGCAGTGTGAGTGAATCCCACAAACATATCCAACAACAACAAAAAGTCATACACAAAAGTACATGCTTATGAAATTCAAGAAGAGGCAAAACTGTTTGACGATGATAGAACTCAGGATAGCGTTTACCTCCTGTGAAGGAATGGTGTGGATTGGAAAGGGACATAGAACTTTCTGGGGTGCTGGAAATGGCCTGTATCCTGATTTTACATCTGTAACAAGTCATCTTGTTTTTTTTTTTCTTTTGAGACAAAGTCTCGCTCTGATGCCCAGGCTGGAGTGCAGTGGTGCAATCTCAGCTCACTGCAACGTCTGCCTCCCAGGCTCAAGCAATTCTCTTGCTTCAGCCTCCCAAAGTGCTGGGATTACAGACGTGAGCACCGCACCCAGCCTAAAAGTCATTTTGTTGTTATGACTTTAATGCACATCACTGTATGTTATACCTCAATTAATAAGTGAGAAAGAAAAATTCACATAATTCATAAATTGAACATCTAACAGTTTCGAAAAAATGTCATCCTAGAGAGAAGTGATTTAAAGGAAGTATCTACTAGGAGTCTGATGATTATTCTTTTTAAAGGAAGTACTTTCATGAAGTACTATTTTTAAGACATTTATTGAAATATAGTACATGTACGGAAAAGTATATAAATTATAATTATATAACTTACTGAATTTTCACGAAGTCAATAGCCTGTATAACCAGCACCTAGATCAAAAACATTTTATTAGAACCTCAGAAGCCCCCTCATGCTTCCTCCTTTCAATCTACTGCTCTGCCAGTGGTTGTTAATTTTAACATCCACTATGGATAGAGCATCTATATCTCCTGTTACTTCCCTCCAAATTTGGCTTGATAACTTCTCAAATCTGTCTTCTCATAAACATTACAACCATCCCATCTCCTCCCTTTTTTTTTTTTTTTGAGACAGTCTCGCTCTGTCGTCAGGCTGGAGTGCAGTGGCGTGATCTCAGCTCACTGCAACCTCCTCCACCTCTCTCCTCCCTTTTCATCAGCAACAAAGTCCTAGAGACTGCCTGGGGATGCTCTCAAGGCCATTTGACCACAGGCAGTCTAAGATCTTAAGAAGTTAACAATGAGAGCAGTTTGTTTTATTACAGTATGATCATTATCCAAACTTCCATAGCCCTTTTTTAAGAGGTGTATTGGAGATGTTGGGTTGCCTCATTACCAGTATACCTGCCTTTTCCCATTGAAGTTCAGAGGACACTTGGCATCAAGTTTAGAATGAGAGTATCTAGATTGTGAAAAATTATAACAGTCTCTAGAATTTATATGGTACTACAGTGCTGCTTCAGAGATTTCAAGTGATATTCCAACTGTCATCTTATTTATGTAGCCATTGTCTCTGAAAGGGGAGATGACCAAGAGATCTTAATACACCATTCCTCCTGAATGGATGAGTGAGTTATGGGTCCCTGATCCTGATGGAATCAGGTCATGATTTAATGAGTTGCTCTAATGTTCTTTCCAATAAATTTGTACTAGATTTTACCATCTGTATATTTCCCTATAAGCACACCTTAAAACATTTTGTGATCTGTTGGTTTCTTCTCTCCAGGAGGTTACCCCAAAGCCTGTTCTGATCTCTACCCCCACACCCACCATTGTACGTCCTGGCTCCCTGCCTCTCCACTTGGGCTATGATCCACTTCATCCAACCCTTCCCTCTCCAACCTCTGTCATCACACAGGCTCCACCATCCAGCAGGCAAGTGGGGTAAGTACAGAGAGCAGGGAGAAGTAGTGAAGGCTGCATTTCTTTCCATTACATGAAACTATTTGATAAAACTGGGACTGTTTCTCAATACCCAAGGAAAATAAGTCACTGAGATTATCTCTCAAAATAAATTTTTCCCCCATAAACAGAATCTTCTTTACCTTTTTAATAGACAAGCAAATATTTATTTGGGGGTAATACTTTTTTTTTTTTCTTTGAGATGGAGTCTCGCTCTGTCACCCAGGCTGGAGTGCAGTGGTGTGATCTCGGCTCACTGCAAGCTCTGCTTCCCGGGTTCAGGCCATTCTCCTGCCTCAGCCTCTTGAGTAGCTGGGACCACAGGTGCCTGCAACCACGCCCGGCTACTTTTTTGTATTTTTAGTAGAGACGGGGTTTCGCCGTGTTAGCCAGGATGATCTCTATCTCCTGACCTCGTGATCCACCCGCCTCAGCCTCCCAAAGTGCTGGGATTACAGGCGTGAGCCACCGCACCCGGCCGGGGGTAGTACTTTCTTAATTTAAGGGTTTAATACTTCTTTAATCTAAAAAGGGGAGCTCTTAAAACATTAGAAGTTCATTACAGTGTGGAAACCACACCCTATAGAAGTCTACTGGGGTGCTACTGAATGAAACACTGAAACCCATTAAGTCTCCTCAGTCCCAGTTAGGGTTCTTGGTCTTTGCCATCTCTAATTTTATTTGTCTGTTTGTCTTCACTCCTGGCACGGTACCCATGCGTTAAGAGGCTGTTGTCAGGATTCAGATTCTTAGAGCTTATTGTTCTCTGGACCCACTAGGAAAAATAAAAAGGGACAGCTTCTTTTTGAGGCAGGGTAGAGCAAGCCATAGAAAGGAACAAGAGAAACATTCAGATTTGGCCATCATGTGACCTAACTCAGCTTTGCAAAATGACGACTTTGATCCAACTCCCCCTTTCCCAAGGCAAGCCAGTGGTAGGGATGTTTAATTGTTCTAAACCTTTTAATAGGATTAGCTTCCTACTATTTGAGTTTGCTTAATTTGCAAGGTATAAAGATTTTGCAATTTTTTTCCATCTATAAGGTAAGTTGAATAGGATTCCCTGCCTTCTCACCTTCATGAGGGTGTCAAGATTTTTACCATGCTGCCCTATACCTTCCCTAACTAGAGAAGACTGGAAAATCTTCTGTAATTATAGGAGGAAGATCCATGGACAAAAGGTCTGTGTTATGCGCATTTCACTTCATGTCTCCTCTAGGTCTCCCACTGGCTCCCTCCCTCTTGTCATGCATCTTGCTAATGGACAGACCATGCCTGTGTTGCCAGGGCCTCCAGTACAGATGCCGTCTGTTATATCGGTGAGCTCTGTAGTTGGGGCAGCCAACCCTACCAACATGGTAATCCTTCCCTTCCACCTGAATGGTCATAAAACACACATGAGCCCCAGGGAAGTGTGGGCTCTGATCTATATTAGTTGAGCGTGGCAGCCTGCCTAAACTCTTCACTAACCTCTGCCAATCCAGCACTATGGAACACTAGATAAAGACTCATCTGGACAATTGGCTCCTGGTCTAGGAATTGATCTTGCCAGCCCACTGATTAGTTGCTTTCACTTGGCACATAGCACCTCCCAAATTGCCCAACGTTTTCCTCAAGATAACAGCCCCAACCCTTCCTGCAGAAATTGCCCCAACACTGAAGGATTAAATTCCCTACTCTGTGGTACTCCATGGAGAAAGGTATTTCCCAGGCTGTCCCTGCATGCCCTATGGGCACGTTGCACACAACAGGCCCTGATGTGCCAATCTCAAAAGCACTTCATTTTAGGGAAACTGTTGCCCCACCGATGGTATTATATTCCCTTCTGTTTTTTTTTTCCTTCTCTCGATCCAGCTGGCCAGACCTGTGTCCATGGTGCCCAACATTCCTGGTATCCCTGGCCCACCAGTTAACAGCAGTGGCTCCATTTCTCCCTCTGGCCACCCTATTCCATCAGAAGCCAAGATGGTGAGTACATCCCAGCCTGGGGCAATGTTGGCCTTTCTGAAAGAAGTGGGTGATATCAGTGTAGGTCTTTTAAGCGAGCCAAGCAAAGGAACCTTCTGGGGCTTGCAAAGCTAAGGACTCCCTGCTGTGGGGTCTGGAAAAGAAAAGACTCTGATTCATAGCTCCCATCTCCTCTCCTCACCTTTAGAGCCTGGTACATAGACCATGGCAGTGAAAAGAGGCAGCACAGATTGTTTGGAATGGAACACTTGCCGTTTTAGGGTGACAGATGGAGGGTGGGCGAGTGGGCAGGGGAGCTGGCCAAGAGGTGAATAGCTGCGTAACCAGCATTTGGCCAGGCTTCAGGAGAGAGCTTTCATCTGGACACTATTGCTTTAACAACCCCCAGCCCCCAACTGTGCCCAGGATGATAGCCAGGGAACAGAGTAGGCATTTTAGGGATCCAGGTGCACATTTTCTCTGCCTGTCATTTTCTCTTAATTCCTCTGTTAAGGGAGAACTAGAGTGGAAATTTTAGCTATCTATAAGGTCAATAATAAAATCTAAGGCCACTCTTCTCATCCTTGATAGAATCTTATCCTTAACAAGCATTTTTTCTTATCTTTGACCACAGAGACTGAAAGCCACCCTAACTCACCAAGTCTCCTCAATCAATGGTGGTTGTGGAATGGTGGTGGGTACTGCCAGCACCATGGTGACAGCCCGCCCAGAGCAGAGCCAGATCCTCATCCAGCACCCTGATGCCCCATCCCCTGCCCAGCCACAGGTCAGTGGCTCTTACTCTTTATGTCATATCTTTATGACGTATCTTTATGTCATATCTATTGTTCAAGGAGCAGAAAATTAGAGAAGAATGGACTTCAGCTTTCTGGGTTTCTTCCTCCTAACTTTGCTTCTTGATGGCAGTTTGACTACAGCAAAATGTACCATTCTTTTTATTATTTATTTATTTTTATTTTAGCTGAGACCATCATTTAATAGCAAAAACACACCATTCTTTGTTCACCCTTGTGTTAGACTTTCATGCAAACAGACTGAGTAATGCAGAACTGTTGCAGCAGCGGCCTCGCTTTTTTTTTTTTTTTGAGATGGAGTTTCGCCCTTGTTGCCTAGGCTGGAGTGCAGTGGTGCAGTCTCAGCTCCTTGCAACCTCTGCCTCCCGGGCTTAAGTGATTCTTCTGCCTCAGCATCCCGAGTAGCCAGGATTACAGGCACCCACCACCATGCCCAGCTAATTTTTTGTATTTTTAGTAGAGATGGGGTTTCACCATGTTGGCCAGGCTGGTCTCGAACTGACCTGAGGTGATCCACCCACCTCAGCCTCCCAGAGTGCTGGGATTCCAGGCGTGAGCCACCATGCCCGGCCCCATTTTTTCCATATGTGAGTCATGGTTTAGTGTATCTGTAGAGTCCTCCAAAATATGACAGAGCCTTACTTTAAGCCACACACTAAACAAAAGAGGCTCCCCTAGTCTCTTTCCTATCTATTAAGTCTTAAATAAAAGTAATTAATAACTTACCTGATAAGATTTTACAACAAAAACCATAACAATATATTAATGAAATGTGATGTTACAGTATTAAGATACCTCAATAAAAAATAGGCCGGGTGAGGTGGCTCACACCTGTAATCCCAGCACTTTGGGAGGCCGAGGCAGGCAGATCTCCTGAGGTCAGGAGATCAAGACAAGCCTGGCCAACATGGCAAAACCCTGTCTCTACTAAAAATACAAAAACTTAGCTGGGCATGGTGATGTGCACCTGTAATCCCAGCTACTCAGGAGGCTGAGGCAGGAGAATCGCTTGAACCTAGGAGGTGGAGGTTGCAGTGAGCTGAGATCACACCACTGCATTCCAGCCTGGGTGATAGAGTGAGACTTTGTCTCAAAAGAAACAAACTAACAACAACAAGAAAAAAAAAAAAAAAACACCAAAAAACACCTCATTACCAATTAAATCCCTTTTTATCACAGAGAAACCAAAATCTTAAAAAAGGCAGAGGGGTCCCATTTAGTTACCCATTTCTCTTCTCAAGGAGATCTCAGTTTTAACAAGATTCTTTGGAAACTGAATAGTCCTCAGTTTTCATATCATCTGCACTGGACAGGTGACAGCACCTGAGATTAGTTTCTAGAATTATACCCTTTGCCTGGCCTCTCTTTTCCTGATGTCACCACCTGTTTCATCAGTTACTGCCACATGTCCAAACATTTCATGGCCATATGCTACAGTAAAGCTTGGCCAACAACAAAAGCTTTGAGTTTTCCTGTTGGAAGCCAAGCCTGTGTACCCTCCTGTAACCCCACTGAAGCCAGTCCTGAAGATGGCAAAGCAGTAGCCCCCTTGCCTGAGTTGTGCTGCCTTCTCTCCTGGGGAAATGACATAGCTTCCTTTTTAGTTTTATTTGTTTATTTTTAAAATTTGTATTATAAATAGGCCGGGCTCAGTGGCTCACGCCTGTAATCCCAGCATTTTGGGAGGCCGAGGTGGGCGGATCACAAGGTCAGGAGTTCGAGACCAGACTGACCAACACGGTGAAACCCTATCTCTACTAAAAAAAATACAAAAATTAGCCAAGCATGGTGGCGCACGCCTGTAAGCCCAGCTACTCAGGAGGCTGAGGCAGAAGAATCACTTGAGCCTGGGAGGTGGAGGCTGCAGTGAGCCGAGATCGTACGACTGCACTCCAGCCTGGGCTACACAGCAAGACTCCGTCTCAAAAAAATATATAAATATATATGTATTTTATATATATAATAGATAATAGTAGAGGGACAGGCGCGGTGGCTCACACCTGTAATCTCAGCACTTTGGGAGGCCAAGGCAGGTGGATCACCTGAGGTCAGGAGTTCAAGACCAGCCTGACCAACATGGTGAAACTCGTCTCTACTAAAAATACAAAAAAAAATTAGCCAGGCGTGGTGGCGCATGCCTGTAATCCCAGCTACTCAGGAGGCCAAGGCATGAGAATCGCTCGAACCCGCAAGGCGGAGGCTGCAGTGAGCCGAGATTGCACCATTGCAATCTCATTGAGCAACAAGAGTGAAACTCCGTCTTAAATAAATAACTAAATAAATAATAGTAGAGACAGAGTCTCACTATGTTGCCCAGCCTGGTCATGAGTTACTGTACCTGAAGCCAGTCCTGAACATGGTAAAGCATGTCCAGCTTCCTCTTTTTTTTATGTATATAATTTTAAAAGAGATGGAGTCTCGCCATGTTGCCCAGGCTAGTCTCATACTCCTGGACTCAAGCAGTCCTCCCACCTCAGCCTCCCAAAGTGCTGCGATTATAGGCCCTAGCCACCATGCCCAACCCCAGCTTCCTTTTTAATCAATACTGATTCCTTTCCTTGTCGTTCTTCCCGTTTCTCTTGGCCTAGTCTTTCACCCCCATTCCCTGCATGACTTACTGAATTGCCTGTGACAAAATAGAAACCTTTCCTTTCCCCTATCCTCCCAAAGAACTAATTTTTTCTTTTCTTTCCTTTTCTTTTTTTTTTTTTAAGCTGGAGTCTCGCTCTGTCACCCAGGCTAGAGTGCAGTGGCACGATCTCGGCTCACTGCAACCTCCGCCTCCCTGGTTCAAGCGATTTTCCTGCCTCAGCCTCCCGAGTAGCTGGGCTTACAGGCACCCACCATCATGCCCGGCTAATTTTTGTATTTTCAGTAGAGACGGAGTTTCACCATGTTGGCCAGGCTGGTCTCAAACTCCTGACCCTCAGGTGATCCACCCGCCTTGGCCTCCCAAAGTGCTGGGATTACAGGCGTGAGCCACCGTGCCCGGCCAATTTTTTGTATTTTAGTAGAGACGGAGTTTCACCGTGTTGCCCAGGCTGGTCTCGAACCCCTGAGCTCAGGCAATCCACCCGCCTTGGCCTCCCAAAGTGCTGGGATTACAGGCATGAA
The DNA here is from genome assembly GCF_028878055.3 of Symphalangus syndactylus. Classification (NCBI taxonomy): domain Eukaryota; kingdom Metazoa; phylum Chordata; class Mammalia; order Primates; family Hylobatidae; genus Symphalangus; species Symphalangus syndactylus. The sequence continues at coordinate 35,862,130 of NC_072439.2, forward strand.
CTACTGCACCTGGCCATGAAGGACTAATCTTTACATGTGCTCCAGTCAGCTAAAGATAAAGAGGAAGCCGAAATTCTCAGGAGAATTACTGTGAATTTCTTATACAATGAGAAACAGTGAACCAAGGCCTCTAGTTCATTAAATTGAGCTGGAAATTTCTTCTCCATTTTTTTTATTTTGGGAGAGATAATATTAGTCTGAATTTTAAAAAATTATTTCTTGGCCGGGCAGGGTGGCTCACGTCTGTAATCCCAGCACTTTGGGAGGCTGAGGTGGGTGGATCCCAAGGTCAGGAGATCGAGACCATCCTGGCTAACACAGTGAAACCCCATCTCTACTAAAAATACAAAAAATTAGCCAGGCGTGGTGGCAGGTGCCTGTAGTCCCAGCTACTCAGGAGACTGAGGCAGGAGAATTGCTTGAACCCGGGAGGTGGAGGTTACAGTGAGCCAAGATTGCACCACTGCACTCCAGTCACGCACCACTGCACTCCAGCCTGGGTGACACAGCAAGACTCCCATCTCAAAAAAATAAAATCATTTCTTAATTATCTATATTAATGGAGAATATAATTCAGTAGGGCCTAGAGTAGAGTACAAGATTATTTTTTTTTTTGTCAGAGTCTCACTCTGTCACTCTGGCTGGAGTGCAGTGGTGTGATCTTGGCTCACTGCAACCTCTATCCTGGTCTAAGCCATGCCTCAGCCTCCCAAGTAGCCAGGATTACAGGTGCGCACCACCATGCCCAGCTGATTTTTATATTTTTAGTAGAGGTGGGATTTCACCATGTTGGCCAGGCTAGTCTTGAACTCATGGCCTCAAGTGACCACCTGCCTCGGCCTCCCAAAGTGTTGGGATTACAGGCGTGAACCACCATGCCCAGCATCTTTTTTTTTGTTTGTTTTTGAGTCGGGTTCTTGCTCTGTTGCCCAGGCTGGAGTGCAATGGGACAGTCATGGCTCACTTGCAGCCTCAACCTTCTGGGCTCAAATGATCCGCCCACTTCAGCCTCCTAAGAAGCTGGAATGACAGGAATGCATCACCATGCCCAGCTAATTTTATTTATTTGTAGAAACGGATCTCACTATGTTGCCCAGACTGGTCTCAAACTCCTGGGCTCCAGTGATTCTCCCAACCTTGGCCTCCCAAAGTGCTGGGATTACAGGCATAAGCCACTGCGCCTGGCCTCACATATAACTTTTTTATTTTTTTATTTTTGTTTTTTATTTTTTGAGACAGGGTCTCGCTCTGTTGCCCAGGCTGGAGTGCAGTGGCGCAATCTCGGCTCACTGCAACCTCCGCCTCCCAGGTTCAACCAAGTCTCCTGCCTCAGCCTCCAGATAGCCGGAATTACAGGCATGCGCCACCACGCCCAGCTAATTTTTGTATTTTTAGTAGAGACGGGGTTTCACCATGTTGGCCAGGCTGGTCTTGAACTTCTGACCTCAGGTGATCCGCCCGCCTCGGCCTCCCAAAGTGCTGGGATTACAGGCATGAGCCACGGCGCCTGGCCCAACTTTTTTATTTTTTACTTTTTTAGATACTGAGTGTTGCTCTGTCGCCCAGGCTGGAGTGCAGTGGTGCAATCTCAGCTCACTGCAACCTCCCCCTCCCGGGTTCAAGCGATTCTCCTGTCTCAGCCTCCCAAGTAGCTGGGATTACAGGCGCCTGCCACCACACCTGGATAATTTTTGTATTTTTAGTAGAGACGGGGTTTTGCCATGTTGGCCAGGCTGGTCTCGAACTCCTGACCTCAGGTGATCCACCCGCCTTGGCCTCCCAAAGTATTGGGATTACAGTCATGAGCCACTGCATCCGGCCATGTATAACTTTTGACTCCCCAAAAACTATACTAATAGTCTACTGTTGACCAGAAGCCATCCCAATAACATAGAGTTGTTTTAACACACATTTTGTATGTTACATGTATTATCTACTGTATTCCTACAATAAAGGATGCTAGAGAAAAGAAAATATTAAGAAAATCATAAGGAGGAGACAATATATTTACTATTCATTAAAATAGAAGTGGAGTATCATAAAAGTCTTCATCCTCCTCATCATCTTCACATTGAGGAGGAGGAGGAGGAGGAGGAGGGCTTGGTCTTGCTGTCTCGGGGGTGGCAGAGGCAGAAGAGGTGGAGAAGTTAGAAAGGGGGCCAGAGAAGCAGGTACACTTGGTATAACTTTTTTTTTTTTTTTTTTTTTTTTGAGACCGAGTTTCACTCTTGTTAGCCAGGCTGGAGTGCAATGGCTCAATCTCGGCTCACTGCAGCCTCTACCTCCCAGGTTCAAGCAATTCTCCTGCCTCAGCCTCCCAAGTAGCTGGGATTACAGGCACGTGCCACCACGTGTGGCTAATTTTGTATTTTTAGTAGAGATGGGGTTTCTCCATGTTGGTCAGGCTGATCTCAAACTCCCGACCTCAAGTGATCCACCTGCCTCGGCCTCCCAAAGTGCTGGGATTACAGGCATGAGCCACCGTGCCCAGCTGGTCGGTATAACTTATTTTTTTAAATCTGCATGTAAGTGGACGACCTTTGCAGCTCAAGCCTGTGTTCAAGGCTGAACTTTTTTCTACAGATGGTTGACCTTTCTACATTTTAAGAAATTTTTGGCTTCTATTATAAAATTGGCCTTTCTTCTCCAAGTGCATCCCAACTAACAGAAAGGGATCATCCAAAAGTGCTTTAGTGACAAGGAACTTCAGCTTGAACTTTAAAAACAAGACAGTCCTATATCACCAATTTGTAAAGGGATTAAACATTTTTTGTTTATAAACAAAAGTGGGGGGTTGTTCTTCAGGATGATTAATAACTGACTATAAATAAAAATAATATGCTTATCTATATCTCCCCATAATAACTCATATGTCACTGGTAGTGAAATGGATAAGAACATTTGTTTCCATTTCTGAAACCTGTAATAGTATGTAATTGTTTGTACATATCACTTGTCCAAATCAGTGATTCTCAAACTTTTTTATTTCAGTCTCCCTAAAAGTTCCCCTAATATCCTCCCCCAATTCTGATTTACCTGCCTATAAGATTCCCTTTTTGTTTTGTTTTGTTTTGTTTTTTGAGACGGAGTTTCGCTCTTGTTGCCCAGGCTGGAGTGCAATGGCATGATCTCTGCTCACTGCAACCTCTGCCTCCTGGGCTCAAGCAATTCTCCTGCCTCAGCCTCCCAAGTAGCTGGGATTACAGGCATACTCCACCACGCCTGGCTAATTTTGTATTTTTAGTAGAGATGAGGTTTCACCATGTTAGCCAGGCTGGTCTCGAATTCCTGACCTCAGGTGATCTGCCCGCTTCAGCCTCCCAAAGTGCTGGGATTACAGGCGTGAGCCACCATGCCAGTCAAGATTCCCTATTGTTAAGAAACAAAAAGTAACCGTGGTTTCATTTGTCTGTCTGTCTTATAAATAATCCGTTTCCAAATGAACTGTAGTTTGTCTAAGTATGAGACTGAGAAGATTGGAAGGAAATAGGAGGCAAAATTGAGGACTCCTACAAAAGAGAAGCTTGGGGACATAGTAATGAGACTTGCTGTGGTTACCAGAGGCTGGTATATCCTTTTACCAGATCTTACTACTCTACCTAACATCAGGTGTGATTTGGAAAGGATTAATGTTCCCATCAAGTAACCTCTCTTCCTTCCTGGGCACCAGGTCTCACCAGCCCAGCCCACCCCTAGTACTGGGGGGCGACGGCGGCGCACAGTGGATGAAGATCCAGATGAGCGACGGCAGCGCTTTCTGGAGCGCAACCGGGCTGCAGCCTCCCGCTGCCGCCAAAAGCGAAAGCTGTGGGTGTCCTCCCTAGAGAAGAAGGCCGAAGAACTCACTTCTCAGAACATTCAGCTGAGTGTGAGTGGGTCCTGGATGCTTATTGGAATTGTTGAAAATCCAGAAAGTGGGATGGAATCAGAAAAAAGCGGTACAATTTGATAGAAGATGGTAATTCTCTAATTAGGACAGATCTAGAAGTTGTCCCAGGAAGAATCTCTTAACAGTCAGAGTTGAAATCTCTTTCATAGGTATTGGTGAAGACACTCACCATCTACCCCCAAATCTCCTACTAGAGTCATCCATAAACGCATTTGGATGAAGGAATTAGATTAAGCATCCCAGGGTGCTCTTTTAAATCATCTGTAGAATCTGACTGGGGTCATGAAAACCAAAAGGGAAATGTGTTTGCCCTAGATAATGCAGCTTAATAAAAGAGAGAAAGAAAAAGGTGCTACAAGCACAAATAGAATAATTATAATGTATAATCCATACCTTTTCTTGAATGTTATTTTTCCTTCTGATTATTAAAATATTAAATTTAAAAAGCAGTATATAAATACATTTCTATTATAAAATACACACACAAATGTACAGAATAGAAACAAAGTCCCTCTTTAATCTGCCTTTTCTAGTCCCATTCTCTTTCCTGTAGATACATTCGGTATGTACCTTCCAGACAGATTCATATTCCTAAATGTTTTTTATTTATAGTTTTTGTGTAGGGCTGGAGGGGTTGTGTACTTGTTTTAACATAAACAGGTTAACAGTGTTTCCTGGAGATCTAGCCATGGATATGGGAGATCTACCTCATTCTTTTTAATAGCTGTATAGTAGTATATTCTGTAGTGTAGTGATGTTATAAGGTATGGATATTGACACTGCTCTAATTTTTTGCTAGAACAATGTTGCAATGAACATTGCATGCACCTGAGTAAACAGTTCTGTTATGTAGATTCCTAGAAGTAGGCTTTCTTAGTCAAAGAGCATGTGTATTATTAATTTCAGTAGAATCATATTTATCTTAAATAGGAGTAGTGTTTCTATTATAAATCCTGACTTTTCACTGTAAGCAATTCCTGTCATTGAATTCATGACTATACTGGCCCTGGGCTCTGTGAAGCCTTGCTGGATCAGGAGTCTTGTCCCAATTCAGGGGAGAAAATCAAGGCAATATTCTGTCCTTCCTTTGGGAACAGCCACTGAGGGTGCAAGAGTAGAGGATGAATTTTCTTGATACTCTTTTCTTCCCTCCCTCCTCAGAATGAAGTCACATTACTACGCAATGAGGTGGCCCAGTTGAAACAGCTACTGTTAGCTCATAAAGACTGCCCAGTCACTGCACTACAGAAAAAGACTCAAGGCTATTTAGGTGAGTGGCACACAACCTAAGCTAAGTCAGTCAGTTAGTAAACTGCATGTACTGAGTGTCTCAACTGCTTATAATTTTATAATTGCATTCTGAATGTTCTGGGGACCCCACGCTGATGAGTGAGTGGCCCTTGTGGAGCAACCAGACCTAGAAAAAAAATGTTTTTGACGACAATATAGAGCTAATTATCTGTTATAGTTGGGGGTTGAAGGGTAGCAATATTTACTGGGTGCATATTTTGTGTTAGGCATGCTACAGTCTTCCCAAGTCTCTCATGAAATGGACATTACCTACATTTATATGTGAGAAAACTGCACTCAGATTAGGTCATTTAGCTGAAGTTACCAAGCTGGGAAAGTGGTGAAGCCAAGATTTACATCTATGTTTTGTTTTGTTTTGTTTTGTTTTGTTTGAGATGGAGTCTTGCTCTGTCGCCCAGGCTGGAGTACAGTGGCGCGATCTCGGCTCACTGCAAGCTCTGCCTCCCAGGTTCATGCCATTCTCCTGCCTCAGCCTCCCAAGTAGCTGGTACTACAGGCGCCCGCCACCATGCCCAGCTAATTTTTTGTATTTTCAGTAAAGACGGGGTTTCACCAAGTTAGCCAGGATGATCTCAATCTCCTGACCTCATGATCCACCCTCCTCAGCCTCCCAAAGTGCTGGGATTACAGGTGTGAGCCACCGCACCTGGCACGTCTATGTTTTGTTTTGTTTTTTTGTTTTTTTGAGACAGAGTCTTGCTGTGTCACCCAGACTGGAGTGCAATGGCACGATCTCGGCTCACTGCCACCTCTGCCTCCCAGGTTCAAGCAATTCTCCTGTCTCAGCCTCTGGAGTAGCTGGGAATACAAGCACCAGCCACCATGCCTGGCTAATTTTTGTATTTTTAGTGGAAACGGGGTTTCACCATATTGGTCAGGCTGGTCTCAAACTCTTGACCTCAGGTGATCCACCTGCCTCAGCCTCCCAAAGTGCTGGGATTACAGGCATGAGCCACCACGCCCAGCACATCTAGGTATTTCTTATTCCACAGATACTGTCTTGGCCTAGAAAACACATAAACCACAGATGATACATTGGGATATAGGGTATATTTTATCTAATGATAGGCTGATGTTGGTTTCAGTTTGTAATCTATGAGTGCACATAAAATACTGCTAGAAGGCAATGGCCACAGAGTTGTGCTCAGGACATGTGCAATTCTGAAGTTAAAATTACTGTGAATAATTTGCTTATGGTCAATAAAAGCTAATAAATGCCAGTTTTCTTTTTACAAATTAAATTCATAGAACTATTGCTATTAAACTTTGATGTATTATTTTTCCACTGTATTATTTCAGAGATGTGTTCCCATAGAAAAGGAGTAACTATATCACCAATTTTAAACATCTCTATTTAAATTTTAATTTTAATATGTACTTCAGGGTGCATTCATTCATTAAGCAGATATTGATGGAATGTCTATTCTGTGCCAGTCACTGTTTTTCGTGCTGGGGATATAATAGGGAACCAAATAAATTAGATTAAATGCCTGCCCTTTAGGAGCTTATATTTTAGTGGGTGAGACAGACAATAAACAAGATAAATAGGTAAAATATATGACATGTTAGATAGCAGTAAATGTTAGAAGAAAAATAAAACAGGGAAGGGTAATATGAAATGCTAGCAGCAGGATAGAAATTTTAGATTAGGTGGCTTTTGAATAAAGACCTGAAGGAAGTGAGGGAGCTATATGCATTTATATGGAAGAAAAGTACTATAGGGAGGAGGATCAGCAACTGCAAAGATGCAAAGTCGCAAGGTACATGGTACATCTAGGAACATCAAGGAGGCTCAGCTGGAGTTGGGGGTGGAGAGTAGTTGGAGACCAAGTAGGGGAGGTAATAGCAACATTTCATGTAGGGTCTCATCAGTCATGGTGAGGATCTCAGCTTTTACTCTACACTGGGGGCCATTAGAGGGTTTTCAGCAGAAAAGTGATATAATTGATCTGACTAGGCTGGGCGCACGCCTGTAATCCCAGCACTTTGGGAGGCCAAGGCAGGCGGATCACCTGAGGTCAAGAGTGCAAGACCAGCCTGGCTAACATGGTGAAACCGCTTCTACTAAAAATACAAAAAATTAGCTGGGCGCGGTAGCATGTGCCTGTAATCCCAGCTACTTGGGAGGCTGAGGCAGGAGAATCACTTGAACCCAGGAAGCAGAGGTTGCAGTGAGCTGAGATTGCGCCATTGCACTCCAGCCTGGGCAACAAGAGGGAAATTCTGTCTCAAAAAAAAAAAAAAAATTGATCTGACTTACATTTGAACAGGATTCCTATGTTAGGGACATCAGGGGTACAAGGGCAGAAGCAGGCAGTCCACTTAGGAGGCTACTACAGTAATAAAAGCAAGGGATGATGGTAGTGAAAGTGATGAGAACAAGCTGAATCCAGGATATATTTTGAAGTTGAAGTGATGAGAGCAGATGGGGTGGTATATATGAGAAAAAGAATAAAAAATTACACCAAAGTTTTTGGCTTAAGCAACCGCAAGAATGAAGTTGTCATTAATTGAGATAGGGTAAAGTGTAGGAGAAATGGTTTGGGAGATATATCAGGAACTCAGTTTTGGACAAACTGAGTTTAAGGAGCCTATTAGGCTTACAGGTGGAGATGTCAAGCAGTCAGTTGGTTATATGGATTTGTAATTCAGAGGAAAGGCTGAAGATAAAACTCTGGGAGTCGGCAGCATATAGCTAGTTTTGGTTTCGTTTGGTTTGGGATTTTTTGGAGGCAGGGTCCACCTCTGTCTCCCAGGCTCTCAAGTGATCCTCCCCCCTCAGCCTGAGTAACTGGGACCACAGGCGTGCACCACCATGCCCAGCTAATTTTTTTTGTTATTTTAGAGATGAGGTTTTGCCATGTTGGCCAGGCTGGTCTCAAACTCCAGGACTTAAGGGATCTGCCTGCCTTGGCCTCCCAAAGTGCTGGGATTACATGTGTGAGTCACCACACCTGGCCATAGTTAGTTTTTAAAGCATTGAAACTAGATGAAGTTCCCAAGGGAGACAGCAGAGATAGAAAAAGAGAAGTCCCAGGAATGAACCATGGGGTACTCCAACATTTACAGTTCATAGAAATGAGAAAGAAGCCACAAGACACTGAGAAGAAACAACCAGGAAGTGAGGAGGAAAACCAGCTACAGAGCCAAATGTGGTATTCTGTAAATCAAAAGAAAAAAGTGTTTCAAGAAGTTCAGTGATTTTAAATCCTGTTGCTGGGCGCGGTGGCTCACGCCTGTAATCCCAGCACTTTGGGAGGCCGAGGCGGGCGAATCACAAGGTCAGGAGATCGAGACCATCCTGGCTAACACGGTGAAACCCCATCTCTACTAAAAATACAAAAAATCAGCCAGGCATGGCGGTGTACATCTGTAGCCCCACCTAGTTGGGAAGCTGAGGCAGGAGAATCGCTTGAACCCGGGAGGCGGAGGTTGCAGTGAGCCAAGATAGTGCCACTGCACTCCAGCCTGGGTGATAGAGCAAGACTCTGTCTAAAAAAAAAAAAAAAAAAATCCTGTTGATGGGCTAAAGAGGATAAGGACTGTTTATCAGTATATAATCTATATACGGTCAGTATTCCACTTAGTCCCTGCAAGAACTCTGATACGTAGTTAATCCATTAAACTACTTACTCTGTTTTTTTTCTCCTGGCTCAGCCTCCCGAGTAGCTGGGACTACAGGTGGGCGCCACCACGCCCAGCTCATTTTTGTATTTTTAGTAGAGACGGGGTTTCACCATGTTCCCCAGGCTAGTCTCCAACTCTTGGCTTCATGTGATCTGCCCACCTCTGTCTCCCAAAGTGCTGGGATTACAGGTGTGAGCCACCGCACCTGGCCTTATATATTCATTATAGCAAAGAGTATTTAGTTCCTGCTGTGTGGTATAGATATTATGTAAGTACCTGACACATGACAAATAAGACATTGTCACTACCTCTGAGAGAATCATAGGGTCATATAAACCTGTGGATGAGGTAAGGATAGATATCCCAGTCAAGGAGCCCCTGAACTGGGAGCTTCGTAATGACAGGGTTTCCGTTTTCTTCTCTGTGTACCCATGCCTGGTACATGCATGATGCTCAGTAAATGTTTGATGAATATATGCTGTGAAAACACAAAGAATAAAACAGTTAATTTACTGAGGGTAACAAAGATGGCTTCACAGAGGAGGCAATATTTGAATCTTTTTTTTTTTTTTTTTTTTTTGAGATGGAGTCTCACTCTGTTGCCCAGGCTGGAGTGCAGTGGCACAATCTCGGCTCACTGCAAGCTCCGCCTCCTGGGTTCACACCATTCTCCTGCCTCAGCCTCCCGAGTAGCTGGGACTACAGGTGCCTGCCACCACGCCCAGCTAATTTTTTGGGTTTTTTTTTTTAGTAGAGACGGGGTTTCACCGTGTTAGCTAGGATGGTCTCGATCTCCTGACCTCCTGATCCGCCCGCCTTGGCCTCTCAAAGTGCTGGGATTACAGGCATGAGCCACCGCGCCTGGCCATATTTGAATCTTAAAAGAAGACTCAGGCATTCATCAGGATGTCAGAAATACAAATGACTATGGAAAGTTTTCCTTTTTTCCACATATCTCTGTTTAAGCAGCCATGAGGCTACCTGATGTTTAATAAAACTCCTTGACTTGCTGAGTGTGATGACTCATACCTGTAATCCCAGCAATTTGGGAGTCTGAAGCAGGAGGATGGCTTGAGGCCAGGAGTTGAAGGCTGCTGTGAGCTGTGATTGTGCCATGGCACCTCGAGCCTGGGTGACAGAGTGAGACCCTCTAAAAAGATTTAAAAAACGTTTGACTGATGAGCAACATGGAGTTACCATTGTATGTAGCTCAGGTAGTTGTGTTTAGTAGTAAAATGTTAGTGTCACTTTAGGTGGAGTGGCATAGCTTATAATGTTTTATAATCATTAATGCCTAGCTAATTTTTAGTCAGGAGGGTCTTAAGATTTCTTTGTAGTTTTACACGTTAACTGAACCTGGTCCAGGGACTGGCCATTCATAATATCATTTAATTATAGCTCGATATTTATCAAGACTTACCTGTGGTACAACTACATGGTAAAGGAACATTAAAAATAATGGAATAGGCCGGGCGTGGTGGCTCACGCTTGTAATCCCAGCACTTTGGGAGGCCGAGGCGGGCAGATCACAAGGTCAGGAGATCGAGACCACAGTGAAACCCCGTCTCCACTAAAAAAATACAAAAAATTAGCCGGGCATGGTGGCAGGTGCCTGTAGTCCCAGCTACTCGGAGAGGCTGAGGCAGGAGAATGGCGTGAACCCGGGAGGCGGAGCTTGCAGTGAGCCGAGACTGCGCCACTGCACTCCAGCCTGGGCGACAGAGCGAGACTCCGTCTCAAAAAAAAAAAAAAAAAAAAAATGGAATAGGCCTGCCACAATGGCTCATGCCTATAATCCCAGCACTTTGGGAGGCCAAGGCAGGCCAATCACTTGAGGTCAGGAGTTCGAGACCAGCCTAGCTAACATGGCAAAACCCCATCTCTACTAAAAATACAAAAATTAGCCAGGTGTGGCGATGTGCACCTGTAGTCCCAGCTACTCGGGAGGCTGAGGCACGAGAATCGCATGAACCTGGATGGCGGAGGTTGCAGTGAGCTGAGATCGCACCACTGCACTCCAGCCTGGGCAACAGAGCAAGACTCAGTCTTAGAAAAATAAGTAAATAAAATAATGGAATAATTCAGTTCCTGTGAGAATTAATCAAAGAGGATGGCTAAAAAGAGATCTATTTTAAATCACCTTTAAAGAAATGAAGGCCAGGCACAGTGGCTCATGCCTGTAATCCCAGCACTTTGAGAGGCCAAGGCAGGAGGATCACTTGAGACCCTATCTCTTAAAAACAAGAAAGAATAGAAGTAATGAATAATAAGAAGAGTTGGTAATGAATATGCAAAGACCTAGAAACCAGACAGTGTAGCCGGGCGCGGTGGCTCACGCCTGTAATCCCAGCACTTTGGGAGGCCGAGGCGGGCGGATCACGAGGTCAGGAGATCGAGACCATCCTGGCTAACACAGTGAAACCCCGTCTCTACTAAAAAAAATACAAAAAATTAGCTGGGCGAGGTGGCGGGCACCTGTAGTCCCAGCTACTCGGGAGGATGAGGCAGGAGAATGGCGTGAACCCCAGGGGGCAGAGCCTGCAGTGAGCCGAGATCACGCCATTGCACTCCAGCCTGGGCGACAGCGAGACTCTGTCTCAAAAAAAAAAAAAAAAGAAACCAGACAGTGTAATTAACATGTTGGAGATTCATTTTATTGGGATAGATAGGTTAATTTTGGCCTAGTTCTTCCCTTCTTACAACTTCCCATTTCCTAGCCCATTTATGACTTAGAAGCCAGGATTCTGGGAAGTTTCCCCCAAAAAAGATGGGTTTCATTTCCCTTTTGGGCTCCTTTAGAATTATGGCGAAAGGTAGTCCTGCCTCTTTCCCCATTCTGTTTTCTAACCAATTGCTCTCTGCTCTTTGCCCTCCTTCCTGGCAGAAAGCCCCAAGGAAAGCTCAGAGCCAACGGGTTCTCCAGCCCCTGTGATTCAGCACAGCTCAGCAACAGCCCCTAGCAATGGCCTCAGTGTTCGCTCTGCAGCTGAAGCTGTGGCCACCTCGGTCCTCACTCAGATGGCCAGCCAAAGGACAGAACTGAGCATGCCGATACAATCGCATGTAATCATGACCCCACAGTCCCAGTCTGCGGGCAGATGATGCCTCCTCTGGTGGAGAGGTCCTCAGCCAGAGCTTGCCCGCCCAAGAGCCAAGAGAGATGTCATCTTATCCCCTCCCACCTGCCTTGGACATGGCAATATGGGTAGGGGGGAACTGTGTGTTGTGAGTAATGGACAGATATGGGGCTTTTTAGCCATACGGTCATGTACGTTTGACACCTGTGCTGGGGGCCTCCCAGCCCCAGAGCCTCATAGATCATCCCCCAGGATGGGGTTTCTGATGCACCCACAGCCAAAGGCCTTTCCAGATGGTCCGAACAATCACCCCTGCCCCATGCACGTGTATCTGTCTCTTCTAACACTAACCCGTGGCACTTCTAGGTTTGGGGTTTCTCAGTTCCCTCTCTCCCCACTAAGCCATGGCTGTTACCTTTTTGTTCCTTACCAGCATGCCACTTCCTGCCAGATAGAGGGAGGCTAGATTTGATGGCATATCACCCGCTGACCCAGCCCCAGCCACCCCATGGACTCAGGACTCTGTCTCCCATAGCTGCTTATTTACCCGTTTCCTTTTTCCTCTTCCTTAATTCTAGTTAAAACATTCACTTACAGAGAATGTAAGGTTACCTTTGATGTATGAAGTAGCAGTATTTTCCAGTTTTTCCATAAGCTTTATTCCTTCTCCCTACCTGCCACCAAAAAAAAAGCAAAAAGAAACCCTCAAGAGTTCTAATTCTTTTTCATCTATTTGCAGAGCTATTTGGGTACCTCATTTTGTCCCTTGACTTTATCTAGTGTAGTGGTGGGGTCTTTCCCACCACCCCACTAAGCCTTGGCAACCTCATTTTGTGGCCTTATTATTAAAAATTGCTTGGTAGTGAAAAGGGAAGGGCCCAGAATCTGACTGGCTGATTCTGTCTCCTCCCCTCCCTCCTTCTTTAGTTTTAATCATCAGGGCAGACAAGAACAAAGTATTTCAAAGCTTGTTCCATCAAGTTAGGGATTAATTGATTCCTTTATGTTTTATAAGAGTTTACCGGCCAAAGCATACATATTGTCATCTTTGGTCATTTTTCTGTTCCTACTTCTCCCTCTTCATTCCCCTGTCAACATTACCACCCCTGTCTCTCTTCTGTAACTACTTCAGACGCAGCCCACCTGGAGGCTGTCATGTAGGGGACCCTCGAGTTCCTTTGCTCTACCCCATCTCTCCCCCTCACACGTCTGTCTGCTTTTCTGAGCTAGAGTCTTCTGTTCACAAGTGCCCATCACCGTCTGGACTATCTTCTTTCTCTTTCACCAGATTCCTAGCTTAGCCACTGGGTCTTCCAGGTCCTCCAGAGTTTCTTCAACCCATTTCTGCTCACTTCTCCTTACATGCAGTGCTCCAGGATCTTGAAGCGTCGTAAGATTGAAAGGAGGGAGGAAGGGGAGAGGGAAAGTGCAGAACTGGTCCCAGCAAAGGACCCCAGGTTCTGGCCTGGGAAATTGGTGACTATTGCTCTCAACCATTCTTACTTTGAAGAGTTGGGTTGCAGAGGGAGCAATTCATCTCTCTTGTCCCTCTCTCTTCCACGTTAAGGCTTCTCATCTCCCCTTGGCTCTGAACTATGCAGTTTCTATCAGGACCACAGGAAGCAATTCAGAGCCAGAGGCCTGTGGATAGATAGGTCAGCTTTAATTGCCTTGCCGTATGAAACTCTTCCAGTTGTCCCAGAGCCACTTTCTGCCATCTGTGCAAGCCAAGAATGTCCTTCTCTCCATCTTTCCTACCTCCATCTTAAACATACATACAAAATAACTGCCAGCTTCCTTTCTTATTTTGTCTCCAAAATTGACTGTCACAGGGGAATGAGAAAATGTTCTAAGCTACAAGATTCCCATTTCCTTAAAGTGATATCCTGTCCTAGTGAACCAGTCAAGTAACAGGTTCTGCTGCATTTGTTTTAAATTTCCCCTCCTGCTTTTCAGAGCTGGTGCTGAACAGGCCACACCCCTAAAGACAAAGGAGAGAAAACATGGTTTTCTTATCCTCTACCACCAGGTACCCAACAGGAATAGGCCCTGAAGTGATTCAGACTAGCAAATGTTATGGCAGATGGTCAGGATGCAGGTTACCACATCCAGGGACTTCACTTTTGCCTTTAAAAATTCACAGCCATAACTTGTGCTCAGGACTTCCGCTTTAGCTGGCTGCTCCCTGGGATTTTCTCCTGCTTTAGGGTTTTGTTTCATTTTTTATTGTCTTGATTTCCCAGTAGCAGCCTTGCCCTAAAGCTTGACTGAGTTTATGGCTCCTAAGGAGCTTTCCTAAGACTCTTGACTATTTTTCTTCCCCCTTCAGTCAAGTGTTTTTACAGTTAAGAATTAATTTGTCACTGCATACATACCCTGCCAGTCTGTCCCTGTGTTGAGTGGCTAATTTATGTAGAGGGTCTTTTTTGTTTCTTAGCCCCCATGACTAATTATCTAGTCCTAACTTCATTTTTATCAGTGGGAAGATGTATGTGGGACCTCAATGAGGAGCACTGCCAGAACCACAGTAACAAAATGGCACTGAAATAAGGGAGCAGCAGGTCAGAACCCCCTAGATAGTTCCTGAGTTGGTTCTCAGTCTCACTAAGGAGGCAGAATAATTGCTTACCCTGAAACTTCTCTGATAGTCAAAGGTAATTTCACTTACCTTGTTATTGCTAATAGCCATGTGGTCACTCTCCCCCAATCTTTGTCTTCCAGATCCATCTGGACCAGAACCAAACATCATGGAAGGTGTCACTTGGCCCTTCCTAAAGTCCATGGCCTTTCTAGAGGCCTAAGGGAGGACACTTTCAGAAAGGAGCTGAGTGTATGGCGGGTGTCCTGAATTCGTTCACGTGAATACAGGCCTCAGGCTTCCCACCCCACTCCAGTGTGAGTGCTCGATACACAAGCACTCTAGCTAGCTGCCATGTACCCAAGGCCACAGAGGAAGGGGACAGAACCAGGTCTTCTGGTCTGCTCACTTTCTGCCCCATTCCCTTAACAGAAAGCTTGCTTAGAGTTGAAAAGTCTAAGAAAGCCTCCCACAATACTAGAGAGGCCAGAAAAAAAAAAAAAAAAAAAAAAAAGGTCATGCCCCCTTTACTTACTCTTTTGCTGCTGGTTATGCACCTCAAATCTGACTTCCTTAGCCTTTACCTCCCTCCTTGGCCCTAAGCATTAGACCATGTACTCTAAGTAGTGGCTAAAGAGGGACTGAGCAAACTGAACCTCCTCTCGCTCACTTCTCTATCCCTGTTCTGTTGGTTTTGGCTTCTTTCTTGATTCACTGCCCTCTAGCACCACCCATCCTGATAGATGGAGTGCTTAACCCCAACCGTGCCCTATGTACAGCCTGAACCACCAAACAGACACCAAAAAAATTCTTCCTGTGGTTTCTGGGGCTCCCCTACTCCACACTGAGAGGCTCCTTAAAGGTGCTAGCCCCTGCTACAGTTGTCCCTGCCAGTTTTCTCCTTTTTTCATAACTTCCTTCCCATCCCCAAATCATTAATTTTTCATTAATATTGTACATTGTATACACAGGAAGGAAATATGTTATTTTTTTAAATTTCATAACCAGTCTGTTTAGATTCCAGTCTTCCTAGCTATATCACATATGCCTTGTTGATATGCTCTTTGTGCTTTCTTTAGACTTAATGTTTGACGGGGGTGGGGGTGTCTGGAAGAACAGGAAAGGTGGGGATCCTAAGGCAGATTAAAGGACTCCCTCCACCCCACTACAGCCTCCCATAACTCTAGTCATCCCTCTCATAGTACAGGACTGATTTCTCTGTGTCTGTTTGTACACACAAATGTGCATACAGACATAAATTCCCCCATCCCATACCAAGGTGATTACCCAGCAGGAATGAGCATAGGTGGCTGCTGGCCACCATTACCACCCTCTGTACCAGTTGAGTTGTCTCTCTTTGGGGTAAAGTCCTACCCCAGAATGAGAAAAGGCTGGGGAGAGTAGGGCAGGTTAAAGGAGCTCATGTCTTTTGTAGATGTAGGTTTGTATCATAGCTACTACGGTTTATTTTTTTAATGGGGGGCTAACAGCACAGAGTTATCTCACCAGCAGTAGCTACTGGTGAGTGGTGTTTTAGCTGTAAGAAGTGGCTATGAGCAATAGTTTCACTGACTTTACCTTAGGGCAGTGGTTCCCAGAATGTGGTCCAGGACCAGCAGCATCAGTGCCACAATAATCTGGGAACTTGTTAGAAATACACATTCTCAGGCCCCATCCCAGACCTATTGAATCATAGACTCTGGGGGCAGGATTTAAAAGCACTCCAAGTGATTCTAATGCACACTAAAGGTTGAGAACCATTTCTTTTTTTTTTTTTTTTTGAGACGGAGTCTTGCTCTGTCGCCCAGGCTGGAGTGCAGTGGCGCAATCTCGGCTCACTGCAAGCTCCGCCTCCCGGGTTCATGCCATTCTCCTGCCTCAGCCTCTCCGAGTAGCTGGGACTACAGGTGCCCGCCACCACGCCCGGCTAATTTTTTGTATTTTTAGTAGAGATGGGGTTTCACTGTGGTCTCGATCTCCTGACCTCGTGATCCGCCTGCCTCAGCCTCCCAAAGTGCTGGGATTACAAGCGTGAGCCACCGCGCCCGGCCGAGAACCATTTATTAGGGATAAGCTGGGAAATTCTTACAGGTGTGGAGTATATTTCAAATACATCTTTTGCCTTTGCACTAACATTCTTCCATTTCTTTCAGTCTCTTCCTCAATTCCCATTAAAGTAATCCCCATCATATCACTGATCTCAAAAACTAGATTTGTCTTCTTCCTAGTCGTATCCCTAAAACCATGCATTGGTCTGGACAGGAGTTGTCCCATATTCCCTTGCAGACTGGTCACTCCATGTTCTCTGTTACAGTAAGGACCAGCCAGAGCTTCAGCTGTCCCGTTCCTCCCCCTACAACACACACACCTTTCAGGCAGGGAGGAGATGAGCTTCCAGCCCCAAGAGTGGAGGCTGCCACGTCCTAACATAGTATCTATTGAAAAGGAAGCAGTGCGTATCTATGATTATATCTCTGTTCATCTATATATTTTTGACATGTAGCAACACCTCTCCGTCTTATCAAGGAACTCAACTTGGTCTGGGTCTCCCCAGTGCCTAGTGGTGGCCTTTGACAGGTAGGAGGATGCAGTGCTGCAGGCTATTTTGTTTTTTGTTACAAAACTCTTTTACCTTTTCCCCTCCACCTGATTCAGCATGATCCCTGTGAGCTGGTACTCACAATCTCCTGGGACTGGGCTGAGGCAGAGGCTTTGCTCTATTCTCCCTAACCATACTGTCTTCCTTTACCCCTTGCCACTTAGCAGTTATCCCCCCAGCCATGCCTTCTCCCTCCCTCCCTTGCCCTGGCATATATTGTGCCTTATTTATGCTGCAAATATAACATTAAACTATCAAGTGAACCACTGTTACGTCTGATGCTTCACTCCTCTATCCACAGCCCCCATTGTCCACTTTTCTGGGAGGTCACTGGCCTTTCGCGTCTGTCATCTTCCTCACTCCCCCATTTCTTAGGACAGAAGGAACAGGGATTTTTGTCTCTAGTTTTTATACATGAGAGATACAGCCTAGAGAAAGTGGATGATTTCTATAAATTACAAAGTATGACAAAAGGCCCAGGGCAGAGCTCCTGTGGACTGCCTTGGAGATAAGGGCCTTTGACATCCTGGCAGCAAGCACTCACAGGAAACTTAGTATGTGCTTTATGTGGATGGCGGGTGGGAGAGTTGATGATGGCAAATGGTCTTTTATTTTTCAGTGTTTTGTTGCCAACCCCCACCCAACCATTAAAAAAAAGTGGCCGTGGTGACCAGGGAGCACACACACAGACAAAGACAGAAAGTATAGCTTTCTATGGTAAGGAGGAGGCTGGTCTGGAAATGAGGGGTAGAGTTTATTTAGAAGCAGGTAAGAAAACCGGGCATGGTGGCTCATGCCTGTAATCCCAGCACTTTGGGAGGCTGAGACAGGTTGATCACCTGAGGTCAGGAGTTTGAGACCAGCCTGGCCAACATGCAGAAACCCCATCTCTACTAAAAATACAAAAATTAGCCGGGTGTTGGTGGCGGGTGCCTGTAATCCCAGCTACTCAGGAGGCTGAAGCAGGAGAATCACTTGAACTTGGGAGGCAGAGGTTGCAGTAAGCTAAGATCGCACCATTGCACTCCAGCCTAGGCAACAAGAGTGAAACTCCGTCTCAAAAAAAACAAACAAAAAAAAGAAGCAGGTAAGAGTTCACAAGAAAAACAGGTAATGCTCAGAGACTGTGGGAATCAGGAGGAGGTGTAGAGAAATCACAGATAATTTATTGCATCTGTATATTCCTTTATAATTAACATCACAAATGAGAACAATGAGCCAGGCTGAAGAATTTGACAAAAGAGATAACAGGTGTCTCTGGAGTTTCCCAGTAGGAGAGAAATGATTTAAGAAGCTCTCTGTGGCTGGTGTTTGGTAGACACGTCACACAAATAGCCTGTGCCTCCTGAGGAGAGCAGGAAAGGCAGTGGTGGTCTTCACTGTGTTGTGGCCAGGAGCACATGGGGGTCCAGAGAAGGATAAGAAAGGAAATTGCTGAAAGCCAAATACCAAAGCCCAGATTATGAGGTTTTGGAGGTTCCCACCACTGAAACTGCACTCTGAAAACTAGGCAGTTTATCAAATTAGAGCAATCAACCCATTCCAACTTCAAAGGAGACCAGTTACCTCCATCCTGGACACAGGAAGCCAGCTAAACCAGCCTCTTTCTGAACGCAGCTCAGCCCAGAGCCACTTGTAATTGATGTTTAGAGAAATACTAGAAGCAGCAGGATGGTAAACATGGAATGGCTGCCCTGTGCTACATGGAATGGTAGATTGCTTTACTGTTCACCTAGTGATAACAGGAATAGTCGCTTCATTTTATTGATGATGAATTGAGGTTTAGCCAAGTCACACAGTGAAGAGCAAGAGCTAGGATTACAACTGAGTTCTGTCTGACCCAGAACCAGCTCTGCAGTGTCCCATCCACCCTCACACCGCTGCTCCTCTGGACCTCTGTCACATAGGAGCAGACAAGGATCATGCTGGGATGCAGCAGCTACTGCCCACAGAAGAGCCATCTCCCCGTGGCCTTGATACTCCCTTTTAAGAAGTGGTAAACTGGCTGGGTGCAGTGGCTCATGCCTGTAATCCCAAAACTTTGGGAGTTCCAGGCAGGCGGATCACCTGAGGTCGGGAGTTCAAGACCAGCCTGACCAACAGGGAGAAACCCCATCTCTACTAAAAATACAAAACTAGCCAGGCGTGGTGGTGCATGCCTGTAATCCCAGCTACTCGGGAGGTTGAGGCAGGAGAATCACTTGAACCCAGGAGGCTGATGTTGCGGTGAGCCGAGATCAAGCCATTGCACTCCAGCCTGGGCAACAAGAGCAAAACTCCGTCTCAAAAAAAAAAAAGGTAAAACTACAAGATACCATGATGATGCATGTCAGGTTCTATGCTTGGGACCAACCATGAGACAAAGCTTACAAAAAGGTTTACCCTGGCTTAGTCTGCATTAACAGAAATACGGTATCTGGAGCATCCAGATTCAAACCTGCTCTAATCTACATATCTAAAGGATAAGTTGGTTCCAAGATGCCTTGCCTTAAAGAGTGAGGTGCTTCCCCTTGAGCAAAAAAGACTATGGAGTGGGTCAGGTGCGGTGGCTCGCCTGTAATCCCAACACTTTGGGAGGCCAAGGTGGGTGGATTGCTTGAGGTCAGGAGTTCAAGACCAGCCTGGCCAACATGGTAAAACCCCATCTCTACTAAAAATACAAAAATTAGCTGGGCATAGTGGTGTGTGCCTGTAATCCCAGCTACTTGGGAGGCTGAGGCAAGAGAATCGCCTGAACCCGGGAGGCAGAGAGAGGTTGCGGTGAGCCGAGATCGCACCACTGCACTCCAGCCTGGGTGACAGAGCCAGACTCCATCTTAAAAAAAAAAAAAAAAGGCTGGGGTGTAAGAATGAACTCTGTCTTCAAAAATATGAAGAGCTTTTACACGTGAAAGAGATGAGATGTTCTGTTGAGACTTAATGGAGCAAACTAAGACCCCGAGTAGAAGTCACAGGAAGCCCAAAGCCCCCTCGGCACAAGGATAAATATTTCCGAAGACTATCTGAGGAGATGGTAAGTTCCCCGACTGGGGCACATGAGGCAATCACAGCTAACGTTTTGAGGATACCTGTTCTATGCCAGCTGTTTTATTGAATGGATTACAAAAAGTGTGTTAAGTAATGCACACCCCAGGAAGGAGTTCCTTGTAAAATGGGCCCATGTTTTAGGTGAGGAAACTGAAGCTCAGTGCGGGAGACAGCTTGCTCAAGCAGAGGCCAACGCCTTTACGTCATGGCTCTTCCTCAGCACAGGCTAGAGACCCACACTGGTGGGGATGCTCTGAAAGGGACTTGAGGATTAGAAGGAACCTGCACCATATGGCTTTGAAGGCCTCTCCCTGAGGATTAGTGATTCTGATTTTTCTTAAGACAGGATTCTAGGCTACCCTAGTATGTGAGAGCCAGAGCCAGGCAGAAGCTGTGGTGACCAGAGTCGGGGGCAGAATGATATAGTCCAGCCCCATAGTAGCCTACTCCTGTCCTTCTGGGACTCCCTGGAGTCTGGACGCTAGCACCTCCACTCAGCCTCACCCTCCTCACTTCCTCTGCAGAAGGAAATGGCCGGAGCTGGCAGTGAGGAGCTGTGACCACAGGGTGGCAGCAGTGTTTCAGCTGTGGAGGGTGACTATAGGAAGGGTGATGAGGCGGGTCGGAAGCAGTGCTCTCTAGTGAAGATGGGGGTCTGTCTGCAAAGATTTGAAGCCACACTCATTCAGTGGGCTCCAAAATCCTGCAGCCTCCCTCTATATCTTAATAATTTTTTTTTTTTTGAGACAGAGTTTCTTTTTGCCAAGGCTGGAGTATAGTAGTGCCATCTCGGCTCACTGCAACCTCTGCCTCCCGGGTTCAAGCAATTCTCCTGCCTCAGCCTCCCTAGTAGATGGGATTACAGGCGCCTGCCACCATGCCCAGCTAATTTTTGTATTTTTAGTAGACACGGGGTTTCACCATGTTGGCCAGGCTGGTCTTGAACTCCTGCCCTCAGGTGATCCACCCGCCTCGGTCTCCCAAAGTGCTGGGGTTACAGGTGTGAGGCACTGCACGCGGCCAAAAAAAAATGTTTTTTTTAAAAAAAAAAAGATACAGGCTGGGCATGGTGGTTCACGCCTGTAGTCTCAGCTACTTGGGAGGCTGAGGCAGGAGAATCGCTTGAACCTGGGAGCCAGAGGTTGCAGTGAGCCGAGATCGCGCCACTGCACTCCAACCTGGGCAAAAAGAGTGAAACTCCGTCTCAAAAAGAAAAAAAAAAGTTAAATTCTCTCCATCATCATGAAGTTGAATATATTTTTTCTATCCACAGGCAAATCTGAGTAGCCTCCAAGAGGCACACAAGCAGAGGATGGGCTGTGTTGCCCTGACTGCCGGCCCCAGGCGCGAAGGACCAGGCCTGATCATCCTGACAGACTCTGACTCTGGCTCTTCCCACTCCTCTTCCACTCCAGGACATCCTACTTAACCCCTCTTGACATGAGTTTCTTGTGCTTTAGTCTACAGGTTAGGAAAGCGGGGAAGTGATAAACTGAAGCTCTCCAACCTGTTGAGGGATTAGGGGTTCGTGTAAGGCTCCCCAGGGCCTGGCTCTGACAAAGCGTCCGCAACTAATGATGCTTCTTGAGCTCTGGAGACAGGATTTATGCATCTAATAAAGTCTGTAACTCTAGGCTTAGGGGCTGGGGGCAGGAGGCTGAAAGCATAAAGTCCTGGGGGCGCCATGGGAGGAGATCCCAGGCGGCTCCTAATGAGCCCTGCATTTCCATTTGCCTGCTCTAGATTCCCCTAAGGCTACTGCGAGGCTGGGGGTGGGGGAACAGCAGGTATAACAGGCTGGGGTGGCTGCAGGAGGGTGGATGGCAGCATGGATTCTAGGCAGGCTGCTACACTGCTGGTGCTGCTGCTGTTAATAGACCGGGGCTGTGCTGAAGGGCCAGGAGGCCGGCAGGAAGACCAGTTCTCCGCGGTGAGTGTGTGTCCCATCCCCATATCACCATTGCCTCTACCTTGGTTGAGACTTGTGCTCTAGGTTCTGATACTTTCTCTGGCTGCCAAGGTTGTCATTAGGTCCTCACATCTGAGGAAATGGTTCCGCAGCCTCCTACCCCTTGCCCCTGGAAGCCAGTCCCTTCCCCTTGTGACTTACGTGTCCAGGGTATTTGCCCATCTTCCTTCTCTGAGACCTCCTTGGCACAGGAGGAAGACAGCGAACCCCTCCCACCACAGGATGCCCAGACCTCTGGGTCACTGTTGCACTACCTGCTCCAGGCAATGGAGAGACCTGGCCGGAGCCAAGGCTTCCTGTTTCAGCCCCAGAGGTGAGTCTGAAAGGGACACAAGCGTGGCAGCGGCTGGGGGTGGAAAGGGCAGGAGGCAGAGGAAGAGAAGGAAGGGGGCTAGAGAAGGGAGACTGTGGGGACCTGAGGACAAATCTTCCTAAGGTTTGGCAGAAATACCCAGGGATCCTGGAGCAATGAACGGCTGAGTCCCCGGGCTGGAGAGGGGCTGAATTCCCAGTTCTGGAGCCTGGCTGCCCCTCAACGCTTTGGGAAGAAGTGACATGTCATCCCTTGATATGTCTGCATGCAAGATCCACACCCAAAAGTGTCAATGTTTGCCCCCCAAATAAAATTGTCTGGCTTCTGAATCCATGTGTGTCTGTGTGAGACTTTACAGGGCTGGGTGGAAGCCCAAGGGCAAGAACCACCACCCTTCTCCTCCACCAAACCCAGCCCTCCAGCAAGGCAGCTGACAACATTCCCCGAGGCCACTGCACCCAGCCTCCTCCCACCAGAAAGGAAAACAGGAGAATGGCTGGACAGGAGCTCAGGGAAGGCATACAAAAGTAATCTGGTGACCTCCTCTGCTATCCACACTGCTCAGGGAAACAGAAGAGAAGGGCTTAAAAATCCACAAAGCAGCATATTTATTCCAGGCTCTAGTAGACAGCCCCCTGATTTCATTCCCATTCATCATCACCAATAAAATGAGGACAGATCCTGGGCTGGCTGAGGCTCTGTGGTCCTTGGCTCCTTGCCCTGTGCCTTCTCAGCTTCAAGGCAGGCAGTCTGTGTCAGAGGTAGAGATGGCACCCACAGAGGGTACCAGAGCTGCGCAGATACATGAGCCCAGAGGCAGAAAGAGCAGGGAGCAAAGGGTGCATATCCATGAGTCCAGCTGGGGCTTCACTTGCTGCCTGCCATGATCTTGAGGTACTGCAGGGCACGGCGGGCAGCCTCACCACGGGCTGCCTCCCTGGTGGTTGCAGAGCCATGACACACAGTGGCCGGCTGGGTGGACAGTTCCACCAGGCACTGGCAGAGTCCACTCAGGCTCAGCTCCTCTGGAGAGCAAGAGAGAGGAGGGAAGCAATGTTGGGGGAGGTAGCCCTGGGGAGGCAGCCCTGGGGAGGGGTATGTTCACGTTATCATCACCCCCTTCTACTTGCTCCGGGCCAGCCCCCACCATCCCCCAGCTCGCTCCCCAGCTAGCCATACCAATATCCAGGTAGCTGACGTGAAAGGCCTGCTCCTCAGAGAGCTCACTGAGGACACGGCAGCAGGCAGGGCCTAGGGCACCCAGGGAGCCCAGGGAGCAACTGCGGAGGGACAGGATCTTCTCTCCTACTGAATTTCGCAGAGAATCCCAGGTGCAACCTGGGCCCCGGTTTCGAAGACCATCCAGGCGAGAGCCCACACCCTGTCAAGATGGGAACAGTGAGAAAGATGAAGCGAGAGACTGGGACCCAGGCATTGAGACATTCAACGTCAAAGGAGAACAAAGCACAAAGAATACTTCCTCCAGCTTGCCTCCCCCGAGTCAATCCCTGGGTGGCCCCTTCTAACTACCAGGCCCTGGGCCAGATGGCCAGGCATCCCTCCTCATCCCAGTAACAGAGCTACAGAGTGGGCCTACAGTCAAGGCTGAGTCGGCCCCAGGAACCCTGGGTCTGGTAGGAAAACTGGCAGAAGCAGACCTAGGGCCCAGAGAGGCTCACTGCTGAGTCACAGACCCAAGTCCCTGGAGCCCTGCCCTGGCATGGAGGATGGGCCAAGGCACCCGGCCCACATGAGCCACTCACAATGGAGAAGTGGTCATCATCAGGCTCCACCTCATTGCCATCCCGGGCATCCAGAGGCACCGTGTGCACTCGAAGCAGCATTTTGGCCGCCGCATTCCGCTTTGCCAATTTTTTGGAAGTGCCACTCCCTGCATGTGGAGAGAGGGCTGCTGGGTTATGATTCCCCACAGACCCAGTGCTTCCACCCAGGTCATACTTGGATTGAGGGTCCCCCCAGAATGTCAACTGGAAAGGGGAACTCAAGACCTGCCCATGCACCTGAAAACCTGATCAGCCAGAGAGAAGGGGACAAATAGGGTGCCAAGAAGCTAAAAGGAAGGGGCTGAGCCAGGGACTGTGAAGCTAAGAGAGCAAGGGGTGTAGCAGAGTGAGGCCAGGAGCTGCTTTGGGGCTGGGGCCAGAGTGCTGCGGGAGAGGAGTTGTGAGAACCCCTTCCTGCCCAGTTACCAATCTCAATGAAACGCTCCACTCGACAGGTCATGGTGAATTCTTTGCGGTGGGCTGGCCCGGACTCCTGGGTCACTGTGTACTCCGGCAACCGCCAGCCTTTCTGCACCACCAGCTCCTTGGAAGGGAGACACAGGGTGCATGAGGCTGAGTGAAAAAAGGCTTCTCACACCCACGCTGGTCCCCACGCAGGAGCCTCAGACTCTATGTGAGAGGAAGGAGAGGGGGGTTGAAAGGGCCTCAGTACAAGGAACTGCCCCTACCCCCAAACACACATAACCTTCCCTCATGGCCCCTGGCTCAAGGGAAGACAGGCATGCATGGGAAATGAGGATGGGACACACCTGCAGAGCACCAACGGGGTTGCACTCAGACTGCTGAGGGGAGACAGGGGGCTGCAGTTCCATGGGGGGGCTCCTGAAGGAAAAAGGGCACACGGCCAAAGTTGAGGTGAAGGGTTCCATCTGAGCCTGCCCATGAGCTCCAAACCTAACCACTACTTTAGATTCCCGACTACCATCTCCCGATTCCCACCTGGCAGGCAGCTGTCTGTCCACACATCTAGCCTGCTCCCTCCTGCTCTAGCCGGCTTCCTTCCCACTCCCACTCAAGGGAGGCCTTCTCCAGGCCCCAGCCCATTTCCATTCTGGAACACTTGGGTATCATCTAAGCCAGGACAGTGGGAGAAGAGCTGTATTTCCAGTCCCAGAAGTGCCTGATGGGCCTCAAACACAGAACTGACGTGGTCAACCCAGCAGAAAATGGGGCCTGCAAGACCCTTAAACATGGTCGAACATCATCCATAAGGCTATCTGAAAATCACAAATGACCTCTTGTCCCAAGAGCTTACCAGCTGCTGTGATTTCTTCAAGTTCTGGTTCCCAACTATTCCATTCTGTTTATTCTCAGACTTCCTCATGCCTGACCAGCTTGGGTCCAAGGACTGAGGGACCAAAAACCAGAACCCCTTCCTCCACCCACCTCAGGCAGTCAGGGGACACAGATACCTGGTTAGGACAACAGATGGAACTGGGGTAGCAGCTGCTGCAGCAGTAAAAACCGGAATGTCCTCAGGCAGTGAAGAGTCTAGGGGAGAAAAAGAACTTCCCGAGGGGAAGGGGGCCTTTGATTCACACCCATGTATAGGGGGAAGAGCGGGGTGGGGGACCCACATCCTCCTGACCTCCCGATCCCCTAAGAGAACTTCCAAATTGAGCCAAAGAATCAGGGAGGCTCAACCAACAGCTTCCTCCTCGGATCCTTTGCTGCCAAACACCGGCAAAAAGACTGAGAAAAAGAGAGTCTCAGAGAAGAGGGTATCTTTGTACCCAAGAACCAGAGGAGCAACAAACTCCAACCTGTGCGTGAAGGAAGGACATCTTGCTAGAGGAGGTATGTTGGGGAGTAATTCCCTTTAGCCTCAGCCTCTACCCCTCTCCCTCCCTAACCCAGGCCCCAACCTACTGCCACAACCCCTCTATGGGGCTAACCAACCCCTCCACCCCAAGAATTCTTCATAGCAGCAGAAGCCCTGGAAAACCCTGTTCAGGTCCAGAGGGACTCTCAGGAAGAGGCCAGGTCAGGATGGCTAAGTGTCACCCGGCCAGGCCTGGGGGCAGAGGGGGTGGTGCAGGGCCTGGGTTCCTTGAAGGGCTTCTGGGATGCCTCGGTTCCTCCCTCACCTGCTGTCCTCCAGGGCCGGCTCCAGCATGCTCCCCCCTTTGAGGTGTTTGAGGGCCACCTCAGCTGCCTTGTGCTTGGCTGCCTTCTTGCTGGGGCCCTGACCTGAGAGAGGGGGCATGGGCAATACTGGAGGTCACTGGAAGGACGGGAGAGAAATCAGCATCCCACAGCCTCTCTCCTCATAGCCAGAGGGAATCAATCAAGCCCCTTCTGACCAACCTCCCCCTGCTGAAGACTGGAAGTGTTTCACTAATTGCTGGAAGGAAGAGCCCTTATCTTTCCATTAGCTTCCAGAATTAAGCCATGCCAAGCTGGACTTCTGAGCTCAAACGCCTTGGGTGGACTTCTGAGCTCAAATGCTTTAATTTCCTTTGCAAAGCACTTTCTTTTCCCTCAATAAATACAGAGAGCTGGAATAAGAGAGGGTAGGCTCTGGAGTAAAAACCCCACTCTGCCACATACTAGGCATGTGACCATGCACCAGCCATTTACTATCTCAAACACTCAGTTTCCTCATATTCAACATGGGCGGGCGGGGGGAGGAGTTGGGGGGGAATACTACCACCTACAATCACTGGTTAGACTGAGGTTTAAAATTAAATGGGAATTTGGTTAAGCACCGGGAACAGAGCCCAGCAGGCCAGGCACTCACTCCCCCAAATACTCCACTGGGATTTCAGTTATCTTCTCTTACTTTTCCTCTAGGGTGATGGGGATCTGCCAGATCATTGTGGCAGTCCTGCTCGCTGCTCTAACTCTCCCACGTCCTACCCACCTTCTTACAGCCCTGTTCTCCCAATCCAGTCAGTAGCTTTTCCCCTGAAATCTCTCCTTCCCTCACTGGCCTTGGAGAAAAGGACTGTGAAGAGAGAGACTCCAAGAAACAAAGCCATGGGGACCTGCAAATGCACACCCCAGCCAGGCTGCCCAAGCCTTCCTCACCAGTGCAGCTGGTGTCGCCAACGGTGACCCGGAAGGTGAAATTAGGCTGGTGGGCTTGGCCCTCGGCTTTGAGAAGGTCGTACACAGGCGTCTTCCCTATTCTGGTCCCATACTCCTGCAGAAGGCTGATCGGGGTCTTGCCTGGGTTGGCGGCCAGCATTTGCTCTATACTGGGGGAAGGGGCACAGACCCACATCACACCTCCCCTCTCTGCACCCACCTGGCCAAACACTTCCATACCAGACCTAGGCACATTATGGGGGACATAGGGTCCAAGGAACCCCAGGCAGTCTAGCATCCATTGGCTGGGTTCCAAGTGGAGGTGCAGGCTGGAAAAGTAGGGCCCACTACCCCAAAGCAAGGGGGGGAGAATGCATTGCTCCTGCCTCAGTTAAGGTGGGCGTGATCCTGTGCCCCAATGCAGGTTGAAAGTGCACACCCCCTGACACAGTGCAAGCCAGGAACCCAGTACCCACCAAATGCACTGAATGGGGGGGCATAAAGCCCAGTGTTCCAGTGCAGTCTGGGAACCGGGCCAACCCCAAACTATTTAGAGCTGGAGGCAGCAGCCACTGCCCCGGTGCACGCCGGGAACCACTGCCCACTGCCCCAGTGCTTGCCGGGAACAACCCTCAGGCCAGGTGCATGCTGGGGCCGCGCCGCTACTCCCTCCGCACAGCCCCACGCTTTTGGCCCTGAAGGAATCGGTACGAGACGGCTCACCTAGGCAGCCCGCAGCTCGTGGTAGTGCCGGAGCCTTGCTCCTCTTCACTCATTCCCTCCTCCGTCCCCGCGGGCGCCACCGTGACTGCAGCCTCCACGCGCCCCAGTACACAGCCGACGAGCTAGGGCCGGGGCCAAGCCCGGAGTCGCGGCCGGTAGGGCCCGCCGCGGGGCACGCTGGGATATGGAGTCCCCCGCCCACCCTACTTCATGAGCCTCCATCTGGAGAGGAGCTATCCGCCCCACAACCCTCTGCGTGGCTCGCCCGGGCAGGCTGCACCGCCTTCTGGGAGGAGCGGGCCCTCCGCCGTCGCTTCTCGAGAAGGCCGTATTTTTTCGTTTGTAATACCGTCACGCCTCCTTCCTTCCGCGCCCCCTCTCTCCCGGGCCGTGAGGCTGTGGACATGCGTACTAGCGGAGGGGAAGCCGCTGGGTAGGGAGGCGGTAAGGACTCACTTGGGCACGGAGCCTTTTGGATCGCGAGAAAACTACAGAACCCAAGAGCCCGCGCGCCATCTTTGTCGCAGCTGGAGAGGCAGGGTCAAGCACGCACGAGAAGCTTCATGGCGTCATTGGTTACTCCCATTGCGTTTACTTCCCCTAGGCGCATTGAAATTGGTTACTTCGACTAAAGGGGCGGAGACAAGAAAAAGTCAGCCCCCCCTGACCCCGCCTCCTTGATGAAGGAAGGTTGTGATTGGTCCGGAGAGGCTGCCGTCGGATCCTGGCTCTGCGGTCTGGGAGGGTGGGCCTTACCTAGACGCCAGAGGGGACCGATCTCTGTTTCCGCAGGGCTCTGGAGCTGGTGCAGGTTTAAGTCCGTCTCAGACAATCCCCTCAACCCACAGCCTAAGCCCCTGGCCCTTGGGCCTCCGTGACACAGAACTTGCTTCCTTTTCCTAGGTCGTCCTTCACCTCCCTTCAGGTTTTGCTCCTTTTGTGAAACCTTTTTAGAACCGCTCTAGTGAACCTCTCTTTAATTGGCCAGGCAACCTCTGGGGCCTGATAATCAGGCTGTAGTGTGGGACGACAGGATTAGAAGGACTAGGCACCTGGTGGTCTTGTTCCCTCTGCCATGAGTCTTGGGTCTCTCAGCTGAAGAGAGCAAAAGTGAATTTTGGCCGCCTAAGACTGATCTGGGTGTTGAGCAGACGCGCATTGTTTAGTCCTAGAGCCCCATTGCCTCCTCCCCCAAAGTTGCACAACCACTGGGCTGAGGGAAATCTTGTGACCTTGAAGAGAGAAAGGGAGATACCACATTTAAAAAAAAAAAAAAAAGGTTCTAATGAGTGTTCTGAGAAGGGGTCAAGAAAGAGATGTCTTACTCTGAGCCGGGGTTAGAGGTCCAGAGGAATCTTGAAATGATAATGAGGGGTCATCCAGGAACACTGGAGGAGGATGGGGCCTAGAGCCGAGTGAATTCCAAGTGGGTGAAATTGGAGTGAGCGGTGACAATCAAGGGAAGGAGAGCTGGCAAGATCGGTATGATAGGGGGAGCAATGCCAGAGCGCTAGGGATCCCAACTGAGGGGCTGCTCTCTCCGATGCAGAAAGGAGTCTATAAGAAGAGTCATAGGGGGTTCCTGTGGAATCAGCCTAAGGCCTGAGGTGGGACCTCCATAGGACACCGCCAGCAGGGAGGCGCGGGGCCCAGGCGGGCCAGGTACGAGCCTGGAGCGCGCCGGATGGCAGCAGCGGGCTCCTTTAAGAGGCCGGCGGCTCCATCGCAGCATCCCCCGCTCAGGGCGTGTCCGTCCCGGGGGGCCAGGGGCGGGGGCCCTGGAAGGAGCGGGAGTTCAAGCCGAGCAGGGACGGGGCTAGGGGTCGGGGGGTGGGGGCAGAAAGCTGAGGCTGACACCCGTGCATCCGGACACCGCACGAGCATCGCCTGTGACAGCGCCCCGGGTCCGGTGGAGGGCAGCGGGGGGAGGAGGGAAGGAGGAGGAGAAGGAGGAGGAGGCGGGAGCAGCATCCGGAGCGGAGCTGCAGCAGCGCCGCCTTTTGTGCTGCGGCCGCGGAGCCCCCGAGGTGAGAGCCTGGCCGAGTTGTGGGGGGGTGGGGGACAGGGATGGGTCCGGGTCCTGGGATCCGGGCGTGGAGGGA
Source organism: Symphalangus syndactylus (assembly GCF_028878055.3). Classification (NCBI taxonomy): domain Eukaryota; kingdom Metazoa; phylum Chordata; class Mammalia; order Primates; family Hylobatidae; genus Symphalangus; species Symphalangus syndactylus. The sequence continues at coordinate 35,892,180 of NC_072439.2, forward strand.
GGGTCGGGATGCAGATGTGGCCTGGTGCGGGGTGGTGGCGTGGGGATGCTGAGGCTGTAGGGATGGAGGAACTGGGGACCTGGACCCGACGCCCGTGGGGCTGGGAAGGAAGGGAATGGAGCGGAGGGACGCCGCGGCCCAGCTTGGAGACGAAGGGCCTCCAGAGCTGGAAAGGACCGTATTGGGGTGGGGTGGAGGATGATTGGGGGACAGACTTAAAGGACAGAGGGCAAGAGAACATCTCCTCCCACTCATCCTCAGGAAGAGAGAGAGGGAAGGAGGAGGGAGAGTTTTGGCCCCCTCTAGGGAAGGAAAGGAAGGGCAAGGACTGATATACCCACCATCTCCACACACACACACACACACACACACACACACACACACACTCACTCTTAGCAGGCTGGACCTGAAGATTAGTCAGAGAGCACCTGTTCCTGGATGCCCAGGCGTTGGTCCCCCTCCCCTTCCAGCTGTGATCCTCCTAATCCCCTCCAGCTGTGGCATTCACCTCCATCCAGCTGTTGCATCCTCCCCTCCCCCATTCACGTGTGGGTTTCTCCCTCCTCTTTCTCTCCATCTCCTCTGGCTCCCCTAACCCATCTCCCCCAGTCAGGCCCTCCAAAAACCTCCTCCCTTTCCCACAAACACTCCTCAAACTCATTGGCTTAAAAATAAACAAGAGTTGAGACTTGCTGGTAACTAAGGCCTTGACTGAGAGGTGGGAAGAGTCAAGGCTCTGTAGACAGTGGGAGGAAACAATGAGGTGTCCCTTAGAATTAAGGGAGGAGTCCTACCTTGTAGATGCTCATCTGCTGCCTTTTTCAGAGGAGCGTAGGTGAGTGGCCTCCAATCAGAAGGGAGTGCACATGAGGTCTCCTCACCCCACCCAGAGTCCTCTCAAGCCACAGTCAGTGCGTCCCTCTAAACACATTTCCCTTGCAGTTCTCAAAGTGGAGTCCATTGCTCTAGGAGCTCTGAGTTTCAGCCAGAGGGTCCTACCAAGCTAAGGCTAACAGAAAGGATTTAGGAAGGAAAGGACTCAAGTGCCCCCTGAGCCTTCCTGTCCAGACACTGAAGTTTCTCTGAGCTTTAGGGCCCCACTCCCTCCTATCTCACAGGTGAAAAAAAGTGTGTCCCCTGAAGCGTACCATTCATCCACTCACTCCCCTTGTTAACTGGGGTAATGTTGGGAAAACCCCAGCTCTCATCATGGAGACACCAACTAAATATCCATCCCAGTTATGGACAGAGGAGGCAAGAAGTTAGACAGGGCTCAGGATTTCCTAGGCTTCCTTATAGCTGAGGAGGGCAGAACCCTTCTAAAAACCAATTGCTTTTCCCCTGGTGGTGACACTGTGGTAGGATCGGCCTTTTCTAGGAAGAGGACTCTTGGTTCTACCACTCACAGCCCGGACTGTCGTAATCCACAGTCCTCTCTCTCCCCTGCCTGGATCTGGAGAGAAAGAAGGAATCAACCCTGTAAGAAGTCCTTGCTAGGGTGGACTGGAGATCACCCCTACATTCAGGTCCTCAGCCCTACACCAGTCAAGCCCTGGGACCCCCAGCTGCCATGCTTCCTCCAGTGAGGTGGAAATGTCTGCCCCTCACACCTGCCACTCATCCATTCACTCACACTGTTGACTGAGGTGATGCTGGGAAGAAGGAGGATACTGTTGAGAAGATGCCAGCAGGGGACATAGGGGCTTCATGAGGGCCTGGCCACAGAGACTGGTCTGTCTGGTTCACTGGCTCCCAGAAGGACTGGGGTCATATGTGTGCATGGAGAAGGTGAGGAGACTGTGACAGTGAACAGATTCCAGAGGAGGCTAAAGATCATTCAGGATAGAGCCCTTGCCCTTTGGTTTCTTCATTCTTTGGTCTTTTTTTCCTTCTCGTTTCTCCACCTCCCTTTCCATCTGTACCCTCCCTACTGGCACTTGCTTTGAGAAAGAGAACAAGGGAAAGAAGGGAAGGGAATCACATTCATAAAAAACTTACAAGTGTGTGTTAGGCACTTTTCATATGGCTAATGCTTATAGAGAGCTTCCTGTGTGCCAGGTCCTGGGCCAAGAACTTTATTTTGATTGTCTTAATCATGCCCTTAACAAGACCAAGTGAGATAGTGTTATCATCATCTCTGATGGAGGAGAAAACTGAAACTTAAGTAATTTGTTTAAAGTAAAAAAGTTAGTATGTGGCAAGAGGTAGGATTTGAACCCAGGTCTGACCCAGAACCTGTGTTCTTACCCACCACATTATGTACTGCATTGCCACTGTGGGACATAGGTACCACTGTCCCCGTTTAGCAATGAAGAAACTGAGGTTTATTGAAAAGTCTCAGGCCAGGTCACCCAACTGGCCAGGAGCAGAGACAAGACCTCAGGAAGCCACTCTGATTTTGAGGCCTGTGTTCTCTCCTCTACCACCTACCCTCTCCCTATTGCACAACTGTCCTAATAAGCTAAGTGAAGGAATGCATGAGCAGTCCATCAATCTTATTTTCTCTTTTACAATTTAAATGTTATGTCTTACTTTAAAAGCAATTCAAAGTTGTTACTGAAATACTAGGAATATACATAAACCCAAAGGAGAAAATTAAAACACTTACAATTCCACCTACCTAGAAACTGTTGTTATACTTTGGTATTTATTCTTCCAGATTTTTAAAAATGCCCATCCCATTGAGGAACTATTTGTTAACATCCGCTGAACTTCTTCCTGGTCTATCTGAGGTCCTAGGTAGGAGGGACTCCTTAGGCCCATCCTACCCTGCTCTTGCCCTCCCCTTCCCCGAGGCCTCTATGGGTAAGGCTGAGGGGTGATCCAGGGCCACATGATCAAAGGGAGGATCTTAGCAATATAGCTGCTTAAGAGAGCAGATTCCAGAAACAACTGGCCAGGGAGTGAGGATGGGGTGCAGAAAATCAGGCCTTCACCCTTAGTCCAGAGGAGACAGAATGGCAGGATTTACAGAGGAGGGACTGGTGATCTGGTAGAGGAATGACTGCGGACTCCAGCACAATCACTAGCACTGTGACCTGGTTCTACTGGAACCTGAGATCACGGTTTATCCTGGGAAAGCAGAAGGTCAGAGACCAAGTCTTCAGCCTCTCCAGGATCCACAAAGAAAGACCTGGTGTCCAGCCAACCAGGAAGACAAAGCAAGGAGGAAGCTTGCTGCTCCCTGCACCCCTTCCATCACCTTACTTAACCTTCACTACCCCAATAGGGAGGGTTGGGCACCACAGAGAGATTACATTCTTTAAACTAACTGGTGGCAAAACTGGGATTTTAGCTCTGATCTCTCCAAATCTGAAGCTGATTCTTTTTTCCTAAATAGTACTGTCCCTCCCTTCCCTGAACCCCTTCACTGCCCACCCCACTGGAAGAAGTGTGGCAGCTGGGGGTCTCAGGGCTTGATTTACCAATCAAGGACCCGAATTTAGGGGTGATCTCCAGTTTTCCCCCAAGTTCTCAGGGGAACTCATTTCCCTCATGAGGGCACTAAGAAAAGGGATAGTTCTTTCCATCTTGGGATCCTGGGGCCAAGACCACGGATCCTGAAAAATAGAAAATAAAAACAAGCTGCAGGGCACAGTGGTTCACACCTGTAATGACAACATTTTGGGAGACCTAGACTGGTGGATCATTTGAGCCCAGGCGTTTGGAACCAGCCTGGGCAACAAAATGAGACATGGTCTCTACAATTTTTTTTTTTTTTTTTTGAGACGAGTCTCGCTGTGTGGCCCAGGCTAGAGTGCAGTGGCGGGATCTCGGCTCACTGCCAGCTCCACCTCCCGGGAGGCGGACTACAGGCGCGCCCGCCACTACGCCTGGCTAATTTTTTGTATTTTTAGTAGAGACAGGGTTTCACCATGTTAGCCAGGATGGTCTCCATCGCTGGGATTACAGGCATGAGCAACCGCGCCCGGCCTTTTTTTTTTTTGAGACGGAGTCTCGCTCTGTCGCCCAGGCTGGAGTGCAGTGGCGCAATCTCGGCTCACTGCAGGCTCCGCCCCCTGGGTTCACGCCATTCTCCTGCCTCAACCTCCCAAGTAGCTGGGACTGCAGGCGTCCGACACCACGCCCAGATAATTTTTTGTATTTTTAGTAGAGACGGGGTTTCACCGTGGTAGCCAGGATGGTCTCCATCTCCTGACCTCATGATCCGCCCGCCTGGGCCTCCCAAAGTGCTGGGATTACAGGCATGAGCCACTGCGCCCGGCCTTTTTAAAATTTAGTCTGGTGTGGTGGTGAGTGCCTGTAGTCCCAGCTACTCAGGAGGCTGAAGGGGGAGGATCACTTGAGCTCAGGAGGTTGAGGCTGCAGGCAGTGAGCCGTGATCGTCCCACTGCACTCCAGCCTGGGCAACAAAGCGAGACCCTGTTTCAAAAACAATACAAGCTGCAGCCAAGGGGACAGGAGGCATGGCCACGATTGATCAGAGACCTTTATCCTCTCAGGGTTTCAAAGCTTGCAGAGGTGGAATTAGGACTCCAAAGTCTTGGGTCTCCTTTCCCTTTGAAGACTCCCCTTCCTGCCCCCACTCACGAAAGGGAATCATCCTCCTTTTCCTGAGTAAAAAATGAGGTCTCAGACAGTGGAGAGCACTCAGTGTGAGAGCCCAAGATTTAGGCAGATGACCTGGCCTCTGAACTGAGCCCCTAAGAACACCGAACAGCTTGGCATTGACATTCTGTTGTTATACAAGAAGGAGCTAGAGAGAATTCAGAGAGTTTACCTGCCACAGGCTTCCAAAATCTCAGGCCAGAGAACCTAGAAGGTGGGATAGATGGGGGGTGACTTCCTACCCCACTCTACCCTGTTGCCTCCTTATGGAGTCACTTTGGGGCCACCAGCAAAGCACTGAATTAGGGCCTGTTGGGTGTCCAAAGAGCCTCCTCCCCTGGCAGATGTATGGCTTAGAGATCATTCTGTCCCCTCACCCAATGTGAGGCAGAAGCACCATCGACACTTGGTAGATATGGTTGACAGAGTGAGTGACAGAGAGACCCACCCTCCTGTCACATTGCTGCCCTTCCCCCATGCTCTGCATAATTGATAACGGAGAGAGAGCTCCCCTCCCCCAGGGTGACTGAACGTCTGGGCCAGGGGCTTCTAGCCATCCTAGACGCCCCTCCAAAGCTCTGGCGCCAAGGCCCAGCCAGGGGGCAGTGGGACACAGCTGGCAGGTCAGAAATAAAGGAAACAGAAAGGGGTATGTGTGTGTGTGTTGGGAGAGAGGAATCTCCACTTTACTATAGCTCCCAGGGGCAGCAGCTTTCCCTCCACTCCAGGTCAAATGTGGAAGAGCTGTCATTAGCCTGAGATCTTTCCCTTGGTCCCACCTCCTACTTCTTCAGCTATCCCCATTACCGTAAAAGACAAACAGGTGAAATGGCTTCTCTCCTTCTCTCCCCAGCTGCTGGCCCTGGATAACAGAGGGGCCTCTGGGGAAGCCTGGTGAACTGGAGGGAGGCTCGGCTGGCTGCAAGTGTCTCTGAGCATGTCACCCTTTCTATGCCTAAACCACCTAGTCGTCAAACAACCAGATGACGGCTGAAAAATTCCTTTAAAAAGCCAGGTGTTGTGTCTACTCAAAGCTCGGCTTCTAGATAGGAAAGGAGATGGGTATTCTCCGTGTTTCTCACTCCCCTTTCATCTCCATTTTCTCAGGGTCCTCTGCTTTTCCAAACAGCTTTTCAAGCCATCCTTCTCGGGGTTGACTCCGCTTGACGCTGCTCCGGTGTCTGTATATGTCTCGGCTCCTTCCTCCTTCTCTAGCTGTACCTTTCGCCTTTTCTGTGCCCTGTCTCCCTCTCATTTCCTGCTTTCCTTCCCTGTGGTACCGCACCCCCAATGCCAACCCCACAAGTCCCCTCCTGCCAACACCCGACGCCTCAGCCGAAGATCTCTCTGCATGCGGGGACAAGGGAAGGAAGGGAACACAGATGGGGCAGACCGCTGGGTGGGGGTCCGCACCTAAGATCCTCGCAGCCATCCCGGCAACCAGCCACCTGGGCCGGCCCAGGTCAGGGGCGGGGCCCAGGCACAGCCCCGCCCCCACGTCTCGCTCACGTGATCCAGGGCTAATCTTGTCCTGGTGACTTCACGCGCCGCCTCGGGCCCAGTCGTCATGGTTACGCCGCAGCGCCCAGCGCTTCCCCCAGCCGGCCGTGTCCCCTCCCCTTCCCCACCCGGACCACCCGCTTCCGCCGCCGCGGCCCCCGCCCCAGCCACGCGCCACGTGACGGCCGGGAAGGAGGTCGGGAAGTGGGAGGGGGCGCTGTGGCGGTAACCCCTTCCTCTCCACTTTCAGCGGCCCTGACTTGGGCTTCGGCCTTCCATTGCTGGTGACCAAGCTGTCCAGGGGACGGCCCCGGCTCCTCCCCGAGGGCTCCAATCCCGCCATCCCTCCCTCCTGGCCTGCCAGGCGAGAGCGTCCCAGAGTCTTGGGCCTTGTTTCTGGGTGGTCCAGAAGCGAAGCCCAGGGTTGCGGCGGAGTGGGAGGTGGTGGGGGCGGGCGGGGAGGGAGGTTGGCGGGGGCAGGCAAAATCCCTTGGGTCCTCCAGACGAAATTCTCCCATATGTTGGCACTTTACTTGGTCTGTGTTTGTCTGTAATTTGCATTGCAATCTACACCTTACCTCTTGAAGCCACAAATACCGCATGGGATATGTTGGGGATTTGGAAGCTGAACTTTAGAGTGATTTGTGCTTTCTGGGCCTCAGTTCTCTCAAGAATATAATGGCACCAGTAGTACTTCCTTCACCTGGCTCTTCTGAGGATTCAGGGAGCTAATTTTGTGTGTGTGTGTGTGTGCGCGCGTGTGTGTGTGTGTGCGCGCGTGTGTGTGTGCGCGCGCGCGCTTGCGTAGAGAGAGTGTGCGGTGCTTAAGGCGATCCTCCGGGGTGGGTAGAGCAGTGGTTCCACCTTACCGAGCACCTTCTGCGTGCCAGGTGCTGTTGCAAGCCATGGTTCCCTTGTGATGCGAAGTCGTCTCTCTAAAGGCTCTCCAGGCTCTCAAAAGAGCCAGACGCCCGACCACATTGTCCCTCCAGTATAATGGGAACCATGATAGAGGACGCATAGCGGTTCTGTGTCAGCCCAGAAGGCGCATTAACCTAGAGCGGATCAGGAAAGAAGGACGTCCAGGATAAAGTGACACCTGGATAGAGATGAGAAGTGCCTTCCAGGCTGGGGGTGAAGCTTGAGCTTCTTTTTCTTTTTTTTTTTTTTTGAAACAGAGTCTTGCTCTGTCACCCAGGCTAGAGTGCAGTGGCACAATCTCAGCCCACTGCCACCACCACCTCCTGGGCTCAAGCGATTCTCCCACTTTAGCCTCCCAAGTAGCTGGGACCATAGGCATGCGCCACCACGCCTGGCTAATTTTTTGTATTTTTAGCAGAGACAGGCTCTCCCCATGTTACCCAGGCCCATGTTGCCCAGGCCGGTCTCAAACTCCCGAGCTCAAGCGATCCGCCCACCTCGGCCTCCCAGAGTGCTGGGATTACAGGCGTGAGCCACCGCGCCCAGCGGAGCTTGAGCTTCTTAATAGCTATGGCCTTGTGGGCAGGTTAATACCTCTATGCCTTAGTCTATGAAACGGGGCTAATAATGCCCAGCTTACAGTTTTGAGGATTAAATATGCAAAGTGCTAATGCACCTTTACCAGAAGCTAACAAAGCTAAATACTTACTAAGCCTTTTTGTTTTTCTTTTCTTTTTTCTTTCTTTTTTCTTTTTTGAGATGGAGTCTCACTCTGTCGCCCAGGCTGGAGTGCAATGGCATGATCTTGGCTCACTGCAACTTCCGCCTCCCAGGTTCAAGTGATTCTCCTGCTTCAGCCTCCCAAGTAGCTGGGACTACAGGTGACCGCTGCCCCACCTGGCTAATTTTTTGTATTTTAGTAGAGACAGGGTTTCACCATGTTGCCCAGGCTGGTCTCGAACTCCTGAGCTCAAGCAATCCTCGTGTCTCGGCCTCCGAAAGTGCTAGATTACAGGCGTGAGCCACTGCGCCCGGCCATAAGCCTTCCTTAAGTTAGCCATTATCATTGGGTGTCCTGGTTCAAAAACCTGAGGTGGCTAAGTTCTGGTGTTGGTGGGGGCGGTTGTTTTTTCTTTTGTGACAAGGTCTCACTCTGTCACTCAGGCTGCAGTTCAGTGGTGCAATCACTGCTCACTGCAGCTTCACCCTCCCAGGCTCAAGGTATCCTCCCACCTCAGACTCCCGAGTAGCTGGAACTAAAGATGCACATCACCACACTCGGCTTTTTTTTTTTTTTTTTTTAAATGGAGTCTCACTCTGTTGCCCAGGCTGGAGTGCAGTGGTGCGATCTCGGCTCACTGCTCAACCTCCACCTCCCGTGTTCATGCCATTCTTCTGCCTCAGCCTCCCAAGTAGCTGGGACTACAGGCGCCCGCCACCACACCCGGCTAATTTTTTGTATTTGTATTTTTTAGTAGACAGGGTTTCACCGTGTTAGCCAGCATGGTCTCGATCTCCTGACCTTGTGATCCGCCCACCTCGGCCTCCCAGAGTGCTGGGATTACAGGCATGAGCCACCGTGCCTGGCCCGCTAATTTTTATATTTTTGTAGAGATGGGTTTTCACCATGTTGCCCAGGCTGGTCTTGAACTTCCAGGCTTCAGTGATCCACTTGCCTTGGCCCCTCAAAGTTCTGGGATTAAAGGTGTGAGCCACCATGCCTGGCCCAATCTGTTTTTTGTTGTTGTTGAGACAGAATCTTGCTCTGTCGCCCAGGCTGGAGTACAGTGACGCGATCTCGGCTCACTGCAACCTCCTCCTCCCAGATTCAAGTCCTCAGCCTCCTGAGTAGCTGGGACTACAGGTGCCCACCACCACACCCGGCTAATTTTGGGGATTTTTAGTAGAGACAGTTTCACCATGTTGGCCAGTCTGGTCTCAAACTCCTGACCTCAGGTGGTCTGCCTGCCTCGGCCTCCCAAAGTGTTGGTATTACAGGCATGAGCCACCACCCCTGGCCCCCAATCTGTTTTAGAGAGATCCTTCTGAAGGAGCTGGGTGGAGAATTGGGGGTAGGGAGGGCACTTGGAGACCAGCTGTCCTGGGCGAGGTGAGGACAGCTAATGAGGCTTGAACTAAGGCAGTAGCAGTGGGACTAGAAAATAGCATGCATTGGGTTAGAGCTTTACAAATCTAGGGTGCTTGCTAAATATGCTGATTCCAGGCCTACCACCCTCACCCCCCAGGAAAAAGTCTTCAAGGGAAAGCCCTGGTAATTATTACAAGAACTATCAGAGTTTCCCAAGCCTCTTTGTGTGCCTGTGTAATCATCTACTGAACCCTTCTAGATGTAGATTCCTGCCACCCCTCCCCCACTGCAATTCAGAATGTATGGCAGTCATTTCCAGACTAACCCAGGGGCTCATGGAAGGACCCTGCTAGCTATGAGGAACAATTAGACGGATGCTTGTTCTTGGGAATCTTCAAATCTCAGGATCTGGTAACTGATAAGTGTGGAGTGAGCTGGGAGACCAGGATGGCTCCTGGGGCCAAGTTCTGGACAAGTCTGGTGTAGGATTAAGGGTTTGCTGTGCCTTAGTGACAGCCAGTTTATTCCTTTGTATAGCTGAGGCTCAACTACAGCTCGCCTGAGGTCACATAGCCATTATGTGGCAGAAGCAAGTCAGGATTTAGGGTTTTTGTTTGTTTGTTTTTTGAGATGGGGTTTGGCTATGTCACCCAGGCTGGGATGCAGTGGCTTACTGCAACCTCTGCACCTGGGCTAAAGCAATCCTCTCACCTCAGCCTCCAGAGGAGCTGCGACTACAGTCACAGGATCACCACGCCCGTTGTTTTGGGTTTTTTTTTTTTTTTTTTTGTATTTTTGGTAGAGACAGGCAGGGTTTTGCCATGTTGCCCAGGCTGGTCTCAAACTCTTTTTTTTTTTTTTTTTTTTTTTTTTTTTTTTGAGACAGAGTTTCACTCTGTCGCCCAAGGCTGGAGTGCAGTGGTGTGATCTTGGCTCACTGCAACCTCACCTCTGGGGTTCAAGCGATTCTCCTGCCTCAGCCTCCCGAGTAGCTGGGATTACAGGCGTCCACCACCACGCCCAGCTAATTTTTTCTTTTTAAGTAGAGACAGGGTTTCACCATGTTGGCCAGGCTGGTCTCGAACTCCTGACCTCAAGCGATCTACCCACCTCAGTCTGCCAAAGTGCTAGGATTACAGATGTGAGCCACCGCACCCAGCCAAGGTCTCAAACTCTTGAGCTCAAGTGATCCACCTGCCTCAGCCTCCCAAAGTGCTGAGATTACAGGCATGAGCCAACACACCGTGCCAGATTCGGGTTTTTTAATGGTTGCTTTTTATTTATTTATTTTTTGAGACAGAGTTTCGATCTTGTTGCCCAGGCTGGAGTGCAGTGGCGTGATCTCGGCTCACCAAAACCTCCGCCTCCCGGGTTTAAGCGATTCTTCTGCCTCAGCCTCCCAAGTAGCTGGGATTACAGGCATGTGCCACCATGCCTAGCTAATTTTGTATTTTTAGTAGAGATGGGGTTTCTCCATGTTGGTCAGACTGGTCTCGAACTCCTAACCTCAGGTGATCCACCCACCTCGGCCTCTCAAAGTGCTGAGATTACAGGTGTGAGCTACCGCGCCCGGCCTAGTGGTTGCTTTTTAAATAGCACCCAGCTATGAACTGGGACACATCACCAAAGCCTGGAAAGTTTGGGGAGCAGGGGATGGGGCAATGGAGAAGAGGAAAGAGGAGACAAGACCTTGTTTGACCCCTGGGAGAGCTGCTAGACTGAAGGGAGGGCCAAGGGGGATGAAGCAGTGGCCTTCTGTGAGTGTCTGCATCCCCATTGGCTGCTTCTGCCTTTTTCCCCACCTGTGCTGGGGGGACACAGAACTCTGTGGTTACAACCTTCACTTACCTTGGAGAGGCCCAGGAGTGTGTCTTAGAATGAGGTTCTCACCTGAGTTGAGTGTTCCTGAGAGGGCCTCAGCAGTACCGTGTGTAAGTACCTGGGTGGGAGGCCCGGGTGCATCGCCTGTATGTAGGCAGCTCAAGAATGCTGTCCAAGGGTGTCTGAAAGGTTTACCAGCATCCTGTGTGTGCTTCAATGTGAGGGAGGTCTAGGTGTTACTATTGTGTGCCTGAGGTTGACCCCGAGGTAAAGGTGTAAATGTGAGACCCTCCTGATACCTGTGTGTGCCTGTGAGTCTCAGGTGAAAAAAATGTGCTGCAGCAATGAATTAGTCATCTTACAGGGAGAAGGGAACTCATCTGTTACCATTATACTTGAATTTGAGACATATTTTACCAGTGCGTACCCATGTGGGGCTGTTACCTGAGAATGATACCCAGGTACGATACCTGTCTACCTATTACTTGCCTTACTAACGTGTCTGAGAGGAAGCCCGTGTATTAGATTTCCTAAGATGGGTCAAGGTGCAATTTGGAGGGGCATGGGAAACGCAGCCACAAGTGTTACCTCCAGCAGGGCTACTGTGAACCCAGCACCCCAATCTGTGCCTCTGGGGTAAGCGTCCTAAGCGGGCACGCCTGGGGCTTTAACACCCCCTCCTTCCTTCATTCTCACAGGGCCCAGTGTTCACCATCATACCAGGGGCCAGAGGCGATGGCTTGCCTCCATGAGACCCGAACACCCTCTCCTTCCTTTGGGGGCTTCGTGTCTACCCTAAGCGAGGCATCCATGCGCAAGCTGGACCCAGACACTTCTGACTGCACTCCCGAGAAGGACCTGACGCCTACCCAGTGTGTACTTCGAGATGTGGTACCCCTTGGTGGGCAGGGTGGGGGAGGGCCCAGCCCCTCCCCAGGTGGAGAGCCGCCCCCTGAGCCTTTTGCCAACAGTGTCCTGCAGCTACATGAGCAGGATGCAGGGGGCCCAGGGGGAGCAGCTGGGTCACCTGAGAGTCGGGCATCCAGAGTTCGAGCTGACGAGGTGCGACTGCAGTGCCAGAGTGGCAGTGGCTTCCTTGAGGGCCTCTTTGGCTGCCTGCGCCCTGTCTGGACCATGATTGGCAAAGCCTACTCCACTGAGCACAAGCAGCAGCAGGAAGGTAGGCCACGTCCTTGTGGGAGCCTCCTCCCTGTTTCCCTGAGCCCGAGGTCTGTTGGTCAGCTCCACTAAAGTCACGAAATGGTCCCTTCCCTCCCCATGGCCCAGCCCTAGTCCCTTAGCCATCCATCAGCCTCTAACTTCCCAGCTTCTTTTAAGGCCACCCATTCATTCCTTCCCTGTCCCCTCAAGCCTTCTTCTTGGCCTATTTTTGGTTTCTGCCTCACCCTCCTTAAGTCAATTCAGCCAACCCAATGCTATCCCGTCCCTGGCCTTGAGTGTGGCTCCGTCTGAGGCTTGTGGCACTGTGCCTCCTGCCCACAGACCTTTGGGAGGTCCCCTTTGAGGAAATCCTGGACCTGCAGTGGGTGGGCTCAGGGGCCCAGGGTGCTGTCTTCCTGGGGCGCTTCCACGGGGAGGAGGTGGCTGTGAAGAAGGTGCGAGACCTCAAAGAGACCGACATCAAGCACTTGCGAAAGTTGAAGCACCCCAACATCATCACCTTCAAGTGAGGTCCAGGGCAGGGGCTGGGTGTTGGGGATACTATGCTAAGGCCTGGTACCCTCCTGGGCAGTGGGACCTACCCCATCCTTCCCAGAGGAGACCCATAGGTGGAATGGGTGGGAATGGGGGTTCCAGGTATGAATCAGGTGAAGGCTGAGCCAGCTGAGGCCTTCATACCATTGTTTGGCTCCCAGGGGTGTGTGCACCCAGGCTCCCTGCTACTGCATCCTCATGGAGTTCTGCGCCCAGGGCCAGCTGTATGAGGTACTGCGGGCTGGCCGCCCTGTCACCCCCTCTTTACTGGTTGACTGGTCCATGGGCATCGCCGGTGGCATGAACTACCTGCACCTGCACAAGATTATCCACAGGGATCTCAAGTCACCCAAGTGAGTAAGCAAGCAGGGAGCAACAGATGTGCATGCAGGTGACGCACTCAAGTCAGTGTGGCCTTCTCCCCACTTCCAAACCGTGCCCTAGGTCCATGTGGCCATCTCAGAAACCTCTTCCAAGTGACAGTCCCATCTCAGGAGGGCTGTAGTGAGCCCCTCACCTTTGAGTGTCCCAAATGCTTTTGAACTGAAAGGCAGGCCGGATGCAGTGGCTCACGCCTGTAATCCCAACACTTTGGGAGGCCAAGGCGGGTGGATCACAAGGTCAAGAGATCGAGACCATCCTGGCCAACATGGTGAAACCTCATCTCTACTAAAAATACAAAAAAATTAGGTGTGGTGGTGGGTGCCTGTAGTCTCAGCTACTCAGGAGGCTGAGGCAGGAGAATCACTTGAACCCAGGAGGCAGAGGTTGCAGTGAGCCGAGATTGAGCCACTGCACTCCAGCCTGAGTGACAGAGTGAGACTCCATCTCAAAAAAACAAACAAAACCTGAAAGGCAGAGTTGCTGCAGAGTTAGATGAGGTGTGTGGAGGGGTGTGGACCCCAGCTGACTACACTCTTTACCAGCATGCTAATCACCTACGACGATGTGGTGAAGATCTCAGATTTTGGCACTTCCAAGGAGCTGAGTGACAAGAGCACCAAGATGTCCTTTGCAGGGACAGTAGCCTGGATGGCCCCTGAGGTGATCCGCAATGAGCCTGTGTCTGAGAAGGTCGACATCTGGTGAGGACTAGGCTGAAAACCGAGAAGAGTGGGTGGCCAGCCCTGGGGGGATTGCGGGCAACTTCTAGGGCTTGAGCACAAGTGATGGGCCCGTAGCAACCAGGACCTCTGGAGGAACCCCCTCCCAAGTGATGTCCCCTCATCCCTAGGTCCTTTGGTGTGGTGCTGTGGGAACTGCTGACTGGTGAGATCCCCTACAAAGACGTAGATTCCTCAGCCATTATCTGGGGTGTGGGAAGCAACAGTCTCCATCTGCCCGTGCCCTCCAGTTGCCCAGATGGTTTCAAGATCCTGCTTCGCCAGTGCTGGTAAGGATGGCCTGGGCTGGGATACTGGGCCTGGAGAAGTTGAGAAGCACGGTAGTACTGATGGACAGCCAGTACATAGAACCCTAGGTGGCCAAGTTCAGAATCCTTAACAGGGGAAGGGTGTCAGGGCTCCCAGATGTGGCTCCCCAAGTACTGAGGACTCAGGATGTGGATCTAGGCAACTGCAATCTAGAACTCAGAAGGGCTGGACTGACCAATAGATGGCAGGGGTACATTTAATTCAAAGAGACTGACTTGCATCTGAATCAGGCTCATGCTACCTTCTGAGCTGAGTCACCGGGGGCAATTGGATCTACTCTGAATCTGTTTCCTCATCTATAAAATACACTTAACGATATCTGCATTCCTGGTTTGTCATGAAGTGCCAGTGAGTGCATACAAGGAAGAAGCAGCATAACCACCAAGCATGGTTGGTTGCGCCTCAAGTAAACAACCTTAGAACACAGAAGGAAAGGGCCCCAGACCCTCATTTGGAACCTAGACCCAGGGAAGTTTGACGATTGCTAATCTGTCACTGAGCATTTCCCAAAATCTGGTTCCTTCAGAAAAGGCTTTTATTTTGGGAGACAAGTTGGAAAATATGGGGTTCAATAGGTTTCCTTACTGCAGGATTTTGACACACTAATGAATAGTGTGTAATATTCCGTAGAGACAGTTGACCATAAGTTCTTTTGTCACAGAGTACATTCTAGGATTGGATTCTCCAGGACACACTTTGGGAAAGGATGCTCCAGTTCCTATCTGGTCCTCCCTCAAATTCTCCCCTCTCCTTCCTAACTCCGTTCCTTTCAGGAATAGCAAACCGCGAAATCGCCCATCATTCCGACAGATCTTGCTGCATCTGGACATTGCCTCAGCTGATGTACTCTCCACACCCCAGGAGACTTACTTTAAGTCCCAGGTGTGCTGTGGGTAGGAAAATGAATACCTAACTCCCCTTCTTTGCAGAGATGATGCCATTTGAGGGGGAGGCTGGGAAACGGGTTGAGTGGGACTGAAGAGATTGGCTCTTAGAGGGCTGAGTCAATCCACTCCCTTTTGCTCCAGCACACACATTAGCAGTGGTGTGGGCAACCTGCAGAGCCTTTCACTGGGTGAAGGGATGGCTCTCACTCTTCATCTGCTCTCCACCTATAGGCAGAGTGGCGGGAAGAAGTAAAACTGCACTTTGAAAAGATTAAGTCAGAAGGGACCTGTCTGCATCGCCTAGAAGAGGAACTGGTGATGAGGAGGAGGGAGGAGCTCAGGTGAGTTCCTGTTCTTGGGGAGGCGATTTTACCAACAGGAAGGACTATGCACCCAGTCAGCTCCTACCCAGCCCCAGGGCGGGTGGAGGGACTATGAAAGGACTGTGGACAGGAACTCTGAGACTGCGATCTATTATGGCCCTAGGTGAACCCAGTTCACTTTGGGGAACCTTTCTGCCTGTTGCAGACACGCCCTGGACATCAGGGAGCACTATGAAAGGAAGCTGGAGAGAGCCAACAACCTGTATATGGAACTTAATGCCCTCATGTTGCAGCTGGAACTCAAGGAGAGGGAGCTGCTCAGGTAACCCTACCTGTCCTTATGCACCAAGCCCTGGAGCTGTGCCTGCCTTAGAGGTCCTACTGAGACTGGGGTGCCCCTTCCTGGTCATTTGCCCAGCTGAGAAGGTGCCTGGATCTTTAGGCGAGAACAAGCTTTAGAGCGGAGGTGCCCAGGCCTGCTGAAGCCCCACCCTTCCCGGGGCCTCCTGCATGGAAACACAATGGAGAAGCTTATCAAGAAGAGGAATGTGCCACAGAAGCTGTCACCCCATAGCAAAAGGTGGGACATGAATACTGTGGTTCCAATATGGCAAGAGGGATACTGAAGTAGCAACAGGTATTTAGCAGGGAGATGTGTACTTTAGTGTCCAAGGTTAGGGAGTCCTTTGACTACATAGACTTGGCAGTCTTAACCTTTTACTTTTCCTCTCCTTCCAGGCCAGATATCCTCAAGACAGAGTCTTTGCTCCCTAAACTAGATGCAGCCCTAAGTGGGGTTGGGCTTCCTGGGTGTCCTAAGGGCCCCCCCTCACCAGGACGGAGTCGCCGTGGCAAGACCCGTCACCGCAAGGCCAGCGCCAAGGGGAGCTGTGGGGACCTGCCTGGGCTTCGTACAGCTGTGCCACCCCATGAACCTGGAGGACCAGGAAGCCCAGGGGGCCTAGGAGGGGGACCCTCAGCCTGGGAGGCCTGCCCTCCCGCCCTCCGTGGGCTTCATCATGACCTCCTGCTCCGCAAAATGTCTTCATCGTCCCCAGACCTGCTGTCAGCAGCATTAGGGTCCCGGGGCCGAGGGGCCACAGGCGGAGCTGGGGATCCCGGCTCACCACCTCCAGCTCGGGGTGACACCCCACCAAGTGAGGGCTCAGCCCCTGGCTCCACCAGCCCAGATTCACCTGGGGGAGCCAAAGGGGAGCCACCTCCTCCAGTAGGGCCTGGTGAAGGTGTGGGGCTTCTGGGAACTGGAAGGGAAGGGACCTCAGGCCGGGGAGGAAGCCGGGCTGGGTCCCAGCACTTGACCCCAGCTGCACTGCTGTACAGGGCTGCCGTCACCAGAAGTCAGGTAAAGTATGGGAAGGCTCCCAAGCTCTTTCCCTTTTTCCTTATTCTCCCTGGGGTCCAAGTCTAATCCCCCACATTATGCTCAACTTTAAGCCATTCCCTACTTCACCCTTTGTAACTGTTTCCTTCTCCTGGATTCTTAGTGACCTCTATCCACTTCTGACCAGTCCCCCCATCTCTCCTGCAGAAACGTGGCATCTCATCAGAAGAGGAGGAAGGAGAGGTAGACAGTGAAGTAGAGCTGACGTCAAGCCAGAGGTAAGTGATGGAGTACAGGAATTAATGGCATTCTTGTTTTCTGCTAGAGGCAGAACCAAGCTGTAATCCCCCTCTTCAACATGTAGGTGGCCTCAGAGCCTGAACATGCGCCAGTCACTATCTACCTTCAGCTCAGAGAATCCTTCAGATGGGGAGGAAGGCACAGCTAGTGAACCTTCCCCCAGTGGCACACCTGAAGTTGGCAGCACCAACACTGATGAGCGGCCAGATGAGCGGTCTGATGACATGTGCTCCCAGGGGTCAGAAATCCCACTGGACCCACCTCCTTCAGAGGTCATCCCCGGCCCTGAACCCAGCTCCCTGCCCATTCCACACCAGGAACTTCTCAGAGGAGAGCGGGTGAGTGGCACAACAGCAACGAGCAGATATTGAACACGGAGAGCTGTAAGCAGATGCCTTGTCTTTTGACAGCTTTTGGGGAGACAGCTGCACAGGCCAGAAAGTACCATAAAGAGCAAATATCCACGTGATGGAATTTCAGAAGCCTCTTGCACAGAGCATCTATTACGATGCCTGACCAGTAGCTTGTATGTAGCTATAAATTGCAGCCAGGGAAGGATTCTGAAAGGAGTCTGACACCTTGGAGAATGGCCTGAGCAACTGAAATCTGGAAGGAATAAAATCAGTAAGCTGGCTGGGCACGGTGACTCACGCCTGGAATCCCAGAACTTTGGGAGGCCAAGGCGGGTGGATCATAAGGTCAGGAGTTCAAGACCAGCCTGACCAATATGGTAAAACCCCATCTCTATTAAAAGTAAAAAAATTAGCCGGGTGTAGTGGTGCATGCCTGTAGTCCCAGCTACTCAGAAGGCTGAGGCAGAATTGCTTGAACCTGGGAGGCAGAGGTTGCAGTGAGCTGAGATTGCGCTACTGCACTCCAGCCTGGGCGACAGAGACTCTGTCTTAAAAAACAAATCAGTAAGCCACTGGCTATTAAAATGACCCCAGTAAAGAACCCCAAGGAATCTCACTCCATTTCTACTCTTTCTCACAGGGCCCTCCCAATTCTGAGGACTCAGACTGTGACAGCACTGAATTGGACAACTCCAACAGCATTGATGCCTTGCGGCCCCCAGCTTCCCTCCCTCCATGAAAGCCACTCGTATTCCTTGTACATAGAGAAATATTTATATAAATTATATATATATACATATATATATATATATATATATATGCGCCACATAATCAACAGAAAGATGGGGCTGTCCCAGCCGTAAGTCAGGCTCGAGGGAGACTGATCCCCTGACCAAGTCACCTGATAAACTCCAGGGACACTGGCAGCTGTGGAAATGAATGAGGCACAGCCGTAGAGCTGTGGCTAAGGGGCAAGCCCCTTCCTGCCCCACCCCATTCCTTATATTCAGCAAGGGTTGTCTTTATATTCTTTATCCCCAAATAATAGGCGGTGGGGGGACGGGGGGTGGGAGGGGCAGGAGAGAAAACCACTTAGACTGCACTTTTCTGTTCCATTTACTGTTTACACATTTTGCACTTGGGAGGAGGGAGGCTAAGGCTGGGTCCTCCCCTCTGAGGTTTCTCAGGTGGCAGTGTAACTCATTTTTTTGTCCCACCATTCATCTTCTCTGCCCAAGCCCTGTCTTAAGGCCCAGGGGGAGGTTAGGAGACTGATAGCATGTGATGGCTCAGGCTGAAGAACTGGGGTGCTGT
The DNA here is from genome assembly GCF_028878055.3 of Symphalangus syndactylus. NCBI lineage: Eukaryota > Metazoa > Chordata > Mammalia > Primates > Hylobatidae > Symphalangus > Symphalangus syndactylus. The sequence continues at coordinate 35,910,748 of NC_072439.2, forward strand.
TTAAGTCCCTGCTTTTATCCTGGTGCCTGATTGGGGTGGGGACTGTCCTACTGTAACCCCTGTGAAAAACCTTGAAATATAACACTCCATGCAGGCCCAGCTGTTGAGGGTTTTCTTGATGAATGAATGGGGTACCATACATGGTTAAGATAAAGCCTTGGGCTCCAGACTTTATCTGAGGTGTCTGGAGAAGTTCTCCTGCCCCTCTACTTTTTTGCATCTACTCTCACTAAATGAGTATAATGTGAAGCCCCAACTTTCTAAAATTATAGGAATAAATGGTAGCAGATACATTCTTCTAACTTGTTATGGAGGACTATAAATGAAGTTACTAAAAACAATAGACTGAAATTTTTAGTTTAAAATATGCAAGCCTGAACAAGGGGACCAACATTCCCAAGAAACTGGAACCCAAACTATATGATCAACTGCTTAATGTGTATGCCATGTATGTCATGTGTCATTCCTTTCCCCCACCCCCCAGTGGAAGTGCTTGCCTACTCCTAGGACAGGTAAGTCCTAGGAAAGTCTAATCCTCATCTTTTGGGTGCAAGTTTTATAAGGGCCAACCAAGCATGGAGTCAGGCAAAAATAGGATCAAGGGCCACAAAAAAAGATGGAAGTGGTAAAATAGAAAACATCTTAACCAGAATAAAGGCTTCCATTCAAAACCCAAGAAGGGTCCTTTGAGGGATAAAAGATACAAAAATAACAGCAAGACAAGAGGAATAAAACCCACATGCATCACTGTGGCATCCAGTTTCTATTCACAAAGAAAAAGCTCCAGTCCATCTTTTAATTTTTTTGAAAAATTCCTGACATTACAGAACTAAACTGAAATGTATTAATATTCCACTCTTACATTTCCATGACAAACAGAAAAATTCATGAGCCAAAAAAAAAAAAAACAAAAAAACCAAAAAAAAAAAAAAAAAAAAAAAACCAGGGAGAAGCTTATAAAACTAAATATGGATCTCAGCATCAACAGCTGAACAGAGAAAGGAATTAAAACGCTTTAATTAAAAAATCACGAGTGGATGATAAAGTGTGTAGAAACTGAAAATTTACAAACTATTTAAAACCTGGAATCGCTGACTGTTCAGAAACTACACAGATGGATCATGGGTGGTGGTGAACAGCAGAAAGGGATTATGGATGAATCTGCATTGTTCTAGCTGCTCCCCATGCCACCCGTCTCCGAGGAAAGCCTGTAACACAGAAACAAGAACTCAGTTAGTTTCCCCAGTGCTCAGCTGCACCTCATCTCTACCTGGTTCATGAAACGTGATGAGTAAATAATCAGTGCTGGAGTACCAAGGGAGACATTTTAAGGTTTCTGAAATTTACCAGTACCATGATCCTTTAATCCTTGCAATCCAAGCACGTGGAGGTCTATCACCTCAGAACCAAGGGAAACAGCCCTTGGTTATCAAATGTCCCTCAAACTATGTTCTCTTTTAGTTCCACCTCCATGGTGGGCTAACCAACGAGTGTACTTTCTGGAAACAGGCCCTTCTTTTAAAGAGTGTTCACAATACACAGAAGCAATGTTTCTTTATTGCTGAGCTCACTTTGGCTCCTCCCAAACTGCTGACAGAATACCAGTTTAGGAAAGAAACAGTCATCTGAGAGTAGTCTCAAGGGTTTAATGCTGAGACAACTCAAGGCCTTTAAAGCCCTGGAGTTCTATCAATGTGTAGGGTATTATAAGGTAATACCGTTTTAAAGGTAAAGAAATGTTAAAAAGAGATGTAAAAAGAGTTAACTATGGGTCAAGAATTATACTCAAACTTATTTATTTATTGAGACAGAGTCTAGCTCTGTCACGCAGGCTAGAGTGCAGTGACGTGATCTTGCCTCACTGCAACTTCCGCCTCCCTGGCTCAAGCAATTCTCCTGCCTCAGCCTCCACCTGATGATATCTGGGTTTATTGGCAGCCACCACCACTCCTGGCTAGTTTTTGTATTATTAGTAGAGACGGGGCTTCAACAGGTTGCCCAGGCAGGTCTCAAACTCCTGACCTCAGGTGATGCGCCTGCCTCGGCCTCCCAAAGTGCTGGGATTACAGGCGTGAACCACCGCGCCCGGCCTTATTGGTTTTTTTTTTTTTTTTTGAGCCTGAGTTTCACCCAGGCTGGAGTGCAATGGTGCAATCTCAACTCACTGCAACCCCCGCCTCCCGTGTTCTAGCGATTCTCCTGCCTCAGCCTCCTGAGTAGCTGCGATTACAGGCAGCTGTCACCATGCCCAGCTAATTTTTGTATTTTCAGTAGAGACAGAATTTCACCATGTTGGCCAGGCTGGTCTCAAACTTCTGACCTCGGGTGATCCACTCGACTTGGCCTCCCAAAGTGCTAGGATTAGGCATGAGCCACCACACCCAGCCTTAAAAAGTTTTTTAAAAAGTTTTCAGGACTTAAAAGTAGCAGACAAAGTAATACGTTTCAACTCTGTAGCTCACTCTACAAGCTCCTAGATCTTGTCAAGCCATATCCTCCATCTAGACATACCTGGCTACAATGCCTTTCTGTTTCAAAGAGATGGTCATTTGAGGTCCTGGAAACCAATTTAGGGCTTTCAGGAAAAAGTATTTAAGTACTCAGTATGCTTCACTGGTAGGTAGGTAGGTAGGCAGCTAAGACTTTGCTCTAATTTTGAATGGAACCAAATGTTTAAGACTTCATTTCAGTTCATGAAGTTATTTCGTAAGATTTTAAATTGATTGGCATAAAATATTTGTGATATGTGGTCATGAGAACATGACTGGTAATTCACCATCTGTATCCCTTCCACAACAATGCAAGGCCAAAAGCTGGGTAGAAAAGCAAGGGCCAAAAAACTGGAAAGTCCTTCGACTACAAACTATTTACTTTTAGTCAGAAATGGTTTCTCCACCTCAGTATTAAGGGAATATTTAGTTTTTTGTTTTTTTTTTTTGAGACAGAGTCTCGCTCTGTCACCCAGGGTGGAGTGCAGTGGCGTGGTCTCGGATCACTGCAAGCTCCACCTCCCGGGTTCACACCATTCTTCTGCCTCAGCCTCCCGAGTAGCTGGGACTACAGGCACCCGCCGCCATGCCCAGCTAACTTTTTTGTGTTTTTAGTAGAGACGGGGTTTCACTGTGTTAGCCAGGATGGTCTCGATCTCCTGACCTCGTGATCCGCCCGCCTCGGCCTCCCAAAGTCTCCCAAAGTGCTGGGATTACAGGCGTGAGCCACCGCGCCCGGCCGGGAATATTTAGTTCTTAAAAGGGGGGTAGATTTGTGCCAATTTCAAAACACAATGATCTAAGGAAAGGTAAACAATAGCCCTGAATTAAAGGGTTCAGTAAGAACTGAAGGTCTAAGAAAGGAACTGCTAGATACCATTAGATCTAGGACCTGAAAATTTAAGTTCATAAAAATTGATGGTAGCACTCTGGGCCCACCAGAGCTCTGAAAGAACTGTCCTGAATGTGTATCAAGCCCAAATGGGGATTTGCTGGGGTAGGGGAGGTGAGGCAGAGAGAAGGGGATGCTATGAAATACTGTCAGGTGCTCTAGGATAAAAGACCACATGGGGGAGCTCTAGGGTTTAAAAAAATTTAAAACTAAGGCCCTTTGGAGGTAGTGATGGTAGCTAGCCTCTTAAACATGTGGGATCCTTCCTTGGGGAATAGCCATTAGGTTAAGAGGCCTTCCAATCAAGAACTAGATAAAACCAGGTCCCCGGGGGGAGATGGTATCAGCATGATTAAGTCCTAACTACAGAAGGAGAGAGCTTACCAAGGGAGAGAGCTGGACCACATGATAAAGGAGCAACTAAATAAAACTCCTAACTGGACAGGTTTGGCCATCTAATCCTTTATGCATACTTGGGACGTGTAACACTTCTTCACAGGCCCAATCTGGGACGGAGGGGCCAAAATAACATCAGAGAATGATAATATATTGGAATAATAACAGCTTTTTGTCAGCCAATGGTGATGCTGGGAAAAGGTCATCAGGGAAAGCATCTCTACACTGAGTTCTCTAATGCCCTGGGAAGAGCATTATACTTTCAGCACTGTGGCAATGTGTACTCTGGTTGAATGGAAGGCTATCAGAGGCCTTATGCCACCATACTAAGAACATTTCTACTGTTTTATGAGAGGGCTGTGCCCATCTTAGTATAAGAAAATGAACAAGATTTCAGGGAGGTTAGTACGATTGAGTAAAGCTTAAGTTGTTAGTCCTGGCTAGTCACTCATAACCTATCAATTTAAATTATCTTAGGGCCTCTATTTTGTAATCTGTAAAATGAGGGGATCAATGTGTTACAGATTAGTTGATCCTTAAGGTTCTTTCCAAATCTAAGCATGTCACTTCCTACTCATGATAGTGTTGGTGGGGAGCAGAAAGGATACAGCAAGGAATAGAAAAATGGGTAAAGAAACTTGGTTGACAGAGTTGGTTTAGGACGAGTGGATGGCATCATGTCAAGTTGTGGATAATGTCACGGGTTGGCTGAGATATACCTAATGTCACAGAAAGAGGCATAATGGTAATTCAGAGGAATGCAGACAGAAGCTGCCTCATTTTATTAGACTTATCCCACTTTGCCCCTCCCCTTCATTCTGGGTAAAGAAGTACGTTCTTTGAATGTATGACTTGGAAGAGATCCTCATGGTAACCATTCACCAGAGGAATCCTGGGATGAACACCTTGTTAGCTGCTACTGGCAAGGTAAGGCCATCTGAGAAGTCAGATAAACTTCCTCACTAGTGAAGCTTGTTGCCAATTACGGAGGACCCTCAGGATCTAAACTGCCACAGGCTCGTGTCTCTTTGTGGGAATATTGACAAAGGACTATAAAATTCACTTGGGATTCAAAAAGCCCATGTCAGTTATACAGGCTTCCTAGCTGAATAGCCACAAGTCACAAGCCCCCAACCCTTTACCCTTCACAGCACACAGTGTACTAAGGTTCTTACTGCGCCAACTTTATTACAGCTAGAAACACAAATATGGCCAAGAAGGCCTGCTGATAGCTTAACCATTAAATAATTCTTAAAAAAAAAAAAAAAAAAAGGTTAACGAAGCAGCTTTTTTTATTCATTAACACAGAGCCTAACACATTGTTATATTGCAAGGCAGAATAAAGCTACAAAGAAAAGTAACAAACAAGAAAGAAGAGAAAACTGTGGCTCTAAATAAAGAATTCAAGTCAGACCCTGAAACAGGCACTCAGCTGAAATGGCCTAAACCTAAACAAGGGTTACCACTCCCCCACCCCCACCCAGTTATCCCCCAAAGTAGTAAAAAGGAAACGGTAACAAGCTCACAATAGTTTCATTCTCACCAATGTTAACAAAGGAAAACAAAATGAACCAAATAATACTGGAGGAGGTGCCTCAAGATATGCAATCAGTAGGGAGAGAATCTCTGTTTCTCGCCTTTCAGTTTGTTAGTTACACATGGCACTGCAGAGGTGGTGGTGGTGGTAGCTGAAGCCCCGGTACCCTTAGCAGCAGACACAACATTTAGAGCCAGGAGAGGGATGGGTTTCATGCCAAGCAGACTGGAGACACAAGGGGCGGTCGGAAGAGGGTTGGGGAGGCTGGAGGGTGCGTCGGAGGTCCCCGCTGTGGCGAGCGAGGGGGTGGTGGTGGAGGAGGAAGAAGAAGAAGGGGTGGAGGGTTGAGAGAGGTTGATGCTGAGGTGATCAGGGATCGTGACGGAGGCTGCCTGGGAGGAGGGTTTAGCGTTTTCTAAACTGTAACAGAGGAAAAAAGGAACAAAAAAAAAAGGGTGGGTGGAAGGGAAGACCACAAAAGGGAATAAGTACAGGACAAAAACTGCTTCAGTTATATCAGTAAGTGCCTCTGGTTGACAATTAGGAAGACCTAGTGTCAACTTGTGACAAGCTTTCTTTTAGCCTGTGTCCCACCCTCTAAATATGTATATTTCCATTCCACAGAGCTACTTAAAAACTGCTATGGTGAAGAAAAAGCTGACAGAGAAAAGAAATTATAGGGCACATACTTCATGTATCTGACACACTGACCCAACCCAGATGTTGAAGGAATGATTTCAGGTAGAAAGATACTCATCAATCACCCAACAAGGAAGAAATGTTTCCTCTAATCAAATGTCAATTTCCTATTCTAACAGAAAATCAATTATCCCACAATTATTGGTGAAGCTTTGAATATTTATAAAGCAGAATTTTTAAAAATCCTTCCAGCTGTGTATTAAAGTCTGCTTACATCTCCACAGCAAACAAACCAATATTAGGGTGGAAAGAGACAATAGTCCAAAGTAGGTCACTGACTAATTTCAGATTTCAAAGAATGTAGCGTTTTCAAAGAAAAATGCTGAGAACAGAAGTATAGATAAGAACTAGGGAAGCTTTTCTGGTCGGAGGTGGTATAAAAAGTTGTTTTTGACTGATCATACTTCTAATGTGGATCTTTCAGAAGTGGAAAAGAAACTCAAGTATCACCTAAAAATTCATACTTAAAAAGCAAAAATGCTGCTGCTTCTACTCCCAAAATAAGCTCCACAGAACAGTAAGGGTATGTGTCTCCCAAACGCCTGTATGTGTCTAAGCCATAACTACATATATTTGTGAAGTGTGCCTGGACAATTGAGCCCACAATGCTAAGTCTTCAAGAGCAGAAAAGCTCCTCTTAAGATTTGTGCATGCATAGTCTTTGCTTGGGTGTTAGATGAAGCTTTGAAAAGTTTTGACCCTAATCCATGGCTACGATGATACTGAATTGCTATTCAGTAACAATGATCCCGAAAAGGGCCACTCTACCAAGAGAATTCTGCTTCCTTACAATGTAGCCACTGACCTATTGCAGGCAGGGGCTAGGCAAGCAGGTCACATTTAAACAGTCACAATTTAAATTACATGAAGGGCAAACCTACCGAAAGAACAAAACAAATTCCAGCTTTCAAAAACATGATTCTTGCCACTGAAAACTGAAAAGTTCTTGCCCTCCAAAATCCTAATTGCAAATAAGAAAAACAAGCCGGGCACAGTGGCTCACGTCTGTAATCCTAGCACTTTGGGAAGCCGAGGTGGGTAGATGACAAGGTCAAAAGATCAAGACCATCCTGGCCAACATGGTGAAACCCCGTCTATACTAAAAATACAAAAATTAGCTGGACATGGTGGCGCATGCCTGCAGTCCCAGCTACTTGGGAGGCTGAGGCAGGAGAATCACTTGAACCCAGGAGGCAGAGGTTGCAGTGAGCCGAGATGGAGCCACTGCACTCCAGCCTGGTGACAGAGCAAGACTCCGTCTCAAAAAAAAAAAGAAAGAAAAACAATTCTTGTAATCCCAGCACTTCGGGAGGCGTATCACTTGAGGTCAGGAGTTGGAGACGAGCCTGACCAACATGAAACGCTATCTCTAAAAAAGAAAAAGACCTCTTTGCAAACAACCTTGGTGCACAAGTTGACTACTACCATTTCATTCTCAACATTAAGGACCTACCGTGCTTGGTGCGTGGACAAGAAAACAAATCTAGGAATGGGAAAGCTTTTCTACACAAAGAGTAGTAGCACCTCAAAATATGAAGAGTCTTAAGGCAAAAGTCAGACTGCTACTGGGGAAATGGTATGTTCTTAGCTAGCACTAAATAACCACAGCATATATACATGGTCAGTACAAGCACAATACAGACCACATACTTAGGAATTCCTTTCCCCTGTACTAGATTCAGGAACTCATGTAAAACTTTTATGACAAAGAGACCAAACACTTATAAGAAAGGTAAATGATAACTAGACAACACTCCCTATTAAAAGAGACCTAAGGGCCTCAGGGCTAACAATGCTTTGAAATATTAGTAAGCAATTAAGGGTGTAACTTCAGCCCATGAGTTGAGAAAGCAAGTAATATAAATGACCGTAAGATCCCATTTGACTGTGAACAGTGTCCTAAAATTGAGAGTAGTAACATTACCTAGCTATGGATAAGGGAAATAAAACTCTCAGGAAGTCATTAAGGGGTGAGATTGGGGGAGGGGTGAGATAGAAAACACACTTCACACTTCCGAAACATTCCAATACCTGTGGCTTCCCACGTTCCCACAAGCTCTGAATAAAACACATGTGCAGTGTGAGAAAAATGGGTGTTTCCAGAATAAATTGTAATTACTGCCTCCCAGAAACTGCCTTGCTGTCCTATTACTCCATTGTCCTTATTACGATTAAGGGTGCTTTGGACTCCAAATCAAATCAGTGAAAGAAATAGTAGTCTATATGCTATGTAGAACAAGAGAGACCCACATTTGATTTTGTGAGTGCTCTAGCCAGAGGACTCTTATTATTGAAGACATGGGCCACTCTTCCCTCTTCCCAAACCATCAAGTTAAATTCAGGGCAATCTGTGCTCCCACCCCCCCAACCCCTTGCAAACTTACTGCAGTTTACTTTTTCTGCTATACTCAAAGAAAGTAGGGCTAGGAAAAAAAAAAAAAAAAAAAAAAAAAAAAAAAAAAAACATCTTGGCCATCTTTACCCATCGCCCATGTAATCCCATATTTAATAATATACTGCGGCTCTCCCCAACACACACATTACTGTGTTGGCATAAATAAAAGGTAGGACAATCTTACCTGACATTGATTAGATATTGAGCCAGGCTAATGCTGGCAGCAGATCCAGTGATGGTAACCTGCCTATCAGTAGATCCTTCCACTGGGTTCGCAATTTTGATCTGCGCCCCAGACATCTGACGGATCTCATTGATTTTGGCGCCTTGACGCCCGATTATGCAGCCAATCAACTTAAGGGAGAAAGAAAAACAAGGCACACCAAATTAGAGTTACATGCCTAGATCCAAGAATTCCACCCCGGCCTCTAGCTCCTACAACTGTGGCCAGGCTGGAGTGCAGTGGCCTGATCTTGGCTCACTGCAACCTCAGCCTCCCGGATTTGAGCAATTCACCTGCCTCAGCAAGACTACAGGAGCGCGCCACCATGCCCAGCCAATTTTTGTATTTTTAGTAGAGACGGGGTTTCACCATATTGGCCAGCATGGTTTCAATCTTTTGACCTTGTGATCCGCCCGCCTTGGCCTCCCAAAGTGCTGGGATTACAGGTGTGAGCCACCGCACCTGGCCCTTTAAAAAAAAAAAAAAGATAGGGTCTCGCTATGTTGCTCAGGCTAGTCTCAAACTCCTTGGTTTAAGCCATCTTCGAACCTCAGCCTCTGTATCTCTGTGCTCCCTGTAACCTGGAATTACAGGTGCATACTGCCATGCCCAACTTCATCCTACACCCTTTACCCATACACTTTTGATCAAAAAACTCAACTCTTGACCCATTTTTCAGTCTGACCACCCATGGTGAGGGACAGCCAGTTCTGAGCCAACTCACTCTCAGGTCCAAGTATTAGCTCTTCATTATTTCTGTCCTCAGAGTATTAATTCCAAAGACAAAGCACAGCCAAAACAAGAATAAATTTAGATAGCTAGAAATAGATAAAGGTAGAAATACATTCTGTTTCTGGCAGCAAAAACGCTTAAAGTCATCCTGCCATGATTATCACCTTACTATACCAACAAGAATTCTGGCCAATTCCTAAGGTGTTTTTGCCTTGGGAAAAGGTGGAAAAAAAAAAAAAAACAACTGGTCAACATTTGCACTAATACTGTAAAAAATATGACCCTGGACAGCACAGATCTGATGTTCATGAACCACTACACTGTGGTGGGGGACAGCGGTTCATGCCTGTAGGCTGAGGCAGGCCAATCACTTGTGTTCAGGAGTTTCACGGAGAAACTGTCTTTACAAAAAAAATACAAAAAAAAATTAGCCAGGGATAGTGGCGTGCACCTGCGGTCCCAGCTACTCAGGAGGCTGAGATGGGAGGATCTCTTAAGCCCGGAAGTTCAAGGCTGCAGTGAGCCACGATCATGCCTCTCTGCTCCAGCCTGGGGAAGAAGGAGACCCTTTGTCAAAAAAAAAGAAAGCCACTACACTTTTTTTTTTTGAGACGGAGTCTTGCTTTGTTGCCCAGGCTGGAATGCAGTGGCACGATCTCAGCTCACTGCAACCTCCACCTCCCAGGTTCAGGCGATTCTCCTGCCTCAGCCTTCTGAGTAATGGGATTACAGGTGCGCGCCAGCACGCCTGGCTGATTTTTGCATTTTTTTTTTTTTTTTTTTTTTTTGAGACGGAGTCTTGCTCTGTCCCCCAGGCTGGAGTGCAGTGGCGAGATCTCGGCTCACTGCAAGCTCCGCCTCCCGGGGTTCATGCCATTCTCCTGCCTCAGCCTCCCGAGTAGCTGGGACTACAGGCGCCTGCCAACACGCCCGGCTAATTTTCTGTATTTTTAGTAGAGACGGGGTTTCACCATGTTAGCCAGGATGGTCTCAATCTCCTGACCTCGTGATCCGCCTGCCTCGGCCTCCCAGAGTGCTGGGATTACAGGCTTGAGCCACCACGCCCGGCCAATTTTTGCATTTTTAGTAGAGACAGGGTTTCACCAGTTGGTCAGGCTGGTCTCCTGACCTCGTGACCCACTTGCTTCAGCCTCCCAAAAGTGCTGGGATTATAGGCATGAGCCACTGCACCCGGCTGAAAACCACTACATTTTCTAAGGATAAGGCTTTAGCTTCTATAAAAAACAAAGGCAGGCTGGACGCAGTGGCTCACGCCTGTAATCCCAACGCTTTGGGAGGCTGAAGGGGGGGATCACCTAAGGTCAGAAGTTCAAGACCAGCCTGACCAACATGGAGAAACCCCCATCTCTAACAAAAAAAAAATACAAAAATCAGCCGGACGTGGTGGCACACGCCTGCAGTCCCATCTACTCGGGAGGCTGAGGCAGGAGAATCGCTTCAACCCAGGAGGCGGAGGTTGCAGTGAGCCAAGCCTGGGAAACAGAGCAAGACGCCATCTTAAAAAAAAAAAAAAAAAACAAAAAAAAACCCGCAGCAAATGTACAGGAATTTCTTTCCTTTTTTTGACATGGAGTTTCGCTCGTTGCCCAGGCTGGAGTGCAATGGCATGATCTCGGCTCACCACAATCTCCGCCTCCCAGGCGTCAAGCGATTCTCCTACCTTAGCCTCCCAAATAACTGGTGGGATTACAGAGATGCGCCACCATGCTAGGCTTTTTGCTTTTTTTGTATTTTTAGTAGAGATGGGTTCCTCCATGTTAGTCAGGCTGGTCTCGAACTTCCGAGCTCAGGTGATCTGCCCGCCTTGGCCTCCCAAAGTACTGGGATTACAGGCATGAGCCACCTCGCCCAGCCAGGAATTTCTATTTTCAACAAAAAGTTACTGCTGTCTCATCATACCTCACACAATAATTTTATCTATTTTCTCTTATCATATTTGTCATCACAATTCTGCATACTACAATCAACTTATTTTTGTGTCTAAAAATTCCCATTTTCCATTCCTGGGGTATGAAAAACAGAAACAAAAATAAAGATAAAATAATAAAATTCCCAGTTTCTTTCCCTAGGGCTTAAAAGTAGCACGACGTGTAGGCCAAGTGCGGTGGCTCACACCTGTAATCCCAGCACTTTGGGAGGCCAAGGTGGGTGGATCACCTGAGCTCGGGAGTTCGAGAACAGCCTGACCAACATGGAGAAACCCCATCTCTACTAAAAATACAAAATTAGCTGGGCATGGTGGCACATGCCTGTAATCCCAGCTGCTGGGGAGGCTGAGGCAGGACAACTGGTTGAACCCGGGAGGCGGAAGTTGCGGTGAGCCAAGATCACACCACTGCACTACAGCCTGGGCCGTAAAAAAAAAAAAAAAAAAAAAAAAAGGTGCAGGACACTGCTGAAATGACATCTATTTCTTTAAAGTCAATTTTCTTATGTTCACCCTATGCAACCTAACTACACTTACATCGTTTGGAATGGTGAGTTCATGAGAAGTAGTCTGAGCAGATGCATCCAAACCTGCTAAAAGACAGAAGAGAGCAAGCAAATTCAATGCACAGCATTCAAAACCCCACTGACTTGCACATTAAACTAACAGAAGGAAATAAACTGGAAACCCAGCATCATTGGCTGTTGGGATTCATCACTAACTTGGAAGCCTCCAAAGAGGAAAGAGTGGGGGAGAAGGGTGTAGAAATAATGCTCGAAAGGTTCTTCTGTACACTCAGAAGAGCTGATTTCATGCCATTTCCTGCAAAGCCCAGCCTATTAGGGATGGGGGATGGAAGCAAGGGCAAGGGAGTGTGGTATCCTCAAAGAGGACCAATGTCTAAACAAGTCCTTCTGTACTTCTACCCCTTTCCTGCTGTTGTGTTCCAAATTGTATCTCACCTGATGCTCACTAGCACCAGTGCCAATATTATGCCTGTTAATGGGTACCATGGACTTTTGGCACACATGCAAAGTTGCTTTAAATATACCTGTATCAGATTAACGCCCTCCACCCCCTCTCTCCTAACCTAGACTGGAAGGTCAGATAGAATGAAATGGCAGTCAGGTGAGGGGACTTCATTTCTCCAGATTTAGTCCCTGTCTTTTGTTCAATAATTTTGTTCTGGCTTTCATTTTGTTTTCCAAAGAAAAAGAAAGAAAAAAAATCCCATCAGCAAATACCCATACCCATCTTTAACAACACCTGGACTGAACCAGGCCAGCTGGCTAACACTCAAGCTTAGTCCTGATCTCAGCTATGGCTGCTGGTCTCATCATTTTTAGAAGGGGGTTGGCCAGATCCATCAAGGGACCCTCGGGGGCACCAGGCCCACCCCTTTGCTCTCTCAGCTCCTCTCTGCCATGTGCATGTTGCTGGTATGGTTCATGGGCAGTGAAACAAGACTCCCACCAGTTTATTAATATAACAGTAGAATACTACAGATTTTTTTTTTTTAATCATTACCCCAATAGCCTTTCACCTCTGGAGAGCTGGATTCAATGCCTGTTAAGATACAAGTGAAAATGAGTTTGGTGGTCTCATCCTAACCCTATCGGACAAGTTATTCCTTATACAGAAAAGCCCCAAAAACAGAAACAAAATAAAAACAAAAACGAAAACAAAAGACACTATACAATTTGGCACAAATGGATGGTCTCTACCCAAGCCTGTGAATTGCTGGTGGAGAGAAAGGGGGTGCTGATCAGATCAAGGGGGCAGCAGTCAGGATGGGCTCAAAGAAATATCAGCCTACCCTTTGCCTGACAAGCACCCCCAAACCTCACCCCCAAACCTTCCAGGGCTTTTTTTTCTTTTAGAATAACTGACCCCAAATGAAAACCACGTTAACAAACACATTACCTCCTTGGGCTTAGCCATAGTAGACAGGCAAGTTTAAACCAGCAGGATGCTGGATAACGAAGTCTGTTTTAAACAGATGTCAAGCTGAGACCTTGGGACTGGCCTCTCTCTTGCACTACACCTTACAGAAATAAACACTGAGGTATCCATACCACTGAATCCGGTGTTGCCATGCGTCATAGGAAAATGAGACTGTTGCATTGCCAACTGGTGCAGCTTGGTCAACTACAAGGAGGAAACAGGAGGTTGGCATTAGAAGATTTAACAGAGCCAGGGCTCAAGCACATTCAAATTTGAAAATGCAGGTCCTGATCCCCAAAATTGACTCTACTACTCAAACTACAACAGAGAGTAGGGATGGGGCTTGCATCACAATCCTGGGGAGTGGCAGAATATGACAGGTAAGGGTTAGAAATAGAAAGGGTGTCTGGAAGAGAATGAATGCCTTTTGGGTGTGGGAATAGAAAAGCAACAGCACTTGCCCAACAACCATCCCCTTGGGGGCTACTTAATGAAGGTAGTTTGCAGCCATTGCAACAGTTGCCGCAGGGACAAGCACAGACAGGCTAGGTAAACAAACTGTGCAGTGGTGCTAGGGAAAACACACCATGCAGGGTTTCATCAGTTTTGGGGAGAGGGAAGGAGATGGGGGGGGGCAGGGAGACTGCAAGGAGGAGAGAGGTGAAGAAACCATACTGGGTTTAGTCCCATCACCGCCACCACTGACTACTACAGCTATTTTTATTCATCTATATAAACTGTCCTGACTGTCATAAAATAATCCTCCTTCACGTCTACTTCCCTCTCTCCTGGGGCCTACCACTAACCAAGACCAAAACTCAACTTCCCAAGCCTAATGCTCAGCACCTGAAAAGGTTAGTAAGGATAGAAGAAAAGTGCAGAAAAAAATGCCCTTGAAGTCTAAATACCAGCACTTTTAAATAGGAGGTTTTAGCAGCAAGAAAGGTTTGAGTTGAATTCTGAAATGTTCAGGTTCCTATCCCTCTCTGTGTAACATAAGCCCCTTCCCCATCCCTCCAAATACTTTTCAAATTGTCATCTCAGATTGAGGAGTCCCAAGGGCAAACCCAACCTCCCATTACCCTCATGGAAGAGAGAACTGCATGCAAGGAAGCACAGTCCCAATGTCGATTTAAACTGTGCCCTGAGATAACAAATCACAGTATACCATGGAACATTTCCCTTTTAGAAACGGGGTAATCTGAAACACAGGGGGAAAGGAGAAGCTAATGTGCTGAATTAGATTTCAGGGGTTAAATATTAAAAGGCAAACAAGGCATTACCCTGATAAAAGGGCTGAAATACGGGATTGACCTTGTGAAGAAAACAACTTAATATTGCAAATGCTGAAGACCCAACTCACTTCTGGCTACTTGGGAGAAAGGAGTGAGACAATTTTGGATGGGAGAGGGAGCTTTTTCAAAACAAGAAGTGAAAACAAAACTTACATCTGGCTGTGGAATGGCATACTGTCCTTGAATGGTATAGGCCTACAAAAGGAGGAAAACAGTTCCTATTAAAAACCAATCACGGACAGCCACCCAGTGGGGGGAAAAAGACATTTCAACTAGCCAGGAAGCCAGAGTTGAACTAGAGAATGGGGGAGGCCAGAGATTGAGGCAGTAGATGGAATCTCACAAATACGGTCAGACCCAAATTGGCCTTCTTTGAACCCTAAATATGACTTTGTTCCGGGGAATCCTATAAAGGTAACCAAGTTCCCTGCAATCAAAGGCAAAATATACATAACTGTTTCTTAATGAAAATGTGGGAAGTGAGATTAGCAATGCCTCGACTGACCAAGCCCCACTCTTCCTCCCTGTATACAAGATAGTCTAGGAGGAATAATGATCTCTTCCCTCACCACCCCAACCCTTCTACCAATTGTGGTGATGTGGAAGATCTCTATCTGCACAAACCTACATGTCATGTTTTAAAACACTTCCCTTTCTCCAACTTATTTTTCTATCTGCCTAAAGACCTTAAGAACACTGGATGCTAACTGAGTCCCTAACACTAGGGAGCTGTTCACAGGTAAACAAAAACCACTGTGTTCTAATTCCTGTCTTCTCCCACCTCCCCTCCATATGCATTTGCAGCTCCCACTATGCCCTCCTCCCCCCACAACATAACCTCCCAAAAAGGGAGCTGGGTCTTCAGGGCAATGGGGTAGGGAACAGGAGGAAAGGAAAAGGGAACAGGGAGGGAGGGGAAGGAAGGAGTGGCTGGTTAACAGGATGTGAAGTTTCTCACATCACAGTGGCCAGTACCCCCAAAAGTACACCCAGGTGGGGGTGGAAGGAAGGTGAAAATGGGGTGGGAGGAGTGGGAGAGGGGAAGAGGGGTTGAACAAAAAAAAATTAAAAAAAAAAAAAAAAAAAAGTTGGTGTTACCATCTGGTGGGCTACGCGGCCTGGGTGAAATGAGGTTGGGGGGGTCAGTCCAGGTCCCCGTGGACAGGTGGTGTCCACAGCACCAAAAATCACCAGCGCCACTGGCCCCCCGTGTGTTGGCAGTCTCGGCTGAGGCGGAAGGATTGAGTGAGCCTTGGAGACTGAACATCCCCTCTCACCTCTAGAGGTGGTCCCTCCAGGTCAGGGTTGAGGCACATGGACGGGGTGGTGTGGGGAAAGCTCGCACTGTCGCTGCCTGTGCTGTACCTGTCCTGTGGATAAATAGAGGATTTCAGTCTCCAGGGCTGTCAATCCGGCACCTTGTCACCAGCATGAAATTCACACAAAAAAAGTTGTTTATTTTTTTCCTTTTTCCTTTAAAAAGGAGCTCAGACACAATTTGAAACGAGCTGTAATCAGTGAATTTAAAAAAAAAAAAGTTACCTAGTGGCAGATTTCACACTGCACAATTCGGCTATTTTCAGTAAGAATGAAGGGGTGGGACAACAGAGCTGATGCCAGCTCCTGGTCAGTGTGGGATTAAGTTGAACCACTACAGAGCCCACTTTGCCACAAAGGAACAAAGGACACAGGTCCATCTGTGGACATTGTATATTTAAAAAGGCCTGTGGGAACGATCCATGACAGGGCCACTCATAGAAGAAGCTGCAAGTTTTTAGACGGTGGTCATCAACTAAATAAAGGGGAGGGAGGGAGGGTAGGTAGGGAAGCAAAGAGGTATGAAGGGGGAGGTGTGATGGGGAGTGGAAAAAAAAGGAAGTGAAGGAAGAATTTTAAGTACAGAGGATTGCTGCCACCCAGTATGGGACTCTCTATATTTCAAAGGGGGAGTGGGAGAATCCAGAAGAGCAGGAACCTGGAGTTCCTGGGAAAGAAAAACTCCTAAGGCTAACCCCTTCTGGCTACACTGACTCTGGGCCTTTGCTTATCCTGCCCAACTCTGACTAACTAGACTGAGAGCCCTTTGACCAAACCAGTTTGTACTTTTCTAAAAGCAAGGTACTAAACTGACTCAAGGTTAACACTGTGACATAACCGACCTTCCTGTGAAATCTCTCGTAACTACACGACAAACTAAATCTCTAAAAACTTGTTCATTTTTATGCCAATTCAACACAATGTGAAAGAGATGGACTCCCAGGTTTATGCTTGCCCTCTAAATGGCTCCCAGATCAAACGCAAATAAGATGGAACTAGTTAACTAAATATGCTTGTAACAGACCAGCCCCAAGTGGGAAAAGGTGTTTTGAGCAATGCACTTGCTTAGGCAGCTACCAAAATCAGTCACTATTTCAACCTGAATCCCAACACAGTTGTCCCTAGGTGTTCCTAGGTTATCGGTGGGGAATTAGTCCTAGGATCCCCCCACAGAAACAAATATCCATGGATATTCAAGTCTTTTACATAAAATGGTATAGTACTTGCATATAACCTAAGGATATCCTCCCACATACTTTAATGATCTCTAGATTACTTATAATACCTAATACAATGTAAATACTATGTAAATACTTGTTATACTCTATTGTTTAATGACAAGACAAAGCCTGTACATGTTCAGTACAGATGCAACCACCCATTTTTTTTCCCTGAATACTTTTGATCTGAGGTAGGTTGAAGGTGGAACCCACAAAGGGCCAACTGTATTTTAAAACCTGACCTACCTACTCCTCAAATACAATCAGAGCATAGGACTACCATGGTCCTCATCAATGCTTCTGTCATAATAATCTGACTTCAGAATAGTCCATGTGCCAAAGATTAAGAGTTTAGGTTGACGAGGAAGGAGCAGAGAGAGGCCACGGTGGTGCTCTGGTGTTCTTACTCTAACACCAAAGGTCACGGCACCACAGCCCAACATGCTCACCCCTCTTCTATTCTTGCACACTGAACTCTTACCCCAGCTGATTTCAGTTATGCCATGTGGGTTCAAACCAGTGTTTGAGGTTAAGAGCCTAGGGGACAACACACTGGAGTTTGGGAGTGAAGGGGTAGGAGTAGGGGAGGTGAGGTGGAGGGAAGGGGAAGTTTGTAGGACACTCAAATTCAGGACCCCCAAATTTTGAGACCACCATCCAGAATCTCCTTCAGAGGTCCAATTCTTTGCTACCTTTTATTTAGACCTCTAAATATCACCCCACACACATAAAACATGGATGGGGTGGGGACAGAGAGAGAAGTAGAGACAGTAAGGCAATTCAACTCTTATATTCTAACCCAACCCACCTTAAGTAACCAAGTAAGTTACCTCTTCCGAGTGCCTACAAAACTTCCATTGCCTGCTAAAAATTAAAGCATTCAGCTTTCTCCAGTACAAAAAAATAAAACTAAAAGCAGGTCAAACTATGGCCAGAGAATAGGTTTCAGCAAGCATGCAGAGTGGCTTGGTGTGATGCTGGCAAAGTTGACATTTCAAATATAATCGCTGTTCATTCTAGCCCACCAATAAGAATTTTCTTACCTGACCACCTGCAAAGATGACCGGAGAGCTGGACGGCTTGGGCCGGTACGGGATGGTCACGCCCTTCGGGGGGGACTGGGAGAGAGTCAGAGGGGAAAAAAACAAAAAGAGATAAGGTTTCAAAGCTGCTTCAGCTGTGTGGCTTTAGCTCACACAGGTCAGTTAAATTAAAAACTATTTCCATCCCCTTACCTACCAAACTGTCTCTGGCTAGATCGAATCTCAAATTATCTAACTAAAAGTTATTTGCCTTTAATGCAGTAAGTCCAAGGACTACACAATTCAAACTGATTCTCATCAAGAGAGATGTCCATGTAATAACCTTCGGCACTATTTCCAAAATTTTAGATAAATTTAATGAACATGAAAAACTGTTAAACATATATTTTTGTCGATAATTTTTAGTATCTCATATTTTTTTGGCCTGAATAGGAAATAGAGTCAAAACTGGAAATAAAGTACTCAAGTGTTATGTCTAGAATAATATAGACACTATCTATAAATAGTTCAAAGGTTCAATCAAGGTTTTTCTAATCTCTACTTGAAAATTCCAGTTTCCGGGTTGGATGCATTGGCTCATGCTGGTAATACCAGTACTTTGGAAGGCGGAGGCAGGTGGATGGCTTGAGCTCAGGAGTTCAAGACCAGCCTGGGCAACATCGCAAAATCCCGTCTCTACAAAAAATAAAAAAATTAGCCAGGTGTGGTGGCACATGCCTGTAGACCAAGCTACTGGGGAGACAGGTGAGAGGATTGCTTAAGCCTGCTAGGCAGAGGTTGCAGTGAGCCGATACCACAGCACTGCACTCCAGTCTGGGTGACAGAGTGAACCCGTCACTCACACTCACATGAAAAAATTCGTTTCGGCCGGGCGCGGTGGCTCACGCTTGTAATCCCAGCACTTTGGGAGGCCGAGGCGGGCGGATCACGAGGTCAAGAGATCGAGACCACGGTGAAACCCCGTCTCTACTAAAAATACAAAAAAAAAAAAAATTAGCCGGGCGCGGTGGCGGACGCCTGTAGTCCCAGCTACTCGGAGAGGCTGAGGCAGGAGAATGGCGTGAACCCGGGCGGCAGAGCTTGCAGTGAGCCGAGATTGCGCCACTGCACTCCAGCCTGGGCGACAGAGCGAGACTCCGTCTCAGAAAAAAAAAAAAAAAAAAGAAAAAATTCGTTTCATTTCTCACCAATGAAACCAACTCCATATCACAAATCTGAAAAGGCTTAATTTTCCTGAATTTTGCTATTCTTTTAATAGAATAATAGTATATAATCAGGCCCTTGTAAGTCATTCGGAAACATCATCATACATACATTTTTCTACTCTACATAACACCTTGAATACCCTCCTACAAAGTGACAAGTTGTTAAAGAACATGTCAAATTTCCATGTAACCAAAATACAGTAATTCAAAAAGTAATTTAATTCAGCTACTCAGGAACCCAAATAAATCTCTGGCCTCCTTAGTCCATGCAGTGCATCTTCTCCCCGACTCTGCTACAACTGCTGTGAACCAAAAGATCACTGCTGCTTAGCAGTTTCTATTTTTGCTCACAGACCATAAGAAAAGTCAAAGCTAGGGGAAGGAAAATATGAACTCAGGGAACCTTTTACCCCCACCCCCACTGGAGGCCTTAACAGCTTCACTTAATTATAGTCTTACTAAATATAGATCAGTCCCTCTGTCCCCAGAATGGCCCTCCCTCCATTCTCAGCATGAGCCTGAGGGCTTACCTCCAACATGACCACGCAGATCTGTTTGACACACTCAATGATGGATTGCGGAATGCCAGCAATAGTGATGGCCCGCTCAGTTGAGTTGGGTAGCATATCCCCTGCCACCTGGACCTGAGCCCCTGTACTCTTTGGAGTAAAAAGAAATTCAAAATCAGAGAAAAACAGCTCATACTCTTCCAATTCCTCCAGCAGCAATTTCAGAGCCTAAAACTCTAGTAGATATTTATCCATTTCCAATCTTCCCTTTTTGTTCTTTGTCCCACTCTTCCCTTATTCCAGATAGGACTGTTTAGTGAATTAGAGTTAAAAATAAATTAGCCACTGAAAGACAAGAATAAGCGTGAATAACAGCCTAAATTTAACCTACTCTCAAGCAAAAGGTCCTTCTAAATAGTTGCCTTTCAACTAATGATAGTTCTCTGGGTGAAGCAAAAGCCCCACAAGTATCACCCACCTTTCATTATCTTACTGAATAAATGTTTACATCAAAGCCATTCTACGTGCCAGGTACCATGAGAAGTGCTTCCAATATAGCAATTAACAAAACTAAGATCTCTGTCGTGCCATGTACGATACACTCCCAAAAATTCAAGCAGCCATTCGAGTTTCATTCCAACACCAAATTCAGTAACATCTATATACAATTAAAATCTTCCATAATTCAATGTAACTTCCATAGCTAAACAGGAAGTAGGGGCCAGGCACAGTGGCTCACACCTGTAATCTGAGCACTTTGGGAGACCAAGGCAGTCGAATCACTGGAAGCTCAGGAGTTGGAGACCAGCCTGAGCAAAACAGTGAGACTCGTCTCTACAACAACAAAAAAATAGAAAAATCAGCCGGGCATTGTGGAGCGTGCCTATGGTCCCAGGTACTTAGGAGGCTTGAGGTGGGAGGGTCACATGAGCCCAGAAGTCGAGGCTGCAGTAAGCCATGATCATGATTATGCCCTGCACTTCAGCCTGAGAGTGAGACCCTGTCTCAAAAAAAAAAAAAAACAAATGTAGAATTGCATCTATTTCCCAATACATCTTCCTATTTTTCTCCTTGTTGTTTGTAAGTCTGGTCAAGAAAAATGACGTTGCAGGCAAGCAAGTATGCTGGTTCAAGCCTGTAATATCAACACAGAGAGACTGAGGTGGGTGGATTGCTGGAGCTCAGGAGTTCAAAACCAGCCTGGGCCATATGGCAAAACACCATTTTTACAAAAAAATACAAAAATTTGGGTGTGGTGGTGGGAGCCTGCAGTCCCGGCTCCTCAGGAGGCTGAGATGAGAGGATCGCCTGAGGCTGGGAAGGTCGATGTTTTGCTGCAGTGAGCCATGACTGCGCCACTGCACTCCAGCCTGGGGGAGACAGAGTGAGACCATGTCAAAAAAAAAAAAAAAAAACAAAAACAAAACAAAACAAAAAAAGTTAAAAATTAAAAAATAGAAAAACTGTTGCTACTATAGCAAACTCATCCCTTGAGACATGAAAAAGAACCATGTAGCCTCATGGAAAAGTTGCCAAAAAAAACACAAACTTGTTATATGTGATAGTTGAAAATTCTGATTAACTTTCTCATGTTCTGATTAAAATTTATGAATTATGCAAAATTCTATTGCATGATAGTTTTATTTTCAGTACAATCACATTGTAATCCTCTAGAACTGTTACTTTAATAAAAATCTTCATCTCATTGCTAATTTTCCTAGCCATACAAAGAGCCAATTTGGAACAAATAGTTAACATTTCTAAAAGGAGGACAAAAGTCACTAACCTCTCGTATTTCCTTGATCTTGCAACCACCTTTTCCAATGAGAGAGCCACACTGACTAGCAGGGACCACCAGCCTCAGGGTGACCGGGGGTCTACTGGCAGCTGTGCTATTGGTCATAGAGCTGCTTATGTCCTACGGAAAGAAAGAACACCAGGATAAGCAGATCCCTGCAAACCAGTAACTGCCATTAAAGAACCACTTACCCTTGATCTTATTAGGACATGTGAGGTCATAACCCACCATAGACAAAGGTTCAAATACCATGCCCCTCTCAAACTATTTTTGATGTAAAGATAAAAGCTCATGAAAAATTCCTCAAAATTAGCCATAAATATATTTTCCTTCACCCTGAAGGAATGTACTTGGTAGAGATAAAAGTGATAATCTGAGGCCGGGCGCGGTGGCTCACGCTTGTAATCCCAGCACTTTGGGAGGCCGAGGCGGGCGGATCACGAGATCAGGAGATCGAGACCACGGTGAAACCCTGTCTCTACTAAAAATACAAAAAATTAGCCAGGCGTGGTGGCAGGCGCCTGTAGTCCCAGCTACTCAGAGAGGCTGAGACAGGAGAATGGTGTGAACCCGGGAGGCGGAGCTTGCAGTGAGCTGAGATCGCGCCACTGCACTCCAGCCTGGGGGACAGAGCGAGACTCCGTATCAAAAAAAAAAAAAAAAAAGTGATAATCTGTTTTGCAGTTACACTTGGCCAGGCAATGGGGAAAAAAGGTGATGTCAAAATTAAATCAAATACTGCCAGGCACGGTAGCTCATGCTTGTAATCCCAGCACTTTGGGAAGCTGAAGCAGGTGGATCATTTCATGTCAGGGAGTTCAAGACCAGTCTGGCCAACATAGTGAGACCCCGTCTCTACTAAAAATACAAAAATTAGCCGAGAATGGTGGCTGGCACCTGTAATCCCAGCCAGCTACTCAGGATGCAGACGCAGGAGAATCGCTTGAACCCAGGAGACAAAGTTGCAGTGAGCAACATTGTGCCACTGCACTCCAGCCTAGGCAACAGAGTGAGACTATCTCAAAAAAAAAAAAAAAAAATTAAATCAATTAAGCAAAAATATAAAACAGACCGGGCACGGCAGCTCACGCCTGTAATCCCAGTACTTTCGGAGGCCGAGGCAGGTGATCACCTGAGGTCAGCAGTTCAAGACCAGCCTGGCCAACATGGTGAAACCCCGTCTCTACAAAAAACACAAAAACCAGCTGGATGTGGTGGCATGCGCCTGTAGTCCAGGCTACCCGGGAAACTGAGGCAGAATTGCTTGAATCCGGGAGGAAGAGGTTGCTGTGAGCTGAGATTGCACCACTGCACTCCAGCCTGGGGAACAGAATGAGACTCCATCTCAAAACAAAGCAAAAACAAAAACGAAAGATATAAAACAATGCAACCTTATTTACACCAATTCTACCCTGTTAGAAAACTAAAAACAGGCAGGGCACGGTGGCTCAGGCCTGTATTCCCAGCACTTTGGGAGGCCAAGGCAGGTGGATCACCCGCGGTCAGAAGTCCGAGACCAGCCTGGCCAACATGGTGAAGCCCCGTCTCTACTAAAAATACAAAAATTAGCCAGGCATGGTGGTGGGCGCCTATAATTCCAGCTACTCGGGAGGCCGAGGCAGAAGAATCGCTTGAACCCGGGAGTCGGAGGTTACGGTGAGCTAGGAACGCACCACTGCACTCCAGCCTGGGCGACAAGGAGGAAACTCCATCTCAAAACAAACAAAACAAACAAACCTATAGATTTGACTGTATTGGTTCAAAGCCTATATAGTCTTTCCCATAAACACATGCTGCATCCAAAGTCATGGTTTTAATCTAGTTAAATTTAGCCTTCTGAAGATTAAGTGGTTTAAGTATCACTTATTAGCCTAATCTCTAGGCTGATAACAGACCTGGAAACTGCTAAAGCAGTTAAGACCCCTAAAGACAAGGACACGTTTATTCCTTGTTTAAGGAATAAAGTTTGTACTCTAGCTTTCTTTCAAAAAAAAAAAAAAAAAAAAAAAAAAAAAAAGAAAATTTTTTTTTTTAAATAAAATAAAATAAAAAGACCAGGCATGGTGGCTTGTGCCTGTAATCCCAGCACTTTGGGAGGCTGAGACAAGACGATTGCTTGAGCCCAGGAGTTCAAGACGAGCCTGGGCAACACAGGAAGACTCAGTCTCTACAAAACGCACGAAAACTAGCCAGACATGGTGGTTCATGCCTGTGGTCCCACCTACTGGGTAGGCTTAGGTGGGATGACTACTTGAGCACAGGAAAATGAGGCTGCAGTGAGCCATGGTAACACAACTGTACTTCAGCCTGGGTAACAGAGCAAGACCCTGACTCAAAAAATAAAAAGTTCAGGTTGGGCATGGTGGCTCACACCTGTAATCCCAACACTTTGGGAAGCGAGACAGCAGGACCACTCGAGGCCAGGCGTTTGAGACCAGCCTGGGAAACATAACGAGCTCCCATCTCTACAAGAAAAGGTTTTTAAAAAATTATCCAGGCAGGGTGGCATGCACCTGCAGCCCGCTCAGGAAGCTAAGGCAGAAGGATCACTTGAGCCTGGGAGGATGCAGACGGCTACAGGTATACCACTGCACTCTAGCCTGGGTGACAGAGCACAACCCTGCCTCAAAAGAAAAAAAAAAATATAAATACTATGACGTATAAAAAAGAACTAGTTCAAGTTCGTTCTTATTAAAGAAAAGAATAAAACGTGTTTTTTAAGTCATGAGTTCTAGACTTCCAGAATCCTAGGGGTCAAAAGATAACATTTCTAATCTTGGCAAGGATAAGATTTCATGCACCATTAAGTACCAACCACCAAGGAAGCAGCAGCCTGTGGTATCAATTGCACAATTAGATGCATTACCGCAGAAGGGGGAGAGGGAAGGACCAAATACAAGACCCAGGACAATAATTCAGCCTCTGAAGGTTGGTGGAGGAAAAATTTCCTCTTGATAACACCTCTGGTGTATTTTCCTTCTGATAACCTAGGTCTCTCCCCAACAAGTGTAATTTTGACACAATGTTAGCAGATTGACTTTTTAACCTAAAAGCATCAAGATTGAAAGATTATGTGTGTTTATAACGTCAGGTAAACCGTATTAGTGTGGTATATACTCAAGCCTTTTACCAAAGCAATGGCATACTTTCAACAGATGCTTTTCACACAAATTATTTATATTAAGTCCATGGCAAAACTCAACACTGTTTTGATGATTCAAGTGACTTTTTTTTTTTTGAGACAGAGTCTCACTGTTTCCCAGGCTGGAGTGCAGTGGCGCCATCTCAGCTCACCACAACCTCCGCCTCCCGGGTTCAAGCATTTCTCCTATCTCAGCCTCCTGAGTAGCTGGGATTACAGGTGCACACCACCATGTCTGGCTAATTTTTGTATTTTTAGTAGAGACAAGGTTTCACTATGTTGGTCTCGAACTCCTGACCTCGTTTACCTGCTCGCCTCAGCCTCCCAAAAGTGCTGGGATTACAGTCATGAGCCACCGCGCCCAGCCTCAAGTGACTCTTTTTTAAACTACAAATGGTGAATTTTGTGGGAGGCTACAGGAAGCTAAGGACCCATTTACAGAGTCTCATGATCCAGTTTGTCCTCGAATTTAAAAAGCTCTTAGAAAATCAACAAGTTCTCCGGAAGCACTTAAAAATGAAGAATGAGGGAGTGGGAGATAACAAACCTCTTCCAGTTTGTCAATGATCATAGCAAAGGCTTTGAAGATGGCATTAGTGGGTCCAGCCAAAGTGATAATTCTCTCAGGACAATTCCCTTCTGAGATGTTGATACGTGCACCACTCTAGATAGGAAACAAGATCCAAAAGAAGTTAAACAGACAAAGAAGATCTGAGTACGTACAGGATCTACAGTCCCTTGTAAGAGAGACAAGGAGCTGCCAATGTACATGATCCTGATGCAAAGCAAAGTCAGCATCATTCCAAACACTGCTGCTCCATGTCTATCCTCAAATATAGCCTACAGCAGCTGCCTTAAGTCTTGAAGGAATTCTATGACTTGTCAAAACCACACTTCCCAAAAACGGGGGAAAAAAAATACACTTCCCAGATTGTCATTACAAATAACCAAGCTGAAAAAAAAAATACGTATTTCCCTTATTGAGACCTTCCTCCCTAATTTCTGAAAAAGAATTTTCAGTTGTTTTAAATTTTACTTCCCAAAGTTAACAATCTCAAAGTCTTTCATAACTTACCTCCTCGCGCATCTTCTTAACTGATTCTCCTTTCTGTAAAGGAAAAGTCAAGCGTGAGCTCCAATTGCTACTTCAATCCAGAATGACTAAATGGTAATTGAAGTTGAAGTGAAATTGTCTTACCTTTCCGATGATACTGCCAACTTCCTGCAATGGAGAAAACTAATGTCAGTAAGAGGAAACTCAGAAGTATTCCTTTTTAAAAACATATTTTATTTTTCCTTTTTCTACATGTTCTAATGAAGTATTCATTATGAAGAGGAATTTTAACTGTCCAGCCAACAGACTATCTATGCTAATTATTACCCCAAAAGATTGGAAAGATTTGAAGATTTATTAGGGGGAGTGGACTTGCTATAAGCAATCTCCATGAGAAAAACTTTACCATCCAGGTATGGAGAGTTTTTGGCTCCAGCGTCTAATTAAGCCTTTCCTGCTCAGTGGAGCTTCCTAGTCAAGTCTGTCCATTTTCCTACTACACTCACTTCTACTCCATTAGGGAAATGTGCTAAAGCCAGATGCCCCACAGTGCTAATCTGATGAGCTCCAAGATGCATGTCTACTCTTCTGGCCCCTCCCCTGGCAGTTACTATGACCCAGTTTCCCAAGCTGGAGCATACCTTTCCATGCATAAGTAGCCGGATGGTGAGAGTGACATTTAATCCACCTTCAATCACACCGGTGTCCATGTCGAGCAGTGTTCTGGGGAGCTGGACTTTGAGTGGTCAAGTCTTTGGTCACTGGTGGGGGGTGAAAGCCAAAAACTAAAATGCAAACATGACCAAAATCAGAGGAGGAAAACAACAAGGTTATTATTTCCCAAGTTATTTTCACCTTATCAATATTTTCTACTTTACACTTTTCCTTAAATGACAGTATGTCAGACTTATATACAACACCAAGCACAACTGCATGACAAAATATATAGTTCAGGTTCTGTTAGAGTATAGAAGGCAACTTTCCAGTTCCTCTCATTAATGACAGGGTTTCCGCTGACTCTGGGGATGAACAAGGTTCCTTCAATTGGCAATGGTTCTAAGGGAACTGCTGAACGTGCACCACTTGTCCTTCAGCAGAAAAAGCTTCAAAGAATACAGAAACACCTGGAAATCATGAGAGCCAATCTCCAACTACAGCTAGGGCAAATGACCTCTTGTTTCCCTGCTGGGGAGCAGTTTAAGTTGAAAACTAGAGAAAACACATGTAAATTTTCTTTGTAGTAGCAATTTCTAGATAAGGAAATTGAGATGTATCCCACATTACAAATTTCAACCGTTTATGGCTAACACCAAATGATTTCTAAAAGATTTAGATCAACATCCTCACTGAAAAGGCATTACCTGAGATGCCTTCCATGCAGGCTGGGGTTCCATATTCCCCTTTAGAAAATGACTCAATACATTAAGTACACTTGAGTCCTTTTCTCCTATTCCTCCTTCCAACTCAACTTGTTACTCAGATTTGAGATGTTTTCCTTGCTTTTGTGTTTACCATCCAGTTTTTATTTCAAGTCTATTAAATCTTAAATTTCCTTCCAAAGAAAACAATCAAAATAAAACTGGCATTGCTAAAATTGTTTGTTTTTAAGAACAGCAGCAAATGCACCTTTCCTCTACAGGATGGCCCTTTTCCCCCCATGAAACAATTCCTAACATTGTTCCTAACATCTCTGCTTTAGAACAACTAGTTATGTGTAGAAAGAAAATTCGTTTTTTTTTTTTGGATATGCCTTTGCCTTCAATACCTCCTTTAGCACCTAATCGTGACAGCTTTAGAAAGGACCTCTCCCAAGTTGTAGAATGTCCCCAATGACATTTTAAGTATCCATCCTTTTAAAACTCAACATGTCATCTCTCTCCTCCCACAGCTAGATTTCCTCCTTCACAAAACTAGCCACTGTGTTAACTTTCCTCTAACACAAAGCCCATACCCTAAATATCTTAGGTGCTTAAGTGGCTGTCACACCATTCTGTATATGGCAAACTGTCCTCTGGCTACTCCAAGAATGTGATTATATAAGTGCATCCCCAAAGCACATCATTTCCCCATTTTCAGAATACAATTAATTGCTGGCAAAATCCCGGAATTCAACACTTTTCACTCATGGAAAAATAATGCTTGGTGGGGGAAGAAGTGTTAGGTCTGTAAGAATGACTTTCTTTTTTTAATAAGATGTGGTAAAAATCTGGCAGTTTAATTCCTTACCCCCTTGCAGATGTAATAGGAAGCCCTTTACAAATATTACAATAACGCAACTTCGAAAAGACAAAAAAAGAGAAAACCTATTTGAGGCCATTTCTTGAGGTAAAGTACAAAGGTGCATTTCTAACTCCAAACCAAATAATCCAAGAAATCTGTCGAATTTCCCTCCTGACTAGGTCAAGATAAATGTACCCCATTCCAGAAATCCAGCTGCTAACACTGCTGTCCAATATCCCTTCCATAAACAGCTCGGTCTGGGTTTACATCGGCAGGCATTTTGTAATTTAAAAATTCGTTACCCCGAGAAACGTCCTGATTAACTCGGCAACCGGGAGCCCGTCTACCCTTTCTTTAACTCCGCAGCCCCCTCTCCCCTCGGTCATCCAAGCATTTTCCACTTAAGAAAAAAAGCCCCCCCTTCCCTCGACTAGAAAGAAGAGGGGAGAAAAATAAACGGTTCGGTCGGGGGGGGGCGCTGCGATACAGGGGGAGGGGCCGGACTAGTAGCGCCTCCTCGTGTGGCTGCGCCAGCGCCTGACCCCCGCGGGGAGCCGCGCTCACCCGCCCGGCCAGCAAGCCGGCCATCGCCTCCCCCAACCCCCCACAACCAACAAATCCACCGCCGCCCCCCCTGCCGCGCGCGCGCCCTCCCTGACTCCTGCGCAGCCGCCACCGGGAAAAGGCGGGGGGAGGGGGGAATAGGCCTTGCGCGAGGCCTACTAGGCCGCGCCAAAGCCAGGGCCTCGCGTGAATGACCGGCCAGGCACAGTGAGGTGGTAGGCGCTCACGCGGGACTACGCGAGACCGCGGCTCGTGACTAGGAC
The DNA here is from genome assembly GCF_028878055.3 of Symphalangus syndactylus. Lineage (NCBI taxonomy): Eukaryota > Metazoa > Chordata > Mammalia > Primates > Hylobatidae > Symphalangus > Symphalangus syndactylus. The sequence continues at coordinate 35,939,633 of NC_072439.2, forward strand.
CCGAGCCGGCTAAGAAATAAGACAAAAGTGGAAATTGTAGCCATAGCCGGGGGCGCAAGGGAAATTTTTAGGCTTACCTGCAGGCGCGAGGCGACTGAGGGGAAAAGGGGAGCGGGCGGGAAGGGGAAGGGCGGGAGGCCGGGGGCGGAACAATAGGGGCGGGCGGGAAGGCGAGGGGGGCCCCGCGGGCGGGCGGAGGAGGAAGGGGGGGTGGAGGAGGAGGAGGAGGAAGGGGGAAAGAGACCCCGGGGCGGGTGGAGGGCGGCGGAGGGCGGGCGGGCGGGCGGAGGGCGGGCGGGCGGGAGAGGGCGCAGGCTGCGGCTGCTCCGGCTGCTGCCTCTGCTGGTCTGGGAGGGGGACGGGGCGGAGCGGCCTGCTTTCAACCCCGCGCACCCTTCGACCCCGGAAGCGCTAACCGCCCCGGGGGCCAGCGAGGCGATTGCGTCGTCCAAGCCTTCCCCACGCAATGCAGACGGCCTCCCAAAAGCCTAGAGCGGCTCCTTGGACAGCGTAGGCACCAGCGAGACAACGGCTGCTAGCAAGCGACGAATTGCGATAGAGAGGGAGCGTGGGGGCGGGAAGGAAACCAGTGGCCCCTAGTGGACTGGCTGGAAAGTTCAGGTGTTAGTGCGGAGACGGAGCAGTCGCCATGGATCGAGAAGTGGGGAGGAGGAAAAAGGGATGGGTGGAAAGAGAATGAGAAAGGATGAAGATAGTAATCTACAGGGATACTCAAAAAAAAAAGGAAAAAAACTAACTTGCCACGTTAGAGGTGACCATTGTATCAACTCCTTACTCTTAAAAGGAAAGAATTAAGCATTTAACTTTCCTTTTAGGAAGAACTATATGTAGTTCATCTGTAATTGATAAGGGAAAGCTCTTTTTTAAAGAGTTCTATGTAATAAATGTAGAAGGAATGAAAGAAATAAAAGGAATGAGAGTTAAAAAGTCACCATTCTGCAACCCAGAATGAAATAATTGATTCAGGCAAGTGTATCAATCATTAAAATTTTGAGAAAGGTTGTTAGGAACAGGATATTATCATGACACCAAATATCAAGTATCACCACACAGATTTGCAAATATATATATATATACATATATACACACATATATATATTTTTTTAAGTAACTTCACATGGGCAAGGAGTAGTGGCTCATGTCTATAATCCCAACACTTTGGGAGGCTGAGGTGGGCGGATCGCTTGAGCTCAGGAGTTTAAGATACCATCTCTACTAAAAATACAAAAATTATCCGGCGTGGTGGCACACGCCTGTGGTCCTAGCTATTTGGGAGGCTGAGGTGGATGGATCACTTAAGCCCTGGTGGTCCAGGCTACAGTGAGCCATGATGACGGCCACTGCACTGCAGCCTGTCTCAAAAATAACAATTTTTTTTTTTGAGACGGAGTTTCGCTCTTGTTGCCCAGGCTGGAGTCCAATGGCATAATCTCAGCTCACCGCAACCTCTGCCTCCTGGGTTCAAGCGATTCTCCTGCCTCACCCTCCCGAGTAGGAAAAATAACAAATTTTTTAAAAGCAACTTCAAATGGAGAGATCTAGCAGTTACCACCTTACCCAAGTACATAAATGATCAAACTGCATCACTCATAGTAGGACAACTTTGCACCGTGTGGTCCTTGGAAAAATGCAACAAGAAGTACACCACATCATCTACTAAATATTCTTGCCAAAAGTGCTTACTCTTAATCTAATCGAGTCATTAGATCTGATTTGCAATTTATAGGAAATTTAATACAACACAAGGAGATGTTTTGCAAACTCAGAACATTCCACAAGACAGCTAGCTGGTCTTGTCAAAAAAGCAATGCAATACAAAAAAAAGAAAAAAATTGGCCAGGTGCGGTGGCTCACGCCTGTAATCCCAGCAATTCGGGAGGCCGAGGCGGATGGATTACTTGAGGTCAGGAGTTCAAGACCAGCCTGACCAACATGGAGAAACCCCACCTCTACTAAAAATGCAAAATTAGCCAGGCGTGGTGGCGCATGCCTGTAATCCCAGCTACTCAGGAGGCTGAGGCAGAAAAATCACTTGAGCCCAGGAGTCGGAGTTTAAGGTAAGCCAAGATTGCGCCATTGCACTACAGCCTGGGCAACAAGAACAAAACACCATCTCAAAAAAAAAAAAAAAAAGAATTAGTTGAACATGAAAGTATGCATCTGTAGTCCCAGCTACTCAAGAGGCTAAGGCGAGAGGATCACTGGAGCCCAGGAATTCAAGGCTGCAGTGAGTTATGATGGCACCACTACACTCCAGCCTGGGTGACAGAGCAAGATCCATCTCTTAATTAATAAATAAATAAAACAGGCCTGGCGCGGTGGCTCACGATTGTAATCCCAGCACTTTGGGAGGCCGAGGCGGGCGGATCACGAGGTCAGGAGATCGAGACCACGGTGAAACCCCGTCTCTACTAAAAATACAAAAAAAAATTAGCCGGGCGTGGTGGCGGGTGCCTGTAGTCCCAGCTACTCGGAGAGGCTGAGGCAGGAGAATGGCGTGAACCCAGGAGGTGGAGCTTACAGTGAGCCAAGATTGCGCCACTGCACTCCAGCCTGGGCGACAGAGCAAGACTCCGTCTCAAAAAAAAATAATAATAATAAAAATAAATAAATAAATAAAAGCAGGAATTTAAAAATGCTTAAGGCAATAACAACCAAATATAATGTGTGGCTCTTGCTTGGATCCCGGGTTTGTTTGTTTTTTTTTTTTTTGAGATGGAGTCTCACTCTGTTGCCCAGGCTGGAGTACAATGGCACAGTATCAGCTCACTGCCACCTCCGCCTCCCGAGTTCAAGTGATTCTCCTGCCTCAGCCTCCTGAGTAGCTGGGATTACAGTCACCTGCCACCACGCCCAGCTAATTTTTTGTATTTTTAGTAGAGACGGGGTTTCACCATGTTGGCCAGGCTGGTCTCAAACTCCTGACCTCGTGATCTGCCTGCCTAGGCCTCCCAAAGCGCTGGGATTACAGGCGTGAGCCACTGGGCCTGGCCTGGATCCTAGTTTAAAAAAAAAAAAGTTGCTGCATAAGACATTTAAGGGACAAGTGAGAAAATTCAAACATTAGCTGGGCGTGGTGGCTCATGCCTATAATCCCAGCACTTTGGGAGGCCGAGGCAGGTGGATCACGAGGTCAGGAGATCGAGACCATCCTGGCCAACATCATGAAACCCCATCTCTACTAAAAATACAAAAATTAGCCACGCATGGTGGTGCACGCCAGTAGTCCTAGCTACTCGGGAGGCTGAAGCGGGAGAATCGCTTGAACCTGGGAGACGGAGGTTGCAGTGAGCCGAGATCACACCACTGCACTCCAGCCTGGTGACAGAGTGAGACTCCGTCTCAAAAAAAAAAAAGAAAAGAAAATTCAAACATCTGAATGATAATATTAGGAAGTATTTGTAATTTTCTTAAGTGTAATAATGGAACCATGCTTATGTAAAGAAATGGTTTTTAGGATGTACATGATGAAATATTTAAGGGTGGCCAGGCGCGGTGGCTTACCCCTGTAATCCCAGCACTTTGGAGGCCGAGGCAGGCGGATCACAAGGTCAAGAAATTGAGATCATCCTGGCCAACATGGTGAAACCCCGTCTCTATTAAAAATATAAAACTTAGCTGGGTGTGGTGGTGTGTGCCTGTAGTCCCAGCTACTTGGGAGGCTGAGGCAGGAGAATTGATTGAACCTGGGAGGCGGAGGTTGCAGTGAGCTGAGATCGCGCCACTGCCCTCCAGCCTGGCAACAGAGCGAGACCCCATCTTAAAAAAAAAAAAAAAAAAAAATACAAAAGTTAGCCAGGTATCGTGATGCATACCTGTTGTCTCAGCTACTAGGGATGCTGAGGTGGGAGGATCACTTGAACCTGAGAGGTCAAGGCTGCAGTGAGCTGTGAGTGTGCTACTACACTCCAGCCTGGGCAACAAAGCAAGACCTTGTCTCAAAGAAACAAACAATCAAAAAAAAAAAAAACAGAGGGATAGCTGGGCATGGTAGTGCATGCCTGTAATCCCACACTTTTGGAGGCAGAGCAAGGTAGGAGGATCACTTGAAGCCAGGAGTTCGAGAGCAGCCTAGGCAACATAGTGAGACCCTGTCCCTACAAAAAATTAAAAATTAGCCATGTGTGGTGGTGCACACCTATAGTACTAACTACTGGGGAGGCTGAGGTGGGAGGAGCACTTGAACCAGGGAGATCAAGGCTGCAGTGAGCCTTGAACAAGCCACACTGCCCTCTAGCCCCTTGACTCTCAGTCACGTTTTATTGGGCAGCCCCAAATTGATGGAGTCATCTAAAGAGAGGTAGCTTCCTCAAGTGGAAAATTAGGCTTGAGGACAAAAATGCCTTTCCTCTCACCCCCCAAATTGTGTTAGGAACAATGTGAAATAGAAAGAGCCAGGCACGGTGGTTCACTCCTGTAATCCCAACACTTTGGGAGACCGACGCAGACAGATTGAGGTCAGGAGTTCAAGACCAGCCTGGCCAACATGGCGAAACCCCATCTCTACTAAAAATACAAAAATTAGCTGGGTGTGGTGGCACGTGCCTGTAGTCCCAGCTACTCGGGAGGCTGAGGCAGGAGAATCACTTGAACCCGGGAGGCAGAGGTTTCAGTAAGCTGAGATGGCGCCCCTGCACTCCACCCTGGGTGACAGAGTGAGACTCTGTCTCAAAAAAAAGAAAAAAGAAAGAAAAAGATGGCCAGGCAAGGTGGCTCATTCCTGTAATCCCAGCGCTTTGGGAGGCCAAGGCAGGAGGACCGCTTGAGGCCAAGAGTTGTAGAGACCAGCAAGAATCTCATGTCTACAGAAAAATTTTTAAACATTAGCCAGCGCCACCTCTAGCAGCTCGGGAGGCTGAGGCGAGAGCATAGCTTGAGCAGCCCACTGCACTCTGGCCTAGGCAACAGAGTGAGACCCTGTCTCTGAAAAAAAAGGAAAAAGAAGTCTGTCATCTGGTAAGGGACAGACCAAGTAATGAAAGGGAAGAAATGAAGTAGGAAAATGTTAGGACACCCAGGAAAAAGCAAACTAAGGAGTGCACTTACTGTGAAGCCCTGGATGAAGGTCACGTTAACCTTAAGATTTCACAGTGGGGACATTTATACCTCTGAGAGCTGGGGTGAAAGTATCCATGAAATCATCTCTAATGTGGGGGGCAAAACATATATCAAATGTCTGTATTGGAACTGGCCAACAGTTGCAGCCAGCTTTGAAACAGAAAGATGAGATGCCTCTAATAGCAATACCTGATAATTTTTTTTTTTTTTTTTTTTTTTTTTTTTTTGAGACGGAGTCTCGCTCTGTCGCCCAGGCTGGAGTGCAGTGGCGCGATCTCGGCTCACTGCAAGCTCCGCCTCCCGGGTTCACGCCATTCTCCTGCCTCAGCCTCTCCAAGTAGCTGGGACTACAGGCGCCCGCCACCACGCCCAGCTAATTTTTTGTATTTTTAGTAGAGACGGGGTTTCACCGTGGTCTCGATCTCCTGACCTCGTGATCCGCCCGCCTCGGCCTCCCAAAGTGCTGGGATTACAAGCGTGAGCCACCGCGCCCGGCCTGCAATACCTGATAATTTTATGAGTCAATAAATTCTTCCCAGAAGGGGAACCAAACTAAGTCAAGAGAGTGAATCTGCCTAGGGCCACAGAGCAATCTGATATTGGGAGTTGATTCCAAAAAGGCAGCAAACTAGATAAAAAATTCATCCCATTAACTCACAGTTCCTAAACTAAAATGTCAACTTGTATTTTTAGATCCCATGAATTTCCAATCTTTCCCATTCTCATGAAATGTGAATGGAAATCTTGCTAGTTCCTAGTAAAAAGAGAATAGCCTGTAATCCCAGCACTTTGGGAAACTGAGGTGAGAGGATCATTTGAGCCCAGGAGTTCAAGACCAGCCTGAGCAACATAGTGAGTCCTTGTCTCTACAAAAAATACAAAAAAATGAGGCCGGGCGTGGTGGCTCACGCTTGTAATCCCAGCACTTTGGGAGGCCGAGGCGGGCGGATCACGAGGTCAGGAGATCGAGACCACGGTGAAACCCCGTCTCTACTAAAAATACAAAAAAAAATTAGCCGGGCGTGGTGGCGGGCGCCTGTAGTCCCAGCTACTTGGAGAGGCTGAGGCAGGAGAATGGCGTGAACCCGGGAGGCGGAGCTTGCAGTGAGCCGAGATTGCGCCACTGCACTCCAGCCTGGGCGACAGAGCGAGACTCCATCTCAAAAAAAAAAAAAAAAAAGGCCAGGCATGGTGGCTCATGCCTGTAATCCCGGCACTTTGGCTGAAGCAGGAGAATCGCTTGAACCTGGGAGACGGAGGTTGCAGTAAGCCAAGATTGCACCACTGCACTCCAGCCTGATGGATAGAGCAGGACTCTGCCTCTAAAAAAACAAACTAGCCAGGCATGGTGGTGGGACATGCCTGTGGTCCTAGTTACTCGGGAGGCTGAGGTAGGAGAATCACTTGAACCTGGCCAGGTCGAGGCTGCAGTGAGCCGAGATCACACCACTACATTACAGCCTGGACGACAGAGTAAGACCCTGCCTCAAAAAAAAAAAAAAGAGAGAATGACAGAATCCCAGAGGTTCTTGTATGAGATGCTGAAGGCATAAGACAAAAACATTTGTGAACCACCATCTTAGTAGATTTATGCTGATGCACAAAGCAGGGACACAAACGCAATGCTCTCAAGAGCCAAGCAGTAATCTAATCTGGCTTACAGAAAGGTAACAGGGAGTTGAAAAGACTATGGGAAGACCCATCTACACGTAATGATCACTACTCATAGTCAGAAATTTCTTCCTTCAGGAATGTGGGCCCACTCTTGCTAGACTTGCCAGTTTGAAATCTGAATCTTTACTGAAAATGTCTGATATTTAACATAGAGAGGGATCCCTCCAAAAAAAGTCTCAGACCCAGGTATAACATGGGCTCCCAATTTTTCAACCTCTGATAAAGATGCATGAACCAAAATGTTCACAACAGTAGTTAAGTATATATCAAAACTGGAAACAAATCTAAGATTATAGCAATAAAAGATTGGTTGAATAAGTTGGAATGCTGGGGCCAGGCACCACAGCTCAGGCCTGTAATCCCAACACTTTGGGATGCTGAGGCAGGCGGATCACTTAAGGCTGTAGAGCAGCGGCACAATCTCGGCTTACTGTAACCTCAGCCTCCCAAGTTCAAGCAATTCTCCTACTTCATCCTCCGAAGTAGCTGGGATTACAGGCTCAAGCCACCATGCCCAGCTCATTTTTTTTGAAGAGACACGGTCTCACTGTGTTGCCCAGGCTGGTCTTAAACTCCTGGACTCAAGAAATCCTCCTGCCTCAGCCTCCCAAAGTGCTGGGATTACAAATATGAGCCACTGCACCTGGCCACCATCTATTTCTCTTCACCTCACGATCTGTCCCATGCCCACCATCTCCCTCTCCTCTCCAAAAAGGAAGAGCTGATAAAGGAAAACACAGAGTGACTTGGGGGAAAAAAATTAGAAGGCCAGGCATGGTGGCTCATGCCCATAATCCCAGCACTTTGGGAGGCTGAGGCGGGAGGATCACCTGAGGTCGGGAATTTGAGACCAACCTTACCAACATGGAGAAACCCTGTCTCCACTAAAAATACAAAATTAGCCAGGCATGGTGGCGCATGCCTGTAATCCCAGCTACTCGGGAGGCTGAGGCAGAATCGCTTGAATCCAGGAGGCCGAGGTTGCAGTGAGCCAAGATCACGCCATTGCACTCCAGCCTGGACAACAAGAGCAAAACTCTGTCTCAAGAAAAAAAAAAAATTAGAATGGCCCCCAAATCCAAGACACTGGAAAAGTGGGCCTTGACTTTGGATTTTCTTTCTTTTATTTATTTTTATTTTTTTGAGACGAGTCTTGCTCTGTCGCCCAGGCTGGAGTGCAGTGGCACGATCTCGGCTCACTGCAACCTCTGTCTCCTAGGTTCAAGCGATTCTCCTGCCTCAGCCTCCCGAGTAGCTGGGATTATAGGCACCTGCCACCATGCCCGGCTAATTTATGTATTTTTAGTAGAGACGGGGTTTCGCAATGTTGGCCAGATGGGTCTTGAACTCCTGACCTCTGGTGTTCCACCTACCCCGGCTTCCTAAAGTGCTGGGATTACAGGTGTGAGCCACTGTGCCCGGCCATGGATTTTCTAATAAAATTAGAAGCTAGCTGTAAAATATAAGAAGACCTCAGGCATTTATTTCATAGAACTCTTTCCAGGGAAAGCTATGGATGCAGTATAGCCAACTCAAAACACTCCTTCCCTGTTCCTCCTCAAGCCCTACACTCAATGCCCAAACCCATGGGTTTCACCTCAGAAACATCTCTTAAGTCCACTCCTTCCTCTAGCCCCATGTCCTCAACTGCAGCCTCATTTCCCGCTTTCAGGAACTCAGGTTCAGGAGCTCCTAACTTTCATCGTACACTTTTTACAACTTGGTGCCTTTGTAAAACTGCTGCTTCTGCCTGGAATCCACTGGGTTAAGAGCACAGACTCAGAAGCCAGACTGTCTGAGCTCCAATTCTGACTGAACGTCTGCCTCGCAGATTCAAGCCATTCTCCTGCCTCAGCCTCCCGAGTAGCTGGGATTACAGGCATGCGCCACCACGCCTGGCTAATTCTGTATTTTTAGTAGAGACGAGGTTTCTCCATGTTGGCCAGGCTGGTCTCGAACTCCTGGCCTCATGTGATCTGCCTGCCTTGGCCTCCCAAAGTGCTGGGATTACAGGCGTGAGCCACCACGCCTGGCCCACAGTTGCTTAAATATACTGATTTGTAGGGACACATCTAAAAAGTCTTAGCCGAGCGCAGTTGCTCACTCCTGTAATTCCAGAGCTTTGGGAGGCTGAGTCAGGTGGATCATCTGAGGTCAGGAGTTTGAGACCAGCCTGACTGACCAACATGGTGAAACCGTGTCTCTACTACAAATACAAAATTAGCCGGGCATGGTGGCAGGTGCCTGTAGTCCCAGCTACTTGAGAGGCTGACGCAGGAGAATCGCTTGAACCTGGCGGGTGGAGGTTATGATTGCACCACTGCACTCCAACCTGGGCAATAAGAGCGAAACTGCATCTCAAAATAAGTAAATACATAAATAGAAATAAAAAGTTTTAGGAAAAAATTTTTTAAAAAAGTAAGTATTATTCAATAGATTTGGGGCAAAGCCCCAAATTACTCTCCCACAGCTGATGGGCAGCCAGGGTTACCTTCTGTAGCAG